>NW_028280859.1:2957500-3625338 GCF_059751285.1 Brachycentrus maculatus
ACGAAGTGTCAGTGGATAATATAAATCTATTACTAACTAAAAATATTTACGAAATGTCCTTACATACAACAATAATTGCTATTATTAGGTCTAGGAGTACATATTATGGTTGGTATTTCGGTGGGTAATGTGGATTTCTATGAATGTTAAGATAAGCAATGTAGTCAAACTACATAGTTTATATACTAAGAACATTTTGTAAATATTTTTAGTCAGTGTTTGATAATGTCCTAATAAGACGAAACTCGTCACGTATTAAGATATAATAATAATAATAATAATAATAAAACCCTTATCCGCACCCAATGGTGCATAGGGCACTGCGTCATATAAACGCAGTGTTATCTTGATCGTTTACACAAGAAGGAAAGGTGATCAGCCCTCCGCTTCAGGTACCAGTCCAGGGTAGTATTGAATAAATATGACAGTGAAAAAAATCACTAATGTTTATTTTACCCCCCTTGGGAATCGAACCCGGGACCTCCAGAACGGTAGCCGAGCATGCTGACCATTACACTACGGAGGCGGATTAAGATATACATAATTTAATGTAGATTTCAATCCAACAAAAACCTTGTTTTATTTTGGATATATTACCCAACAGTTTAAAAGATGGTTATGTTTTTTTTGTACAAAATTTTTTATCACTCTTCCAAATATCATTCAGATCCCAATATTTTATGTTTACCTTCTTGTAACAATACTTTTTTTATTTCTTGCTAAGTACCCTCTGAATTGCTCGAAAAAATAAACGTCTGAAAAATATTATTTATCTATAGGAGAAAATAAGAATCAAAAATAAGCAGTCTGCGCCTAAACAATCGTAGCCAAGGTGCACTTAATGTAGGGGAGGCTGTTTCCATGGCAACCCGTCTGATATCTCGCTCACCTTCTCCTCTCACCCTCTTCTATCTTACTTGGTCCATTTCAACCCCACGCACCCTGTACATCTAAAATACCACTCCAAAATTAATGAAGTGTGCTGCGCCACCTGCTTTGTAGCATTGTCTCTTAATTTTACAGGTATTACGAATGAAGATAACAAAAAACGAGAATAATTCATCGATACTTGCCCCTTGATACTTGTAAATCTGATGAGACGTCGTCACAAGATGTGCCTCGTTTGGTGTGGGTATCTCCAATTTAAAAAAAAGAAAGATTGAATTTCATTTATTGATTCGGCAATCACTTCGTGGTAAAGCCTATCCATGTTTAATTTAAGTTTTACTTTATAAATATTACTATTTCTTAAAATCTATCATGACACATGTTTCAATGCATTCCGCATCATTTTGAAACACCGTATGTGAAGCTAATTCAAATTTTTTTTGGGTCCTTGGGACGTTGAAGGTTGAAGAGGTAGGAGCTATTTCTTTATTAACAATGACAAAAACCTCCTCCTTATTGTTTTTGTTCCCACTAATAAGAAGTAAACATCTATCAAACATCGTTTTGCCATACATTCGTCTGCAGATCGCATTTCGACTGCATTCAGTCTGTGTTCATCTTTCTTTTGCCAACTATTTGCTTCACTTATAAAGGTTGGTACCAGGACTCCGTTGTATAATGCCAGCTTTCGCTGACAGGCTTTGAATAGATAGTTGAATAGATTTTTATTAACTTTTCTTTACAATGATTAAAGAAAACACTTGTTTTATACCACTTGAGTTTTATTAAAGACTACATGTTTCAGAAGTTAAACTTCCATCATTCAGGTCTGCACTAAAATATAAAATATAAAATTGATCTATAAATAAGAAGAGGGGAAAGTTTGGGGAAGGGGGTTAGTCAAGGGACGGAGTTTGAAAAGAAAGGAAAAACAAGTGTTTTCTTTAATCATTGTAACATGTCTTACCACAAAGTTAATTCCGAAACAATATATATATAATAATAAATAATAATAAAACCCCTATCCGCACCCCAATGGTGCATAGGGTACTGCGTCATATAAACGCAGTGTTATCTTGATCGTTTACACATGAAGAAAAGGTGATCAGCCCTCCGCTTCAGGTACCAGTCCAGGGTAATATTAAATAAATATGACAGTGAAAAAATCACTTATATTTATTTTACCCCCCTTGGGAATCGAACCCGGGACCTCCAGAACGGTAGCCGAGAGTGCTGACCATTACACTACGGAGGCGGACGATATAACATAACTTTTCTTTAAAAAAAAAACATCATTTGAGGTTGAATTAAAGTTGATAAAATTTCCGTAAGGTAATATTCAATTATAATACATTATAACCGCTTATTTCTCAGCCTTTCCACACTGAAGTATGCTTAAGTTCTAACTTCTGCTTGTGACAGGGTTTCTTAGGGCTGTTAGCCTTACTGAACCCTAAATACACATACCTACATTAATATGTTATGTGTACTTTATTGTATATGAACGGGGAATTCGCGGCGCACAGGTGTGTATAGAATACACCCTTGTCAAAGAATTTTGCGATTTGTCGTTGTGTACAAATGCGTTTAATACATATAAAAAGACTTTTTTGGTATTGCATGGAACCCTAATGCATGGGTGAATGAAGGGTAAATGTAGATTAATAACAATGCAGTCAAATGCAACCACTCAGAATTTGCGGCAAAACTGCGAATTTTTATATAATACCCTTTTTTTAATCTCTGAATGTTTTTTATTAGTTTTATAACATAAATGTGGAATTGTATTATTGACTGTTTTTAACGTTCCTTTTTTTTAATGTAATTTAATGTCTTTTATTGTTAATGTAACTATTGTTTATTATATATATTTTTTTTATATGTAAGCTGTATAATTCCCGAATAAATAAAAAAAAAAAAAAACGATATCTTAATTTGTGGAATGAGGCAAGAAATCAAGGGATTGTAGATAAAATTATAAAAGGTTTGTTCGGGTGGTTTGGAGATGTGAACGAACATACGGTATTTGCTAGAAATGAGAAATGCATTGAAACACTTGTCACAATAGATTTTAATAAATAGCTGTATTTACCAAGTAAAAATTGCATTTAAAATTGATAGATATTACCACAAAGTCAACGTACCTAATCACACGTATTAAGTATTTTGAACATTTTGAGTATGTCTAAATACTTGTTCAAAAAATCTGGATTATCTCCAATAACAGGAGTTATATTCATATTATTTTTTACATCTCATCAAAGATGAAGAAAATATGGAAGTCTGGGCATTGTAACATGTGAAGCTTCTTTACATCTCACCAATAGATGTCTCTAGTGAAGTTCTAGTGATTCAAGAACAAGGTTTCTAAATTGGTTCATATATATAGAACTTCCAAGAATTTGAATGGTGTGGTTGTCAATAATGGGTAGAATTGGTGAATATTACACGTGTGTAAAGTGATCACTTAAACCAGCCTATGACGGTCGTCAGCCCCGTAAATGCCCGGACTTCCATATTCTTCTTCATCTTTGATGAGATGTCAAAAAATAATATGAAAGTATTTTGTACACAGTTATCTGATTTTTTAAATTTCAGAAAATTCGTTTATATTCGTTAATACTTAATACATATAATGCACGGTGGAATAAACCCATATTTGTGAACAAGTATCTGGTCACACTCGAAATGTTGCATAGTATCAACTGATTCGACAGTCACATTGTAACATTTTTCCTTATTTAATTTAAGAATTATTCGGTATAAAAATACATCTTTTTCATAAAATCTATCGTGACAGGTGTTTTAATTCAATTCCGCGTAGTCTTCAAATGTTTGAAAACTACTGTTTCACCGTTTGAAAATGATGCCGAATGCATCAATACGCGTGTCACAATAGATTTTAAGAAAAAGTGGTATTTACCACGTAAAATTAAAGTTCTAAAGTAGTTTACTCTTACGCTTTGTCGATACTGAATGTTTTATTCGAATGTCTTTGTTTTCCCGAGAAATCCAACGTCCGCCTGAGAATGTAATAGACGCGGTTTAATCCCTTATCCCTCTGTGGATGTTTCCCCTTATTTTCTGGAAAAGAGGGTCAGAAAACTCACCGCATTCGACCACTTCTTAAATGCTGTGTTCTTCGAAAAAAATGTCTCGTATATTCTTGGCAAGACAACCAGTGGCGTCATTAAAAATGTGAGAACGGCAGAGACATATTTGATTTATTTACTAGGGCACCTGTTTTATACAGGGAACGGGAATTAATGTAAAACATACCTAAGGATTCTTTCCTTGAGGCGAATTCACTTGGTATTACAATATAAAGCAGATCTCCTGGCTCAATAATATATACGAGTGGACAGGAGTACAGAACGTCTAGGAGCTGTTTCAGACTGCCCAAAACAGGCACACAACTCATTCTCACAAGTAAAGAAGCTTACAGTATAACTTATTTATTCATTTAATAAAGGTACAAAAAATAACAAGTATTCATTCATTTATTTGATATTTCTATTTGCGACATACATTAAAATAGTTAAGCTATTTTTTTTTTCAAAAATGTTAATAATATAAGTCTATAACCACTCACTGAGATTTTTATAACTACCGGTTTCAAGATGTACCCGTCTCTTCGTCAGGACAATCACTACCATAGCATGCAATCAATACCACCCTTCACCACCATAGCACCATTTACACACTTAACACACATGCGTTTTTTAGTCGACCCGAAAACCAACATGCACTAAATGTTTCAGCACAAACATGCGTTTCGAGCCGAGATTAAATATGCGCTAGGATTACACATATTAATAAACCAGCTTATATACTCGTAGGATGAAATTGGTGGGCGGGGTTTGAATTGGATATTGACGAAGTCCGATTGTCCTGACGAAGAAACGGGTACGTCTCGAAACCGGTAGACATAAAAATCTCGGTGAGTGGTTATATACTAATATTATTAACGTTTTTGTAAAAAAAATAATAAGTAAAAATGACTAACCACAAATTGAATGCTTTAAATATTAATAATATTGAGAATAAAACAATTATTCATTCATTTACTGATATTTTTATTTATGACATACATTAAACTAGCTACGCTATGCTTCTCCAAAAAAGAGACAAAGCTTTTGTGCTTGGAGAGGGACTTACACTCAATGTTTATTGTGTATACTTAATGTCAAAATAGTTTTTTTTCTCTCTGTATAACTTTTTTTGTGTTTTATTTAATGTTATTGTATTAAAGGCATTTAATTTATATTTAAGAATCTCTTATTAATATATTATTAAGAAAACTCCAAGGACTAGCCAATTTCACACGACCTGAATACGTTCTTATGAATGAAAACTTATTGTTTTTTTATCAAACTCCAATTAATTATAAAAATAAATAAGGATGTTAACTATATTTTTGAGTTGTTTGATATGTTCTCTACAAATAACAGGAGATACTAAAATCGGACAATATTTGAGAATAATATTTACTACATTTTGAGTGTGTCCAAATACTTGTTCACAAAATCTGGATAATCTCCAATTACAGGAGTTATTTTCATATTATTTTTTGACATCTCATCAAAAATGAAGAAGAATATGGAAGTCTGGGCATTTACGGGGCTGACGACCGTCATCGGCTGGTTTAAGTGATCACTTTACACACGTGTAACATTCACCAATTCTACCCATTATTGACAACCACACTACTCAAATTCTTGGAAGTTCTTTATATATGAACCAATTTAGAAACCTTGTTCTTGAATCACTTGAACTTCACTAGAGACATCTATTGGTGAGATGTAAAAAAAAAATTAATAATAATAATATGAGAATAATATTGTTGAATTTGTACACATCTAATAAAAATACCATTTTTCGGCAAAAAATCATCAACGATTTTAGCACGCATACAACAATCTTATTGATTATATTTTTGTTTCAGGTACGTTTGCTGTCCATTGAAGGATTATCATTTTTCAAAGCTGAAACTGTTTGAATTATACCAGCGCCGACTCAATTATATTGCGTAAGTGATTTTTGCTTTATTCCTTTAATTCGTCTGGAACGGCTAAATCGATTCAATATATTTGATTTTTTTAAATCAAAATTGACTTGGAAAATACCACTATTTACCACTTGATAGTGATGTTTACCAAGTAAAACTTTAATTAAAAAAAGGATGTATTTTACCACAAAGTAGCTACCGAATCAATTGATATTTTTTATTGATAATATCGTTGTGGATATGATATTGTAAATATCGTGGTTATACAGGCAAAAACTTTAACTCTAAAATCTCTGTTCGAATAATCCCTGTTATTCAAAGCTTTTAGACTGCATAAAAAATTAAACTTAATTGCTATTAAACTTAATGTAATTTACGTATAAAACCACATAAATATGACATTTCAAATTACGTATTATATTATATTTTACTAGTTTATAGAACGTTGAAAACTTAATACTGTAAAATACTTTTAAAAAATAATACTGCATCATAAAAGTTATCGTTTTTGCCAGTGGGTGTACTGGCAAAAAACGTTAATTTGAAAAAATACAATTCTGACTTACGATATGATATTAGAAATTTGTACTGGCAAAAAACCTTAATTTGAAAAAATACAATTTTGACTTACGATGTGATAATAGAAACTTGTACAGAATAAAAATTGTCGCGTATTCGCGGCACTGCTCAACTTATTTTTAAATCCTCTTTTCTACTGCAGGCTCCGAGGGTTAAGGGTTGGGGGCACGTCTCAGGATATGGCTGCACACTCCCACGTGTTTTTCCACCCCTTTCTCTCCCTCTTATGCTACAAAACCACTCGCCGCAGAGCTCGAAATTATGAGCCCTCTGTTGAATCATAAAAAAATATTTCTAAATATTATTGCTGTTGACATTGGAATGCGAGGAATGTAGACGCGACTCGGAATGTAAAATTTTATTTTTACTAATCGACTAACTAACCATCACGCCGCTTCCCCGCAGGGGTAGGTAGAGAGAATAGAACGCCATACCACTCTGTCTTTGAAAACAATCTTTGCCTCTCACACATAAATGCATCTCCTTATATTGTACATAATCACCGATTATTCCGACTCTTGACCTGACCACAGTCGAGTATCAACATCCTTGTTCATGCCAAATTTTCCTCTGTCTTCCTTTGCTTTTATTTCTTACCATTTTCGCCTAGTTTCTTAGTTCTTTCTTCACTCAATCAATTCACATGCCCAAACCATCTCAACGCACATTTTTTTAAAACATTGCACATTTTTAATTAAACTGATCTCAGCCTTACATTCCTCGATATTTAATTGTAAAGTGCATCGATTTTTAATTATAAAGCTCCCTTGAAGTTTTTTATCACAAATATGGCGCGCTGCATGCAGTGTTTTCTCTTTTAATTTAATAATATAATTCTTATTTTATTTAAGTTTTACTTGGTAAATACCAATATTTCTGAATATCTTTTGCAACACGTATTTCGATGCATTCCGCATCATTTTCAAACACCGTATTCGGTTCATGGTGTTTGAAAATGATGCGGAACGCATCGAATTACGTGTAACAACAAATTTTAATAAATAGTGATATTTACCAGGTAAAAATTAAATAAAAAATGGGTAGATGTTCCCACAAAAAAGACTGCCGAATCAATTAATTAAATTATAATTCTGGTTGGAGGATAATGAATCTTACATACATTCGTGATGTCGGCGTTCAGTTATATGACCCAGATACATACTATAGCAAGTTCTCAGTTGATCTGGCTGAGACAAGTTAGGAAATCTGGTGATAGATGGACGAAATGTGTTCCGAACTGAAGACACGAGCCGCCTCCCCCAGCGGACTTCACGCACAAGATGGATGGACGACATGTTGAGGTTTGCACGAGGACGGTGCCCGAGGATTCCAGAGATTAAGCAAACAAGGATAGACCGGGATGCTTCAGTCGCTATAGTGGATTACAGGAGGTTGAAATAGTTTTATGCTGTATTTCGAAAATGTTACAAATCTGTCAAGTTTAATTTCGCAAGATATAGAAAAGCATCTCTCCTTTACGAAAGTTTATTTTTATGAAATGTACGTTATTTTGTGGGTAAAAACTGATATTTTTCAAGGTTTTTTAGTATTTTCTGTATCACATTGAAGTCTTCTTCTTCTTATAGACCTTGCAGCCTATAATACATTGAAGTATTTAATAGAAATAATTTACAAGTTTTTTAATATTATCGCGGTTTTTAAAATCTTTTAAGATTCATATAAATATTTACAATATTCTATGATTGTCCGCCTCCGTAGTGTAATGGTCAGCACGCTCGGCTACCGTTCTGGAGGTCCCGGTTTCGATTCCCAAGGGGGGTAAAATAAATAAAAGTGATTTTTTTCACTGTAATATTTATTTAATATTACCCTAGACTGGTACCTGAAGCGGAGGGCTGATCACCTTTCCTTCATGTGTAAAACGATCAAAATAACACAGCGTTTATATGACGCAGTGTCCTATGCACCATTGGGGTGCGGATAAGGGTTTTTTATTATTATTATTAAACTGATAAAGAAACGCGTTGTGTTAAAGATGTTCGTGACGAAGTAAATTATATCACATTTGCATATTGAATGTAAGTAAGTATGCGTAGGTATATATGAAATATAAAAAAAAATCGACATACAATCCTTGCCTTATTATTGAATGTCCTTATTTTTCTTTTCATTTCTTTACCCAAAAAATTGCTAACATTATTATTTTTTATACGTGAATTATATTCTGTCACAAATGTATTTTATTTTGTTGTTATGTGACTTCTATATCTACATTTTACATTGGAATAAAAACATAATTCAATTGAAATACCTATGCTTTTTACAATTTATTTAATTTTATTTATTTATAACCCTTATCCGCACCTAATGGTGCATTGCATCAAATTGACGCAGTGTTATCTTGATCATTATTTACATGAAGGCAAGGTGATCACACTTGCGCTTCAGGAACCAGTCCAGGATAATATTAAATAAATATTACAGTGTTAAATCACTAATATTTATTTTCACCTCCCCCCCTGGGATTCGAACCCGGGACCTCCAGCACGGTAGCTAAACACGCTGACCATAACACCACGGAGGTGGACATTTATTTATTTATTTATTTAGTCGGCCAATTTTAGAGACATATTTGATCATAATTATTTTACATAAAAGTGGAAAAAATTAGGTAAAGATAATATACGAAATATAAAAAAAGATTAATAATATGAAAAAGTAAATTTTTAATGGTAATAAGATTAAAAGTAAAAAAACACTAATTCATACAAATTTCTTCAAGAAAATTATTCATAAACCGAACTCCTTATTGAAGAAATGTCAATGACCTCATCCTGTAAACCGTTGAGTGGTAAATCGATAACCGATAAAGGTCCTGTAATCTGGAGGCTGTGGTTATTAAAACAAACTTTTCAAATATTCATTGTAGTATTACCGTCAAATTATTTATCCAATACCTTCAATATAATATATCCGACATTTTGAGTGTGTCCAAATACTTGTTCACAAAATCTGGATTATCTCCAATTACAGGAGTTATTTTCATATTATTTTTGACATCTCATCAAAGACGAAGAAGAATATGGAAGTCTGGGCATTTACGGGGCTGACGACCGTCATAAGCTGGTTTAAGTGATCACTTTACACACGTTAAGATTCGCCAATTCTACCCATTATTGACAACCACACTACTCAAATTCTTGGAAGTTCTATATGTATGAACCAATTTAGAAACCTCGTTCTTGAATCACTAGAACTTCACAAGAGACATCTATTGGTGAGATGTAAAGAAGCTTTTTAGTAAGCAGAAACTCTTATATTAGTATGTGAGGTCCAAATCCTAGATTATAATCACACACATAAGAAACGCCAGAAAATACCATTTTCATTTTTATTATTTATCTCACCAATAGATGTCTCTAGTGAACTTCTAGTGATTCAAGAACAAGATTTCTAAATTGGTTCATATATATAGAACTTCCAAGAATTTGAGTAGTGTGGTTGTCAATAATGGGTAGAATTGGTGAATGTTAACGTGTGTAAAGTGATCACTTAAACCAGCCTATGACGGTCGTCAGCCCCGTAAATGCCCAGACTTCCATATTCTTCTTCGTCTTTGATGAGATGTCAAAAATAATATAATATATCCGACCACCAAAAATACAAATCACTTTTGTTATTACATCCATCCCTTTCTTTTGAGATGTGTCAGTCAACTATGATTTGAGGATGAATTTTTTTTCGACTCGCATAAAAACATACTTTTAACCCTATGAAACAATTATAAAGGTGCTTCTGTACCAAGGAACAAGGTATAGCCTTTTCACTACACGCCAAATAGCCTAGTACTCGGCGCTCCGATCAATCGGTTACATGTCGATCTCAAAGAATCTCGTAACAAAGATAGTATGTTTAGTAAACGACTGTACTATAACTTGACGAAGTCAAACTGAAGCTGTTTGATTTTTGCTATAGAAAACCTTAAAAAAACTGTTTTTAATGCACGTTAAGTAATTACTTGGTTTTTGTCTATGAGCATTTAAACATTTTCGGTTTTTCGTACCGTCTAAGACAATCGTTCATAAATCAATCATTGAGCGGCCGAGGATCAGATGTTCTGCTGTCTTTTGCATATGGGAATTTTATATAGGATTCAAAATCATTATATTTTATTTCTACATAAAATTAGTGGGTATTCTTCAGATATGAAAACCTCGGCAAAGATTTCGCGGACCATATCGATATCTGGAATATGTCACTTCAATAAAAAGCAATAGTAATTACAATATTTCAGTATTGCAATATTACAATAATGCATAATTCCTTGTTTTATATGTTCACCCTTGTTTATATAAGTACTTTTCAAACCAAACTTACATACTTTTACTTAAAAAGAGAAACATTATGTTATCATATTATATTATACAACATATTTTGTAGAAATTGGATACAGCTGTTAATTACGGAAAAAATAACGAGTAATCATTTTAATTATTTAATAACTTTAATTAATTAATGACTGCCGGGCAGACCATCAAAGAGATGGATCGATATCTGGAAATTGACATCGCAGGAGGCTAATCCCTCTTAAAAACAGGCCACACGGCCTACACCAGAAGAAAATCATTTGAATATCATGCATAATTAATAATTGCCAATTTTGTCATTTTAGCAAGTGCATTGGCTTTAAATCCACCTGCGTTGCATATGACATAGCAGATAAGATATTATTCCCCATAATTAATTATTATTTTTGGGATATACGGGATATAAACGATTTAATAATCTGTCTCGAAAATATGGCCCCAGCCCACCTTTTTCTCTTCGCCCCACATCACTTTCGAATGGTATTGACGTATTATATATTCGGGTGAGATTACTTAAAACAAACAAATTGTTTACTAGAATTGCCCCCTTGTACATCGCTTGAGAAATACGTTCCCTAAGTGGCTATGCTTGTCTGATTTCTGGTACTTAAACTTTGCTACAAACACATTTGGTGTAATTTAATTCCCTCTTAACACAATAACACTTTTTGGGAAATTTATACGTACCTACTCGAGTTTCACTTTATAATGTCATTGAGTATAAAACAATAGTATGTATATTTTAATCCAGTGTTATTTCTTCTCTCATAGCTTTCTTCAGTGATGTCTCTAGACCCATGTTTTCATAGAAATTAAAATGAAGTAAAAATTTATACCCTAAAAATTTCGGTTTTTTAATAACAATCACCCAATAATAGTATAAATTGTTTTTTGTATCAACTCTTTTTAACTGTTTGGTACGCCACATTTCCAAGACAACTTATAGTGTGATTTACCCGCTTTTAATAACCATTTTTAAACACCCGTCTTTGTAGACAGTCGGAGTCACCTGTTTTAGGACTGTCAGGCTGTAGGTCCTTCTATCATATACAGCGTCACCTAGGCCATGCCTTTGAATCATGCTATATTTCTGTAGCAATTATTCTGTTGCAGAACTTCTAAGAATTTGAGTAGTGTGGTTGTCAATAATGGGTAGAATTGTTGAATGTTACACGTGTGTAAAGTGATCACTTAAACCAGCATATGACGGTCGTCAGCCCCGTAAATGCCCAGACTTCCATATTCTTCTTCATCTTTGATGAGATATCAAAAAATAATATGTGAAATAACTATGTAGTTTTTCCACTTGACCAGCAACAAGGTTTCGTCGTAACCGACAACCGCCAGGCAGATGATATCGGTTACGACGAAACCCGGTTGCTGGTCAAATAAAATTCATGTGGAAAAAACTACAAAGTTGTTATTTGATTCTATATACGTTTAGTTTTAACCTTCTTTACATGCAATTTAAATGAGCTTTATATTTCACAAAGTTCGTATCATCTGTTTGTGAACAACTACTATTGTGAAACTTGGAGTATTCCCTTCATGTGTGTTAAGTCATAAGGGCCAAAGATAAGGTAGAAGTGGATTTTGTAAACATGTACTTAGATCCGGCAGAATATCTGGTGCGGAGTATATTTGGGACTCGTTATGGGGGCATTAAATTTCATGTGATAAGGGAACCGCAGAAACCATTACAACGGAAACAAGCCTCTCTACTTATGGTGTCGTTTCCTCTTACCAAAATTCAAAAGAGAAATTCTATTTACTTTTGAATTAACAATTACATATATAATTTTAAAACCCTTATTGGAAATGAAATAGGGTGAAATTAGGTCGTATTTTAACGTATATTTGTATAAATTAATTTTTTTTAAATGTATACGACCACTTTTCGAGTTTATTAATTTAAACATGACTAGTTTCGAGAACTAAAAATAAAATATAAGTAATTTTTTCACTCTTATATTTATTCAATATTACCCTGGACTGGTACCTGGATCGGAGGGCTGATCACCCTTGCTTCAAGTGTTTACGATCAAGATAACACCGCGTTTATATGATGCAGTGCCCTATGCACCATTGGGGTGCGGATAAGGGTTTAAAGAATAAAGAAGAAGTTTCGAGAACTGCAGATGTTCTTATCAAGATGTGAAAACTATATATTATTAATAATAAAGCTTTTAACTTATAAATATTTTGTATATTAAAAGCTATATTTTCTCACAATTGCCATGTCAATAGATTCTTCCTTTCCCAGGAAATAAATATAAGGGTACGTACCTACACCCCCTATTAAATATTGTTGTCTCCCGTTAATTATTACTGCACATGTTAAAACTATTACTTAAGTACCTAAAATTGTATGGCTACATAAGGACCGTCAGTCCATTTAATCTTCACATTCGTTTGAAAATGCCTTAACTAGGCGAAACAATTGTCACAATATTAATTTTCATGAGTTTTTTAACAGTAAAATACAACTTAGTAGACTCAATAAATCTGTCTTTGGTTTAACTATTAATTCAAAAATTAAAATGGAATTCTACAAATTAAACGCAAAATCAATTAATAAAATCTATTAAAAGCATGGATAACTTTGTGCTGTGGTAATATAACACTCTCCTTATCATTCATCGTTCACTTTGTGTAATACCACTTTTATAAACACTTTTTCGTGACTACCGGTTTAGGAATAATCATTCCATCATCAGATAACTAAAATAAAATTATTACGGTTTGACATTTGTACAAAAATTAAATTACGAAAGAGAGAAAGAAGAATTTTTTTTTTCTCTTTTAAAAAAAAATATTTTTGTACAAATGTCATATCGTAATCATTTTATTTAAATGACCCGATGATGGAATGATTATTCCGAAACCGGCAGTCACGAATAAGTGTTTATAAAAGTGGTATTACTCAAAGTGAACGATGAATGATAAGGAGAAAGTTAATAAATAACTCGTAATTGGAGATAATCCAGATTTGTGAACAAGTATTTGGACATTCTCAAAATGTTGTAAATATGTAGCAGGAACTAACCAGGTACACAGTCGTAGAATAAATATCATTGGTATCGATTTATGTACAATTCCATTTCCGATTCGTTAAATTTGTTATCCAGCTCAAGCGGGTTCTGATTGACTGTAATCTGGAAGCATTTCCGGCTTATTTATTTTCTTTTAAATTCCCGCAAATTTACATTTATTTCTCCTCAATATTCAATACTTTCCGTCATTTCTAGGCTTTCTGTGATTAGATTACGGATTTCTTTGTAAAACATAACTCAGTTAGAGCCGGCTTATATTTTCCCTTTTCTAGAATTGATTGTTCGAGCCACTGAAATTATTGTAATACATTTTTTTTCAAATTCCGCTCAAATGATTCATAGCGAGCTTTATCCGATGGCGATGTTGATTTAACGCTGACTGCGTAGAGCTTTTGATTTTTATCAGCTTCCCATATTAATTTATTACTTTCAAAAAACGTTTTTATATTGAATTATTATTTTTTACATTTAGTTATCTCAACATAGATAAAGGAGCTTATGTCATAAATAAAAAATTGTAAATTTTCAGTTGTGCATGTTTTCGGAATGCCCAGAAAATGTACTATATCCCAGCAAAAGCGGCATATTTTTAACTTAATGTTTAACCGCTACAGGGCAGAAAGTGTTGTTTTTGCATTTTGAAGAAAAGGCATTGTTTAATTATTTTTTTCAAAAAACTAAATATTTTTCAAATGTAGAAAAAAACTTCAGATTTTACCTAAAAAGATCTGTTTCACAGTAAAAAGTTCGGTAAGTGGCTTGATATTTATTTTTATAATACATTGTATTATATTCTTAAACTTTAAAAACGTTCTCCTGAAAAATCAAGTATTTTGATTTATGACGTTCTTGAAAGGAGTGAGCGATGTATATCTAGATATTTATAGGGCGTACAACCTGTCAATGATTGATTTAAGTGATCGATGTAATAAAACACTCTCCTTACCATCCATTGTTTACTTTGTGTAATACCACTTTTTAAAACACTTATTTGTGACTACCGGTTTCGGAAAATTATTCCATCATCAGGTCATTAAAATAAAAATAAAATAATGACCTTAAAATTAATAAAATAAAATTATTACGATTTGACATTTGTATAAAAACAGAAAGACGACAGATGAATCACAATGGGAATATTTTCAAAAGTGGACTCGTAGATTAATTTAGTTGGTTATTTATAATGGGTTGGGTTGTCTGCCTCCGTAGTGTAATGGTCAGCACGCTCGGCTACCGTTCTGTAGGTCCCGGGTTCGATTCCCAGGAGGGGTTCAAATAAATATAAGTGACTTTCCACTGTAATATTTATTCAATATTACCCTGGACTGGTACCTGAAGCGGAGGGCTGATCACCTTTCCTTCATGTGTAAAAACGATCAAGATAACACTGCGTTATATGACTCAGTGCCCTATGCACCATTTGGGTGCGGGTAAGGGTTTTTTATTATTATTTATTATGGGTAAGTCTTTATTGATTACTTCACTTATATCTAATTTTTCTAGATTATCTAAACAAAGACCAGTTTTATTAACATGTACCTTTTTTTTATTTTTCATGTTTTGAATCACTAAAAATATTTTTTTATAGCTTAATTATAATGTCTACCGGTTTCGAAGCTAACAGGTTCTTTATCTTGACTGATTAAAACTATCAGTAGTATCACTAATATCAGTCTTGAAAAGAAGCGAAAGCTTCGAAACCGGTAGACATTAAAATTGAGTTATAATAAAATATTTAAAGTGATTAAAAACAAAGTTATTTTTAATTATAAAATAGAAAATTACAAAGATATTGCTTCAAATATATATTAAATGCTTTTTTCAAAATATTTTTGACATCCACGCTACTCAAATATTTGGAAGTTCCATATATATGAACCAATTTTGAAACATTATTCTTGAATCGCTAGAACTTCACTAGAGACATCTGTTGGTGAGGATTTTCATATTCTTCTTCATCTTTGTTCATAATCTTCTTCATCTTTGATGAGATGTCAAAAAATGTTATGAAATTGACTCCTGTAATTGGAGATGATCCAGATTTTGTGAACAAGTATTTGGACACACTCAAAATGTTGTAAAAAAGCTTATTCAGGAGTTACCCACTACAAATATGAACCTTCAAACCTTGCACACTTCACACAAAGGTTTGAGATTAAGATGAAATAAAATTGTCTCTTAAATTCCCGTAATCGAGCATTCCAGAAGATTAGGCTCGCTGTGGCGTAATCTAGTATACACCTACATTATATTCGGGGGAGTGTTCCTGCTAAACTTCATACGTGATTCCGAATCATTCTCCTTGACTTTTGCTGCATGGGATTTGAGGGGGTGTCATTATCCCTTCGTTCATCCCCTTGCCCCGAGCGAGTTTGTTTACAGAACCCAAATGAAATGAGAGTATATTTTAAAAATACGTTAACGGGTTTCAACCCTCAAAATGTTGGGCTATCGATTTTAATTAGTTGAATAAATTTTAACCCAGTTTAAAAATAATAATAAAATAATTAGTTATTTTAACAAAAATATGAATTAACAATATTTTATGTGTGTCCAAATACTTGTTCACAAATCTGGATTATCTCCAATTATAGGAATTATTTTTCATTTTATTTTTTTAACATCTCAATAAAGGTGAAGAAGAATATGGAAGTCTGGGCATTAACGGGGCCTAAGACCGTCATAGACTGGTTTAAGTGATTACTTTACACACGTGTAATATTCACAAATTCTACCTATGATTGACAACCGCATTACTTAAATTCTTGGACGTTCTATACATATGATTCAATTTCGAAACATTTTTCTTGACACTAAAATTTACTAGAGATGAAGAAGCTTTTTTATTGGCTTTTATTTTACTCTTTTATTTGCATGTGAGGTCCGAATCCGGGATTATAATCACATACATGAGAAACGCCAGAAAATATAGTTTTCATTTTATTATTTTAGCTTATAATTTATTAACAACATTTTGAGTATGTCCAAATACTTGTTCACAAACCTGGATTATCTCCAATTATAGGGGTTATTTTTCATATTATTATTATTTTTTTTTACTTATTTATTTCTGTCTAAATAAAGAATTCGTCGATGTAAGTTTTATCAAAATCGTGAATTTTCTAGTGCTATCCACCGATTGCCTTGAAATTTTGTCAGGTCAAGGGTCGGAAGCAAAGGAAGATCGAGTAAAACTTGGCATGATCAAATGCTTAAATTAGTTGAAAGTGGTCATATAGTCACCGCAGGTTAGGAATAAACGACGGGTGTGCATGAGGAGATGCATGAATGTGGAAGAGGTAAAAATAGTTTGGAATGACAGGTTAGTGTGGCGTTCTATTCTCTCTGCTTACTGCTGAGGTGATGCGGCGTGATAGTTATATTGTTAGAATAATTTTTTTTTTATTTATTTACAACCCCAAACCTTTTGCAGTGACCCAATTTCAGAAATAGATTCTGATTATGTACCCTGAAAGGATTTCCTCAACCCTCAAATTATTGATGCGGTAATAACTATTTTTGGCAAACCATTAACTGAATCTTGGTGTGATTGTTGAATATACAGATTTCATCACTTGTTCGAAACGCGGTCACAACTTTGATAACGCGTTTAGAAAATTTGTTTGTATTGTTGAATATTGAATAACTGTTGTTTTATTGTAACTTTGTTGTTTTTGCAAGTACGGAGCGTCTCTTGTACATAAAATTTTCAATGCCTTTATTTTTAAACAAGTAATAATGGCCAATTTATATGTAGCGCAGTTTACGTGAAAAATTACTACAAGGGTAGGTACTCTTTGATGAACAATAATTTTATATTTGAAACTTATATTTGTGTATATATATATATATATATATATATATATATATATATATATATATATATATATATATATATATATATATATATATATATATATATATATATATATATATATATATATGTATATGTATATGTATATGTATATGTATATGTATATGTATATGTATATGTATATGTATATGTATATGTATATGTATATGTATATGTATATGTATATGTATATGTATATGTATATGTATATGTATATGTATATGTATATGTATATGTATATGTATATGTATATGTATATGTATATGTATATGTATATGTATATGTATATGTATATGTATATGTATATGTATATGTATATGTATATATATATATATATATATATATATATATATATATATATATATATATATATATATATATATATATATATATATATTTATATATATATATGTATATGTATATGTATATATATATATATATATATATATTGTTTCGGCCAAAATTTGTGTATTTTACAGAATAATTATGTATTAAAAATAGTATTAATAAATGTACGCGAGAAGAACAAAGAGACGCAGTTCAGTAAGTTTTAAATGTTACAAATACTGTCCCCACCCCAAGCAACGCCTTTAAAATAGTATTTAAGGGGTGGCGGACAAATATTGGTGTGCTCAGATTAAATAAGATTCGAAACGTGTATACGCCGCGCTCGCTCTGTTTTTATATTGGTGTCTCTTTGTTCTTCTCGCCCCTTGTGTTTTGTAATTTTTGATATATTTGTGACCCTATGTTCTTTAAACTTTGTGATTTTTCAATAAATAAATGATTATCTTCATTTGCGCGTTTTCGTCTTCCCAATGACAAGTGTTCCGGTACCGTTAGCAGTAACAAATTGGTCCTTCGAGCCGGATCTGGAACACTATGGAAGCCAATCGAACTCCAACTCCTTCACTGACCACCAGCACAAGTGGGAGTACGAGATCCAGGAAGGCGCTACTGGAACAATCTGCATCTCAAATGAGGGTGACCAGGCAGAGAGCAAGACTCGCAAAAGAAAGGGCGGATGCTGACAAGTCGCAACTACCGTCAGAAAAGGCACGACTGGCGGCAGAAGAAAAGGCATTGGAAGCGGAAGAACTTCACTGTCAACTTTTGATGAAAGTGTCATCAAGAACATTTGAACGATCTGCCCTGCATCAAATTTCACAACGGGCGGATCTGTGCAGCTCAGGTCAGTCCCCGCCGCAGTCTGTGCAACCTTCGCCGCTGACATCTGTGAACCATCTACTGCTGCCGTCTGAGTACCCGCTGCTGCCAGCGAGTGGGCAGCAACTTGTGGCACCACCAATGGGGCGGAAAACAGTTCCGCTGCCTTCGCCGCCGCTAGGGCGGCAACCTGTGCTGTCACCGAGTGGGCAGCAACTTGTGGCGCCACAAATGGAGCGGGATCTTATCCCGCTGCCTTCGCCGCCACTAGGGCGGCAACCTGTGCTGTCACCGAGTGGACAGCAACTTGTGGTGCCACCAATGGAGCGGGAACCTGTCCCGCTGCCTTCGCCGCCGCTAGGGCGGCAACCTGTGCTGTCTGAATACTATGTGCTGCCAGCAAGTGGGCAGCAACTTGTGCCGCCTGATCTGGGGCGGAAATTTATAATGCCGCCCTCCTGGCCGCAACCTGTATTGCCGTCCTTGGGACCGCAATGTGTTAAGCTGACCTCGGGGCCACCCTCGAGGAAGAAATGTGTAATGCCGTCATCTGGGCCGCAAAGTGTAATGCCCCCATCGGGGGCGCAATGTGTGATTCAGCCCTCGGGGGAGCAATGTTTAATGCCGCCCTCGGGGGATCAACGTGTAATGCCGCCACCGCTGGGGCGGAAATTTATAATGCCGCCCGCCTGGCCGCAATCTGTATTGCCGTCCTTGGGGCCGCAATGTGTTAAGCTGACCTCGGGGCCGCATTTTGTAATGCCGCCCTCGGGGGAGCAATGTGTAGTGCCGTCATCGGGGCCGCAAAGTGTAATGCCCCCATCGGGGGCGCAATGTGTAATTCAGCCCTCGGGGGAGCAGTGTTTATTGCCGCCCTCGGGGGAGCAATGTTTAAAGCCGCCACCGCTTGGGCGGAAATTTATAATGCCGCCCTCCTGGCCGCAACCTGTATTGCCGTCCTTGGGACCGCAATGTGTAATGCCGACCTCGGAGCCGCATTTTGTAATGCCGCCCTCGGGGGATAAATGTGTAAGGCCGCCCATGGAGCCGCAACCTTTGCTGCCACTGAATGGGCAGAAAAATGTGCCACCGCCTTCGCCTCCGTTTGGGAAGGAAACTGTGCCGCCACCGCTGGGGCGGAGATTTATAATGCCGCCGATGGAGCGACAAGCTGTGCCGCTGCCGTCATCCGGGCAGCCACTAGAAGCGCTGACCGTGTTTACTCTTATAAAATTTGATCGACTAAGTAAAGTCATATTAGTAATGTTACATTTGTTAATCGGTATAAAATTTGTTTTAAAATCATATTATAGAATTACAAAACTGTGCGAAATATAGATGACTGTAAATGATATCGATTAGTTACTCAGCGCGCCATTAACCTCATTGAAATATGGGAAAGGATACTTAAGTAGGTAAAAATTCCACTCGGCAAAGTATTATACCAATAAATACCTTCATAAATTTCCTTAAAGTAAAAGCAAAGTTTTTTTTTTATTTTTTTATCCTGAATTGTATTTCAATAATATTTTAAAATAATATAGAGATAAGAAAAAAGGTCTAAATTTAAGAGTGTGATGACGATTTATGTTGACTTAAAATAAATAACAGATCCCTTAAAGCAAGGGTGGCCAACTCGCGGCCCGCGGTCATGTAAGACGAATGTATTTTTGTATGATCGGGTTCATCGGAATGTATCTTAAATCGTGTTTAGGTAATCAAGACCAATCAAGTTTTTGTAATTACATATAATGCATATATGTAACGGTGAAACGAAACTCAAATCTCGCACTGAGTAGTCATAAATAAAATTGGTTTTGTCTAAAAATAGAATTGGTAATATTGTTTGATTATGTGTCTTTATTAATAATTTTGATTGGTAAAATTGATAACAATGTTTATACTTTACACATATTTTTTGTTGGTTCAATGTGTACTTTCATTTCACATCTGGCCATCAACTTGGGTTGACGAGGCCTGCATTTAGTCAAAAAGGGCGAAATGGGTTTCGTTTGTTATTCTATGAATCGGGGAGATAACGTGTCATGTGACACGTGGCGCGTCAAATAACACTGGACCTATAATTCAAGTGAAGTATGTTTTCTTTAGCCCTAAAAAGGGCGACTTTAGCCATGAAAACGTCAGAATTGGCGACGAAATTTAAAACGTCTCGATATATCCATCAGTATTAGTATAATTTATGACTTTTGTTTATCCACATATTTAGCTCTAGAAACAGGAGATATATTTTTTTTACAAGTATTCGGAGAAGAGAGCCTCCCTGAAGTTGATTTATCGTGTATACGGACCCTTATTTGTGAAGGAAGGCATTATTTTAGAATTTTTGTTAATGATAATGTGATTTCTATTTTTTGTGCTATCTGTCACCTACATATTTTGAAATATTTATCGATAATACTCGAGTGTATTTAAGTAAGGGAACCGTTTGGTGAAACCGATTGGTTTCACGGAGGGGAGTGTTTCGGCCAAAATTTGTGTATTTTACAGAATAATTATGTATTAAAAATAGTATTAATAAATGTACGCGAGAAGAACAAAGAGACGCAGTTCAGTAAGTTTTAAATGTTACAAATACTGTCCCCACCCCAAGCAACGCCTTTAAAATAGTATTTAAGGGGTGGCGGACAAATATTGGTGTGCTCAGATTAAATAAGATTCGAAACGTGTATACGCCGCGCTCGCTCTGTTTTTATATTGGTGTCTCTTTGTTCTTCTCGCCCCTTGTGTTTTGTAATTTTTGATATATTTGTGACCCTATGTTCTTTAAACTTTGTGATTTTTCAATAAATAAATGATTATCTTCATTTGCGCGTTTTCGTCTTCCCAATGACAAGTGTTCCGGTACCGTTAGCAGTAACATATATATATATATATATATATATATATATATATATATATATATATATATATATATATATATATATATATATATATATAAAATTATATATAATAATTAAAATATAATTTTGTTTTTAAAAATCACTATAAATCACTATTTACAGTGATTTTAAAACAAAGTTATGTTTTAATTCTAAAATGGAAAATCACAAAGTTATTTCTTCAAATATAAATTATAAGAACACTCTTGTTAAAGATGTAGAAGAATCCCGTTTCGGACTACCTCCTCAAACACATGAAACAGATCAATATCCGGCGAGATATTATTTAGCAAAGCGGTAGCTCTTGGGCATAACTATCGGCAGGTTGGTCCTGTATATAGGAATGTGAATTTCAAATAAAATACTTGAGAGTGGTCAGGACATAAATGTGTAAGAGGTAAAGACTATTTGCAAAGACAGCTTAATGTGGCAGTCTATTCTATCTGCCTACCCTTGCGGGGAAGTTGCCTGATATGTAGATAGTAAGTTAGTGTGTTAAGAGTGCACAAAAGTTCTACATTTGAATATATAATATATTGAAAATATATTATATAAAAAATATTGCCAGTACGATATGACCCAAAAAGGTTTACGAAAAAAACTTACTTTTGTAATGTAATAATACGACAGGAAACAATTTTTAACTTATTCCACCCTTTGTGTATTTACATGTCGCTCAATCCTTTCAACAACGTCATATATCAAAAAATAGATTTTTCATGAGATTGTTTTTAAAGTTTAAAAATATAATAAAATTTATTGTTTTTAAAGTTTTAAAATATAGTAAAGTGCAACGGAGCTTTTTAGGTAAAACCTAAATGTTTTTTTCTCCAGTTGAAAAATATTTAGTATGTTTAAAAAAATAATCCAACAAAACCTTTTCTGCCGCGTAATAAAGCTAAATGAAGTGTTACTAAGAACGGTTAACGTTTTCATTTAGGCCTCAGTGTTTATTTATTCGAACATCGAATGAAGCAGATAACGAAAACTGCCCTTAAATGAAGAAAATTTCAGTTAAAAATACATTAATTTTTAATTTCAACGGTTACGGAAACAACGATTTTAACCGAAACGTATATGAAGTAAAATCAACTCTTAAATTATAAAAATATTTATAAGTATATAATAATGCAATGTATTAAAAATAAATATCGAACCACTTATTGAACTTTTTACTGTGCAACAGATCTGTTTAGGTAAAACCTGAAGGTTTTTTCTCCATTTGAAAAATATTTAGTATTTTTAAACAATACCTTTTTTTCAAAATTCAAAAACAACACTTTCTGCCCTGTAGCGGGTAAATATTAAGTTTAAAATATGCCGGTTTTGCTGGGATATAGTACATTTTCTTAGCATTCCCAAAACATGCACAACTGAAAATTGACGATTTTTGATATGTGACGTTGTTGAAAGGAGTGAGCGATGTATGTATTTACATTACACACGGGTTACTTCCAAACAGTGTTTTCAGAATACACGCTTAAACTTGTTTTGAAACCCTTCGAAGCAATTATCGAGTTAAGGTACAAATACTATTTCCCCAAGTTCCGCAAAGTTTTTAAAGAATTTTTTCTCAAAGCGTAAAATACGAATAGCTCCGAGAAACTTAAGATTTTCGCACTTTTTCTGTTCAATCCGGATGCTTTGTACTACTAAAATCACTTAGTTCGTTCTTTATAACTTCCTCGACCTTTTTCTTTTCAAATAGGGGTGGAAATAAAATACACATTGCGTCTTCGTGTCGTGCTACGAATACTTTGTCTTAGTTCTCGAGTGTTAGAACACTTTTCGGATGAATGGTCTCTGTAATTGATATCGCTGGAATTGTAGTATTGCTATAATAATTAAGTGGTTTCCCATATTCTTTTGGAAAACCTATTATTTATTTGTATATTGTTACCATCTTTTCATTTATTATTGTTGTGCAGGGCCCTACGCATTGTCGGGTGCAGATAAGGGTTGAAAAAAAAACATGACAATGACTTAAACCCCTTCCCTTTCGTCTTTGTTCCTACTGATAAAAATTCATAATAATAATAATAAAAAATAATAATAATAGACCCTTATCTGCACCCCAATGGTGCATAGGGCACTGCGTCATATAAACGCAATGTTATCTTGATCGTTTACACATGAAGGAAAGGTGATCAGCCCTCCGCTTCAGGTACCAGTCCAGGGTAGTATTGAATAAATATGACAGTGAAAAAATCACTTATATTTATTTTACCCCCCTTGGGAATCGAACACGGGACCTCCAGAACGGTAGCCGAGCGTGCTGACCATTACACTACGGAGGCGGACAAAAAATTCATAAATAAATAAAAATAGTTTCTTTAATGTTCCGCAGATACTTTGTGGCACATTTTAAAAACTTTATAAAATTAATCAACTTAGTTTTTATACCACTTTTTTAAAAAAAGTGGTTTAATAAAGTTGATTAATTATCTAAATTAAATATAAATAGAAAAGAAAAAGCTCAGAAAAAGAGTTTATAAGTATATATATAAATTTTACAACATTTTGAGTGTCCAAATACTTGTTCGCAAATCTGGATTATCTTCAATTAAAGGAGTTAGTTTTCTTTTTTTTTGACATCTCATCAAAGATGAAGAAGAAAATGGAAGTCTGGGCATTTTAGCCTATGACGGTCGTCAGCCCCATAAATGCCCAGACTTCCATATTCTTCTTCATCTTTGTTGAGATGCCAAGAAATAATATATATAAATTTTATTTATTGTTTCGTCATTCACTGTGTGGCAAAACATGATGAAATTCTAAAAGAAAAAAAAAACAGTTTTGTTACAACCTGAGTTTATTTTATTATTACGACTAGTTTTGGAAGCACAGCTTCCGAAACAAGTCGTTGTAATTAAATAAACTCAGGTTGTAACAAACGATTGTTTTTTCACAACATTTTGAGTGTGTCCAAATACTTGTTATTATTCGGACCTCACATAAATAAAAGAGTTTCTGCTTAGTTAAATAGCTTCTTTTCATATCAACAATAGATGTCTCTAAAGAAGTTCTAGTGTTTCAAGAATAATGTTTCAAAATTGTTTCGTATATAAAGAACTTCCTAGAATTTGAGTAGTGCGGTTGTCAATAATGGGTAGAATTGTTGAATGTTACACCTGTGTAAAGTCATCACTTAAACCAGCCTATGACGGTCGTCAGCCCCGTAAATACCCACACTTCTATATTCTTCTTCATCTTTGATGAGACGTCAAAAAATTATTGCTTTTTTGTTAACAATTTTACATTTAAATTCATTTATTTCATTTATTTAGTTCTCTTCGCAATTTCTCCAGCTCGTGTCATTCCTCATATTGGTTCCATTAAGTTCATCGCGGCCGACAGACGCCGTCCATTCCAGCCCTAACATGGCTCCGGCGTCGGTAATAATGATGAAGCGACGCCTCGCTGCTGCATTGTGGGCGTCCCGACGCCGCGGGTAAAAGGCTTTTCCGAGGATTTAAATTTTTAAATACTACGCCGCACCGTGCGACGTGCAAACGTCTTTATGCGGCTGCTTGCAAATTCTATAATAGAAATTGTTAAAGTTTATTATATTGCTTTGAGAAAGCATTTTATTTCGCATATGTTTACTGCTATTTTAAGATAAAAATTGTGTAAAAATTCTCACCATTGCATTTATAAAAACAATGATTTAGAATAAGCAAATAAAATTACAAATTTTTAAATTTGTTTCATCTGTATTTTTGGCTCTAAATTATGTTCTGTAGATGCAAACGTTAAAAAAAATGTAAAAAAATATCTGCTGTTGTATATTTTATTTAGTATCAGCATATGTTTTCGTCTTATATCAGTTGTATTTTAATTTTTTAATTTTTTTTTGAAAAAGGTTTAGTTTAATTTAAATTATACATTCACGGAGATTCGGTTATAGAAAATAATGTCATCAATTGATTTGGCTGTTACTTTGTGGTAAAATCTATCCGTTTTTAATTTATGTTTTACTTAGTAAATACCACTATTTATAAAAATATACTGCCACACGTGTTTCAATGCATTCCGCATCATTTTCAAACACCGTATGTGAAGCTAATTCTAAATATTAGAAAATAATGTCAAAGAACGGTAGCAAAAATACCAGGGTATTATGTTGTATAAATACAGCTATCGGTGTAGCTTATATAAGAAAAAGGCCATATATTATTTTTTCTGAAAAAGTTTCCCTCACTTGGGTTCAATCAAGCCCTAACTTAATAAACTGTGATATTTCTTCCTTTCCTCGCATCAGTATGAAAACAAATGGCGACATAACTTAGAACCTAACTTCACAAATTAGTTTTAGAAAGAGTCTCTTTTTCATGAAGAATATCACATTCATGTATCACCTTATATCTAACATTTTTTTGGCTTTTTTTAGTTCTTGAATATTTGATGAGCCCCCCAAAAACTTTCAGTCTCTGAAATTTTCTTCGTACATCACCAATTAAGCCCGAAGGACCTCTATGTTTTATAACGGTGAAACGACAGTATTATTTATTATTCAGTATTTTATTCACTCTAAGATGACCACTTTTTATCAAACTTTTTTTGAATATTCGGTTTATGTTTTATGAAAACTTTAAGGGTGTAACGTTATCAAAGAGCTGAAATTTAATATTCACCTTTTAATACTTAAATTAACATGTTTTCCTGTAAATCTTACTTGAAATATTTGCTTGAAATATCTGCGAATAAGGCAATAGTTAACGAGGTTAAAAAAATGTTAACAACAGATTATTCACAGAGAAATGATTACAATAAAAATTATATAATTCCTTGAGTACATCATTAAAAAACTCGTTTTTTTTTGGTGACAGGCATGACCAAGAACTGTCTATTCAGTGTTCGGGGAGCAGGAGAAACATTCAGTAATATTTAAATATACCAAAAAATCATACACACCCATAATATTTATCAACTATATTAAAAGCTCAAAAAAGGCTCGTTATTTTATTATTTAAATATTTAAAAATGTTCGATTCGATATTTCTTACGCCAATATTACAGTTATAGTAAATATAGAGGTTTTTCGTATATTATTCTTTAAGTAATGGTTTAATAAACTCAAATACAGATGAAATATCGCTTAAGTACATTTTGTCTTAGTATTATAAATTATTTTCTTGTAGTTAATTTCTCAAACATATCAACGTGTAATATACTCGTATAATGACAGAGTTCGATCATTTCTCACCTTTTAAGGTAGCGTCTAGAAAAGCTTTCGTGTATTATTATTTAGCTTTCTATAAATCACGAAGTTGTTGAACAGCTTTCGCGATCATGATCAAATTTGAATAAATAAACATATTTCTGCATAAATTAACCCCTCGGAGTTCGAGATTTATTACGTAGACCTTTTGTTTTTCCTCCTTCATACACACCCTCATAAATAAACACAGGGATGTTCTTCATAGGTTGATTCTGCAGATTTATTTACTGCCTCAAAATCATGACAGTTTTCACGGGGTCGGAGATCACTCCACCCCTGTTCATTCATTGTCTGCGATCGTATCCTTTCTTCCTTTCTCGTGTGCGGGTTGTGCCTGAAAGGACCTACCCTTAGTCTTTGAAATTACATAAATTTATGGTGCGATTCTGGTTGTGCTCTTTTAATATCAAAAGTAAATGCAGAGACGAATTGCATACGTGGAGATGGAAGCATAAATATTCTTTGTGTATATTTATGCTTCCATCTATTAATGCTTAAAAGCTTTGAATGTTCTAAAAGTCTTAGCCAACCTCTAAGTCGATCATATTTATAACTTGATTTTAAAAGTTAATATAGAAAAGATTGACTCTTTTTTGTCTTCGTGGGCTACATACAATCATATTATTTTTTGACATCTCATCAAAGTTGAAGAAGAATATTGAAGTCTGGGCATTTACGGGGCTGACGACCGTCATAGGCTGGTTTAAGTGATTACTTTACATTATTTTCATTATTGATTCGGCAGGCACTTTGTGGAAAATCTATCCATTTTTAATTTAAGTTTTACTTAGTAAATACCACTATTTCTTTAAATCTATCGTGACACGTGTTTCGATACATTCCAAATACCGTATCCGTTCCATACCGTTTAGTGGTATTTACTAAGTTAAACTTTATTAAAAATTAAAACTCAATAAAGATTAATACACATTTATATAATGAACGCCGTTTGAATGCGTTCTCTCAAACAAATGTGTGAAAACTTTTTGTTTGATAAAATTATGAATGAAGATATTAAAAAGGAACGCAAAGCTGCAATAACATTTAAAAGATTAAGAAAAATTATTTAAAGTGGTGTGGACATGTAGAGCGAATGGATAACGAGGGAATGGCTAAGAAAGTATTTTTGGCAAATACGAATGAGAGAACAGATCAAGGGTGGTTTAAAAAGACTTGGCACGACCAGATCACTCAAAACATAATATCTGGCAATGTCACAAGTCTACGTAACCAGAGGGCATGAATGACCAGATGTATGAACATGAAGAAAGCCAGGAGTGTATGTCATGGGTTTCATCCTCTCTGTCTACCCCAGCAGGGAAACGGCTTGATGGTAGTAGTATAAAATACATTTTACCACTCAACATTTATTAACAAAAGCGCGGGGGTGAAAATTAAGCTTCTCTTTGTTGAAATTTTTCATTTGCGTGTCTTTCTTTTGTCGTTATCTTTCCGACAAATCTTTCGAAATTAGTTTAATCCTTATTAAGTTCTCTCCATTTCTCTCTTTCTGCTTTATATTTTTTAATTACAAATCGTTCAAATGATTTTATTGCGACATAAATATAATGCTTCATTTTGATTAAAACAGAAATAATAAAAATGAAGAACTTTATCCATAAATCGAATTAGCTTCTGATTTGTACCTGCTTATTTTTATTTCTGTTTTCTTTCCATTATTTTATATGTCGTTTTTATTATTAATTTTTTTAAGGTAAATAAAAATCAGGGGTATTCATTAGAATCAATTTTATAAATTAATATCTTCGCAAATAATCGCATCATTATATAATCGGCACACACTTTATGGTAATAGCTATCTATCCATTTTTATAATATTCATTAAGTACTAATAAGAATATGGAAGTCTGGACATTTACGGGGCTAACTACCGTCATAGGCTGGTTCAAGTGATCACTTTACACACGTGTTACATTCACCAATTCTGCCCATTATTGACAACCCCGTAGATATATATATATATATATATATATATATATATATATATATATATATATATATATATATATATATATATATATATATATATATTTATATATCTATATATATATATATATATATATATATATGTATATATATATATATATATATATATATATATATATATATATATATATATATATATATATATATATATATATATATATATATATATATATATATATATATATATATATATATATATATATATATATATATATATATATATATATATATGAACCGATTTTGAATCATTCTTCTTAAATCACTAGAACTTCACTAGAGACATCTATTGGTGAGATGAAAAGAAGCTATTTATTGAGCGGAAACTCTTATATTAATATAGATGTCAAAAAATAATATGAAAAATAACTCAAATAATTAGAGGCAATCCAGATTTGTGAACAAGTATTTGGACACACTCAAAATATTGTTATTAAAACATGTTTTTTCAACAAAGGTTTAATCCTCAATAAAAATGATTTATTTACATTACTCTCCTTTTTGGTTTTAATTTTTAATTTTATTTTTATTATTCATTATTTAGGCACAATAAACAAAATTTACTATGCGTGAATCCTTCTTTCGCAGCGGAAACGCCAAGGAGGGGATGTTTCCTCGAAAGAGGGTCGCCTCTGGAAATTATTAATTTGCAAGCAGTTTCTGCAATATTAATAAAAAAAATTCTCACTCCATCTGAAACACCCAAAAGGATACAAAATTTACATAATGCTCAAAATTGCCTTTTGAAAATGCTCAAAGAATATAATTTAAGATTAAGATAGAAATTTAATACAATATTATTTGTGTAAATTCCTTTTGATTCAACCCTTACACTGCGAGGCTCTGTCTTCCCTACCCACTGGGCTTTAAATTTTAATGTATTTTTCTTTGACCCTTTCAGACACAGCGTTAATTCAAATTTACATAAAATTTACGATCTCGTGCTTCCCTTATTTTAAACTTACTGAAAAACCTTCACAAACTTTGTTTTGGTGGGATTCCAAAAGGTTTTTTACTGACGTCACTAGTCAGAATCGAGTCTGAATTGGCTTTGATTAAGGGTTGTTTTTATTTTTATTTTATTTAAGTTTTACTAGGTAAATACCACTTAACTTTAAAATCTATTGTGACACGTGTTTTGATGCCTGCCGCATCATTTACAAACATTTTTTTTAAATGATGCGTAATGCATCGAAACGCGTGTCACAATAGATTTTAAGAAATACTGGTATTTACTAAGTAAAACTCAAATTAAAAATGGATAGATTTTGCCACGAAGTGACTGCCAAATCAATCAATGAAATTATTGTTCTTTCAATGGAAGTGGCATATATTACCTTGCTTTGAAACCAATTTGTTTTGTAAAACCTCCAATTTAAACGTCTTTTTTGATTTGTACGCCGTCTGATTACCATATCGCTCACTTCAATCAACAACGTCATAAATAAAAAATCGTCAATTTTCAGTTGTTCATGTTATCGCAATGCCCATAAAATGTAGTTTATCTCAGCAAAAGCGGCATATTTTAAACTAAATATTTACCTACAACATTTTGAGTGTGTCCAAATACTTGTTCACAAAATCTGGATTATCTCCAATTACAGGATTTATTTTCATATTATTTTTTGACATCTCATCAAAGATGAAGAAGAATATGGAAGTCTGGGCATTTACGGGTAGAATTGGTGAATGTTACACGTGTGTAAAGTGATCACTCAAACCAGCCTATGACGGTCGTAAGCCCCGTAAATGCCCAGACTTCCATATTCTTCTTCATCTTTGATGAGATGTCAAAAAATAATATAAATATTTACCCGCTACGGGGCAGAAAATGTTGTTTTTGCATTTGAAGAAAAGGTTTTGTGTAATTTTTATTTTAGATTTATTAAATATTTTTCAAATGGACAAAAAACCTTTAGATTTTACCAAAAAGATCTGTTGCACAGTAAAAAGTTCAATAAGTGGCTTGATATTTATTTTGAATACATTGTATTTTATTTTTAAACGTTTAAAACGATCTCCTGAAAAATCAAGTTTTTTTTTATATATGACGTTGTTGAAAAGAGTGAGCGATATGTATGTATATATAGGTACTTATTAAAACATGATTTAAAACTAAAGTTTAATCCCGAATAAAAATAATTCATTTACTTATTGCTTGCTTGCTTATAAGTAAATTGCATTTATGTACAAGGTTAATAGATTATTATTGTATTCTATTTTAATTTATTCTAGCTAAGAACATGTTATATTTTAATGTGTGTTGGGAACAGGAAGGATAAACTAGTCAGGAACTCCTCAGCATTTGCTCGTTGCTGGGAGAAAACCACGTAAAACTCTTCTGGAGAAGCTGGACAGTTGACTATCGTCAACAAGCCCTTCGTTCCACTAGAAGGGTTTAGCATTTTGTGTCTGGCTTTTGATTAGAAGGTTGTGAAATGAGATTGTGTCCATGTATTTTTTCGATTATCATCCAATTTATTTTTATAATCTCACCCTCATATTTTTAAGTGGTAAATAAAGGACATTAAGGAAACTCTTGGATTATTATTTTCTGCCGGATTTAGCTTTTTTTTTTTCAAGTTTTATTTGAATTTTATTGTATCGTACATTTTTATGCATTTTCTTCCCGCGCAATTAAAGTAGGTAAGAAATTATTTTTTTATCTTCGCCATAAATTATAACTTTTAAAAGCTGTATCGTATTATTATTCACTTACGTTAAAATATATTATGGTAATAAAATCCTTCAAAGAAAATTGTGCGCTTAAAAAGTAACTTAAGTTTTTTGGGAAACAATTAAATTCCCAAATGCCTTTTACGTTGGCTTACGTGAATAAAACTGTTTTTCTTTTCAAATAAAATACCAGCAAGCTTTTAACAAATGAAATAGGGGCAGAGAAAGACAGAGGAAAACTTGGAATTATCAAGTATTTCAAAAATCACTGGCAAACGATTGAAGGCCCATAAAATGAAATAAAAAGTATTTTAAATACTTGGGCTTGGTCAGATCAGGAGTCTTAATAATCGGCGGGTATGTATGAGGAGATGCATGAATGTGGAAGAGTCGAAGATTGTTTGCGAAGACAGGGTGGTGTGGCATTCTATTATCACTGCCTTTTTCTGCAGGTAAGTGGCGTGACAGTGAGTTTATTTTTACAATTATTTATTCAATGGATTTATTTTATTTTATGGTAACCAAATGGCACCCTAATGGTGCATAGGGCACTGCTTCATATAAACGCAGTGTTATCTTGATCGTTTACACATGAAGGAAATGTGATCAGCCCTCCGCTTCAGGTACCAGTCCAGTGTTATATTGGATAAATATTATGGTTAATACTGAATTATAATTTTTTATTCAAGTTTACTTGGAAAATATCACTTTTTCTTAAAATCCATAGTGATACGTGTTTCAACGCATTCCGCATCATTTTCAAACGCCGGAATCCATCAAAACACATATCACCATAGATTTTCAGAAATTGTGGTATTTACCAAGTAAAACTAAAATTAAAAATCGAAACTGAAATCAAATACTGTAACTCTAAAAGGTTGCAGTTTAAAATAACGTTAGTAATTGATTTGGCAGTTACTTTGTGAATAAATCTATCCATTTTAATTTAAGTTTTACTTTGTAAATAACACTAGTTCATAGTGTATGTACGTTTAAGTAAATAGTGGTATTTGCTTAGTAAAACTTAAATAATAAAAAGTATATAATTTATATTTGAAGCACTAACTTAGTGATTTTATATTTTAACCAAACTTTGTAACTTTGTTTTAAAATCACTATAAATATTTATAGTAATAAAAAAAAGTTTTTTTTAATTTTTTTTTTATTTTATTATTTTTTCAAAACATTTTACATACATAAGTCATATATATAATATTCCCGATGAATAATTTATATTACTCATTTTGGAACACGGGATTAAGGTTAACAAGACTGGAACACAAATAATAAAGTTACAAAAAAGACTTTTTTAAATGACCAAAACTAATACACAACAAAATATAAAAACAATAAACAGGTATAATAAAAAGGCATAAGGAGCATATTTAAAAGAAATAAATGAGAAAAATATAAGGTAAGAATCACATTTAAAATAAACAAATGAGAAAATATAAAAAATTAGAAAATATAAAAACATAAGTTAAAAACAAAATAAAAAAAATACGACTTATCAAAACATGTATATCTTTCCATACAGTATTTTTTCAGATCATTTTAATTATAAAAAAGTAATGTCCTTTGAAATAGAAGAGTAACTAGTATTTATTTGACTTGTAAAATTACCTTACAATCCATATTTTATCACAGAACTACTTCGCCTCTCAATTGTTCCAGATCCACAACTTGAAACCTCGAATCGGTAAATGTACAAAGAATTTATTCGACTGAAGATTTATTCTTCTATTCACAAAGCCAGTTTGACAAAAGCCAATTTACATAATGAAATACAATTTTCAATGTTGTTTGTACTTAAATACAATATTATACTAAAAAATACCTTTACACAATTTATTTACAAAAACTTCAAGTTGAAATCATTGTTCTGATAAAACCTACTTCAATGTTAAAAATATCGTAATTCATTCAATACATACATTTTCTAGATAAATAGAAGGAAATATTTGTGTTTTTATTATATACTACAAAAATACTTAAATTTCATACTATTTCTGTTAGCCTAAGTGGATCATTATTAGAAATAGGTATCAATTTATGGCAGAGTGGGTTCGAACTCAGAGACTCTGACTCAAGAGTCACCGACACTAACCACGGGACCACAATCCGACAGTTGTTTTAGTATTTTCTAAGGAAAGCTGAGATAATCTTGGTCAGATCAAGAGTCGGAACAATCGGCGCTTTTGCATGAGAAAAAACCTTCACAAATGCACAAATGTGGAAGAGGCGAAGATTGTTTGCAAAGACAGATTGGTGTGGCGATTCTCTCTGCCTACCCTTGCGGAGAAGTGGCGTGAGTTGTTGGTTGTTTGTTAGTTAGTTCGTGACTATGACTATGACTATGAGAAAAAAATATTTCTGAAAAAATAAGTGTTCACCAATTTTAGCGTACATATAAGAAAAAATCTTTAAACTAAAACGGTTATATTGGCTTTTATTTCTTCTTCTTCTTCTTTAGCCTTCTGTCTTCCTCTACTGGATATGTAACTCTTTTGTATCCTTCCATTTTTACGGTTTGTTGTTGCTTGCAGCCAATTTTCCTTACGGGACATGTCCTTAGAATGCCACCTGAGGGCATCAACCCCTCATGTCTCTTCTTCCAACCCCAAAGATTCCGGCGCCCCGGAAGGCCGCTGACGACCATTCACCGACGATACTCAGCGGAACTTCAAGACGCCGGACTGACCTGGGAGGAAGCCAAGGAGATGGCGCGTGACAGAGTGACTTGGACCGTCTCGTGTTGGCCATGTGCTCCACGAATTTTCACCCCCCACAGCGGCTTTGTCATCGGACCATCTTTTTTGAGGTCTCCGGATGCTGTTTTTAGTCTCCCAAGGTTTCCATCACAAAATTTTAGGGGTCCATCTTGTGGGTTCCTGTCTTGCAATCGCAGATTATGGGTACAGGAGGACAAAAGTTCGGAGAGAAGGACTTTTATATTCACAGTCCACCAATCCAACACCATATTTCAACGGCTTTTATCTTGTGCGCCGATGAATAAACCACAACATTTTGAGTGTGTCCAAATACTTGTTCACAAAATCTGGATTACCTCCAAGTACAGGAGTTATTTTCACTTTTTTTTGACATCTCATCTAAGATGAAGAAGAATATGGAAGTCTGGGCATTTACGGGACTGACGACCGTCATAACTTCCAAGAATTTGAGTAGTGTGGTTGTCAAATAAGGGTAGAATTGGTGAATGTTACACGTGTGTAAAGTGATCACTTAAACTAGCCTATGACGGTCGTCAGCCCCGTGAATGCCCAGACTTCCATATTCTTCCTCATTTTTGATGAGATGTCAAAAAATAATATGATTAATAAACCTTTTTAAGAGATTTTTCACCCTCGTCATCCCTTTTGGTCCACGTATCATATCAAGTAAATCGATTTGGCTCCTCGCCAACACGCTGCCTAATTTATTCGATATATTCTCTTCTAGTATCTCTCGCCCATACTGTGGACCGCAGGCTACTTCCTGTTCCCATACTATCGATCATTTTGTGCAACCAACTTTGTGTATCATATTATCTGTTTCGATTCGGCATGATATTTATTAGTACTGCTTTCGGTTTGTCCAATAATTAAATCCATTAGCGTTATAAAGTTACACAAAGCATTAATTAATTACTTAATGGAGTACGTTACATGAACACGTGTGTTTATTAAATCCACGTTAAAATTATAATATCGAATCTATATATTCTTTTAAAATACCGAGTAAAATAAAAATAAAAATGTGTTATTTATTTTAGTGAGTGAGTGAGTGAGTGAAGAAAGAACTGTTAAACAAATTTATGAGGCGAATGTAGTTGGAAAAAGAAGCAGAGAACGACCGAGGAAAACTTGGCACAATCAGGTATGTCAAATACTTGAAAGCGGCCGGGTCAGGAGTTGTAATAATCGCCGGGTATGTATGAGGAGATGCATGAATGTAGAAGAGGCAAAGAATGTTTGCAAAGACAGAGTGGTGTGGCGTTCGATTCTCTCTGCCTACCCCTGCGGGGAAGCGGCGTGATGGTTAGTTAGTTAGTTATTTATTTTAAATTTAAGTTTTACTTGGAGTTATTTCCATATTCTTCTTCATTTTGATGAGATGTCAAAAAATAGTATGAAAATAAATCCTGTAATTGGAGATAATCCAGATATTTATTTGGACACACTCAAAATGTTGTAAATATATAAAATGCTGCAAACAATTTTTTGATCAATGCCGTATAATGTTATGTCGTGTGAAACAAATCCATTTCGAAATATCTGTATGTTGCGCAGTGGATATCATTCCGCAAATTGGACTGCGCCGAAGTGGAGAAAATGGCGCTGAAATAAATAATGCATCGACGCCGCGACGCATTTATCGCCGCCGAGAAGTTTGCGAGGATCGGTCCGGGATAACGCGCTGCCAGACATATTTATGGCCAATTCCCGCGGATGTGGGGAAGCGCTAAGATTGCACGCTGAAGTGCGTTCTTATACCGAACACAAACATCTGCGATAACCAAGCTTTTACCGATACCATGTTGCCTCTTTATTTCATTCAAAATGAACTACTTCACATTTCAACGCGTTCTATTGTATATAAATTCAGCAACTCTCATATTAAAATTCCATCAATAAGTGGGAAACATGAATAAGTTATTTTTTATATATTTTGGAACTGGCACTGGCAAAGGAAGGATGAAAGCAGAGTGAATGCTGTTGAAATGCGCTCCCTGAGACGAATGTGTGGAAAATCATTGTATGACAGAATTAAAAACGACAATATAAGAAAGGAATGTAAGGCTGAACGAGGAATAATTGAAAAGATTAGAAAGAGCTCTTTGCGGTGGTATGGACATGTGGAGCGAATGGATAGCGAGAGAATGACTAAGAAAATATATGTGGCGAATGTGAGAGGGAAAACAGAACGTGGACGACCGAAAAAGACTTGGCACGATCAGATTAATCAGAACCTAAAATCTGGCGGTGTCAAAAGTCTGCGTAATCGGAGGGCATGTATGACTAGATGTATGGATGTGAAGGAGGCTAGGAGTGTATGTCAGGACAGAAGAGTGTGGCGTTCCATCCTCTCTGCCTACCCCTGCGGGGAAACGGCGTGATGGTAGTAGTAGTAGTAGTAGTAGTTATATATTTTTTTTGGTTGACATCTCATCAAAAATGAAGATGAATAAAGTCTGGGCATTTACGGGGCTGACGACCGTCATATGCTGGTAGGACCAGACGGTCGTCAATTCCGTAAATGTCGTATGTGTAAATATATATAAACATATAATGCTATCGTATTCAATATTAATAAGTCAACATGTTTCTACTGTTAGTCCATAATTATTATTTTTTTTTTTAAATCCCTTAGACTAAAGCACGTCTAGATACCAACCACTATTACATATGTTTCAACGTATGGGGTCCATACAAACAATAATATGACTGTAACATCAAAACTTGACGTGGTACAACCTTGTCACCATATAAACTTTGAATAAGAATGATTAACTTAGTCCGAATCAGTTATCAAACTTTCAGTTACAAAATCATTTTTAATTAATGTTTTACTTAGCAAATACCGCTATTTCTTAAAATCTACTGTGACACGTGTTTCGATGCATTCCGCATCATTTTCTAACACCGTATTTGAAACTCATTCTAAATTTTAGAGCTGGGTCCTTGGTACGTTGAAGGTTGAACAGGGACTAGTAGCTGTTTCTTATTTTTATTTAATTTTCTTTATTTCTTATCAGTGGGAACTAAAGAAATTACAAAATCATTGTTGGCCAGTGTACTTGGACGAGAAAAATCATTCGTTTTTTTTATATTTCCCGATTTTATGGCCCAAATCGCGTCTTAATTAAATTGTGCTTTTATATTCGCTTACGGAGAATATTATAGCAAGAGTACGTACCCCTATTTCCACTTAAGTTTTCCTCCCTTACCGAGGCTCGCTCTCATTTCCAATTCGTATTCCGCTGTAAACATACCATAGCCGTTTTTACAAGGCAATAGCGCGCCATACACCAAAGTGCATTATTTTCTTAAGGGTATTTGCGAGAGTAGCTGCCGCCGCTTCCTCTTGAATATTTGAATTCACTTCCGGCAGAGCTCGGGACTGCATCCTACTCCCCAATGAAATGCAACAAGGGATAAAAATTTCACCCCTTTCGACAACCGTGTTAAATAAAAATGAAAATTTTCTACCACTCTTATTCTCTTGTGACTTTTAAATCGGTACTTCCGTATTATGCACAAAGGGATATCTAACGAGGAAATGAGAAGATGAATATTTTATTCGACAATTGCAGTATTATAACTTTTATTTAACAATATTTATTTTTCTTCTTCTTCCTTTTTAAAGATGCTCGGATCTGTCCTACTTAAATTTATATGAAGTTTTCTCCCCTGGCTAGATATAAATAATGAGATGTAGAGTAAAACCTCTCATAGCGAGAATGATTTCTTCTAGAATCTCACCGTTATGTGAATTACTCGTTAAGCGAAACCATTTTCCCATAAATCACTGAAAAAAAAAAACTATTCCATACAAAATAAATAAGATTTAGGCAAATAAAATAACATATTTATAAATTAATAAAGAGCATATGAATTCGGGATGCAATATCGATTTGCAAAAAAACAATAAGAAAAAAGAAAATATGTAATTTTTTATTCATGAACTCTTAAACGCAAATATTGTTGAACGGGAAAACCGAGTGAGGTCACATTATTGTCAACTCAATATTTTAATTATACTATTTGTATGAAATAAATAATTAAATCAATTGGACTTTAAGAGTTGTTTAAAGTAAGAATTTCTTTCTCGTACAGGAATCTTAAGTTTTTATACCTTAAGGTTGTTAAATCAAGTTTAATCCTACTCTTAAGTCGCTTTATTTTAAAGCACTGATCTCTAATCTTATTTTAAAATGGTACTTGAATGTAGTAGATACTGAGGATTAGCATAATTCGATTGTTCCTTAAGTCTTTATTTCAATATTTATAGAACGTTGGCAGCACAGAATACCCTTTAAGCTAAAATCGATATTAAAAACAATTTGAGTTTTATTAAAATTCTGAATTCTCGGATAGATGTTTAAAGATTTTTCTCTTATAAATGAAATGTATATAAATTCAATTATAATTTCGATAATTTCTGTAAGGCCATTTTCGTAAAATACTATCTTAAGAGCGCTTATAAAGACTTGGCTATTATGATGAAAATGATAAATTAAACATAAAATTAAATGATATAAAACGTCGTCAATCGGTATCCGGGAGTCTTTTTTTTGCGAGGGGGTTGCAATCAATCTTAATCTTTCTTACAAGGTTTATAGATCATTAAGTGGAATTTTGTTTCTTACAGCAAAAAATAAGATGTTTCATTTTAATCTGTGTTGGAAACAGTATCCAGGGATAATTTAATGTAGGCCAATCAAAAGCTTCTCAGCATTTGCTCATTGGTAGGAAACCACTTAAAGCTCCTCAGGAGAAACCGGAATTTTGAATGTCGTCAATAGGCCTTCCGTTCCACTAGAAGATGGTTCGGAAGTTTGTGTCCTAGCTAGTTTCCTAGCTGAGTCTGGGGCGTAGAAAAGATCTTCTTGGGCTAGAGAATAGTCACGATGTAGGCTAGGACACTTCCCTGAGCGATGGTCTTGCTGGAGAGCAGCTTGTTGAGCTCCTCGTCTCTACAAATGTCGAAAATCTACAAATTAATTATAAAATTATGAAAAAATAATTCTGGTTACTAAATAAGCATTTTTTTGGTATATCATCTTTAAAGAGTGTTGACTGAAAATCTATCTAAGAAATCACAAAAAAAAATATTATCATATTATATATATATATATATATATATATATATATATATATATATATATATATATATATATATATATATATATATATATATATATATATATATATATATATATGTGTGTGAGTTGTTTTATTTTTCATTAGGTAGGCTCTTCTCTCTGACTGATTTTCAATTGGAAGATTGGAAGAAAAGTGGGCGTAATTTAATATCCCTAGTAAAACACATTACATTAAAAATAATATCAGTATATTTATTTTATCCTTGTTCTGTTATATCAAATGAACATCGTTATTAAATGTTTGTTTTCCTCTTGTTTCAGGTATGTTCAGTAAAATTATACGAACCCACTCAACTAAGGATGTGAAATTAACGTCTGAAAGAGAAAAACAAGTAGGTGCTTACAATACCTTCATTGAGTAAATATTTTGTTTCTTTGTATTTATAAAATATTTTAAGAGGGCACAACGTTTTGTTGAATACGGTTTGTAATATATTACATTATTGTCATTGTAATTTTTTATTTTGTCTTCTTCCTACCTCCATTCTAACTTAACGTCTTTGTAGACTCAAATTCAGTTTTCTTCGTCCTCAGTTTGTTGGTCCTTCTATCATGGACAACGCCACCTAGGCCATGCCTTTGAATCGTGTTATCTTTTCGTGGCTTAGAAATATATATTTTATATTAATCAAGAAATTAAGCGACGTTAATTCAATCAGCTTAAAATATCAAAAGGTAAATTTAGACCTTTTGATCTGTGTAGTGAAAATATAAAATAAATAATTGAAGCATTGATTTTTTTTTGCTGGAATTATTTTAAAGCTGTAAAATAATTCATTATTTCAATTTCATTAAAAATCACAATTTTTCCTTCTTACCCTCATCCGCATCCAATGGTGCATAGGGCACTGCATCGTATCGACCAAGTTTTCTTGATCGCTAATTTCGTTAAGGAAAAGCGATCAGCTCTGCGCTTCAGATGTTCAGGCTTTTCAGATGCTTCAGTTCTGTGGTCCATGGTATGTTATCATGGATATAATAAAAATTAATTACAAAAATTTGTGGTGTTATAATTTTTTTTGACATTTTGCGGCAAAAAAAAGTAATAATAATCATTGCCATACGTCATTTTTGCATTTTTTCTTCGATTTCGTCTTAGCATTTTCTCTATACTAGCATTCTAGTGTAAAGCTTAAGCCAAGACGTTTCTTGATAGATTTTCGTTGTAAGTTCGCGCTATATCTCCTCTCCGAATATCTTATTTCCAACATTCCCAGGCAGGTACGCAGGACTGACACATCTGGAAGAATTCTCTCTCTCGTGTAAGTGTATCTTTCACAAATCATCATCGTCAACAAAAGGCTCCTCCCCGAGAACACAATGGCTTACCACTTAAGCCGAACGTACGCTTATTTTCATACATTAGCTTCCAACTTACACGAGATTTCAGCGAGCTTCCGTCGCACGCGAGTTTTCACTTTACAGAACATGCTCAAAAGCTCTCGATGGACTAGAAACAACTTGAGAGTTTTATTTAAGAGGAACGTGGTAATATTTTTCTTTTTAAATAAGTGGGTGTATAATAATAAAATAAACAATGTGTTGCTTTGTAATAAAAGAAACGACGGTAAAAGTTTATTCTAAAATAATCTTTTATAAATTTCATATAATATGACAGTTCACCAAACACATTTTTTTTATGAAGTCTTTTGTTTTTTCAGTGCGACGCATGCGCGACGTCTGGTGGTAGATTTGCGCGATCTGCTTTACCGACTGTCACAATTGTAAGAAACGTATTCAATAAAATCTGTTAGGTATTTTATATATATATATATATATATATATATATATATATATATATATATATATATATATATATATATATACATATAAATATATATATATATATATATACATATATATATATATATATATATATATATATATATATATATATATATATATATATATATATATATATATATATATATATATATGCATATATATATATATATATATATATATATATATATATATATATATATTATATATAAATATATATATATATATATATATATATATATATATATATATATATATATATATATATATATATATATATATATATATATATATATATATATATGCATATATATATATATATATATATATATATATATATATATATATATATATATATATATATATATATATATATATATATATATATATATATATATATATATACATACACATATACTTTTTTTACCACTTATTTCTTACACCACTTTTACCACTTACTGCATTTTATTTTGTTACTACTTTGATGATGAAGAATATTATGAAAGGTATGGGTATTAATCAATGACATGACACAGAAAATTACATGTGAGTTCACAACAGCCTTCTTTGTTGGACTGGGAAAGTTAAGTACATGCTATTTTATTTGTAAGCAATTTTTACCGTATTTAATATTACCCCACTCTAGTAAGTGAAGCGCTGAACTGATCACCTTGCTGTCATGAAATTAACGATCAATATAATACTTTTTTGATACGATGCAGTGCCCAATGCACCATTGAAGGCGGATAAGGGCAAGAAGAAGAAATCGGGATTGTGAATGAAACCATTTTAAATGTTTAAAAAATGTTACAATTATTTATTTTTATTAAGATTTTCAAAGAACACTTAAGTTAAGAACAAAAGGTTTTAATTTTGCAATACCTTCCGATATTTTCTGCTGATTGAATTGAAGTCGCTTTATTATTTGATTGAAATATCAAATATATTTCTAAGATTCAGAATTATTATATCTGTACGTCGTAAAATAAGTTTTGGTCATAAAATGGCCGAGAAAAAACAATAAATTTCAACATATATACTCCACATATAATATGTGTTGCTTCAGTAGGTTATTTGCTGGTAGTGTGGATTTTATTACCTCCCATGTTTACTGGCCCAGATTTTTCGCTCTTTCCATTCTTCTCGGTAATCTTCTCATTATTACATTTTGAGCCATTTTATGCATTTTAAAATTAATTTATTAGCTGAATTAAAAACCCCAAATCTATATGAAGACGCTGGAGTAAACTGTTGTGCATAAATTATTTCATTATACACGCTTCAAAATTGTCGAGAAATAGGTACAGTTTTTTTTAATGTATTAAACTAAAGCATTTTGTAGGTATAAGTTTTGTTCTGGCATTTCTTGGTAAAAGTGCATTTTATATAATAAAATATACTACTTATATAGTTTTTGCCATATAAATTTATGTGGAAAAAAACTATATAAGTACTTGTACATGTTATTTTATTATATACAGCATTTACACCTACATTTTCTTAGTTTTTATTATTTCATATTATTTTTTAACATCTTATCAAAAATGAAGAAGAATATGGAAGTCTGGGCATTTACGGGGCTGACGACCGTCATAGGCTGGTTTAAGTGATCACTTTACACACGTGTAACATTCACAAATTCGAATTATTTGTTATGTTATTGACAACCACACTACTCAAATTCTTGGAAGTTTATATATATATATATATATATATATATATATATATATATATATATATATATATATATATATATATATATATATATATATATATATATATAAACCAATTTTAAAACATTGTTCCTGAATCACTAGAACTCCACTAGAGACTATTGGTGAGATAAAAATAAGCTTTTTACTGAGCAGAAACTCTTTTATTAGTATGTGAGGTCCGAATCCTGGATTAAAATCACATACATGAGAAACGCCAGAAAATATGATTTTCATTTTTATCATTTTAGCTTATATGTAATTTGACCAGATAATTTATTTACAACATTTTGAGTGTGTCCAAATACTTGGTAATAAATCTGAATTATCTCCAACCTATATAATCCAGATTTGTGAACAAGTATTTGGACACACTCAAAATGTTCAATTTTTATTATTTATTCAGACACAGGATTATTCACTCAACGGATTATTTAAAGGTGTGTGAGATCTTGAGATGAAGCGTCTATAGTTTTCATACAAAAGAGGATTAAAATGTTAGCATCTCGAGGCTTACGACCTGGCATTTGGATGTCTTGGGTGATCACTTCATACTCTTGTGTAACGTTCAGCCCATTTTTTACATCCATATTGCAGTAATTTTCATTTCTAAAAGTATGACAAAATAATAATTCAATGAAGCTAGCAGATAGGATTTTTTAATTCAATGCTTATATATTGAGTACCTATATTTTCTCAAATCTACTGTGACACGCGTTTCGATGCATTCCGCATTATTTTTAAACACCGGATGTGGAATGCATTTTAACACGTGTCACAGTAGATTTTACGAAAAAGTGATTTTTGCCCAAAAAAAAAAAACACCAAATTTAGCATTTTTTCTAAAAAAATATCTTTGTTTGTCATATTGTCTTTACACGTCACGTCTTAAGCTTTGTTTTTATATGTGTAGGTGTTTAATTTATTGTACTAATGATCATTTCTCAATTTGAAATGAAATATCTCTCGTTTTATATAAAACAAGTGACTGTCGAATTAATCAATGAGATAAATTCACCGAATGACCTACTCGCAATGCGGTAACTGTAATTTATAAGCCTCTCATATATTTGCATGTAAATTTGTATTTAACTATTAACTGAACCTATTCGTCACAATTACATTTAGTGTGAACCCAAATGGGCAAATTTTCAATTGATTCGCCAACTTTTTAGCCAGCATTTATCCCAGGTGAGATTAATTGAAATACTTCGTAGTTAAGTCCTCTTTCGCCGTTCACACTGGCGAATGCAAGCTGAGCTGATACACGAAATGAAAATACTTTATTACGAGGCCGCGTTAGTAGAGTGGAAAATTGCCTGCGCGATGTTGTTGGGGCGGTTCATTGTCAAGCCCGTAATGAAACACACCCTCGACGCGCTGCTCTCCGGGTACTTCGGAAATTTCTCTTCCACAACTACCTGAGTTTGAAAGACGCTGTCAGCCATTTTATAATTTCTCGCGTTAAATGTTATTGAACGTGGAACGTTCGAGTGGTTTATTTTTGAGGGCACCTTGAAACTTTTAAGTATTATCTTTAAAATTGTTAGTTTAAGTGTGAAGATTCCAAGGTGAATTAGATCACCCTTAATACGAATCCTTTTGTGTATACGGTAAACGAAAAGCGGGCTACTTTGCCTTAATCGCAAATCAAGTAAAACTTTAATTTCTTGAATGTTTTTCGCAGATACTTTGTGGCACATTTTATAAACTTTATAAAATAAAACAACTTTTTGAATTATGTTTTAACCACTTTTTTAAAACTTAGTTCACTAGATTTATATTATCCACTGACACTTCGTGATGGAATTGCATTTTTAATTTATTATTAGATTAAAACCAATATTTTTAGCTTTTCCACTTTTTTATTTGACCAGCGACCGGGTTTCGTCGTTACCGACATCATCAGACTGGTGAGAGGCTATACAAATTGTTATGTTATATATAAAAGAAGGCAGGAGTTGATAACCATGATTTGATATAATTTTATGAGAAATTAATTTAATTTGAGTGAATTTAAGTATTGTATGATATTTAAAATATATATTTATAAAAAATATTTCATACGTATGAGTTCCAAAAAATTGAGTAGTTGGTTGTCAATCACGGATACAATGGTGAATGTTACACGTGTGTAAAAAAATATCACATAACCAACCAATGACAGGTTTTTGAATAAGCCTTTTGAATACCCGGACTGGCATATTCTCCTTCATCTATGTTAATATGTCGAAAAAGTAATGATTATCATTTTTGATAATTTATTTAGCGCCATTTTCGTAAAATACTTACTCAATTACAAGACAAAAAAAACAAATAACTTTATGTCTTAATGTGGCATTTTTTTATTTTAATTTTTTCATTCATTCGTACCCTTATCCGCACCCCAATGGTGCATAGGGCACTGCATCATATAAATACAGTATTACCTTGATCGTTAACACGCGAAGGAAAGGTGATCAGCCCTCCGCTTCGGGTTATTAAATCGGGTTAATTTAAAAAAAAAAAAAATTTAAGGATATTTTAAGATAAACGATGAATAAATGTAAATAACTTGACGGATAAAGACATTAGTGTGGAATTTTGTAATATTGCGTTTTTCATATTTGTACCCGGAATTAAAAATCAAATTGTAGAAAATAATAAATAATAAAACCCTTAACCGCACCCCAATGGTGCATAGGGCACTGCGTCATATAAACGCAGTGTTATCTTGATCGTTTACACATGAAGGAAAGGTGATCGGCCCTCCGCTTCAGGTACCAGTCCAGGGTAATATTGAATAAATATGACAGTGAAAAATCACTTATATTTATTTTACCCCCCTTGGGAATCGAACCCGGGACCTCCAGAACGGTAGCCGAGCGTGCTGACCATTACACTACGGAGGCGGAGAAAATAATATGACACTTAATTACCTCTTACACCTGTATATGGATTCAGTTGACATCATTCCACGGGAAACATAACGCCCTCGGTTATAATACTGCAGAGTTCCTTATAAAATTTCCCAGCAATAACCTCCCAGTCGCGGTATACCCTTGCATTTTGCCGACGAACTTTTAACTGGTTTACGATGATAGGATGATACCTTCACGGCTCCGTAGCGCTCTCTCGGGGTCTGGTGCGACAATTTTTCAAACTGGAAATCGTCACGTTGTTTCTTTTCCCGTTAGGATATTTTTCTTTGAGTTTTGTCTGCACTTTTTTCTGAAATTGCGGAAATCGAATTACTTTCATAGGAAATAATGTCGATCATTCAAATAATATGTTACGTGATCCCGGTCTAAATATACAAATATTTGAAATATTTTGTATTTATTGTTTCGGCATTCACTTTGTGGTAAGACATGATGAAATTATAAAAGAAAAACACTTGAGTTTATTTTATTATGACGACTTGTTCGGAACCTCGGCTGTCCAAATTTAAAACACAGTAAGGGATATTTTTTAGTAGTAGTTTTTTTTTGCATTTTTGGACTAAGTAGACTCTACTTAGTCCAAAAATGCAAAATAAAACCTACTACAAAAAAATGTCCCTTACTGTGTTTTAAATTTGGACAGCCGAGCTATGCTTCCATCTTCAGGTCTAAATGTAAATATAGTTTATATTTAGACCTGAAGATAGAAGCATAGGTTCTAAACTAGTCGTTATAATAAAATAAATTCAAGTGGTAAAAAACAAGTGTTTTCATTTATAATATTAAACATTTTTCATTTATGTTTAATTAGTAAATACCTACCACTATTTCTTAAAATCTATTGTGACACGTATTTCTATGCATTCCGCGTCATTTACAAACACCGTATGACGCGGAACGCATCGAAATACGTGTCACAATAGATTTTAAGAAATAGTGGTATTTACAAAGTAAAACTTAATTTTAAAATATTTAATATATTATTAGATTAAAACCATTATTTTTAGCTTTTCCAGTGAACCAGTCTGATGATGTCGGTAACGACGAAACCCGGTCGCTGGTCAAATAAAAAAAGTGGAAAAGCTAAAAATATTGGTTTTAATCTAATAATATATTAAAAATGCAATTCCATCACGAAGTGTCAGTGGATAATAAAAATCTATTTAAAATATTTTTTTACCACGAAGTGACTGCCAAATCAATTAATGAAAATATGTAAAACACTTGATGATTTTTCTTACATTAATCTGAGGGAACGCATTTCAACGGCGTTCATTCTGTTTTCATCCTTCCCTTGCCAATTTCATGTTTGCTTCCCATCCATAGAAAATAAAAATAAAACTTGTTTATAAGAATATATTTTGAATTTATTAATGCAAACACGACTAGTTTCGAGAACTACAGATGTTCTCATCATCAGGTGAAATACAACAGTTTGTATTTTCAAATGTTTATGGGAACGTCTGTAAATCTCAAAACCCTGTTATGTTCAGATTTTCATCTTCTTTCATAAAAAAGGAAAAAAACTATACATATTGAGACACCCTTTAAATTAAATCCCCTTTTCCTAACATCATGTGTCAAATCACATACGTGGATTCGGAAAGCACTACAATAATTTTCTTACACCTCGTTTGCACAAATATTCAGCCCACAGTTTGAGCGAAAAATTTATTGAATCGACTCGCTTGGAGCAGTAAAGATTAACATAATGTGTATTAATTATCTGGCCATATTTCAGGAGATTTATTTTACCGCCCCAATAATTAAATATGAACGCAGAATTCACCTTAAATTTGAATATGGCGCCCTCGTTTGCAAATTAATACCTCTAGGGCTTAATCGTTATTTATTACGTGAGTTTGTTTATTTTTCTCCTTTTAATGTATGTTTTTGATATCTTCCTTCTTCCATAAAACGTTTGTTATTTTTATTTTTATTATCATAAAAGGCTGAAGTTTTTATATAATTTGATTATGGGGCTTTGAATATAATATCAAAAGGATTGTAAAGATTCGGTAGTCTTGCAGTGAAAGAGAATTTAATGTAAATTTTTTGTAGCGTTTTAAGTATGTAGAGATTTGTAAATAAATATTTAATTTATTTTGTGAATTAGGGGGTAATTAGGGGGTAATCACTCAATTTCATTTGACTACTTTTACTACTACCATCACGCCGTTTCTCCGCAGGGTTAGGCAGAGAGGATGGAACGCCACACTCGTCTCTCCTAACATACACGGTGTTTGAAAATGATGCGGAATGCATCAAAACACGTATCACAGTAGATTTTAAGAAATAGTGATATTCACTAAGTAAAACTTTTATTTAAAATGGATACATTTTACCACAAAGTGACGGCCGAGTCAATAATAAAATTAAAAATATATTGTTTCCTATAGTGCCATCCTTCTTTGCAGTATAGTAGTCAGTTCGCTTGACTACTGTTCTGGAAGTCTCGGGTTTGATTCCCAGGGGGGTCAAAATAAATAAAATATATTCTTCACTTTTATTTTATAATTACTCTGGACTAGTACCCGAAACCCAGGGCTTATCACATCACATTTTCTTCACATATTTATCGATCAAGATAACACTGCTTCTATACGATGCAGTGCCCTATGCACCATTAAGGGAATATTAGGGTTAAAAAAAGAAGAATAAGGGGGACTTGAGATGTTATTCAATTTTGACTTCTCGCTCACTCTTTTCAAGAACGTCATAAATCAAAAAAATTGATTTTTCATGAGAACGTTTTTGAAGTTTAAAAATATAATACAATGTATTACAAAATAAATATCAAGCCACTTAATGAACTTTTTACTGTGCTCCACATCTTTTTAGGTAAAACTTGAAGGTTTTTTCTCCATTTGAAAAATATTTAGTATATTTAAAAAAATAATTAAACAATTCCTTTTCTTCAAAATGTAAAAACAACACTTTCCGCCCTGTAGCGAGTAAATATTAAGTTAAATAATGCCAGTTCTGGGCATTCCGAAAACAAGCACAACTGAAAATTGACGATTTTTTATTTATGACGTTCTTGAAAGGAGTGAGCGTTCTGTGATACAATTTCAATGAAATTAAATTTACCACCAAATTCATAAAGGGTGTAAAGGGTGACCATCCTCGTTTAAAAACAGCTGTTGTTTCAACGCGTTAAACGAGTCACGGGCTGTTGCGCTGCGGATATAACATGACAAAGTAATGAATTTCCAACGAATGTCAAATGAAACTCCCCGACGCCATATAAAACTCACCGCAACACAAAATGACGAAGCTGCCTTACACCATTTTCAAATATGTTTCTCCGGCATAATTTAGTTAAGGGAGTGACAGCCGAGACGCGAGCATCCCGTCTATCTAAGGCGCCTGTATACCTGGTGAATAATTATATTTCACAAAATCTCCAAATATTTGTTAAAAATATGGATCATCTCCAACTATAGGAGTTATAAAAAACCTGATGTGCATGCAGTGCATGTTTAACCTCGGCTCGTAACGCGTGTTTGCGCTAAAACATTTAGTGCATGTTGGTCTTACAGTCCATCAAAAATCGCATGTATTAAACATTTTGTGTAGTTTTAAGTGTGTAAATGGTGCTATGGTGGTGAAGGGTGGTATTGTTTGCGTGCTGTAGTAGTGGTTGTCCTGGCGAAGAGACGGGTATGTCTCGAAACCGGTAGAGATAAAAATCTCGGTGAGTGTTTAACTAATATTATTAACATTTTTGTAAAAAAAATATAAAGGAAAATTCATTTTTATTAATATGAACCCCCCAAAAATACAAAATAAATCCAAAAACACTGCATATAAACATCTTAAAATAAATGCGGTAAAGATCTTTACTAATGGATGAAATGGTGAACTTTTACATAGATGTTTTAAAAGTGATCACTTCAGTCAGCCAAATGGTAGGTCGTTAGCCCAGGGATGCCCTGAATTTCATATTTTTTCCTTTAAAAAAGGTATAATAAATAAATATGAAAGTGCTTATAGAAAAAATGCTAGAATTTGTCTAACAAGCAATAGAAAGTTTATTATTTTTTGACATCTCATTAAAGATGAAGAAGAATTTGGAAGTCTGGGCTTTTACGGGGGTGACGACCGTCATAGGCTGGTGATAACTTTACACACGTGTAACATTCACCAATTCTACCTATTATTGACAACCACACTACTCAAATTCTTGGAAGTTCTATATATATGAACTAATTTAGAAACGTTGTTCTTGAATCACTAGAACTTCACTAGAGACATCTATTGGTGAGATGAAAATAAGTTTTTTATTGAGCAGAAACTCTTTTATTAGTATGTGAGGTCCGAAACCTGGATTATAATCACGCACATGAGAAACGCCAGAAAATATCATTTTCATTTTTATCATTTAAGCTTATAATTTGAACAGATAATTTATTTACAACATTTTGAGTGTGTCCAAATACTTGTTCACAAAGTTGTTAATAGAAAGTATAATGATATTATGTCTTAGCAGTGCAATGGATAAGAAAGAGTTAAATACAATGACGCAGTGTATTTTCTTTAGTGGCGAGTACTTTGCCGTTCAATTTCATTCTAAGTGCTCTTCTCAGCAAATTGAATTACTTTGCTTAAGTTAATATAATTAAGTTTTCCACCCGGAAACATTTTTCAGTCTTCATCCGATTACCTCCACCGACCACACTTATAGGGCGCCCACGCGTTCAACTTTTAACTTTGCAGAAAAAACTCGTTTTACTTTAAAAGCAGTAGAATTTATTAACAGAAGAAATCTGGCCATTCGTGCGTTTCTATTAACACAACTTCACATTCGACCAATGGCTTCTATCAACGTTATATCAACTCGTACAATTTTTGAGTTTATCACGCTATATTTTTGATATTTTTTAAAATAAAAAGATAAATATTCTTATAATTTATATTTGAAGCACTAACTTTGTGATTCTCCATTTGTTTTAAAAATCACTATAAATATTTTATTATAACTTAATTATAATGTCTACCGGTTTCGAAGCTAACCGCTTCTTTATCAAGACTGATTAATACTAGTATTAATGTCGATGAAAACATCTGTATTCGAAACTAGTCATGCGAAATAAAACAAAATTAGTGGTCTATTACGAGTGTTAAATTTTTAATTATAGACTTTGCTGCACATACTTTTAAAAATTCTGAATGAAATTCTTTTAAACTTTATAAAATGCTGAATGCATCGAAACACGTGTCGTGATAGATTTTAAGTGAAAGTGGTTTTTTGAGTCTACTAAGTTGTATTTTATTGTTAAAAAACAAATAATTTTTTTTTTTCGACAATTGTTTGGTCTAGTTATGGCATTTTTAAACGAATGTTTGACATCCGACGAAGACTACATTCGTTTGAAAATGCCATAACTAGGCGAAACTATTGTCACAAACGTGTTTTATTACAATAAAATACAACTCAGTAGACTCAAAAAATCAGTATTTGATTTGACTTTTAATACATGAATAGAGTTTTACAAATTAAACGCCAAATATATAAATAAATAACTAAAAAAATATATATAAAAGTTTAAAAAAAAACTTTTTTTCAAAGCTTGGAAGATTAATTTTACCGGTGGATTTTCTTTTTTGTGCTTTCATGGGTTTTTCGCTCGGTTCTTATTACCGTCAAGGGACGAAGCTGGCGGCAGCTCGTTGCGCTTTTACCGGCAAGATTGAAGTTCCCCTAAACTTTGATGAACAGCACACCTGCGTCCCTTCCTCTTGGGAGTTCATCTCTTACGAAGGACAACTTTTCGTCCGTGATGTCACGCGATTCTCGGAATCGCTTTCGGAATATAGATTGCATGCGATTTATCTTCTACCATTTCGATTATTTTGAAAATTACAACATTATTCACAGGTGTAATCGCATTTCTCGTTTTAAAAAAAACTATTTTTTGAGTGTGTTCAAATTCTTGACTTATTCACAACTCTGGGTTTGTCCACTAAGGATTTGTGAACAAATCTAACTCCAGATTTGTGAACAAGTTTTTGAGTAACTCCGCATCCCTAGTGCTTGGTCAGTACGCTCGGCTACCATACTGTAGGTCCCGGGTTCGATTCCCAGGGCAGTCAAATAAATATAAGTAAATTTGAAATTTTAGACGAATCTGGTGCAAAAAATGTATGATAGATGTCCGATTGGTGATTAAGGAAAAATGCAAGGCTAAGCATTATTGCGAAATTAAGATAGGTTATGTCTAGATGGTTTGGACATGTGGAACGAACAAGTGAAGAAAGAACAGTAAAACAAAATTATTTAATTCCATTTTACTTGTTTCAAGTAAGTAAAATGTTGGTTATTCAATTATTCACAAGTTAAGTGGTTTTAAACTTCTCTTCATTATTTAAACTGTTCCGCGTTTACCCGCAAGTATAATAAACAGAAGCTCATGTTAGACCTTAAAAGCCTCGCTCATATTCTTTGAGCAGAAAAGTTTCTTATCATAAAATATTTGATATCTGTGCCAAGACAGAAATTTGTTATGACAGAGCTTCCTTGCCTCGTATCCCATACATCCTTGGAACATCCTGTCATACGAGCTTTAAAATATATCTTTATCTTCAAACGATTCTAAAATTTATTTCATAATCCTTCACAAAGTGCATGGAACGGAAACCGTTGAAAGATTTTATGTTTCGTGTGATAAATAAGTATAAGTCTGAAATATGCTACACCTAAGTGACGTTGTCTGTGATAGAAGGATCTACTACCTGAGGACGAGGAGAGCTGTCCCCAAAAGTCTTTAAAGATGATAAGTTGGGGTGGAGCCAGGAAGAAGAAAAAAATCATGAATTGATTCGGCTTTTTTAGTCACTTTGTGTTAAAATCTATCCATTTAGTTGCTTATAAAGTATCGGAAAGTAAAAATACGAAACGCATCGAAACAAAAAATAGATTTTAAGAAATAATGGTATTTACATACTTAGTAAAACTTAAATTAACAAAAATTAAAAGAAAACGGTTATAACAATTTTTTAAATAAACCAAGGTTTATCGTAACAAGTTTATATAGAACTCCATTTTCATTTATGTATTAATTTTTAAATCAAACACAGATTTTTTGAGTCTACTAAGTTGTATGTTATTAACAAAAACACATAAAAAATTAATATTGTGGCAATTGTTTCGCCTAGTTATGGCATTTTCAAACGAATGTGAAGATCAAATGGATTGACGGTCCTTATGTAGCCATACAAATCTAAGTGACAGTTTTAACATGTGCAGCAATAATTTATGGGAGACAACAGTAGCTTTGGGGGATGTAGGTACTTACCCTTATATTTATTTTCTGGGAAAGGAAGAATTGATTGACATGGCAATTTTTCAGAAAATTAATGTTTTAAAGCTAAATACAATTGTTGGTGATATTATTTTTAAGAATTTATATATATAGATATAATTGTTTATAAAATACAACTTAGTAGACTCAAAAAATCTGTATTTGATTTAAAAATTAATACATAAACGATAATTGTATTTATTTTTTTATGGTTTTTATTGGAGTTGGACTTTTCAAAGGTAAAAAAAACTTTATAGAATGTCAAACAGTTATCAATGGCGCCATCATACCGTCTCAACCTGTTTTTATTTCAGAAACCTTTTCACGGACAGCTGACTTGTCAAAAGCTGAATCAACCTACGGCGGCGATTATATTTTCCACTGAAAGATTTTCTTTTTCAATACAACAGGCATTGTATCGGGCAAAGCTCTATATTATACCTTGGGGATGAAATTGGAGAGCTGTTTTTAGCGATAATGCGACTCTGTTATGACAACAGTATTGGGAACAGCATTATTATCTTTGTATTAGCGATAACGTTTTATTTATAAAGGCTTTATTTAGGTCGTACTCGGCTAGCGTGGGTACGTTTGGCAGCTTTCTGTACTAGCCATGATTAAAAAGATGTTGAAAAAGATTTCATGACAATAAATCACAAATAAAAAAGCTATTTTAGTACAGATTTCACTTAGCTGATCATCAATTTGATAAAAATGAGCAAATACAACCATTTTTATTGTATATTTTCATACCATTCTTCTTTGTGTGTCATTCCATGAATAATGTAAAAAGACAAAGTATGTTGATAAAGCTTTTTTTTCATTCTTTTAAACTTATTGAGGAACAATTCGCTCACTCCTTTCAAGAACGTCATAAATCAAAAATCGTCAACTTTCAGTTGTGCACGTTTTCGGAATGCCCAGAAAATGTACTATATCCCAGCAAAAGCGGCATATTTTAAACTTAATATTTACCCGCTACAGGGCAGAAAGTGTTGTTTTGCATTTTGAAGAATAGGTAGTGTTTAATCATTTTTATAAATAAATTAAATATTTTGCAAATGGAGAAAAAACCTTCAGGTTTTACCCAAAAAGATCTGTTGCACAATAAAAAGTTCAATAAGTGGCTTGATATTAATTTTTAATACATTTTGTTATATTTTTAAACTTTAAAAACGTTCTCCTGAAAAATCAACTTTTTTGATTTATGACGTTCTTGAAAGGAGTGAGCGAATTCATGAAATGAAAATACTTGATAATAAAATTTCACATTTGTTTTTATCTTCAAAATAGCAACTGGTTAATCGGAGATAATCCAGATTTGTGAACAAGTACTTGGACTCACTCAAAATGTTGGATTTTATGAATGTGCCATATACCGAATTAAATATTTAATATGTTACTTGATTTAAGTTGAAAATATTTTATTTATTGTTTCGGCATTAATTTTGTGGTAAGACATGTTACAATGATTAAATAAAACACTTGTTTTTTACCACATGAGTAAACTAAGTACTTTTTTTAGTACTTTTTTACTCAAGTGGTAAAAAACAAGTGTTTTCTTCATTGAAAATATTTATTGTAATTTTTATTTCTTTCTCTATGTCCTGTTGTCCGCCTCTGTAGTGTTCGTCCGCCTCTGTAGTGTAATGGTCAGCACGCTCGGCTACCGTTCTGGAGGTCCCGGGTTCGATTCCCAGGGGGGGTCAAATAAATATTAGTGATTTTTTCACTGTAATATTTATTCAATATTACCCTGGACTGGTACCTGAAGCGGAGGGCTGATCACCTTTCCTTCATGTGTTAACGATCAAGATAACACTGTGTTTATATGAAGCAGTGCCCTATGCACCATTGGGGTGCGGATAAGGGTTTAATAATATATGTCCTGTTGTATCAGTTTTCATTATGACAATACATTTTTATTTGTAAGAGCCCAAATCACTCTCAAACGACCAAAGACTTACGAGACGAATGAGACTCCCTCCAAATTGAGATCTGGTCACTCAATCAATGTTTCTAAACGACCCACTTCTCATCTATACCACTCTATTATCCCTCTATTATTGGACCTCAGTACCATGAACGGCCTATTTCTGTTTTCAGGTGAAAATATGAATTCAGAAAATGGCAACAAAATTAATAAAACTGGATATTTAACGTATTTCACATAAAATAATCAAATGATATTATTTTAGGGGATGAATTTTCGTTTTTTGGGATGTATTGTTCAATTTATTTTATAATTGCTTCGCGATGTATTGTAGTTCAATTATTACGGCGCATTGCTACGATGTATTTTCATGCACATTTAATGTGCATGAAATTTAATGTTTACGATTAATATATTTTGTATTAATTTTAAATCAAACACAGATTTTATGAGTCTGCTAACTTGTATTTTATCAAAAAACACATAAATATTAATATTGTGTTAATATTCATTTTTACTTGTTTTTTTTTAATAAAATACAACTTAGTATACTAAAAAAAATCTGTGTTTTGTTTTAAAATAAAAACATAAATTAAAATGGAGTTATTAAATTAAACGCCAAAGCAATAAATTAATCAAAATATTTATATAATTGGGTTTCATGATTTAAGATATTTTTTGTTAAATTTAATTTAATTTAACTAATATTAATAATAATTTTTGATAAATTTAAGTTTTGTACTGACATTTCTTGGTGGAACTACATTTTACAGAATAAAATAACAACTATGTATTTTTTCCACATTAATTTCATTAAACCAGCAACCGGGTTTTGTCGGAACCGACATGAGTCTGATGATGTCGGTTTCGACGAAACCCGGTTGCTGGTCAAATAACGTTTGAATGAAATTTGTTTCACGATGATATTCATATATATTTTTATTAAACTTTTTTATTAAAATTAAATTTATTTCATTTTCAAATGTAAACAGTTGATTTTAAAAATAAATTTATATGAAAATATTATGTTTCAATCCTCTTTAGTAATTACCTTTAGTGAATGTTTAAATTTAACGCGCATATTATACGGCTGAATAGAGCGCCGTGAACAGGTGTTTTCAACTTTTAATTTATTCAATGTTATTTATCACACACTTTCCTACTGTTACCACTCAGCATCATAAATATTTACTTTGTACAATTATTTATTCATCATAAACGTTACATAACACAAATTAAAAGAATTATTCCAAATAGCGGTTTTTATATAATTTTTATTTGCAGCACTAACTTTGCCTGCCTCCGTAGTGTAATGGTCAGCACGCTCGGCTACCGTTCTGGAGGTTCCGGATTCGATTCCCAAAGGGGGTAAAATAAATATAAGTGATTTTTTCACTGTAATATTTATTCAATATTACCCTGGACTGGTACCTGAAGCGGAGGGCTGATCACCTTTCCTTCATGTGTAAACGATCAAGATAACACTGCGTTTATATGACGCAGTGCCCTATGCACCATTGGGTGCGGATAAGGGTTTTATTATTATAACTTTGTTATTTTCCATTTTATAATTAAAATGACGACCTAGAGAATGTTAAGTGCATGTATGCAAGAGTGAGATGCGAATATAGTGTCGCTGTTCCCGCACACACTTCACGCGCTGTTTATATATATAATACCTCTGATGTACCCGATAAATTCTGATTATTATTAATATTATTTTTTAAATCAACGCGCAAATATATTATGGAGTAAAACCTTAAATCTTAGCCTGGTATTTATTGTATTTATAGAGATATTATGGTTATTAGAAGCAATGTGTACTAGGTACACAACACCGGGAAGGGAAGGTTAATAATGCTTTTAATATGCAAAATGCATTATTTCATTCGTTATTTGTTGAGATCAGACGACGTAAATATGAATGACTAACAACTTTGGAGTTGAGAGTTGAATTCACAAGTTAAAACTGATATTTGGGTAGACTTTTATTCTCTGGCCTATATCCACTCACAGTTTAATCGATCAATGTCGTAGTTTGTTGTGGTTTTGCTCAGTCTTTTCTTTTGAAGCTAACTCACGTGTCGATGTGTTTGAAATCCTTGAAGCTGTTTATTCTTTAGAATTTATTGTTGAATCTATAAAGCCGTTTATTTCAATATTTCGTTCAAAGCTTTGCGTCTTGATTTCTGTAATTTTTATGAACAGATTTGTTTGGAGGTCGTATAAAAATATTCGATTTGTGTAATTTTTCATGGTTTATAATCAAATAATTTGGGCCAAGCCTTGTGTCGGCTAAACATGTTTGTGTGTGGGGTAGCTACCCAAGAACGTGAGATAAAGATGAATGAAGGTAGGAGGGTATAAAAGAATCAGATATTTGGCAGTTGTGAATATCAGATTAGGGCAACAACAACTGAGGACTTGAAACCACAAAATCAATTAGAACCTTAAACCTGACGGAGTCAAATGTCTATGTAAGCTAGGAGAGTCTGAACAGACATGTGTGACGTTCCATCCTCTCTGCGTATTCTTGCAGGGAAGCGGTTCGAGGCTGCGGAAGATCAATAGCACTTGTGATTTAAAAAAAATGAAAATTTTGCTCACATATCGCTCACTCCTTTCAAGAACGTCATAAATCAAAATACTTGATTTTTCAGGAGAACGTTTTTAAAGTTTAAAAATATAATACAATGCATTAAAAATAAATATCAAACCACTTATTGAACTTTTTACTGTGCAACAGATCTTTTTAGGGAAAACCTGAAGGTTTTTATTCCATTTGAAAAATATTTGGTATGTTTAAAAAATAATTAAATAATACTTTTTCTTCAAAATACAAAAACAACACTTTCTGCCCTGTAGCGGGTAAATATTAAGTTAAAAATATACCTATTTTGCTGGGATATAGTACATTTTCTGGGCATTCCGAAAACATTCACAACTGACAATTGACGATTTTTGATTTATGACGTTCTTGTAAGGAGTGAGCGATATGTTAAACATGTATTACTACTACTACTACCATCACGCCGTTTTCTGCAGTGGTTGGCAGAGAGGATGGGACGCCAAACTTTTCTGTCCTGACATACACTCCTAACTTCCTTCACATTCATACATCCAGTCAAACATGTCCTCCGGTTACGTAGCCTTTACACCACAAGATTTTAGATTCTATTTGATATGGTCGTGACAATTAAGCATATATTGATTGGATAAAATGAAACATGTACCTATTAAAAATAAATGAATAAAATAAAAAGGTTTTCTATTTAAAAAAATAAATTTATACTGAAGAATATAAAAAAGTTCAATTTTATTTCCTACAGAATATTTACGAAGACGACGTTTTCATGGAAAGCACCGTATATTTTTTTTGTGTTACAAAATATATATGAGATCCTTTTTTTTTAATATGGTAATATCATTTTATCTTTTAATTTAACATTTTACCCTAAAATTTCTCGCTAAGCAAGTTTTTGTAAGGGAATAAATTGCTCTCAAACTTTTTTCTTTTTAAGATCATAAAAGTGTCCTCTAGTACAAAAGGTCCGCGCCTTTAAAAGAAAATCTTTCCAGTATCCGAGGAGCATGCTTTTCTGGAAAATGGTTCATACGTATAATCTCTGGCAACCTTTTTTGCTCCATTTTTTTAACGCCTGATACTAAGTAAACAACTACAATGAATCGGTCAAACATTTAACACATATTTTCAATTTAAAATTTACTTGGTAATTGCCAGTATTTCTTTAAATCTATTGTGACAATGTGTTTCGATGCATATCGCATCATTTTCAAAGACCGTATCGCTCACTCCTTTCAAGAACGTCAAAAATCAAAAAACTGGATTTTTCAGTAGAACGTTTTTAAAGTTTAAAAATATAATACAATGTATTAAAAATACATATCAAGCCACTTATTGAACTTTTTACTGTGCAACAGATCTGTTTAGATAAAACCTGAATGTTTTTTCTCCATTCGAAAAATATTAAGTATATTTGAAAAAAATATTAAACAATACCTTTTCTTCAAAATGAAAAAACAACACTTTCTGCCCTGTAGCGGGTAAATATTAAGTTAAAAATATCCCGCTTTTGCTGGGATAAAGTTCATTTTTTGGGCATTCCGAAAACATGCACAACTGAAAATTGACGATTTTTGATGTATGACGTTCTTGAAAGGAGTGAGCGATTTACGAGTATATGGTGAAAGTCACGTATTATTGTTATTAAAAATAAAAGCCTGATTTTTGTGTATTTTTTGCTTTCAAATTTGAACTACATATCGAAATTATTTTATCCCTTAATATATCCTCAACTAGATCACGCTTAAACCAACATATGGATCCTGTTCGCTTAAACCACCTTTTCACAATAAAGCACTCGAAAAGCAGAAATATAGTCGTTCCCTTTTAGGAAAATGTCAAATAAATGTAAATTACTGTCCCCAAAAAAGATCGGAGAAAAGAAGTTTTTATATATTTATTCCATTACGACTATGCGGACTGATTCATATTCAAGACGGGCTATTGTCATCGTTTGGTTGTTTCAAGGAATCTGATATTGGTAACCATTAAAGAAGAAATAGATAAAAGAAAGAAGCTTTCTTCAAACAAACTGACGTTTTATTAAAGTAATAAATTCGCTTCTCAGAGGGTATAAGTTATTCTATACAGTGGAACCTCCTATAACGAATAATTCGCATAACGAGTAAAACAGTTTGTGAAGAAATGCTCCGTAACGAGAGAAATTTCGCATAACGAGTTACGCAGAAAGGTGTCTTTGGTGAATACCATGGGACTAGAGGATAACAACGATATTGATGAGCTTTTGGAAGAGCACAGCCAAGAGCTGACCACCGAAAAACTTATGGATGAGATAAGAGTTTGTTAGTGGAAGAGACGGAAGTAGCAGATTAACAATCTTCTGGCTCGATAAGAGAAAATGTGGTTCTATGTGTTCTGCAAACGTATTCAATGATAATGTGGTGTCATATTTCCACTGAATATTGAATTGTAGACAAAAACAAATGTCTTTAAGTTGTTTTTTTTTTTAAATATTATAAATGTTTTTCAAAAAAAATAAACATTATTTTTTTACATGAAATACACTCGTTATTTTCATTTTTCATCAATAATAAACGAAAAAAAATATTGCAGTAATTTTGTTTTGTTTTTTTTTTTTACATTTTTTTTGCAAATCGATATTGCATTTCAGGTTCAAATGCTCCTAAATAATTAATAAATACATAATTTTACTTGAAAAAACCCTTTTTTTTAAAATATCTTTTGCATTGAATAGATATTCCCAATATTTTGAGTGTGCCCAAATACTTGTTCACAAAATCTGGATTATCTCCAATTACGGGAGTTATTTTCATATTATTTTTGACATCTATATTCTTCTTCATCTTTGGTGAGATGTCAAAAATAATATGAATAAATATTCGTTTTTTACATTTATTTATTGAAAAAATGGTTTCGCTTAACGAGTGTTTCATAACGGTGAGATTGGTGAAAAAATGGTTTCGCTTAACGAGTGTTTCATAACGGTGAGATTCTAGAATTTTTTTTCTGGCTATAAGAGGTTCCACTGTACATCTCATTATTTATATCTCTCCAGGAGCGAAAACTTCATATTAATTTCAGGAAAAATGTATACGACAGTTTTAATCAAGATAAAAACGCAATTTCTAAGGAATATTAAGAATTTAATAATTTTCCTTTTTTCTTCAGGCTTTGGTGGCTTGGATTGTTATTTTGGTCTATTTCTCCCCTCGGTACTAAGAAAATTGATTTTTGATGACGGTCCGCCGAGAGTTTTACTGATAACGTCAATTTCCGATATAATTTTTCATCACACTTATAGATTGAGTACCGTAATAATATTACGTAATATTACACATTTCTTACCGCACTTTTTAAATTATTAAAATATTTTTCTTTCTCTTACCCACATCCGTAACATATGGTGCGCAGGGCACTGCATCAGATCGACGCGATGTTAACGAAAATATTGAGGCAAAGTAACTAGTTCTGCACTTCGGGTATCTGACCAGGATAATATATTATTTTAAATGTCAATAAGGCCTAGATCTCGGGCGTTCAAATAACGACGCGTTCGGCCGCGCTGAGGGCTTGACTGAGAGCCCAGGTAAGAATTCCAAAATTTTCAATAATTACAAATAACATACGAGAGATATTCAACAGCAGTGCATTTAATGTAATGTGAATGTTCAATAATGTCAGCCTAATGCCAGGTCGTAAGCCCTGGGATGCTCAGACTCGCATCGCCTATCGTTTAAAAACGAAAGATGCTTCGTCTCGAGACACATGTATTATTTATTGATAGAAAGCTAATAAAGCTAAAATAAGGTATATACAAACTTCAATATTGCCTCTTCGGGTTTTTAGGGAAGAGTCAAAAAGGTTTCCCTTTGTGATAATGATACTATTGTACATAACGCGCGATTTTTGGATTCGCATGAAAATACGAAATATCGTTTGAATGTTATATTATTTATATAGGATTCATACTTTATCTCTTAACCCTTTGGCTACCACAATCCGATATATCGGCTTTCGGTACTCTAGCGAGAAATACCAGATCCGTCGGATCCGACGTCACGATTTATACAAATATCAGGTACATTTTGAACCACGTATTAGGGAGTTATGCTAAAATCTTCGAGTTTTTATTTGTTTATTACACGCATTCCTGCACTATTTCTTTCAACACCAGATGTTAGAAATTATGTCAACGAGTCGTTCGATCTTCAGTGTTATGCGGATGTTAAACCAATTTTGTTTCCGCGAAAAATAAGTTGTGAAGAACAGTGATATTCTTCAATTAGATACATTTTTACATGTCAGGGTTAATTAACAATATGCAAGTAATTAAAACAAATATAAAAATAAACCTTAATGACTCACACCCCTGCTCTATTCCTTTCAATACAGCCGTCAATTAGGTCAGCAACTCTTTGATTTGCAGTGTTTTGCGCACGGCATAAAAAGGAAATTGACTGTAAGCGAGCAGCATTTATGTACTTGTTAGTCGATTTTTGAACGATGCATACATTTAGTTAACTAATCTCCTATAGATATTTTCGTCGCCGAAGATGGAACTTAAAAACTTAAAAATTATTTCAACAATTCAGTTTTATTTAGTTTTTCGGCATTCACTTTGTGGTAAGACATGATGAAATTTTAAATGAAAAACACTTTTTACCACTGTTATGCTTCCATCTTCAGTTTACATTTAGACCTGAAGATGGAAGAATATCTTTCGAAACTAGTCGTCATAAAATAAACTCAAGTGGTAAAAATACAAGTGTTTTACATTTAAAAAATGACACAGAGTGTTTATAAATTGTCGAACGCATTTTACTTTTGAATTATTTAAATCGCGATATTTCTTGCATAGTAACCACAGGTTCTGGTAGCCAAAGGGTTAACGCCCTATTATCAATCCCGCTGATTCATCTCCCTTTCTTTTCTTTTTATCTTTTGTTTCCTTTCCGGTCAAAACGCTCAAGGCCTAAAAGGGTTTTTGCAAACATGCAAGGGTGGAAAATGAAAATATGTTCAGCTACTATCTAAATACCGTTTCGAAAATGTGGAATTAAATATTTTGTCGGTGATTTGTGTTTCCATTCACGAAAGTGCTGTTTGCATTGGGAAAGAAAATATTAGCGGCTAGTTTTAAGTGCTAGGAATTATTTCGTTAAGGGTACTTTAAATTCGGGCACGAGGGGTTAATTTTATTCATTAACTAATTAACTTTCCCGGGACTAATTTGAAACAGCGGTTGTTCTAGTTTTATTTTATTTTTTACAGACCCAAAAAAGACGTTTTATTTCGTTGTAACCTTGGGCGAGCTTTTCAGCTTAGTAAGGGAGTGAAATTGACACCATTAATACCGTAGAAAAATGGGTTAAGACGTCGTTTGATGTCAAGTGCTTTCGTTAATCAATAAGATTACCATCACGTTGCTACCTCAAAGCTTTTGAAGCACATATGAGATAACCTACTTATTCTCTTTATTATCTCGAACGTGTAATTTTCAATATCAATCACGAAACATTTTCTTCATTCAAAAATATACGAACAACTTTTTATTACTATCGACAGCAATGTCTGATTCTAAAATATTTTATATCCTTAAGGGTCTCGAAAAATATCCAAAAAAACTAGTGTCTTCAAAAACTGAAAGTAATCTAGAGTAATATGTCCTAAATTTATTCGGTAGTCACCGTGATAAATAATTTTTCAATTAAATTTGATAAAAAAATATATAGTAATAAATATCTTTATATTTTTAATTAAAGTTTTTTTTAACATATTTTTTTTTGACATCTCATCAAAGATGAAGAAGAATTTGGAAGTCTGTGCATTTACCCATCTATCATACATCGTTTTGTCGCACATTCTCCTGAGAGATCGCATTTCGACTGCATTTACTACTACAGTCTACTTTCATCCTTCTTTTGCCAACTCCGTGTTTCACTTCCATACGTTAGAGTTGCAACCAGGACTCCGTTGTGTACTGCCAGTTTACACCATTTGATATGGGATAAGATAATAACATACAGTTCTTCACATTAACGACCCAATTAATTTTATTTTTATTTTTGAGATATCTCTATAAGTTTTAATGAGGGCATTAATTTTCCCGCGTCCGCGATTTCAATTTGCAATAAATTATTCAAATCCTCGTACGATTTTCATTTTATCGGTCACGTTTATAGGTTACATAAAGGCACACCCTTGCAAGCGCTTGTTACGTGGACTGTCGTGATAATGCGCCCCACTTGAAAAAGCTTTCGAAAAGGTTGTTTTTCACGGGTTTTGTCCTAAAGTCCCTTACTTTGCGTATTTCGATCAGTCTTTTACGTGTAAAATGTTGTTTAGGGCCTCCATGATGGCTTTTTTTCTTCTTTCGCGAGTTTTAAATCTATTATGCACTTGAATTTACTTGTAAATTGAACTCCCATTCACGATTTCGAAATAGCACGGTGCGAAAAAAGAGAAAAATATATTAATTCATTTAACAATACGCAACACTTATTTGTAATTTCCCGCATCCCTTATACATATCGCTCACTCCTTTCAACAACATCTTATATCAAAAATCGTGAATTTTCAGCTGTGCATATTTTCGAAGTGCCCAGAAAATGTACTTTATCCCAGCAAAAGCGGCATATTTTAAACTAAATATTTACCCGCTTCAGGGCAGAAAGTGCGGTTTTTGCATTTTGAAGAAAAGGTATTGTTTAATTATTTGTTTAAATATACTAAATGTTTTTCAAATAGAGAAAAAAAACCTTCAGGTTTTACCTAAAAAGATCTGTTGCACAGTAAAAAGTTCAATAAGTGGCTTGATATTTATTTTAAAACATTTTATTATATTTTTAGCTTTAAAAACGATCTCCTGAAAAATCTAGGTTTTTTTATATATGACGTTGTTGAAAGGAGTGATTCATATGTACTTACAACTACATTTCAACATTTGAAAAATATTTTTAATTTTTTTATTTTACATAATTTTTTCAATTTATGGCTTATTCAGTATATGACTTGAGAATACACATAGAATATCATGGAAGGCTGGGTAATATTTGTAAAATATAAGTAGAAAAACTCAAATTTGTGAAAACATTAAGAATGTTTTTAGGTGAATGCTCTCAAGAATCGTTTTTCAATTACAATCTACAAAGCATGTAACCAGAAATGGAGATAAGGTATTAAATATTCAACTTTTCAGCATGTAAAGTGTTTTATTTTTTATTAAAGTTTTACTTGGTATAAGTATACCATTATTTCTTAAAATCTATTGTGACACGTGTTTCGATGCATTCCGCATCATTTTCAAATATTTATTTATTTAAACTTCATGTACGGAAAATAAATAAGTACATTGGCGGGCTTATTGCTAAAAAGCAATATATTCCAACCAACCAAAAACAGACTGATGATATTGATCAAAACGTTTGATACCATATGTAGCTGTTTGCAATCAGAGGGTAGATAGTACTCGAACATTGAAAAAAAACATGAATTACAGATTAACATTTAAAAAAATATAAATTACAAAAGATGATAATTAGGAGGGCAAAGGAAAATGTCGTAAAAGTAAAACTTAAATTTAAAATGCATAGAATTTAGTACAATCTCTCTAACCCTTTACGCACTCAATGGTGCAAAGGGCCCTATATCGTATTGACGAAGTGTTATCTTGATCGTTACTTACACAAAAGCAAAAGCGATCATTCCTGTGCTTCAGGGACCAGTCCAGGGTAGTATTAAATAATTAATTAAATATTCAAGTGTAAATTCACTAATATTTATTTACACCACCCCCCCGGGAATCGAACCCGGGACCTCCAGCACAGTAGGTAACACTCTAACCATTACACCACAGAGGCGGACTAAAGGTGGAGGTTTACTACAAAGTGACAGTCAAATCAATTAATGAATTTATTTTGTACACAGAAGGCTGAAATAATAATAATAAAAAGGTTGGTAGACTCGGTAGAAAGAAAAATTGAATATTTTTTTCTCGTTTTTCCATAATTCAGGTTGTCTTTTAAAGCCCTTACAACAATTTAACACATACCCCCATTACTCGAGGACAACAGAAATGATATTTTTATCTTAGTCCTTTTATTTTAACAGCCCTTAAGTTGACCTCTCAGCTTCCGGACACGGGCTAACAAGGGGGGTCGATAAGCAGTAAACGGCCAACCAACCAACCAAATTTAAATTGATATTTTTTTAATAGGTGTCTAATTCTTTGTTTGAAAATAAACCACTCTGGGGTTGTCCACTTATATAGTTATTTATATTTGCATAAATTGATTCGGCAATATATATTTATTTTATATTATCCTGAATTGGTACCTGAAACGCAGAACTAATCAACATGCCTTTATGTAAACGATTAAGATCCTCGCGTTAATTTAATGCAGTACCCTATGCACTAATGGTTTCGGGTTAGAAAAAGCGTTTTAGACCTATATACGATAAATCGCATAACGTAATTTTCTTATTATTTTTTGACATCTCATCAAAGATGAAGAAGAATATGGAAGTCTGGGCATTTACGGGGCTTACGACCGTCATAGGCTGGTTTAAGTGATCACTTTAAACACGTGTAACATTCACCAATTCTACCCATTATTGACAACCACACTACTCAAATTCTTGGAAGTTCTATATATATGAACCAATTTAGAAACCTTGTTCATGAATCACTAGAACTTCACTAGAGACATCTATTGGTGAGATGTAAAGAAGCTTTTTATTAAGCAGAAACTCTTATATTAGTATGTGAGATCCGAATCCTGGATTATAATCACACACATGAGAAACGCCAGAAAATACCATTTTCATTTTCATTATTAAGCTTATAATTTGACCAGATAATTTATTTACAACATTTTGAGTGTGTCCAAATACTTGTTCACAAAATCTGGATTATCTCCAATTACAGGAGTTATTAATAACTCCTGTAATTGGAGATAATCCAGATTTTGTGAACAAGTATTTGGACACACTCAAAATGTTGTACGTAATTTTCTTTTAAGAAAACCAGGTTTCCCAGGTAACTTTGAACTCAATTGAATTATTTGCTTAAAACACCGTTTTTGTTTCGAAAATATAAGTTTTTGCTGGAAATAAAAATATGTCAGTTAGTTTAGTTAGTACGCAAAATCCGAACCCCGGATTATTTTAACATACTAGGAAACACCTGAAATTATGATTTTCTATTTTATGCAGCTTTTATAAGTTACTTTTACAGCATTTTTAGTGTGTTCAAATACTCGTTCACAATTCTGGGTTTTCTTCATTTAGGATTTTTTTTGACCTCACAATATTGTTCATAATCGTGCATGCAACTTTACCATTTGAATATTACAATCATTCGCACTATCCCTTAAAGCTGGATTTTAATAATAATAATAATGTATTGTTTAACATGCTTTCAAATAACTTCGCAAAATCCTTGTATTTCAATATGTTTGTTGGTTCCCGTTTGCATACCGATGGCCCTCTCCTCTGGGTATCACGACCGACGACTAACATTTACGCGACATGTTTAAATAATGACCACTTATTTCCGTAACAATCCCAACAAATCCTTTTCCTGACCGCCCAACGAATCTTAATGAATAATGTCCACTACGTTGTTGAGGTAAATCGCCTAATTTTATTAACCTTTCACGTACATAAACATATCGCTCACCCCTTTCAAGAACGTCATAAATCAAAAAACATGATATTTCAGAAGAAAGTTTTTTTAGTTTGAAAATATAATATTTTGCATTAATTTCGATATCAAGCCACTTATTAAACTTTTTACTATGCAACAGATCTTTTTAGGTAAAACTTGAAGGTTTTTTCTCCATTTGAAAAATATTTATTGTATTAAAAAAATAATTAAACAATACCCTTTCTTCAAAATGCAAAACCAACACTTTCTGCCCTATAGCGGGTAAATATTAAGTTAAAAATATGCCGCTTTTGCTGGGATATTGTTCATTTTCTGGGCATTCCGAAAACATGACGTTCTTGAAAGGAGTGAGCGATATGTTTATGTACGTGAAAGGTAAATAAAATATAGTAACCGGATTATCTAACTTTTATTCATTATTATTAATTTAAATTTTACTTGGTAAGAACCAGTTTTTTTTCAAAAACGTATGGTGAAATGTGTTTCGATGCATTCCGCATCATTTTCAAGACACAGGGTTTGAAATGATGCGGAATGCATCGAAACACGTACTAACGAAACAATGGTATTTTAGTGAATGCAAATTTCTGACCAAAACGGAATTGGCAATAATTTTTCTTTAAACATAATACAAGAAAAATATTTTTTTACTTCTTCTTCTTCTTCTTCTAACCCTTATCCGCATCCAATGGTGCATAGAGCACTGGATCGTATTGACTCAGTGTTATTTTGATAATTTCTTTCAAGAATGCAAGGTGATCACTCCTGAACTTTAGGGATCAGTCTAGGATAATAATCATAATAATCAATCAATATTATAGTGTAAAATCGCTAGTATTTATTTTCACCCCTCCCCCCTCTTGGAATCGAACCCGGGACCTCCAGCTCGGTAGCTAAACACGCTAACCATTACACCACGGAGGCGTGGTATTTACCAAGTAAAACCGGGTTTCGTCGTCACTAACATGACGATGAGCTCGGTAAAGACGAAACCCGGTCACTGGTCTAACAAGATACATTTTGATAAAAGTTTGATATAATTGTTGTTTTATTACCTACTGATCATAATATGAAAACTCTTATAAATTTAGTGGATTTGTTCGAAAATTTTCTTTCTACCTCTGACATCAACGTCAATTATGTGAAAATATGTTTCCCTTATAATGAAAGACTAAGATTTATTGAAATTAGAAAAGTTTCATGGGTAGTTTTTATTCAACGCTTGCCCGTTCCGTTCAATGTGCCGAGTCAATAGATTTATAACTTAAGCTGCCCGCTTACTTTAAATAAAACAGTTTTCAAACATAAATGTGGAATCTTCAATATAAATGTCAAGCCGTTGCGATTAGATTCTATTGTATAAAAGAAATAGATTCATAAATAATGCAAGTTATATTTTTGCGTTTATGTAGCGTTCAATTGTCCCAGATTATTTTAATTTATATTTTTGATAAATACCGCTGTTGTATTCGCTGAGACTGAAGGGGACCTGCAACTACTCTCGCACGCATTCTATCTGGCTAGTCAAAATACAATATGACTTTATCTACAACATTTTGAGTGTGTCCAAATACTTGTTCAAATTATAAGCTTAAATAATAAAAATCAAAATGGTATTTTCTGGCGTTACTCACGCGTGTGATTGTAATCCAGGATTTAGACCTCACATACTAATATAAGAGTTTCTGCTTAGTAAAAAGCTTCTTTACATCTCACCAATAGATGTCTCTAGTGAAGTTCTAGTGATTCAAGAACAAGGTTTCAAAATTGGTTCATATATATAGAACTTCCAAGAATTTGAGTAGTGTGGTTGTCAATAATGGGTAGAATTGGTGAATGTTACCGTGTGTAAAGTGATCACTTAAACCAGCCTATGACGGTCGTCAGCCCCGTAAATGCCCAGACTTTCATATTCTTCTTCATCTTTGATGAGATGTCAAAAAATAATGTCACTTAATCCGCTACAAAGACCAAGAGCATGGTGTTCTCTCGGATCCCAGTGGGATGTAGTGTGACTGTGGATGGCGTCTTCGTAGCGCAGGTGGAAAAGTTAAAATACCTGGGTATGGACCTGTGTGGTCAAACGGATCTGCGATGCGAAGTTATGGGCAAGTGACAAGGCTGCAGCCATCTCAGGATGCCTGAAAAATGCCATATGGAAAATCCTGAGATGAAGATCGGCAGCAAAATCGAGATTTACAAAACTTGTGTCCGACCCATCATGACGTATGTGAATAAAAGTGTTAGTTAAATTATAAATTAATTAATTAAAACCATATCAGCTCCCAAGGTGGAGCATATGGAGTCCACAAACTGTCTTCAGGCTTTTCTGTCGGCTGCTAGCTCCCTTGCATCCTTCCAAGTCAGATCCGCGTCCCGAAGTTCTGACGAGAACTGCCGACGAATTGTGAGCAGTGGTCGTCCTGGGCGGCGCGAACCTGATGCCTTGTAAAAGAGGCAAGCTTGATTAAGGATCTCAGGAGGCACGCGGAGTACATGGCCAAGCCAACTGAATCGCCTTTAAAGGATAAATTCTACTTTTTAATGAAATTTGAGTAGTGTGGTGGGTCAATTATTGGTATAGTAGTGAATGATACACGCGTATAAAGTGATCACTTAAACCAGCCTATAACGAATGGACGATACCCAAACATCGATATTCTTCTTTACCTATGTTGAGAAATCAATAAGAATGGATAGATCACAAAGTAACTGTCGAATCAACAAATGAAATTTAATAGTTAAGTTCAAATTATTCAAATAATCAGGTATGCCAAATACTTGAAAGTGGTCAGGTTAGGAGTCGTAACAATCGGCGGGTATGTATGAGGAGATGCATGAACGTGGAAGAGGCGAAGAATGTTTGCAAGGACGGAGTGGTGTGGCGCTCTATGGGTATTTTTTATATTAGGGATGGGATTTTTCAAGCACAATAAAAAACAAGCTGATTTTTTGTCTTCCATTTTAAATATTACTCTTATATTTCTCTACGCATTCTTATTGGTTTTATCAATTAATTACATTTTGGGTACATCCCATAAATTAAAAATAGATAATAAAACGGATATTAATTGTGGCTTTCATATAACTTACATACAAATGTACAGCGGTCCTAAATTTGATTTCCAACTTTGATAAGTTAATTGAATCGCTCTAGATTACCACAATTTGGGATACTTTATGTGTTTCGTTCGGCATTATATTCCGGTTATTCGGAATTAATTTTCTAGGCGATTCGGCGTAATTATAGGCGCAATCGATGTATTGGTTTGCGATAAATTTCCAATTTGTGTACCTTAATAAAATAATGCCCTATCGGCTTTGTCAAATAGTGGTAGGAAGGGAATTAATTATGATAATTATTATGATTTATCTACGTTCAAATCATGTTTTGCATTTAACAAACGAAAATCAGCTAATTTCATGCATTTATTACATACCTACCTATACATTCCTATGTACAGGACCAACCTGCCGATGGTTATGCCTGTAGGAAGAGCTACCGCTATGCCGAACAATATCACGCCGGATGTTGATCTGTTCCATGTGTCCAAGGGGGTATTCCGAAGCGGGATTCTTCTACATCATTAATAAGAGTGTTCTTCCTTACTCAAATATTTTTTTTAATGTATATTTTAATTGTTTTTTATTTTGTCCGCCTCCGTAGTGTAATGGTCAGCACGCTCGGCTACCGTACTGGAGGTCCCGGGTTCGATTCCCAGGGAGGGTCGAATAAATATAAGTGATTTTTTCACTGTAATATTTATTCAATATTACCCTGGACTGGTTACCTGAAGCGGAGGGCTGATCACATTTCCTTCATGTGTTAATGATCAAGATAACACTGCGTTTATATGATGCAGTGCCCTATGCACCATTGGGGTGCGGATAAGGGTTTGAATGAAAAATGAAATATTTTAATTATTATTTAAATCATTGAATTGAATTGAATTGGCGTACATACGACTCTGTTTAACGCAGGTATACGTTTTAATGAGTTTCAGAGCTAAAGGAGTTAATCTTAAATACCTAATATTAATATCTTATCACGTAATTTAAATATAATAAAATACGTCACGAGATTGCATGCGGACGCTAAGCAACAAATCGTGCTCGAATTGAAGAAATGTCAATACATAGATACTACGTGCGATTTCAGGGTATTCTACTACTACTGGAAAAGCGTTAAGCGAAACATCGTTAAGTGGGGTCCTACTGAATATTACATTTTTAAGATTTTTTTGTTAAATTAGTTTATGCATTGGAATGCTCACTTTTAACATATCGCTCATTCCTTTAAAGAACGTCATACATAAAAAAAAGATTTTCAGGAGAACGTTTTTAAAGTTTAAAAATATAATGAAATATATTAAAAATAAATATCAAGCCACTTATTGAACTTTTAACTGTGCAACAGATCTTTTTAGGTAAAACCTGACTGTTTATCCTCCATTTGAAAAATATTTAGTATTTAAAAAAAAATACTTAAACAATACCTTTTCTTCAAAATACAAAAACAACACTTTCTGCCCTGTAGCCGGCAAATATTAAGTTAAAAATATGCCGCTTTCGCTGGGATAAAGTACATTTTCTGGACATTCCAAAAACATGTACAACTGAAAATTGACGGTTTTTGATGACTTTCTTGAAAGGAGTGAGCGATATTTTAAAATGCTTTTTTTCTTTAATTGATTCGGCAGTCACTTTATAGTAATATCTATCCATTTTTAATTTAGGTTTTACTTGTTCATTTTTGACATCTCAACAAAGATGAAGTATTGCTGAGATGAAAGAAGCTTTTTATTGAGCAGAATCTCTTTAATTTGTATGTGAGGTCTGAATCCTGGATTATAATCACATGCATGAAAATCCGAATTATTTTTCATACGGTGTTTAAAAATGATGCGGAATGCATCGAAACACGTGTGACAGTGGATTCTAAAAATAAATCGAAGAAGCGGTTCCCTATGCATTTTTTGACTGCGGATATTGGTCAAGAGAATCGAATTTGAAAAAAAAATGCTAGCGTTAAAATTCCTTTCATACTCGTATAACTGAAAATACTTATTTCTAAAGTTATTTTTCCGATTTGATAAATAATCCGAGACAGATTTTTCATAATTTACAACCGGAAGTTCTCCCGTTTAGGGAATTTTCCGCTGAGGAAAGAATCGACCGGAAATAACCCATAAATTATTAAATTTTTATACTTAATGAATTTTTGATGCCGATTATAAGCGCACGTATTTCCTTCATAATCCGATATTAAGAGGGAAGTTTCACTAAATAGTGGGATATTTAATTGTGATATACGACTGTATTATTTCTTTATTGATTAGGCATTTGCTTTGTGAAATTATGTTAAATGTTTATATAAATTAAATTATACAAACAAAACACTTTTTGAGTTTATTAATGTAAAACGACTAGTTTCGAGAACTATAGATGCTCTCATCAACAGGTGAAAATACAAATTGACAAGCAATAAATGTAATTTTATATATAAATAAATAAAATAAAAACCCTTATCCGCACCCAAGGGTGCATAGGGCACTGCGTCATATAAACGCAGTGTTATCTTGATCGTTTACGCATGAAGGAAAGGTGATCAGCCCTCCGCTTCAGGTACCAGTCCAGAGTAATATTGAATAAATATAACAGTGAAAAAATCACTTATATTTATTTTACCCCCCTTGGGAATCGAACCCGGGACCTCCAGAACGGTAGCCGAGCGTGCTGACCATTACACTACGGAAGCGGACAAAAATGAAATTTATAAATTATAATATTAAAATAATTAAAAATAGTTTAGAATCAATATTATGACGAATGATTTAGATTTTTTTAGACGGGAGTTGCGTTTATTATTTGCCTTGCTTATTATGTAGGTACGTTTAGAGATCATTAAGTGGATTTTTGTTTCTTCTAACAATTTTTATTTTATTTTTTTATCTGTGAATTTAAATTCTTAGATATGGACTCATGAGTAGGCACTGGGAATTAATCGATAATAATTCAATGAGAAGAGGACTCTTGCCGGAGGACTGTTGGGATAGGTAGACCACTAAATATGTCAGTTGCAGTCTGCATGCTGCATCCTTCTCGGATGCTGAACTCCTGGTAGCTTAAAGGTCGGAAACCAACGTGGCGAGATTCCTAGCATCATCCCCGACATATTTATTTTACCTAAAATTAAAATATATTTTTAATTTTCCCATTGAATTGTTATATTGTTTGATTTTTTTGCGAAGAATTATGTTTTTTTTTCTCTAGTTAAATATGTATTCCTATTCCTTAAAAATCTTATCGTGTTTTGATGGATTGTGAGATACCCGATTCAAAAAATATGCCCGACAAAAAACATTAGTATTTCATTTATCCGTTAAATTATCATATCGTATGATTCCATGCAAAGAAAAAATTACTTTCTTATATTGAAATTTTCTTGTTAAATACCACTATTTTTCAAATCGATCGTGTTTCGATGCATTGTGTGATCCCCGATACAAAAAAATATGCATAATATATATTATTTACTATTTCAGTTGAATTAATATATCGTATGATTCCCTGCAAAGAATAATGACATTTTTTATTTAAAATTTTACTTCTTTATCACCACTATATCTTTAAATCTCTTGTGACACCTATTTGGATACATGCAGCATACGACGTTTGACTACGGCCTACGCTGAATGCATCGAATCACATGTCACAACAGATTTCAAGAAATAGCGGTATTTACCAAGTAAAATATAATATTAAAATGGATAATTTATTATTAGATTAAAACCAATATTTTTAGCTTTTCCACTTTTTTATTTGACCAGCGACCGGGTTTCGTCGTTACCGACATCATCAGACTGGTGAGAGGCTATACAAATTGTTATGTTATATATAAAAGAAGGCAGGAGTTGATAACCATGATTTGATATAATTTTATTGAGAAATTAATTTAATTTGAGTGAATTTAAGTATTGTATGATATTAAAAATATTTTTTATAAAAAAAATATTTTTTACAAAAAACATTAGTATTTCATTTAACCGTTAAATTATCATATCGTATGATTCCATGCAAAGAAAAAATTACTTTATTATATTTAAATTTTCTTGTTAAATACCACTATTTTTTCAAATCCATAATTTTTTATAAAAAATATTTTTAATATCATACAATACTTAAATTCACTCAAATTAAATTAATTTCTCAATAAAATTATATCAAATCATGGTTATCAACTCCTGCCTTCTTTTATATATAACATAACAATTTGTATAGCCTCACACCAGTCTGATGATGTCGGTAACGACGAAACCCGGTCGCTGGTCAAATAAAAAAGGGGAAAAGCTAAAAATATTGGTTTTAATCTAATAATAAATTAAAAATGCAATTCCATCACGAAGTGTCAGTGGATAATATAAATCTATTAAAATGGATAAATATTACCGCAAAGTGACTGCCGAATGAATAATTGAAATTGATGAAACATTGCTTATTCTATATACTCAGGGACTTTAATCATTAAATGTTGAAAAAGTATACAGTAATGTAAATGTATTGCTAGTCAAGTACTGTAATATTATATTGAAATGTAAAAAAATAATTGAATGAAATTCAAAAAATTTAAAAGGCGTATACAACCTAACTACTGTAGTTTGAAATACTATTTAAATATCTACTGTATTACATTTTTTTGGCTTATCCGAACTTTTCCGAATCCAAACAGGCCACAGCCCTTATTAGTTCGGATTTACGGGGTTCAACTATAATGCCCTATAGGGTTAAATGCAGACTTCAATAATAAATAAATATCGTTCGATTTCATTGCATATTTTTATCTATAATATTAATATTTAGCTTATAACGCCTGTGTTCGTTGTGAATACGTAGACTATTTTTTTGTATTTTTTAGTTTTTTATCGCATTTAATAACTCTCCTCTTTATGTGTTAACGTGAAGCTTTTTAAAATGTCTTGTTCACATTTTTATTGCTCGCCAAGGTTCAATTAAAAAGAGTTTTTTTAATGAAAGTAAGAGATAAATTGCTGTTAAACGACTATTCCTGTATTCCTGGTGGTGTAATTATTTTGAATATAATATCAAGGCTTTAATTCACCCTCTATTTATTTAACCGTCCGAGTTTTAACTTTGAATTAATCAAAAAACAAGGTGCAAATTTTTACGTAATACTTTTTTTCTCTTGGATTAAAAAAACTCGATAAGTTCTTTGTATTTATTTTCATAACCTTGACGCCTTTCTAGAAGCTTGCAAAGATGTTTAATGCTTTATTTTCCATTAACTTTAAAACTTTTAATGGCCCAAATGGGGTTTATACCCTTTTTATGGTTGTGATGAATTTTGCATTTTTAATGTTTAAACCAACTAAACCCATTCGACCTTGTCTACAGGAGAAACTGAATACATTAAAAAATGTAATGGGGTGGGTCGTTGATTTACTTACGAATTTTGAATTTTTCCACATTTCCCTTTTTATTTTTTAATAGTTAAAGCGTTCATTTATATGACATGTGTTTCAAACAAAAAGAGATCAAATAAAATCCAAATAATTATTCTTACCCTTATCCACACCCAATGGTGCATAGGTCACTGCATCGTATTGACGCAGTGTTATCTTGATCGTTACCTACATTGAGGCAAGGTGATCACTCCTGCACTTAAGGGTAATATAAAATAATTATTGTAGTGTAATATCACTTATATTTACTTTAACCCCCCTTTGGGAATCGAACCTGGGACCTCCAGCACGGACGAAAAACACGCTCACTACTACACCATGGATGCGGAGTCCAAATAAATTTAAATAAATAAATAAAATCTCACATCGGTACTGCCTATGCGTGATTGCGTGCATATGCAATATATGGTATAACAATATATTCTATGATATGGAGTTAATTCTAATTATTTCAAACAGAAAACCGCAGAGGTAGACAAAGAGAATAGAACGCCACACTACTCTATCCTATATAACTTACATGTGAAAGCAATTGCGAAATAAAGGATATATATATATATATATATATATATATATATATATATATATATATATATATATATATATATATATATATATATAAATATATATATAAATATATATATATATATATATATATATATATATATATATATATATATATATATATATATATATATATATATATATATATATATATATATATATATATATATATATATATATATATATATATATATATATATATATATATATACATATATATATTTCTATCTGCTGAACAGGAAAGTTATTGCGATTTTGATATAAAATAATGAAGGCTTACATTAAAAATAAAAATAAAAATGCACTTTTTTACTGATCAAAATAACTGGAGAGCAATGTTTCACATATAAAACTGACCCTTGAAATCAGTAAAAAAAAGTGTTTTTAAATAAACCACGCCCCTAACCGTCGTATGTCGGGATAGCAGGTAAGTAGGTAAAATCCATCAAATACAAAATACAATCCGAAAATTTCAAGTACTCCAAGAGTCGCAGTATTAAAAGACAAAACGAATTCTGTAGAGGGTGCCTAATATATTTGGCCAAGGCTGTATTACATACATATATGATATAAGTTCATCCTTATTCTACGGTTTTCATATCGCTCACTCCTTTCAAGAACGTCATAAATCAAAAAACTTGATTTTTCAGGAGAACGTTTTAAAAGTTTAAAAATATAACACAATGTTTTAAAAATAAATATCAAGCCACATATTAAACTTTTTACTATGCAACAGATCTTTTTACTTAAAACCTGAAGGTTTTTTCTCCATTTGAAAAATAATTAATAAATTTAAAAAAAAATAATTAAACAATACCTTTTCTTCAAAATGCAAAAACAACATTTTCTGCCCTGTAGCGGGTAAATATTAAGCTAAAAATATGCGTCTTTTGCTAGGATATAGTACATTTTCTGGGCATTCTGAAAACATGCACAACTGAAAATTGACGATTTTTTATTTATGACGTTCTTGAAAGGAGTGAGCGATATATGACTTAATTCCCTTGAACTATGAACGAAAGATAATTGTACATCATGATATATAAACGTAAACTAATAACTCAACAACTCCATTATTTCCAACAGATAATACATTTGTAAGTGAGATATCTGGCCGGATTCTGCTCCAGATACAGCCAGGCAGGGGCGCCGCTTACAAAGATTAGTATTGTTTGTGTACCAGTAATCTGTTTATCAGACTAAATTGATTGCAGTCCCGTGTCTACGCCTTAGCTGTACGCAAGTCCCATATACCCAAATACCTACGTTCAAACCCCATGGTTCCGTTTGCCAATTAGAGTTTGCTTTGCAACATTTTGAGTGTGCCCAAATACTTGTTCACAGATCTGGATATATCTCAAAATATATGAGTTATTGTTCATATTATTTTTTTTACATCTCATCAAAGATGAAGAAGAATATGGAAGTCATTTACGGGGTTAACGACTGTCACAGGCTGGTTTAAGTGATATTATGATATGTGTTCTTAAAAAAAATCTTAGGTGTTTTCTTGTTTGATAATGTCGTAAGAAGACGAAACGCGTCACGTATTTAAATATACATAAATAAATGTAGAATTCAACCAAATAAACCGTGTTTAATTTTGGATATAAGTATTACCCAACAATTCAATATGGAATTCTACCAACTGTCTGCAGTTACAATAAATAATTTTTTTCTTATTTCTGAAATAATAAAAGTTTTTTTTCTTCAGAAATATCCCTTTCATAAAATTTATAACATTTTCAGTATTAGTTCTTACGTTTGAGTACAGAATGTCGTTATTTTGCTTGTAAAACCCTAATATTTTCTTTTCCTTTCAATTGTGGTGTTGTAAATTTGAAAAAAGTGTATATTGTGTGCAAGGAAAGTGATTTATTCATGAATGTTAGCAAATCCAAGATTATGGTTTTTGAAAGAGAAGAATGCAGATCTGAATGTGAAATATTGGTATCCGGAGAGATTTTGGAACAGGTAGATGATTTCGTATATTTGGGTAGTATGTTTTCTAGGGATGGAAAGATTGATAAAGACATAGAAAGGAGAGTGAATGCTGGGAACAAAGTGAATGGTCACAAATCAGTTATAGCAAATAAAAACCTATCAGCGGAAGCTAAACTGGCAGTGCACAACGGAGTCCTGGTTCCAACTCTAATGTATGGAAGTGAAACGTGGAGTTGGAAAAAGAAGGATGAAAGTAGACTGAATGCAGTCGAAATGCGATCTCTCAGAAGAATCTGCGACAAAACGATGTATGATAGATGTGCGAATAGTGAAATAAGGAAGGAATGCAAACCTGAGATAAGCATTATCGATATAATTAAGAAAGGTGTGTTGAGATGGTTTGGACATGTAGAACGAATGAGTGAGGAAAGAACGGTAAAACAAATTTATGAGGCGAATGTTAGTGGGAAAAGAAGCAGAGGAAGACCGAGAATAACATGGCACGATCAGGTATGCCAAATACTTGAAAGTGCTCAGGTTAGGAGTCGTAACAATCGGCGGGTATGTATGAGGAGATGCATGAACGTGGAAGAGGCGAAGAATGTTTGCAAGGACAGAGTGGTGTGGCGCTCTTTTCTCTCTGCCTACCCCTGCGGGTAAGCGGCGTGATGGTTAGTTAGTTAGTTAGTTAGTTTAATTTGATAATATTTTCCTGAAAAAATATTTTACTCTCCCTGCGTTTAATAATTTGAACGCAAAACTGATAATATTTTAAAATATTTTTTTCAACGTTCACTTTTTAATATTGAATTGAATTCGCTTTTCTCGGGCAGTTTACCTACTTTGCCTTTTAAAATATAAACAACCCTTCAGTACAAGATGGCCAATTGTTTGAAATTGTTACGATACCTTAGAAAAACCGGATACCCCTTTATCTTCCTTCACGGGGAAGTGGGTACTGCGGTAGGCATACCTTCCAGGGCTATAGGAAATCCGCACCCAGAAATATCGCAAGTTGATTTCGGTACTGTAAAGGTACAATCGACAGCACCTGGCCATCGGATTGGAACCGATTATAACTTTAGTGATATTGCCAATTCGGTTCAGATTTTATCTCTCTTATTTAACGTAAACTGTTTATTGGGACGCAAATAATAATTCCCATATCTGATATTCGGTGTGTTTTGGAGAAAATAAGGGGAAAATCATGGGTTGTTTAATTATGTCGACTTTAACTTGTTTAGAAACTATATGTTGCAGATATAACGTTTTTCGTTATTATAGGTGTTTTTTTATTTATTTATATTTATTTGTATTTTTTATTTTATTTTTATTTTTATTATTTCAGTCCGCTTATTTTTTTCAGTCCTCCTCTGCTTCTATTTTCAACTACATTCGCCTTATAAATTTGTTTCGCTGTTTTTTCTTCACTCATTCGTTTCACATGCCGAAACGATATAAAAACACATCATTTTTTATTGCATTTGCTTATCTCAGCCTTGCATTCTTTCCTTATGTCACCATTCAAACATCTATCATTATTACGCTAAGTACAGTAAAACCTCAATATAACGGACTAATTGGGGAAAGGGAGTGTCCGTTAAAGTCGAAGGTCCGTTATATAGAAATATGTTTAAAATGATTTTTTTTGTTGAAAATATAAACACTGTATTTAGATATTAATAAACAATTGTTCAATAAAATTATATTTATTGTCTTCGAGTACCCGTCTTAAACTGACGTTGCTGTTTGATATTGATGAGATTGCTTTTGGTAATCCTGCTTTGCAATAGGAATCAAGTTTTGTTAGCACTATTGAAGTTTGCTGTTTTTTTATAATCAAATTTGTTTGGTGTAAAGAGATGTAAATAGATTTTTATAGATTATGGAAATTAAGTGTAAATAATAATTTATATTAGTTGTAATATAAGCAAAATTAAGAAATGAAAAATAAAAAAAATAACTAAAATGCGTTAATTTTAATTGTAAAATTGTCAACCTGAGGCGATTTACTCGTTTGTATAATATTAACAGACGATTTTTGATTTTTTCAAACTGACCGAATTTTTCATCCGTTAGATCCGAAGTACGTTAAATAAAGTTCCAGTATATCTAGAGTTAATGTATTATTGAAATATAATATTATTATTTAAAAATTAAATATATATGTTGGTCCTCATTTCAAAGCTTTCACTGTAGATTTCAGACGTACCCGTGTTGTACGTAAGTAATCAAAGGTAAAACAAGCTTTGTAACCAAACGACCCAAGATTCTGAGTTCAGCCCTCGGCTGTTAACTGTTACGTATTGTCGTACCTTCGCAGGCTCTGTCGCCCTGTTTACAAGCAAATATTTTAATTATCTAATAAAACCAGCTTTGTCCCGATAGTCAAAGCGCCCGGGTTAAACGCCAAGATTGCTCGCATTTTCACTACGCCGACATTTTACGTTATAAGAAATTTTCAGCTAAAGTGTGATAGTATTTTAAATCACTATCCTCAAATTGTACTACATACACGACATTCCATATTTTTAAAACTGTTTCTTACATAAATATTTTTTTCAAACCCTTATCCATACCCCAATGGTGCATAGGGAACTGCATCATAGATTGTTTCACATTCCTATACACAAGACCAACCTGCCGATGGTTATGCCTGTAGGAATAGCTACCGCTATGTTGAACGATATCTCATTGGATATTGATGTGCTCCATATGTCTGAAGAAGTTTTCCGAAACGGGATTCTTCTACACCTTGGCAATAGTATTCTTGCATATTTTCGATTTTAATGTACACGCTTTAAATTTTTTATTTTGTTACAATGCTTGTGGTGTCATTTTCTATATTAGATATTCGACTCAAAAAGAAAGCGAAGCCCTTCGGGCCGACAAAGGTAAACCTTTCAGTTTTACAAAGGATGGACCGAAGAAGAAAATCCTTGCGACGAAAGTTAAATCAGACCTCTGTTTTTATATTTCTCTATTCAGTTTGATTTTTATTTATTTTCCTCCTATTTTTCAGAATTTGCAATTTTTCGATTTTTCAGTATATATTTTTTTGTGACAGATTCAAAATTAAAGATTCGGGTAGACCAGCAAAGAGATGGATCGATAGCTGGGAATCGACATCGCAGGAGGCTAATCTCTTTTAAAAACAGGTCACAAGCCCTACAACAAGAAGAAAAAGAAGATTCAAAATAAAATTGTCGTCCAATTTTTAAAAAAAATCAGGTAGACTGAAAGTAGGTTCTTCAAATGTTTATATTTTTAGAAAGGTATAAAACCGTGAGCTCATAAAGTTTGCACATTGCCTTAAAAATTTGCCTTTGATTGCTCTTAAAAAAATCTTATCGGAAGAGTGTTGTACGAAACTAATTCACAAATACAAGTTTAGTATTTTTTTATCTTTCAGGATTATAAGGTTAAAGGATTATGAGGTTTTTATAATTATATATTGTAATAAGATTAAAGTGTTTGTAATATCACTGTTTTATATGAGATGAACTTAAATATTTTCATTGCAAACGGAATTTACCATTTCCCTTGGATTTTCCATTTCTGTGACTAATCTGCAGATTCAATATAAATAAAAGAGAATGGCGGGGTGAAAAATAAAATAAAGATTGCAAAATGCAAATTCGTAGAAATATTAAAATAGATAACTTTTTACACTAGAATATAAATATGTAATACGGTGAAAAGCGGACAGAAAAATTTCTGATTCAGTTTGAAATTAAATAACTTTATATTTATAAGTAAAATATAACTTTGTTTTAAAATATCACTTTTTATATTAAATTATAACTTAATTATAATATCTGCCGGTTTTGAAACTAACCGCTTCTTTTTCAAGACTGATACTATTTTTTTATACCTTTGAATTTTTTTTCAAGAACTTGTTGAAATTAATAGACATATAGTAGTAGGACAGATAAAACTGACTACCCGTGATACCGCTTCTCCGCAGGGGTAGGCAGAGAGAATAGAACGCCATACCAATCTGTCTTTGCAAATGATCTCTTATCGCCTGTTTCACATTCATGCTTCTACTCTTTTTTTAATTACCTAACGTCCAAGTGACTCTGAAATCTAGCTACGGCTTATGCACCACCGCTTATCATGACCCTACTCAGGCTTTAATTTTTTATGTTTAATAAATAGCCTATGCCTGCTCGTGAGTGGATTTACTCTTTATGTTTAAAGAAGTTACTATAACTTCATGTAATTCGTGAATGAAAATTCTAGGCAAAAACACTCGCTATCTCGCAAGAGGCATGAGTTGCTTGTACTCATATATATATACACAACTTATATTTTTCGAGTATATGAGAGTAAATTTCATCCATTGAATTTTATAATGGCGACGTACAAATCGTAAGTGTACTGGCAAAAAACGTTAACTCAAAATTGCAATTTTGACTTAATAATGCATATTATAAAGTTTTAATCGTTCTATAAACTGGCAAAATACACTATGTAGTTTGAAATGTCATATTTATGTGGTTTTAAAGTAAATTCAACTTTGAGTTTAATAGCAAGTATTTTACTCAGGCTAAAAGTTTTAAATCACAGGGATTATTAAAACAGGAATTTTAGGTTTAACGTTTTTTGCCTGTATACTCACGATATTATCTCTAAAGATTAGTTTTTTTCCACAACTAACTCAAAACGATATTATTTTTAGCTCGACGTAAGAAAAAACTTGTGTGTATGGATATCGAACGAAATATTTTTATTCAATACAGAAAGTGAACAGAAGAAATAAATTTTACGAGTAACATGAACTCTGTATTTAACAAGAAGTAAAAATACGACACAATAATATCTATAAAAAGTTTGTTTACTGTTATTACTCGGAAAAGATGTTAACCTCTTTCTTCACGAAAAATCACTTCGTTTAATCCACTATATATGAAGAAAAAATATTGATGTCTCAACCCCTATGTGGGGTGAAATCCAACGAACGAAAGTTCGGACACACTTCAAAAATATTGTCAACGTATATAGGTCCATTCCAAAACGTTACATTTCCATTATAAATGATTTAAAGTAAACAGGAATTCCAGCTTGTAAAATTGTTAAGTTGTGGTGCTATTTTATAATTTCATATTGATCTCAGGATTGGTCACGTTTGGTCGCAACTTGAATTAAGATTTCATAGAATACATTAAACAGAAAAGATTTGCATTTAAAGGATTTTTTGTGCAATAATGAAATTGTTACTTTTTGGTGAGGACCTCCACATATGAAAGTTATGAAAATTCATTTTATTTTGTCTTGTACTGGTAGCTCGACTACTTGAAAAAAAGTTTCTTCGTGCAACATACCTTTCATGTGATAGGCGTCGTGGCGTAGTTGGGTAGATGCTCGACTGCGAAACTGGCTTCGTGGATTCGATTCCCGCCAATCGCAAAATAAATTCATGAAAGATTTATTTGTAAGTTGTCTGGATGTTTATGATGTATTTCTGAGGAAAAACCTCTAAAAGTGGAGACTTTGCGGGTTGATCCTTTAAATAATTTTAAAAAAATACATCAGTTTGTAATGACAATTAATTTAATTTTTTATAAATCACCATTTTGTATCGATTGAAGGTTTTTTTTTTATTGAGCATTTTTAAACACCACTTTTTCTTAAAATCTATTGTAACACTCGTTTCGATGCTTTTCGCATCATTTTCAAACACCGTATGTGAAGCTAAGTCTAAATTTTAGAATTGTGTCTTTGAGACGTTAAAGGATGAAGAGCGGCTTAGTTTCACATACCGTTTTTTGAAAATTAAGTGAGATAAATTGAAACACGTGTCACAATATATTTCAAGAAATTGTGGAATATCAAGTTAAAATTACCGATTAATCTTTTAATTTTATCAGTTATTTTATTCAAAATATTTTTAGTATCTACAAATCTGGATTTGTCCATCTAGAAGTTATTTATATCTACATCTTAACAAAGTTTTAAATGACACTCTTATTTAATTACAAATTATGGAATAAAAGAAAAAAAATTAAGTCATGGAAAATAAGGGTTTAGCTAAAATAGTGAAACCATTGTTATTATTATTAGTAATATAAGTGGTCAGTTTTTTTGTTGGAGAGAACTGCGTAATTAATTTTGAGATTGCAAAGTATAAATGTCTACAAAATTAATTAAATTATTTAAAATAATTATAGTAGTTATATGAAATAATAAAAATTGATTTATGTGTTTTTTAACAATAAATTACAACTTAATAATAAAACCCTTATCCGCAGCCCAGTGGTGCATAGGGCACTGGTTCATATAAACGCAGTGTTATCTTGATCGTTTACACATGAAGGAAAGGTGATCAGCCATCCGCTTCAGGTACCAGTCCAGGGTAATATTGAATAAATATTACAGTGAAAAAATCACTTATATTTATTTGACCTCCCCTGGGAATCGAACCCGGGACCTCCAGAATGGTAGCCGGGCGTGCTGACCATTACACTACGGAGGTGGACATTAAATAATAATAAAATAAAATAAATATTTATGATCGAACCACCAATTACTTATTAATATTATTATATTACGGAACCATTTTATGTAGATTCACCATTAATCTCTACATCAACTTTTTAATGGTCATGTTCTGCAAACAAGATCCTGAAAATTTCTCACGCCTTGTGGAATTTAAATTCGAGATTTTGGGGCCATCGACCCTCATAAATCGCCGTTGGACCTCCGGGCCAAGTGATAATGATCCTATATCATGTTTACTGAAATAGAAGCGAAGCCTTTCAGGTTCTACCCTGAAAATCTTGTCTGAATTCCACCCTATCAATGAATTCAATTCAAGGATGGTGATCGGCAGTATAATAAACATTTAAAACCTTTTCTTAGCACTTATGTTGTTTCGTTTTTATGTTTTATTATTGTTAGTTTTTTCTCTTCGTTTTTTAACATTTTTTACTGACTGAGCAATAATGAACCTTTGTGTTTTTAAATATAACTTAATATCGTGGGCGTACTGGAAAAAAAATCAACTCGAAAATATGCAAACTTGACTTAATGATGCAGTATTCAAAAGTTTTCAACGTTCTATTTACTGGCAAAATACAAAGTAGTTTGAAATGTGATGTTTATGTGGTTTTAAAAGTAAATTCATTTTTAAGTTTAATAACGGGTATTTTATTCAGTCTAAAGCTTTACATGACATGGGTTTTAGAGTTAACGATTTTTGCCAGTATACCAACGATATCTTAACAGACTGAAATGTGCGCTGAAATCAGTTTTAGCATATAAAAGCCTATCAGCTAAAGCTTAACTTGCAGTACGCAACGGAGTCCTCTAAAGCATGGAAGTGAAGCATGAAGTTGGCAAAAGAAGGATGAAAGTAGATAGAATGTAATATTAATGCGATCTCTCAGATGAATGTGCTGCAAAACGATATATATGATAAATGTTCGATAATTTGGCAGTACACAATGGAGTCCTTATTCTAACCCTAATGTACAGAAGTGAAGCATGGAGTTGATAAAAAAAGGAATAATAGTAGACTGAATGCACTCAAAATGTGATCTCTCAGGCTAATGTGCTGCAAGACGGTGTATTAAATAATGCAAGGCAAAAAACTTAGTCGATAAAATTACCTAAGTAATTTGTATTGAGATGGATTGGGTTTGGGCATGTGGAACATGAAAGAACAGTAAAAAAAATCATGAGGCGAATATATTTGGCAGAAGAAGACCGAGGAAAACTTGGCATGATAAAGTATTTCAAATACTTGAAAATGGTCAGGTCAGGAGTTTGTAGATTAATATGGTTATTTATATATAAAAATAAAACACTTTTGACAAGATCACTTTTGAGATTATTTCTGAATACGACTAGTTTCAATAACTAATCTGCAGGTGAAAATACAAAGCTGTTGTTGTTGATTTTTTATTTTCAGCCGTTGATGAAAATATCAGTAGTTCTTGAAACTAGTCATGTTACATTTATAAACTCAATAGTGGTTTTAAATAAGTGTTTTATTTTTTTTATTAAATTATTGACTTAGTTTAAACGTGTTATACAATATTTTTTTGTTGTTAATTAAACACTTGTAATAAACCACTTAATGAGTTTTATTATTATACACGACTAGTTTCGAAAACTTACACTTAAACTTACTAAGTGTTATACAGTGTCTGCTGGTGTAATGTTGCACCTGTTAACGTAAAATACAAATATTTAATAATGATTAAAGAAAACACTTGTTTTTTACCACTTGAGTTTTATTATAGACTACATGTTTCAGAAGTTAAACTTTCATCATTCAGGTCTGTATAATAACTTATCATTGACATGTATAATGGAAGTTTAACTTCTGAAACTATATTCTAATATAACTTCGTCTATAATAAAACTCAAGTGGTAAAAAACGAGTGTTTTCTTTAGTCATTGGAAGTTTAACTTCTGAAACATGTAGTCTATAATAAAACTCAAGTGGTAAAAAACAAGTGTTTTCTTTCATCATTGTAAGTGTTTTCTTTAATCATTGTAATTATTATACAGACCTGAATGATGGAAATTTAACTTCTGAAACATGTAGTCTATAATAAAACTCAGGTAGTAAAAAACGAGTGTTTTCTTTCATCATTGTAAGTGTTTTCTTTAATCATTGTAGTTATTATACAGACCTGAATGATGGAAGTTTAACTTCAGAAACAGGTAGTCTATAATAAAACTCAAGTGGTAAAAAACAAGTGTTTTCTTTAATCATTGTAACATGTCTTACCACAAAGTCAATGCCGAAACAATAAATAAAATATTTAATTATTTTAAACCGATCTAAAAATCAAACTCGTTCGACTTTCTGACCACTGTATTATAAAAGTTATCTAGTTAAAGTTACGAGAATTCCCAGTATTACGAAAAGGCTTTTAAAAATCCTCTCATTTTCGTATTTGTTTACACATACGAGAACCATATTTTATGAGAACATATTTATTTTAGTTTTGAAACTGAATTTACTAGATTCAACTTGTGAATAAATACGAGTTTAATTTTGTAACGTTAAAGCGATTTCGGTTATTTATCCGTCTGTTTAGTTGAGAATATTTATTAAAATGGGAAGTTTGTTCATAAAAGCTGGTTTCTTTATTATATAGGGTGTTTTTTTTGAGGTATAAAAATTTAAATTTCCCGCAAATCGATTGCATGGCAAATTGCAAATTGAGGCATGTTGCGCCATCTCGTTGAAACCGAAGCACTGTCACATCAATGTCATTCAACTAAGGTACGAAGAAGTCAGTAATCATGGTTCTGTAGCGCTCTTCATTGGTCGTAACATTCTGACCGGTATAGTCATTTTTAAAATATGGGCCAATGATTCCACCTGCCCATGAAGCACACCAAACAGTGACTTTTAAGGATGTAAGGGCGTCTCTAAAAGGCTTCCGGGTTTCTCCACTCTACATTCGGCAAATGTACTTATCGACATAGCCATTTAACCAAAAATGTGCCTCATCGGTGAACAAAATTTTGCGTTGAAAAAGAGAATCAAGCTGAATTTTGTTTTCGGCCCATTCACCGAACCTACAACGCGAATGGTCATTCAGTCTAATCATAGTGAAATGACAAACGTACATACTGACTACAAATCAGCTGTCAAATTGACAGTCTGTAGAAATTGTTTTATCAGTTTAAAAACCAAACCTTTAATGAAAAAACACCTTGTATATACATCGGGCTCTGTTCGGTAAAGTTGTAGTCTCCATCAATTGGAAAAGTTAATATCAAAATTAACATTCGTGGTCGAATCTGGCCTATTTTCTACTGTAATTTAAACATTTTAACCGAATGAATAAACAGAAGTTCTGTTTATTTTATTTAGTGGGTTTGTTTAGGTTTCTGGCAGGTTAGTCAAATATGTCCGATTTATGTATTTTATTTGTCGCTTAATTTATATAGCGTCGTTTACGTAAGAAATCTCCTCAAGAGCGCTTTACAATATACGGTAATATTGACACATTCTCAATATTTTTAATGTTTAATGCAGGGGTGCCCAAAGTGTGCGCCGCGGCGCCCTGGTGCGCCGTAGAAAGTAAAGAGGGGCGCCGTGAGTCGATCCTCTATCATTATCAGAAACCACAAATATTCTCGGAAACCTATAAAGCAGCAATTTATTTTTTGTGAGCTATCATATTTCTACCGCACTACTATAATTGCAGGTACCTACCTATTTCTTTCAACTATAATATATGAATATACTTATATAATCACATCGTCTTTTACAAATAGCTTACCAAAGTAGGGCGCCGTGACAAAATACTAAACTTGTAAGTGCGCCGCGGGCTGAAATATATTGGGAACCCCTGGTTTAATGGATTAACTTTGGTCATTTTTAATTTTTTTTTTTTACAAAAAATTTAGTAACCACTCACCGGTGGTTAAACAAAAATATTACTAACATTTTTGTATAAAAATAAAGGTAATTTTAACCAATTAATAGTTACTTTGTGGTTTTACATTTTATAATTAAAATATAACTTGTTTTAAAATCACTTTAATTATTTTATTTTAATGTCCACCGGTTTCGAAGCTAACCGCTTCTTTATAAAGACTGATTAATACTATTAGCAAGACTAATTAATACTAATAGTATTAATCAGTCTTGATAAAGAAGCGGTTAGAAACCGGCAGACATTAAAATTAAGTAAAAATAAAATATTTATAGTGATTTTAAAACACAGTAACATTTTATATATAGGTAAATTTAACATTTCAAAATAATATTACTTAAAAAAATTCTACACTACATTATATAAACTTTTGTTTGTGTATTAATTTTTAAATCAAACACAGATTTTTTGAGTCTACTAAGTTGTATTTTATTTTTAAAAAACACAAAGATTTGTGTTTGCTTTAAAATTAATACATTAATTGAAATGGAGTTCTTCAAATTAAACGCCAAATCAAAAAATTACATTTTTTTGTATTTAATTTTTTTGTTTATTTTTTTTTTCAGATTCTAGAAGACTTCTACCATTTCCACCACAACTCAGTGCGACGAAGGTCGATATCCCCGTCCAACTACTACCACAGAAAGCTCTCTGCAGACGAGAGAGTCCGGTGGGCGAAACAACAGAAGATCCTCTCGCGAAAGAAGAGGGACTTCATCTCCTTCGCCAGCCTTACTAGTACCACGCCCCAAGCGGTTCGAAGCGAACCCCCAACCGCCCAAAGCACTCAGACCACCACAGACAGTAGTCAAACCATCACTGGTGTCTCTGCAAACACCCAAAGCAGTTTAAATCCAAGGGCGACGGGAGACAGCCAAAGTTCTTCCACTAACGCCCGGAGCACTGTTCAGAATTCTATGCTCAGTACGGCTGGCCCTAATAGAACTGATAGAGATCTCTTGCTTCCGTTTTCACAGAGACTTACAAGTAATTCATACTTCCCGGGACCCGATACGGATTTTCCTCTCAACGATTCACGCTGGCCGCAGATGTGGTATTTGGTGAGTAGTTTATCTACATTTGTATTTCTTACTGATTTAATTCTGTCACAAAAATTAATACATTTGAATTATTATTTCGAGAAATAAAAATACTTTGTGTTCTGATCCACTCACATTTTCATTAACCAACTAGTTTCGGCAACAACCTGTTGCCCTCTTCAGGGTTTAATTTTTTACTGAACTAACTAATTTATTATAAACCCTGAAGAGGGCAACAGGTTGTTGCCGAAACTAGTTGGTTAATAAAAATGTGAGTGGAACAGAACACAAAGTATTTTTATTTCTCGAAATAATATATCAATATGATCCACAAAGTTAATGCTTTCAATATTCAAAACATTTGAATTCATTAACATTATTATTATATAAGAGACTATATTATTCACCCTACGGATAAGATGTCAATATTATAGATGTCTCAACTTGATATGAAACAGCAAATAATACATTTAAAAATTAATACCGGGCATTTAGAATTTTATTTAATTGTATTTTTATTGATTCGGCAGTTACTTTGTAAAAATTAAGATCTATCCATTTTTAATAAAGGTTTTGTTTGGTATACAACACGATTTATTAAAATCTGTTGTGACGCGTATTCCGATGCATTCCGCGTCATTATCAAACACCGTACGTGAAACGAAATCTATATTTTTGAGTTTTGTCAATAAGACGTTGAAGATTTTTTTTTTTTTCAGTGGGAATATGGATTGAAGGGGGAAAGCTTAAGTCATAGCCATATTGTTTATTAATGATTTTTTATTAATTATAAACTCATAATTGGTTTGTCATATTTTAAATTATGGGCTTATTATTAAAGGATATAGTGGTATTTACCAAGTAAAACTAATTTTAAATTATAAATGAATCGAATACCACCACAAAGTGCCGAACTAATAAGTGAAAAACTATTTTTCGTTGTTTTGAAATATTTTTTGCTAAACTGAATATTTTTAATGTGGTTTTACAAAATTTTATCCACTATCGTTCGACATTTTAGTAAAATATTCTCGCTATGTAAAATAATACAAAATTTATGAACATGTAGGAAATGGAACGGCTTCGCTTTAAACATCTTGCTTCAAGTACCTTCTGGAGGTAAAATCAGTTTTTCGTCTTTTTTCGTTTGCTGAACACAGCACGCTTTTCACGTGAGATCTATTGTGCTTTCTTTGTTTGGTATATTCAGCAAGCGTGTAGAAATGGACCACTACTTTTTTCGCGGACTCTTTTACACAAAGCTAAGAATAATATTCACCCGCTCAGTTTTCATTTATATCGTTGATTACATACTGCCAACGCTAAGTTTTAAAATATGCGAATAAACTCGGAATTACTGCTTCTTCAAACCCTCATCCTTACCCGATAGTGCATAGAGCACTGCATCATATAATCGTACTGTTATCTTGATTGTTAACACGCGAACGAAAGGTGATTAGCCCTCTGCTTCAGGTACTAGTCAAGAGTAATATTAAATAAATATTAGTGTAAAAAAATATTTTTTTCTTATTTGAACCTCCCCCCTGGGATTAAAATCCGGGACCTCCAGTACGGTAGCCGAGCGTGCTAACCATTTCACCTTGGATACGGACAGTTTAAAATTCACTTGGTAAAAAAACTTTTTCTTATAATCTATTATGTTATTTAAATCATATATGGTGTTTGAAAATGACGCGGAATGCATCGTACACGTGTCACAAAAGATTTTAAGAAATAGCGGTATTCACCAAGTAAAACTTAAATTAAAAATGTTTTTTCTCTACCTACCCCTGTAAGAACGCTGCGTGACTTTTTTGTTTGTTTTTTTATTCACTTATAAATGTCCACAAAAAATTACATTTTGTGGAAAAGTTTTCCTCGAGAATTCACTTTTCTCGCTTTAAGAAAGTTTTCAGGCGCTACAAAGATAACTTGTGTCACAGGATCGTGAGTGATGGGCCAAACGATAAGAATCGATTTATTCCTTCGCACAACAAAACTTACTTTGCCAGACAGGTGTCACTTTCGCGTCCTCTGCAAATATTATACCCCCCTTAATATCGGCCTCGCCAGTGGCGTATTCTTCTTCTTTTTCTTCTTCATGAGCCCTTTGTCCTTTTTTTGCTGAATATAGGCCTTTTCCCCTTCTTTCCATTTCCTCCGGCCGGTTGCTGCTTGCAGCCAGTTTCTACCCCCCACAGCAACTATGTCGTCGGACCATCTCTTTTGGGGTCTTCCGACACCTCTTTTGTTCTTCCAAGGTCTCCATCGTTAAAAATTGTGGTCCATCTTGTGGGTCCTGTGTTGCAATATGTCCTGCCCATAGTCATTTGAATTTTGGCACGCGAACCATGATATCATCTACTTTGGTTCTTTTCCTGGTGTCCTCATTTTTTTATTATCAAACCAAGCATGGATCTTTGAATGGATCTCTGTGTGTACTTGAGCTTCTCTGCATTTCTCTTTGTCAGAGCTATAGTCTCTAGTGCATATCGCTCAATCCTTTCAAGAACGTCATAAATAAAAAAAACTTGATTTTTCAGGAGAATGTTTTTAAAGTTTCAACATATAATACAATTTATTAAAAATAAATATCAAGCCACTTATTGAACTTTTTACTCTGCAACAAACTTTTTAGGTTAAACCTGAAGTTTTTTTCTCCATTTGAAAAATAATTAGTTTATTTTTTTTTTAAATAATAAAACAATACCTTTTCTTCAAAATGCAAAAACAACACTTTCTGCCACTGTAAATATTAAGTTAAAAATATGCCTTTTTTTCTGGGATATAGTACATTTTCTGGGCATTCCGAAGACATGCAAAACTGAAAGTTGACGATGTTTGATTTATGACGTTCTTGAAAGGAGTGAGCGATATGTGTTTTTAATCAGGGTAGGGAGTAGAGTTGGGTAAGGATAAGGCATAGTAGGCACTGGACTTGTTTCTATATGGAACGCGAGTAAGCCATGGTAGGCAATGTTTTTCTGCCTATATGGAATGCACGCCACTGGTCATCGCTTTAATACATTGATCACATATCGTTGGTAAAATGCGAAAACTTTCTCGGGCCTGTCTTATAACTTTGGCCCGTAACTGTGTTGACGTTTATCGGATTTTGAAATAAATTATTTTATCAAGTACTCCAAAGTTCACATTGCTACAAACTTACATAAGTAAGTTCGTCGCGCCGGTCCTCGCAGGGGTAGTTAGAGAGAATAGAATGCCACTCTGATTTGTCATTGCAAACAATCTGCTCTTTCACATTCATCATACATACCCGCCGATTATTCCGACTCTTAACCTGGCCACATTCAAGCCTTTTAATTACTTGATCATCCCAAGTTTTCTTCGGTCTTCCTCTGCTTCTATTCACCCTGCTGTTCACACTACATTCACCTCAACTATGTTTTTTTCTGTTTTTTCTTCACTCGTTCGATTAATATGCTGAAAACATCACATTTTTTTTTAAACTATCGATTCTATATGTATCTACAACCACAAAGCGAATTTCAATGATTCATATAAAAATAAACCCTACGTTCCAATTTTTATATCATTTTTAATATCCTTATTTATAATCTTGAAAAATAGAAAATACATTCCAACATAAATAAAGCTTTTAAATTACAATTTAAATCCAGAATATATACAGTTAATTGACCGTAATAAATACAAAATATTACTAACATTTTGTAAAAAAAAATATGTAAAAATGACTAACCACAAAGTAAATGCTTTAAATATTTTATTTTTTATTGATTCGGCATTAACTTTGTGGAATGACATGTTGATGTTAAAAAAAATTAAACACGTATAATAAACCACTTAATGGGTTTTATTTTTATACACGACTAGTTTCGAAAACGTACAGATGTTTTCATCAGTTTTTAATTTTCACCTGTAGTTGAAAACATCTGTAGTACGTTTTAGAAACTAGTCGTGTATAAAAATAAAACTCATTAAATGCTTTAAATATGAATAATATTGAGAATATAAGTTCTCCTGTAAAAATGTTTAAATGCAGATATAACAGTTAGTTAGGAGAGCAACGATGTGTTTAATACTCGGTTAATAGAATAAATCGTAAAAATGCCTTATTTCTAGCGTCGTAAACGAGATTCCCCCTTTTCAGAGCTTTTAAAAGATGTGGGTAACTCCACTTTTACACTCAGCGCCACGATTACGGAAGAAAATAGGGAATTATCACTCTGGAGGAATATGTAATGTTACATACTCAACCTATAAAGGATTGAGTAAGACTCGTTTCGTGTTTATAACAGCCAATAAAATCAATTTTTTCATTCAACATTCTCTTTTACAAAATTCGCCTTCGTAAAAATGTTGTTTTCGTAAGTTGGTAACGAATGACGTCAAAGAAACGAATCCACACTACTGCTATTACAGCTCTTTAAAGCAGATACACAAAGGGTTACGCCCCATATCACACCCGATGACGTAAATTTTGATGACTTAAAGCGGTGTCCATTTTTCGTTTTATTAAAATATCTAATGTTTAAACCTTCATATCTCCCTTACTTCTCTACAGATTTCAATAAGAATGTTACCGATAGTCTTGTGATTTTTCATAATAATTTATTAGCCAATAATAACACACCATGAGAATGATCCATTTATTTATTTATTGATTTGGCGTTTAATTTGCAGAACTCCATTTTAATCAACGTATTAATTTTAAATGAAACACAGATTTTTTGAGTCTACTAAGTTGTATTTTACTAACAATAATAATAATAATAAAACCCTTATCCGCACACCAATGGTGCATAGGGCACTGCTTCATATAAACGCAGTGTTATCTTGATCGTTTACACATGAAGGAAAGGTGATCAGCCCTCCGCTTCAGGTACCAGTCCAGGGTAGTATTGAATAAATATTTCAGTACAAAAAATACTTATATTTATTTGACCCCCCTGGGAATCGAACCTGGAACCTCCAGAACGGTAGCCGAGCGTGCTGACCATTACACTACGGAGGCGGACAAAAACACACAAAAACACATAAAAAAATTAATATTGTGACAATGATCCATGCACCTAATAGCCCTGGAAACACAATGTTCTATCTCCAATTAGAGCAATTCCCTCCTATCTTGATCAGCCGAAACGGTGCGTTGTCGCCGGTTATATCAATTATTTCCCCCCGCCAATCAATCAACGCTGCTCGTCTGGAAGATGGATTGGCCGCACTGTTTGCGAGATGAGAAGTTTCATATAAATTAATGAGAAAGTTGATTGAAAGTTTCCGCACAAAAAGTTGGTAGCTCTTTGTGATGATAACTACCCGGGATTAATTAGATGTCAAAATGAGGTATGTTTTTGAGGTTACGAATCGTTCTTTTTATTAAAAGGTGAGAAAATGATGAGTCGTTTGTCTTGTGTCAACTGACGAGAGGAAAATAAAGAAAATTCTATTTCAAAATAAAGATATTTTATTTATTTACGACATTTTATAGGAGTTATTTTCATATTATTTTTGGACATCTCATCAAAGATGAAGAAGAGTAATAGAATAATTTATTTTTCATCTCACCAATAGATGTCTCTAGTGAAGTTCTAGTGATTCAAGAATAATGTTTCAAAGTTGGTTCATATATATGTATACAAAATCCAAGATTTTGGTAGTGTGGCTGTCAATAATGGGTAGAATTGGTGAATGTTACACGTGTGTAAAGTGATCACTTAAATCAGCTTATGACGGTCGTCAGCCCCGTAAATGCCCAGACTTCCATATTTTTCTTCATCTTTGATGAGATGTCAAAAAATATTATTTTATTTATTGTTTCGGCATTAACTTTGTGCTAAGACATGAAATTGTAAAAGAAATGCACCTCAGAAATTGATCCTTTTTTATTTTAGTTTTACTTACCGTATTTCTATATAACGGTGTTTGAAAATGGTGCGGAATGCACCGAAACACGTGTCACTATAGATTTTTTGAAATAGTGGTATTTACTTAGTAAAACTTATATTAAAAGTGGATTGATTTTATCACAAAGTGACTGCCGAATCAATTAATGAAACGAAAAAAAATATTTTTTCTTGAATGCTTTTTGCAGATACTTTGTGGCACATTTTATAAACTTTATAAAATGAAATAACCTTGTTTTTACCACTTTTTATTGGTACACTTTTTCCAACCGCTTTTTTTTAAATCACATTTCATATGGTGTAGGTACGGAGTGCGTGGAAGTTTTTGCATCGTAAGGGAAGGGTTATTGACTATAACCTAACTATGAGTAATTTAATGTTTTAGAATTAGTACATAAACCCTGATGATGACAAGGTTCTTGTCGAAACCAGTTGGAAAAAGTGTACCAATAAAAAGTGGTTAAAACAAAGTTGTTTTATTTTATAAAGGAAAAAATTATGTTGGACGTGTATAAAGTGATATTTTAAAGCAGGCTATGATAGATCGTAATCCGTGCAAATAAACTGACAGTATGCATTTTTTCCATAAAGGAATATATTGAGAATAATTTTCAAACATCCTTTTCAGGAACTCTCAAATTACCGCATTCAAACTAGCTGGATCCTTCCCTTGAAGGGAAGAAAAATAAAAATATTTACTCTATTCAGGTAGCCTTTCAAAAAGCAGGGAACGCGAAGAGGCTTTACGATATTGAATGTTTAATTAAAAGCGAAAACTCATGAAAAATGAAGAATATTTTTAATTAAATGCTGATGGGGGTTTTAATGCGAAGTCTCCGAGAGGAGATTCAAGAGGGATGGAGGACTCTTCGTTTTATATGAAAACAATTTGTACCGAGAGACGCAGCCCTCAATGAAAAGATTTGTATTGCTAAAACTCAAAAGATTAAAATAAATACTCATTCAATTACCAAAATGGTGATCTTTTCACGAGAAAATAAAACGTACTCCTTGAGAATTCCCCAATTTTAATTAAGACCACTTCTTACCTTTGATTTAAATATAATGTCAAAGGTCTCCAGAAATGAACAATAATATATATTTATATATATATATATATATATATATATATATATATATATATATATATATATATATATATATATATATATATATATATATATATATATATGTATATATATATATATATATATATATATATATATATATATATATATATATATATATATATATATATATATATATATATATATATATATATATATATATATATATATTAAAATATATTTGTGATTTTTAAATGCACCAGCAAAGCTTAAAAATTGACGTGGGCAAGATGTATTGAATATTTCAGGAGTTTGGGAACAAAGATGGAAGCGTATGCTTCATTAGGTAGATATTGCTTCAAAGGAATAAAATTATAAAGGATTCATAATTGAATTTGTATTAGAAGATATCCTTTTATATAAAGTAATGCTGAAAATAATAGGGTTTCGACGAATCGGGGATAACGTTAAATATCTATGTATTGTATTTAAACGATGCTTTTAATATGATATTAAATGAATAAATACATGTTAATTATCTGTTTTATAAATAAAAAAATATCAAACGGCTTGCCATTAGTCAACATGATGATTACGTCTCAAAATGTAAATCTCATACCCTGCTCCAACTTTTGTATATTAAAAGCATTGTTTACTTTGTGGTATGGAAAAAAATTATTCTCCTTATCATTCATCGTTTATTGAAAGTGGTATTATACAACGTGAACGATGAATGATAAGGAGAGTGTAATATCAATATTATTTATGAGCATTATCGATAAAATTAAGGTAAAATAAAAGAAAGGTGTGTTGGGATGGTTTGGGCATGTGAATCGAATGAGTGGGGAAAGGATATTTAAATAAATTAATGAGGCGAATGCGGTTGGTAATAAAAGCAGGAGAGGCCGAGGAACTAAGCATTATTAGTTATTTGAAATACTTCAATGTGGCCAGGTCAGGAGTCAGAGAATAATCGGTGTTTATGGATGAGAAGATATACCATAATACAGGTATATGGAAAAGGCAAAAATTTGTTAGCAGTGTCAGAAAAATGTGGCGTTCTATTCTCTCTGCTTACCTCTGGGGGGAGGCGGCACTATGGTTAGTTAGTTAGTAAGTTTATTGTGCTTCAATTGACACCTTCTTTCACATGCTAATTCTCGACCATCTCAAGTGTTTTTTTTTGTTGATTGGCAGCACAGTCAAAAGGGATCAGGGATGATGAGTGATTGGAAACATATTTAATAACGGACTTTTAGTAAAATCATTGACTTGTGTATTTATTAGTTGTTAATTATTATTAATTGCCTTTTTAATTTCTAATATTTCTAAGTCATCTAATTTAAGTCCTCTATTGTATGTGTGTTATATATTTAGACCTTTATTTTTATCAAATGAGTGATTATTTTATATTAAATGTTTGGCTAATTCAGAATAATTTTTATTATTAAGGTAACCTTAAGATCTACCTAAGCTTCTTTCCCTAACCTAACCCTAACCTTTCTCTCAAAATATTTTAAATATTGTTTAGTAGATAGAGTTTTAGTATTAATCAGTCTTGATAAAGAAGCGGTTAGCTTCGAAACCGGTAGACATTATAATTAAGTTATAATTAAATATTTAAAGTGATTTTAAAACAAAGTTACATTTGAATTATGAGTAAAAATAATTTAATATTCGTATTTGAATAGGTCCCGCGGGATATCAAGGTTCTGATTTCCTGTTGGGAGCTCGAAGCGCCGGAAGCGCTGCATTCATGAAAGTGGCAGTCAAATTTCCTGCTTGTATCTGAATATATCGGTTGCTAAATTGCTTTCTTGTTCTCTTCCTCCGGATTCCGGAACGAAATTTGATCTATTCACTGCGAATGCGCGTTATTTGCTACAAATCGGGAATATTACTGCCGTAATAATAAACTTCTCCTTAGGAAATGATGTAATATTTTTCTCTAAAATATGTTGTGTACGTTCATCTAAGAACTCATCAGTTTAAGGGCTAAAATAGTTAACATTAATACAAAAATTGACATGAATTCAATTTTTTTAGTATTTTTTTATTCATCAGATACTAGACGCCCTACGGATGATAAAATAAATTACAACATTTTGAGTGTGTCCAAATACTTGTTCACAGATCTGTATTATTTCCAATCAGGAGCTTTTTTTCTCAAATAATTTTGAAATAACTTCTTATTTGATTTTTTTACTCCTTACCTTTCAAAAACTCTTTGTTATTGAAAGATAAGGAGTCTTTTCAAAACCATATATTTATATTTTTAAATATATATATATATATATATATATATATATATATATATATATATATATATATATATATATATATATATGTATATATATATATATATATATATATATATATATATATATATATATATATACATTTATATATACATTTATATATATATATATATATATATATATATATATATATATATATATATATATATATATAACGTGGTAATATTTTTCTTTTGTAAATTGGGTGTAAATAATATGTAAAGTGGGTGTATAATAATAAAATAAACAATGTGTTGCTTTGTAATTAAAGAAACGACAATAAAAGTTTATTCTTAATAATTCTTTACAATAATTTTTATATCTATCTGATTCTGACAGTTAATAATATTATATTTTTTCTATCGGATCTCTTTTGTTTAATTCTGTGCGACGCATGCGACATCTGGTGGTAGAACTGTTTTATGTAGGTACTATTTGTAAGTACTTAATAAAATGTATAGGTAGGTACCTAGTTATTTTATTACATATATATATATATATATATATATATATATATATATATATATATATATATATATATATATATATATATATATATATATATATATATATATATATATATATATATATATATATATATATATATATATATATATATATATATATATATATCTTTATATATTTATATATAAATAAATATATATATATATATATATATATATATATATATATATATATATATATATAGATTTTTTTTTTTCTAAACCATATATTTATTTCGAAGAAAAACTTTTTTTTTTTTAATATTAAAATGTGTTTTTAAAAAAATCAATTACGTCAATTGATAACAGGGTTTTGAGAAAATTAAGTTGCTGGCTATTAATAACTAACTAAGCCTTAACATAATGCAGTTGTCTCTAGGTACCTACTGTCGGCAATTCTAGCGCTTTTTGCACATTTATTCTTCATATATTCTTACTACTGAATAGGCCCAAGAAAACGCTTTGCATTTATGTATATGTGGAAAATTATTTTTCTATTTCTGATTTCGTACAAAGGTAGATTAGCATATTTTCCAAACGCCTTTTATCGCCAGTATTTCCTATAAGGTACGAGTGCACTTCTCGAACATTTTAGAACCTGTTTTAAATAATGTTTTATTTATTTGACGCTCTACTGAAATGTACTGCGCTATTTTTAACTCTTTTGAATGAAGTTGTATCGGAATTTTGAATATATGAACATCATGAAATAACTTGAACAGCGACTATTCTGCTCCATAACACTTGAAGTTTAAACCTAAGCTTTAAGTTTTTTAGTTAAGACTAGCTTGTACTCGGCCACGAGTTGTTGTGGCTCAGTCTGGTGAAATGAAATAGAAAGCACTCATTTCATATATATTTTAATGAAACTTATTAAATAGTCATTTTTAAAATTTAATGAATTTTAAATTATTTTTTGACATCTCATCAAAGATGAAGAAGAATATGGAAGTCTGGGCATTTACGGGGCTGACGACCGTTATAGGCTGGTTTAAGTGATCACTTTACACACGTGTAACATTCACCAATTCTACCCATTATTGACAACCACACTACTCAAATTCTTGGAAGTTCTATATATATGAACTAATTTAGAAACCTTGTTCTTGAATCACTAGAAGTTCGCTAGAGACATCTATTGGTGTGATGTAAAGAAGCTTTTTACTAAGCAGAAACTCTTATATTAGTATGTGAGGTCCGAATCCCGGATTATAATCACACACATGAGAAACGCCAGAAAATATCATTTTCATTTTTATTATTTAAACTTATAATTTGACCAGATAATTTATTTACAACATTTTGACTGTGTCCAAATACTTATTCACAAAATCTGGATTATCTACAATTAAAATAACTCCTGTAATTGGAGATAATCCAGATTTTGTGAAAAAGTATTTGGACACACTCAAAATGTTGTAAATGAATTTTAAAAATGAAACTTATTAAATAGTCGTATCAATTTATAGGTCCGCCAAGAACGCCATCCATTGAAAGTAATTCGACCTGGCCATTCCCATACAAACGATTTTTCGACTGTTCCTTTTAGTTTTTCCCATTTATCTTTTATACAATACCACCTTAGTATTGAGACAAATATTATTTTTTTTCGATTATTTATTTATCTAACGAAGGGCAATTGATTCATATACATTTTATACTGTTTATACATATACATATTACCAAGAATCCATAATCTTGGTAACGAGTGAAGCTGCAGACATTTTTTCCAACTCCCTATCTGCGTATAAACAAGCATTACGTAATAGTTTTCTGTCAGCTAGAGTCTAGCTCAGGATGAATAGTCTAGCTGCTAGACTATTCATGTAATTTTTGTAATGTAGATCATACTTTCTTGTTATTTTATGTATCTGAATCTTCTTGTCTTATACTTTGAACAATTCTATATTTTGTTTGTAACTTATACTTATAACAACTCTATGTTTTTTGTAACTTGTACTTATAAAATTTCTATATTTTTTTGTAACTTGTACTTATAAAATTTCTATTTTTTTTGTAACTTATACTTATAACAGCTCTTATTTTTTTGTCACTTGATTTTTGTCACTTGTAAAAGCCCTCGGGCGGTTGTGTGAATAAATAAATAAGTATCGTATCGTACATATACATATCGATCATTATACACAGTCCGCCTCCGTAGTGTAATGGTCAGCACGCTCGGCTACCGTTCTGGAGGTCCCGGGTTCGATTCCCAAGGGGGGTAAAATAAATATAAGTGATTTTTTCACTGTAATATTTATTCAATATTACCATGGACTGGTACCTGAAGCGGAGGGCTGATCACCCTTCCTTCTTGTGTAAACGATCAAGTTAACACTGCGTTTATATGACACAGTGCCCTATGCACCATTGGGGTGCGGATAAGGGTTTTATTATTTATTATTATTATTGTACATATTCACTTAATTCGTTAACCATTACATTTCAAAGGCCGGTAAAAACCTTTATCAGTTTCATTGTCATTTTATTTCATATTTTTCATAATTTGATTTATTAAATGTTTTTATAATTATATTCACACTGCATCATAAATCAACATGACTGTAGATTAATTTTTTAGAGTGTTTTTATTGTGTAATATTCGAAAATAAAATAAATATCCCGATTTTCGCTAACGCATACTTTTGATGGTAATAGAATAAACATTTTATATTTTGACAAGTCTACTGTAAATTTAGCTTGATTCACTGTGGAAAAAACAAATAATTTGTTTCAGAATGGCCATTTTTTAACTTGTACGCGTCGCTCGTAATGTTTTTTTTTTGTAAATAAAATTTTGATTGACTGCCTTCAAACGTAAACAATGGTTTTTGATGTATACATCAAATTTTTGTACATTACACGCAAAAAATCACTCAATTTTGTTGTTAATTAATGAAACAGGTTTGTTTTATTTAAACGGTAAGTGCTTCAATGGTTTTTGGAGTCTGGATATATTTGCTCAGTAATTACCGATTGTTTTTTGTTTTTGTTTTATCAATGATAACATATTAATTTTTATTACCTTTTTACACTATTTCGAAAAAACACAGGGTAAAAAAAGAGAGAAAAATTTACTATGCGCAGAGAAGTATGCGGAGGGTTAATATAATTTTTACAACTAAAATTTTTGAAGTATCTTTTTAAATAAAAGAAAGATACAATAGGCAAAAATGAATTCTATTTTTCATATGTTTTTAATTGATTACAAGAAAATCTATCCACCATTCTTGATTTTTATTTTAGACCGGACTTTTATTTCCAGACTGAAAATATCAGTTTTTTTTTAATAATTTTTTTGTTGTGATTTCTTGATAGATTTTCACTCCAAATTATTAAACAAAACTGTTTAAAGATATATTTACCAAAAAAATGCCTATTAAGTGACTTTTTTTTCATAATTTTATAGTTAATTTGTAGATTTTTAATTTTTTCGCACGAAAATCAAAAATGTTCATGTAATTTTTAAAAAAATACAAATTTATTTAAAATTAAATTATATAGGTACATAACACTTACAATAATCAAAAACCAAAAAAAAAAACAGTACCAACTTTGTTGTTCCTTCTTTTTTTACTGCTTCAATCCGTTTTGGCATCGATTTTTTTGTATTTTTAGAAAAAAATTTAGAAAAAAAAATTGTTCGCTAAATAGGCAATTTTTTTATATATCATTATTAAGCAGTGTTGTTTAATAATTTTGACTGAAAATTTATCGAGAAATCACAACAAGAAATATTATTTAAAATAACTGATATTTTCTGTCTGGAATGATTTGAGTACTCGCTACTGTACATATCGTAGTCATACAGGAGAAAGTGACCAAGTGCATTTTTTACAATTACGTGATCATTGTCTATTTGATATCTTACTAGCTTAATATTGCCCTGAAAAAAATCCCAAAGGATTTTAAACTTGGAAGTAAAATATATTGTGTTTTGAATATTGAAAGCATTAACTTTGTGGATCATATTGATATATTATTTCGAGAAATAAAAATACTTTGTATTCTGATCCATTCACAAATGTGAGTGGATCAGAATACAAAGTATTTTTATTTCTCGAAATAATATATAAAATATATTGACTTGTTAAAAATGACCAACTGTATTGATGTTTATTTTCTTGCCAAGCAAAAGTGACTTAAATGGCTCTCCTGAACATTTTACGTTTTGTTAGTTGGTCACTTTCACCTGTACGACTACGATATAACCACACTCCCAACATGATAACATAAAAATAAGGAATGCAATTATATAGGGCATTTACTATCCTGACGAACGGCGGCCAGTTAATAATCTCAGAGCGGTAAAAATACACTAAAACAAATTATACTCCAAGTAAATTTGTCACTTTGAGAAGCTCAGTTGTATGCGCGGTATTCCGGAAGCAATAATGCGAGAGTCCCCGGCTGCTTCCCATTCCTCTTATTATGACGCTTCGCGCTTTTTGCTTTGCTGAGGGCCCTCCTCCCCGATACATTAAGTCCTTTACTTACGTGATTTCGACTAACGTTTATTCGTACTTACACGATTTGAAAATAAAAATAAATTGATTAATATCATTTCATTTATTGAATATACATAAACATATTAACTATCTGTATTTTGGCTATGTATTTGCGCTCGGTATTTTTTCCGATTTTTTTTTTTAAAAATGGATTGACCCATAAAACCTTTACTTTTTAAGACTTGTTTAATATACTTGTATGTCCTTTATTCTTTAAAACAAATTATTGCATAACACAAATATACCATAAAAGACACAATCACTGTAAAAAAGAAACTTAACCAACACTACAAACATATCGTAGTCATACAGGAGAAATTTGACCAAGTGCATTGTTTTACAAAAACGTGATAATTGACTATTTAATATCTTACTAGCTTAATATAATAGCCCTGAAAAAAATCACGAAGAATTTTAAATTTGGAAGTATAATATATTGACTAGTCAAAAATGACTTACTGCATTGGTGTTTATTTTCTTGCCAAGCAATAGTGACTTAAATGGCCCTCCTGAGCATTTTACGTTTTGGTAGTTGGTCACTTTCTCCTGTACGCCTACGTTATACAGACTATTCAATAGAAAACTAAAGAAGATAACTCCCTCGTATCGCTTAAATATATTTGTTCCCCTGTAATATATTTTTTCAATGTAATACATGAGACTATTGAAAAAAAACGAAAAAGAAGAAAAAAATCCCTCTCCAAGACCAACATCTGTTTCTTTTTTGGAGAGGCTCAGTGCAATAAAATATAAGATTTTATTAAGTAGAAATGCATAGAAATTGTAACAAATTATATAAAAAATGATAAAATAAAAGTTATCATATTTTTTTTACTTGAACGATATCCTTGCGACGAATTAATAGCGTAAGTCGAGGAATTACTGTAGTATTGTGTCCACAAGTTACCGAGAAAACGTCTTGCCTTGATTACCCCTGTTTATCGCATCCTCGCGAACTGACATTCTTTCCGAATTGTGTAATAATATCTTAGAGTTCTTAATTAACTTGCCAGGAACGTCGCCCCACTTGCGACAAAGGATTATCGTTATTATTATTATCATAGCGCCATTTTCATTAAAGTGCCTTTGAAAGAGCGGTTTACAGCTGATGATAATGCCTACTTAGATACAGTGCTGAGCTATTTGAGATGTTACATTCGCAATCTACGACAAAATTCTACAAAAATGTCTGGATTTTTAAAAATGTTTTGAGCATAACGATTATGAATCGAATAATAATAAATTATTTAAAATTATTCATTTGTTCAAATACGAGTAACTTGCTGTTATTTATTATTTCGGCATTCATTTTATGGTGGGACAAATATACAAGTGTCGGGTTGTGGTCCCGTGGTTAGTGTCGCGGACTCTTAAGTAAACGAAAACGCCTACTTTCAAAATCCGCCAGATCCATGTAAGTCGATTTTCCAAACAGTGCGAAATTCTCCGGGTAACATTTGTATTTAAAAGATTTGTCTCACTTTAGATAAAATATTATGAAATAGAGAATTTTCCCATTTAAAAAAAAACATTAAACGCAAACCGATAATGACGTCATCTTAATATTTGGCCTATCTCGCTCTCTGATTGGCCGATATGGGTCAGAAAGCAAGTTCCATGAATAAAGCGGAATTTGAAATAAAATGCTGATTTGATGAATTTTTTAGCAGGGTACATAAACATTTTAAACAATAAAACCCACAATTGGCATTCCGATAGTGTATTCATTTTAAAATATTATAAAATTGGATCTGGCCGATTTTGAAAGTAGGCGACACAATTAATACATTGTTTTTTCTACCGCCAAAAATAATCAAAAACTTTTCACACCATTGTCTGTATGTATATATATATATATATATATATATATATATATATATATATATATATATATATATATATATATATATATATATATATATATATATATATATATATATATATATATATATATATATATATATATATATATATATATATATATATATATATATATATATATATATATATATATATATATATATATATATATATTATTTTTATTTTAAATTCTTTTTTATCACATGACATAAGTTCAAAAAAAATATGAATAAAATATAAATATAAAATATAAAAAAATATGAATAAAATAAAGTACAAAAAAATATATAAAAAAAAAAAACAATATAATTTAGGTCATAGTAAAGGGTATAAGGGTATAGGTATTATAAGTAGAACTAGAATAATAGTGTTAATATAAACATAGTAAAGGGTATAAGGGTATAGGTATTATAAGTAGAACTAGAATAATAGTGTTAATATAAAATACAAAAAATACTTGACTATCAGAAAACATTTTTTTTTTTTTTTTTTAAATAAAATTAAAAACTTAAAAACATAAAAAAGATGAAAAAGTAAAAAGTAAAAAGTTAGCAAGCATGTACTACAAGAAAAAATTTAAATCTATACAAACTTAACATCTAACAAATAGTCTTTGTGGCATAAGTTGAACATAGGTTTATCATAGGTCGTTTACATATCGCTCACTCCTTTCAAGAACGTCATAAATAAAAAAAATCATCAATTTTCAGTTGTGCATGTTTTCGGAATGCCCAGAAAATGTACTATATCCGAGCAAAAGAGGCATTTTTTAAACATAATATTTACCTGCTACAGGGCAAAAAGTGTTGCTTTAGCATTTTGAAGTAAATGTATTGTTAAATTATTTTTTAAATATGTTAAATATTTTTCAAATGGAGAAACCTTCAAACCTTCAAAAAACCTTCAGGTTTTACCTAAAAAGATCTATTGCACAGTAAAAAGTTCAAAAAGTGGCTTGATATTTATTTTTAATATATTGTATTATATTTTTAAACTTTAAAAACGTTTTCTTGAAAAATCAAGTTTTTTGATTTATGACGTTCTTGAAAGGAGTAAGCGATATATTGATTTTTGACGCGGTGTCGTACATCCCATTCGATCAGATAGAGATCAGTGTACTTTAAGATATGTCGAGTATTTTTCTAACTTTATTTCTGTGATTTTTATTTCAGCACCGGGGGGGCGGGTTGGACATGAACGTGATTCCAGCCTGGAGGGAGGGCATCACCGGGAAGGGGGTCGTGGTCGCCATCTTGGATGATGGACTCGAAATGGACCATCCTGATCTTATTGCCAACTACGTAAGTGCATCTTGTACTTCAATAATAAACTACAATTTTTAACCCTGGAAAATTATTTTTGCGAGATTCGCAAACTACGTTACAAGATGCTTACTTTTTTTTCTAAATTTAAGTTTTACTTACAACATTTTAAGTGTGTTGTATGTTGGATGTTGTAAATAAATTATCGGGTCAAATTATAAGCTTAAATAATAAAAATGAAAATTATATTTTCTGGTGTTTCTCATGTATTTGATTAAAATCCAGGATTTGGAACTCACATACTAATATAAGAGTTTCTGCTCAGTAAAAAGCTTCTTTTATCTCACTAATAGATGTCTCTAGTGATTCAAGAACAACGATTCAAAATTTATTCATATATATATATATATATATATATATATATATATATATATATATATATATATATATATATATATATATATATATATATATATATATATATATATATATATATATATATATATATATATATATATATATATATATATATATATATATATATATATATATATATATATGTATATATATATATATATATATATATTTATATATATATATATATATATATATATATATATATATATATATATATATATATATATATATATATATATATATATATATATATATATATATATATATATATATATATATATATATATATATATATATATATATATATATATATATATATATATATATATATTTATATATATTTATATATATATATATATATATATATATATATATATATATATATATATATATATATATATATATATATATATATATATATATATATATATATATATATATATATATATATATATATATATATATATATATATATAGAACTTCCAGGAATTAGAGTAGAGTGGTTGTCAATAATGGGTAGAATTGGGGAATGTTACCCGTGTGTAAAGTGATCACTTAAACCAGCATATGACGGTCGTCAGCCCCGTAAATGCCCAGACTTCCATTTTCATCTTCATCTATGATGAGATGTCAAAAATAATATAAGTTTTACTTAGTAAATATACCACTATTTCTAAAAATTTATTGTGACACGTGTTTCAATGTATTTGGCATAATATACCGTTATACAATAAACACGTACCTATCACAGTAGAATTTAAGATAAAGTGGTATTTACTAAGTTAAACTTAAATTCAAAATAGATAGGTTTTACCTAATAGTGACTGCCGAATCAATTAATCAAGATACTTTTTTCTTGTGTAGCTTTAGTTAATTCTTTGGAATAAGTGTTTAATTTACTGTATAAGATTACCTTACGATATTTGACATTTTTTGTTTTTTAAATAAAGAGAGAAATATTTGTGTTTTTATTATTTCCACAAATATTTCATTTTCATACTATTTCTGTCAGCCTAAGCGGCTCACTATTAGAAATAGGTATCAAATTGCGGTAGAGGGGCTCGAACCGAGAAACTCTGACATAATAATCCGCGTTATTAACCACGGGACCACAACCCGATTTTTGACTTTAACCGACCCCTCTTTCCAATAAGTCCGTTATTTCGAGATTTCACTGTTTTTAAAAGAATATTTTCTTTTACGATGAGATAGTGGGAAAAGCTCGATAAATAGTCCTGTACCAGAGAATTAAACTTTAGCATGTTTGAGTGAAATGAAAACATTTTTTGTTCGTATTTTTTCCTTTTTGTACATTTTATTGAACTTGTTCGTGTACTTTTTGAACTTTTAACTGAATGAATCAACTTTGTAGTAATGTGACATACCAAATTTTCTTTCGCTCCTACCCTATTCGTACCTTTCCTTATGGCACACATTCTTTTCTCGTTTTCTGCGGTTTTTATTCCTCTTTTTTCAATATATTCACTACACACCTACCCTCTTCTGCCGCGCTAAACGTTTCTTGATACCTCGGGCAATATTTAAATTCTTTACGCCAGCCATTTGAAGTTGATGCGAACTTTAAGCGTTGTAGCCCCATCCGAAACCTGTGTACGAAATTCTTCGCATACTGAATGTTCACTTCAACGGATTTCGTTACAAGGTAGTAGCGTTGTCATGGCGATGGAAATCGTAAACTATTTTTCCGTTTCTTTTCAACTCTTCAGCTTTTTTGTTAGTTTCTTTTGCTAACAAATATATCTGAAAGTAAAAAGGTAGATATTCTTTATAATTATTTTTTGACATCTCATCAAAGATAAAGATACAGATGTGAGTGGATTACCAATAGTGGTGAGATGAAAAGAAGTTTTTATTGAGCAGAAACTCTTATTTTATTATGTGAGGTCCGAATCCCGGATTATAATTACACACATCGCTCACTCCTTTCAAGAACGTCATAAATCAAAAATCGTACATTTTCAGTTGTGCATGTTTGCGGAATGCCCAGAAAATGTACTATATCCCAGCAAAAGAGGCACATTTTTAACTTAATATTTACCCGCTACAGGGCAGAATCTGTTGTTTTTGCATTTTTAAGAAAATGTATTGTTTTATTATATTTTTAAATAAACTAAATATTTTATCAAATATCAAATGGAGAAAAAACCTTCTGGTTTTACCATAAAAGATCTGTAGCACAGTAAAAAGTTCAATTAGTGGCTTGATATTTATTTTTTATACATTGTGTTATATTTTAAACTTTAAAAACGTTCTCCTGAAAGATCAAGTTTTTTGATTTATGCCGTTCTTGAAAGGAGTGAGCGACATGACAAAAGTCAGAGAATATCATTTTCATTTTTATTATTTAAGCTTATAATTTGACCAGATAATTTATTAACAACATTTTGAGTATGTCCAAATACTTGTTCACAAATCTGGATTATCTCCAATTATAGGAGTTATTTTTCATATAATTTTTTGACATCTCATCAATATTATTATTTTTCTTCATCTTTGATGAGATGTCAAAAAATAATATGAAAAATACTCCTATAATTGGAGATAATCCAGATTTGTGAACAAGTATTTGGACACACTTAAATTGTTGTTATAAATATAAATTCTTCGTTCGGTAATTTTTTGACATCTCATTTTTTGACATCTCATCAAAGATGAAGAAGAAAATGGAAATCTGGGCATTTACAAGGTATAACAAATTAACTAGTCAAATTATAAGCCAAAAATAATAAAATAAAAATGATATATTCTGGCGTTTCTCATGTATGTGATTATAATCCACGATTTGGACTTTACATACAACTGAAAGAGTTTCTGCTTGATAAAAAGCTTCTTTCATATCACAATAGATGTATCTAGTAAAGTTCTAGTGATTCAAGCATAACGTTTCAATATTGGATCATATATGTATATATAGAATTTGATTACAATGATTAAAGAAAACACTTCGTTTTTTACCACTTGAGTTTTATTATAGACTACATGTTTCAGAAGTTAAACTTCCATCATTCAGGTCTGTATAATAACTTTATTATTTTCAGTTATTAAACAGACCTGAATGATGGAAGTTTAACTTCTGAAACATGCAGTCTATAATAAAACTCAAGTGGTAAAAAACGAAGTGTTTTCTTTAATCATTGTAACATGTCTTACCACAAAGTTAATGCCGAAACAATAAATAAAATAGAATTTGATTACTGTGATTGTCAGTAATGGGTAGATCGGTGAATTAAAGTGATCAATTAAACTAGCCTATGACGGTCGTAATCTCCGTAAATGCCCAGACTACTATATTCTTCTTCTTCTATATATGTTGAGATGTCAAACAAACAATTCAATTAAGTTTTTTTCATTATTTATTCGAGCTTATAAATTTTATTCGTGTCGTTTAAATGTAAATGAAACTACGCTTGTTTATTTTTCGGTGTGTTCGCCCCATTCTGGAGACGGGTCCGTGGGTTCTGTACAGTTTTCAACTGCACTGGACCAAAGCCAAAGTGTATTGCCGCGTATTATGTGTCGGGAGTACTATATCTTCTGGCAAACACGATACCGATTCGGCGACATGGTCTTATTTCCTGTTCCCCCTCACTTCCTGTACCCCTCCCCCCCATCTTTCTTCCCTGTCCGGCGTCCAAGGCATCCACCTCCATTCACCAAAGAACTGACGTGAAATTCGCTCGAAATTATTCGGATTCGATATTTTCCCCGCGTGTATGTGACAATTTTTATTTCTTCGACAAAAAGAGGAGTTTGCCGGCTTTTGGCACAAATCTTATTTTATGTGAGGCAGTGGTCAGCACTTTATCTTTACTACTACCAACCCTTATCCGCACCCAATGGTGCATAGGGCACTGCATCATATAAACGCAGTGATATCTTGTCGTCAACACATGCAGGATCAGCCCTCCGCTTCAGTTACCAGTCCAGGGTAACATGAATAAATATTGGAGTGAAAAAATCACTCATATTTATTTGCTCCCCCCTGGGAATCGAACCCGGGACCTCCAGAACGGTAGCCGAGCGTGCTGACCATTACACTACGGAGGCGGACTTTATCTTATACGTACGAAATTCCAGATTCAACTAATTAATATTATTTTTTGACATCTCAACAAAATATTTTTAAAAAAACTCCCATAATTGGAAATAATCCAGATTTGTGAATGGACACACTCAAAATGTTGTCAACTCATTAAGTTGATTCTAATGAACTAACCATGACGCCGCTTCCCCACAGGGGTTTGCAGAAACAATAGAACGCCACACACCAGTCTGTCTTTGCACACAATCGTCGCCTCTTCCACATTCATACATTTTCTCATACATACGCGCTGATAATTCTGACTCTTGACGTGACCACTTTCATGTATTTGAAATACTTGATCAAGCCAAGTTTTCCTCGGTCTTCCATTATGCTTCTTTTATGTTTCATTGCGAAAGATCGATCTTGAAAACTACTTTTGAATTTATTAAAAGCACGACTTGTTTTCATCAACAATCGATAATAAAAACTGTTTTGAGTTTATATTTTTATCTGTTATGAGAACAGCTAATGTTCTCGAAACTAGTCTCGTTAAGGCCCAGTAATCAATACATCGCAACTCAATTTTCTTTAGGTAAAAGAGTGTCAAAAATATATTTTTAGTATGTGTCCAGAAAAATTTGTTCGTGGAAAAACGTCTTGCGCGGTAGATCGCTTCCTGAACTGGATATTCGCGAGTACTGCCTTAACATTAATAAATTCAAATAAAGTATTATACAAAAGTTTTACTGTCACAATTACATCATATAATTCTACAAATAATTACAAATCAATAAATAATAAGGATATTTCTCGTATTATTTTTTGACATCTCATCAAAGATGAAGAAGAATATGGAAGTCTGGGCATTTACGGGGCTTACGACCGTCATGGGCTGGTTTAAGTGATCACTTTACACACGTGTAACATTCACCAATTCTACCCATTATTGACAACCACACTACTCAAATTCTTGGAAGTTCTATATATATATGAACCAATTTAGAAACCTTGTTCATGAATCACTAGAACTTCACTAGAGACATCTATTGGTGAGATGTAAAGAAGCTTTTTATTAAGCAGAAACTCTTATATTAGTATGTGAGATCCGAATCCTGGATTATAATCACACACATGAGAAACGCCAGAAAATACCATTTTCATTTTTATTATTAAGCTTATAATTTGACCAGATAATTTATTTACAACATTTTGAGTGTGTCATTAATATGAAAATAACTCCTGTAATTGGAGATAATCCAGATTTTGTGAACAAGTATTTGGACACACTCAAAATGTTGTAAGGATATTTCTCATTTAATATTCAAATTGTGTAGTTCTATTCGCCCTATAAATATGTAGATTGCGTTTATTTACGGTACATAAAATCTTTACTGCGTTTGGTCTCCGGAACGTTTCCTTTACAGCTTTCACAATAGAACCAGTGCGATAGAAAAACCATTTCCTGTTTGATTTTATTACACATTTACAATAAGAAATCTGTACACGTATAGAATCCTTTTATTGCTTGAATCACGTTTTGAAATTTCACGGTTTGAATTCTCATATTCAATGTTACTCCAAATCACTGATTCACTGTATAACATATCGCTCACTCTTTTCAAGAACGTCATAAATAAATAAAAAAATGATTTTTCAGGAGAACGTTTTTCAAGTTTAAAAATATAATACAACGCATTAAAAATAAATGTCAAGCCACTTATTGAACTTTTGCTGTGCGACAGATCTTTTTAGGTAAAACCTGAGGTTTTTTCTCCATTTGAAAAATATTTGGTTATTAAAAAATAATTACACAATACCCTTTTCTTCAAAATGCAGAAACAGCATTTTCTGCCCTGTAGCGGGTAAATATTAAGTTAAAAATATGGCTCTTTTGCTGGGATAAGTACATTTTCTGGGCATTCCGAAACCATGCACAACTGAAAATTGACGATTTTTGATTTGTGACGTTCTTGAAAGGAGTGAGCAATATGTATTATAACTATTCTTGATTTGTTCGTTCTCTCTTTCGTTGACTTTCGACAGGTTTATAATAAACCTTTTTTATATTATGACATCTCAACTTAGTTGAAGAAGAATATGTGTGTCCAAATCGTTGTTCACAAATTGGGTTTTTCCATTCAGGACTTTATTTTGTATTGTGACGACTTAACAAAGATGAAGAAGAATATAGAAATATGGGTATTTTTAGGGCTTTTCTTTGACCTGTCATTAACTGGTTAAGTGATCATTTTACACACGTGTAACATTCTGCCCATGATTGACAACCACACTTCTCAAATTTTTTAAACTCCTAAATATATGATCAATCTCATGACACAGTACACATGAGTTCATAACAGCCATCGATATTGGATTGAGAATACTTCTTATTTAGCAGAGAACTTTTTATTAGGATGGATGCAGCATCCGAACCCCGGATTATTTCCTCATACTGGGAAACGCCTGAAAACATGATTTTCAATTTTTAATATTGCTTAGAATTTGACCAGTTTAAAAATTTGAGTTTTTTTAAAACCCTTTCTCGCACCCCAATGGTGCATAGGGCACTGCATCATATAAGCGCAGTGTTATCTTGATCGTTAACACATGAAGGAAAGGTGATCAGCCCTCCACTTCAGGTACCAGTCCAGGGTAATATTGAATAAATATTTGAGTGAAAAAATCACCTACATTTATTTGAGCCCCCCCTGGGAATCGAACCCGGGACCTCCAGAACGGTAGCCGAGCTTGCTGACCATTACACTACGGAGGCGGACATAAGTTATGTGATTAATATCATGCCATAGTACGTATGAGTTTAGGTACAACATCCGTCTATGTTGAATTGAGAAAGCTTTTATTTATTTTAATTTCATACTATTCTTGTAGGCGTAAGCTCCCCGTTATTAAGAATTTAACATTTTTTTAGTTATTATTCTTTTGACCTTTAATCGTAATGTCACAACGTCAGACTTGTTGACAATGTGTCGAATAATTTATTCCGGCGAGCTTTGGCCGCTTTTTCAGGCTAAGTTCATAATTTAAAGGCTTTTGCGACGTCTGTTCGGCTGTCCAAGCTCAAAACACAGCAAGGGACATTTTTTTGAAGTACGTTTTTTTTTGCATTTTTTGGACTAAGTAGATTCTAAATACAAAAAAATGTCCCTTACTGTGTTTTACGTTTGGACAGCCGTGTTGGCTATGAAAAATGGCTTTCGTGAACCCCCCTTGACGCTGCAAGCCTCCATACCCCGTCTAGGCTTTACGTTTTGTGTTATTTTTGTCTTACACCATGCTGAAAATGCATCAAAGTAACTAAACAACTAACCACCACGCCGCTTCTCCGCAGGGGTAGGCAGAGAGAATAGAACGCCACACCACTCTGTCTTCGCAAACATTCTTCGCCTCTTCCACCTTCATGCATCTCCTCATACATACCCGCAGATTATTTCGACTCCCAACTTGACCGCTTTCAAGCATTTGGCATTAATGATCGTGCCAAGTTTTTCTCGGTTCTCCTCTACTCTTTTTTCCAACTTCATAAATTTGTTTCACCGTTCTTTACTCACTCATTCGTTCCACATGCCCAAACCATCTCAACACCCTTTTCTTAATTTTATCGGTAATGCTTTGCATACCATTCAGTCTACTTTCATCCTTTTTTGCCAAGTCCATGTTTCACTTCCATCTTTTAGGGTTGGAACCAGGACTCCGTTGTGTACTGCCAGTTTATCTTTCGAGGAAAGGTTTTTATTTGCCATGACTGATTTTAGTGCACCATTCACTCTTCCCAGCATTCACTCTCCTTTCTATATCTTTATCAACCTTTCCATTCGTAAAAAACATTCTAAAATACTTCCCAAGTATACGAAATGTTTGACCTATTCCATAATTTCCTCATTTACCAAAATTTCACACCCAGATATACTTTTATCTCTTTCAAAAACCATATTTTTCAAATAATATTTTAAGGATAAAAAAGTTCTGAACAAAAAAAATCATGAACTAGAAAAAGAATAAAATAAGATTTAATTTAATTTTTTGAAAATAAAACAGAATCGCAAAATTTTATAATGTATAAGAGTTTGAAAATTTAATATGAGATTTCTGAATGAAGAATGAAAATAATAGAAAAAATTTAAAAATTTAAAAATATATTTTATTTAATTTATTTATTTATTTATTGGAAAACCAACAGAACATTTACAAAAATACCACAATATAATAAAAAAATAAAATTTCAGTTACAGGTTTTCACTTAAATAATATAAACATAAACTGTCATGTACATAAAAGTATAACTATATAATAAACTAACATTAAATGTTTTTTTCAAATAATAGAAATTTTCTTTATCAAATTGTCAAATAGACATCAACAATATTTCTAATAAACGTATTAAAGAAACATTATTGATGTCTATTTCATTAAGCATTTCACTGCACATATCGCAGGCTCGATTTAAAACGAATTTTGGTAGGACTTGGTGTACATTTTAGGGATTTTAAATAAGGTTTTGTTTCTGGTCTGTACCGGGACTCTTAAATTGATGAGTGATAAAAGCTCTGGGCAATCAACATTATTATTTAAAATTTTATTTGTTTACTGTTAGAAAATTTAAACATACATTTAATATGCATGATGTAAATTGAGTGTAAAAAATAGTGTATATTGAATGTAATATAAGCTAACTAAAGAAATTAAAAATGCAATTTTTTTTTTTTTTTTTTTTAAATCATATTTTTTTTAAAATTGCATCTGACGGCATTCATAAGTTTCAGTAACGCTAATGAAATTCGGCTTAACATCGCATCGCCTTCAGCCCATCCCTGTCTTACACGACCCCGTTCACCTACATTACAAGGGTGACGTTTACAGTCTCGTTCTTGGTGTATTCATAAATCCTTTCTTAATTGAAAATTAAGTCACATTTTTTGCGAAATTTCTGCTTTTGTGAAATTCAGATTTTCCCGGAATTTTCTTTAAATTCTGCTTATTTTGTATTTTCGCTTATTAAAACCAAAGATTTTATTAAGTTGACTAAAATATTACAAAGGTGTATATTATATTTTAAATTTAATATATATATATTGTATATTAAAAGAATTGTTAACTTTGTGTTATAGTAATATAATACTCTCTTTATCATTTATCGTTCAAGTTGTGTAGTACCTCTTTAAAATATACTACTTCGTGACTACCGGTTTCGTAATTATTCCATCATCAGGTCAAATGTAGACTTAAGTGAAATTGTTACCGTCTGACATTTACACAAAACTTGAATTTGAAACAAAGAAAGTCTTCTCTGACTCTCACAATAGGAATATTTTTTAAAGTGGACTTGCAGTTAAATTTAATTGGTTATTTATTATGGGCTTTATTAATTGCTTTACTTATTTCTAATTTTCTAGATTGTTTAAACGAAGACCAGTTTTATTTACATGTTAAATTTCTATGCCCATATATATATGTATATATATATATATATATATATATATATATATATATATATATATATATATATATATACATAAATATATATATATATATTTATATATATATATATATATATATATATATATATATATATATATATATATATATATATATATATATATATATATTGTATTTATTCAAATTATGGTAATTATATACGGCGATTAGTGAATTCAGATAAATTTTTATCATTAAGGCACTTTAGATGTTCTTTATTTCTGATATTGAATTTACGCAACGTTTTTCCAACAATTTGATTTTTAAACATCAGAGAGATTAAATTTATCATCTTTATCTTTATTATTTAACGACAGTTTAATTTTATTATTGTGTGTTTAAAAAGCTGGGCAATTGTTTTTTGGCAAATTATTTGAAATGGTATTAGATAATGCAGGGGTTCCTAATCTTTTTCAGCCCACGGTGCGCTTACAAGCTTAGTATTTTAAAAGGGTAATTCTATTCCCAGTCCTTTCCTTTTCTTCTTTTCCTATCACTGTCATCTCCTTTTCTCTTTATCCCATCCTTATCGCATATCTCTTGTTTTATAAAGATTTTTTTCTCTCTTACTTTTCCTACGTATAAATGTGAAAAACTGTTATTGGTATTCATGATTATTTTTTTGTATTCTGTTTTTTTCATGTATTGAAACTGTTGTTTTTCCTTGTAATAAAAAAAATATAAAAAAAAATAAATTTTGTCACGGCGCCCTACATAAGTAAGCTATTTGGAATAGATATAGTGACTACATAAATATATAAGGTCTTTCAATAAAGACTTTCAAACTTGTACAGTTAATAGCGGCCTTTCTTTTTTTTCTTCAGATTTTTCAGAATATCTTCAGAAATATTTTGAAGATTTTCCTATATGTGCAGCTGACAGAGAGTCCCTTAGGACTCTATAACTGCTGCGGGTGGATAGTGGGCTCAGTTAATAGCGGCCATATTGTTGATGATACATCTCTGACGCACATTTTGTTTTATAAAAAGTTTAAGATAGAAAGAACTTAATGAAAGACCCCGTTTATATTTAAGTCGAAAGAAATAGGTACCTAAAATAATAGTAGTTGGGTAGATAGGCACAAAAATTAAAACATCCACAATATGAAATTGAGTTTTATTATATTTATAAGAATTCAGCATTGAAACAGAGAACAACAAAAAAGAAAATATTTGTGGTTTCGGACAATGATAGAGGATCGACTCACGGCGCCTCTCTTTACTTTCTACGGCGCACCAGGGCGCCGCGGCGCACACTTTGGGAACCCCTGAGATAGTGAATATATATAATAAATTCGAAATTCTTTATTTATTATTATTATGATTAAGGCACCTTATATATATTTTTTTTAATTCTGATAATGAATTTACGCGATGTTTTTCCAACTAGATGTATATCTCATAAAATTTTCTAAGAACGGGATTCATCCGTGAATCGATAACTGCCTTACGTAGGTATAACTGAATCTTGTAACAATATCTCAGATCGCTTTTTGATTGTTCCCGGTATATTGGGAGTGATGTTATTAGAGAGGGGAGTTGGAGCCCTCAGCGCGCTCGTCGGCTTTGGAAACTACTTCAAGTTTTGTGGATTTCAACCACCGGTTTTTACGACTCCTCGTATTCCAGAAGATCCTCGTAATTGGCGATTTTCTACAATCCGGGCACTCTAGAGATGAAGCAAAACCAATTTGTGAAAATACGAGTTTATTTGTCCGTCTTATAATTCTGCCCAAATAATTTTGCGGAAACATCCAAAATGCCTTGTTTTCATACGCTTCGGTATTAAAATTTAATTACTCGTCCGATTCCGAATTGGAATAACTTAAGTTATTTTCTCTTCGGGTTTACGCAAAATGAAAATTAATAAATAAACCTCGAAATCGGAGAAGACTTTTTTTAAATGTAAAATTAAAAGAAATATATTTTCCAGATTTTTATGTACAAACACATCAATACAAAATTGTGTCTGTCCCATATCGTAGTCGTACATGAGAAAGAGACCAACTAACAAAACTTAAAATGTTCAGGAGGGCCATTTAAGTCACTTTTGCTTGGCAAGAAAATAAACATCAATGCAGTTAGTCATTTTTAACAAGTCAATATATTATACTTCCAAGTTTAAAATCGTTTGGGATTTTTTCCGGGCACTATTAAGCTAGTAAGATATCAAATAGTCAATGATCACGTTTTTGTAAAAAATGCACTTGGTCACTTTCTCCTGTATGAGTACGATATATGGAATATATAGACAATGGTATGCGCACGTGAGGATAATGGAACCATTCAGACTTTCCCATATTCCATGCACGGCCAACCCCAAGGTAGATCCCTCCTAGTGAGACCACCAAAGAGTTGACAGCTGGGAATCGACATCTAGAAGGCTAATCACCCTTTAAAACAGGCCACAAGGCCTATTCCACGAATAAGAAAAATAGAATATAGTGACCCTTTCATAGTTTTGTTTATACTTAATTTTTTTTTTTTTACAAATTTGGTGCAAACACTGGAATTTCAAGAACTGTTTTTTTAACAAAAACTTATCAACGTCTTAAAAATTAATTGAATAAAACTTTTGTTTACTCATTTTCAACTTATGTTTTAGTTGATAAATACCACTTCTTTTTAATAAAATTAGGTTTATTATATAAAAAGTGGTTTTCATTAAGTAAAACTTAAATTCAAAATCGATGGACAAAGTGACCGCCGAATCAATCAATGAAAAATTGTTTTTGTCTCATATATTAATGATGGCTTTACCTATTATTTTTTTAACATCTTAGCATAGATGAAGAAGAATATAGAAGGCTGGACATTAACGGGGCTTATGACCGTCATAGGCCGGTTTAAGTGATCCCTTTACACACGTGTAACATTCACCAATTCTACCTATGATTGACAACCACACTACTCAAATTCTTGTCACTTCTTTACATATATATATATATATATGATTCAATTTCGAAACATTGTGCTTAAATCACTAGAATTTCACTATGGACTTCTATTGGTGAGATGAAAGAAGCTTTTAATTGAGTGTTTGAACACACTCAAAATGTTGAATGTAACATTTTTTATGGTATCCATTTTTTATATTCTTGTAACATTTTTTCAGGGTGATTTATTTTATAGAAGGATCGAGTGCACAAGCATTTCAGTAAGGAATTTTCAAGCATTTCGTATGCGAAGCTATTTCCCCATTTTGCTACAACTTGTTTCTCCGCTATTTCGGGTCGTTTTAAGGACATGCGGTAACATTTTTCGTTCAGCGGGGGTGGTAATTCCTTTCTGCGTTGTTAGCGACTTCGGACGGTCATTTGGAACGCTTCCAAAATTAAGGCAGAGACAATGTAAAGAAATGGTTGCTCTTATTTTATCGCTTTACGGTCCGAGAGAGATATGAACGCATCGCAAAACTTTCGCATATAAAATTATTTTACATCGTAGGGAAAATTCTACGGTCGGGGTGACGTTTGTACCAGTGATGGGCTATCGAATAAAATATCGATTTTTTTAAATACTCGTAAGTTGTTACGTAATTGTTTTTTATTCGATCACTTAAAGGTAATCACGGCAATCATAACACAATTTTTGTTACTAACAACCGCAAGCCACAAAGTTAAAGAACTTAAATAAACACAAAACACATTAATAAATAATTCCTTACACAACTCGTCGTACCTCACTGTTCATATATAGCGCCCGACGTATAATTATCAATTATCGATTATCGAATCGCCGCCTGAGAATTTGACTTCAATTATTGTGTTACATAACACAATTTTGTCCAAATTCTATCAATTCATTTTTTTAAAGGAAAAACCCTCAAAGCCTCTACTTTGATAAGCTTGTCTGCATGTAGGATAGTAAGGATAAGAAATGACAAAGTGCAAAATACATTACAAGCACCCAGACCGATTGAAAATAAATATTTCTTGAATTTACCTTTCAATTGGCGGGAATCGAACCCGCGACGCCAGTTTCGCAATCGAGCGTCTGCCCGACTACGCCATGGCGCCCGTCATGTAAGTCAGCATTTTAATCAAATTTCTCTTTAGAAGAATAATTTGAGTAAATCTATGAGACAAGGTCCCTCTTATTTAAATAAATCACAATCGTTATCAAGTGGAAGATTACCTTATTAATTAAAATGCTTATTTTATCACTTAATATTAATAAGTATTTAATTTTAATTAATCGCCATAACTTTCCCGCTGAAACACTAATGAAGGGTCGCCCTAAATTATAATTTACAATCTAACCCAGTGGTTCTTAACCGCTGGTCCGCGGAGCATTGGTCCTCCGCGGGCATGTTGCAAGTGCTCCGCGAAATTATGAAAATCGAAATTTAATGTTGGCTCATTTACTGTGCAATTTAAGTTGCAAATAAAATGGCTAGATGGCAGCACCCTTGCAAAGGGAGGTTGTGTGCGCTCACTTCATCGGACGGTCAAGATATCTTGGATTCCGTATCATCATCCTTAGAACAATTGAAAATATCATGGGAGTTACTCGTACAGATGCTGCTCCATCAACAGTAGGTTCATTGAAAGGATTTGGCTTAGCAATTTGGATGAAGAAATGACAGTAGCCATATCAAATATTAGACCTAATATCGCTGAAATATTAGACCTAATATCGCTGAAATACTAGACCTAATATCGCTGAAATATTAGACCTAATATCGCTGAAATACTAGACCTAATATCGCTGAAATATTAGACCTAATATCGCTGAAATTTGCAAAACCCGACAAGCTCAGGTGTCACATCAGATGTGTCGGGTTGTGGTCCCGTGGTTATTGTCGCGGACTCTTAAGTTAGAGTTTCTCGGTTTGAACCCACTCTACCACAATTTGATACCTATTTCTAATAATGAGCCGCTTAGGCTCACATCAATAGTATGAAATTTAAATATTTGTGTAAATAATAAAAATAAAAAAATATTTCTATTTTTACAAAAAATAATACTAATATTTTTTGCCGCAAAAAGATTCATTGGAGTGTTTATGTTTTTATGTATTTTTTTTAAAAGTTAATTTAATTTTTCACTTGTCTTATATAAATAATCAGTTTCATTTTTAATAAAAAGTTATCTTTGTATGTTTTTTTAATCTTTAGTTTTGGTGCACCGCGAATTTTCCCTAAGATCAAAAGTGCTCCCTGACTTCAAAAAGTTTCAGAACTACTGATCCAACCTGACCGTAATATATATTTAGTTCTCGTAAGTTTAATTAATGGATTTAATATTATGTTTCATTATCATTTGAGTTTAAACTTTTCAACCATTTATATTCATAATGGTACAATAATCGGTTACTGTGATTCGAGGATGATCGAATAGTTATTCAGCGGTTTTCCAACTTAAATTAAAGAGATTATTCAAAATGAAATGAGCTTTAAGAACAATTAAATGTTATTTAATATAAATGAAGAAAAATGTATATTTTTTTGACATCTCAACATAGATGAAGAAGAATATGGAAGTCTGGGCATTTACGGGGCTTTCGACATATAGATCATCATCATTTCATCACTTCGTCTCCCCATAGATGTCTCTAGTGAAATTCTAGTCAATTCAAGCAATATATTTAATATTTAAACAATATATGTAAAGATGTTACAAGAATTAGAGTAATGTGGTTGTCAATCAAGGGCAGATAGATGATGCTACACGTGTGTAAAGTGATCACTCAAACCAGCCTACGACGGTCGTGAGCCCCGTAAATGCCCAGACTTTCAAACCAAAAGTTGAGATATACTTATATAAAATATTTATAAAATAACAGTCCTTTGTATTTCTTAAAATTATTTTATTTTATTCTTATTTCTTCAAATCCTGTTTCAACATAATTCCTTATAACACGAGTAAGTTGAAAACAGATTCATCCCTTATCTCCATAAATTTTTGTTTCTTGTGACTCGTTCTTAAATTGCATATTCTCAGAGCTGCCTCCCTGGTATTAAATTATACAATTTACGCCATTTAGTTTGAAGTAATGTATGCAACTTTAGCACAGCCCAAGGCTGCGATTCCATACAAACACAACACACACACACGTACTACTACTACTGCCACTACCATCACACCGTTTTTCCGCAGGGGTAGGCAAAGAGGATGAAAAACCACACTCTTTCCAACCAAGTCCTGACATACACTCCTAGCTTCCTTTACATCCATACATATAATCACACATGCCCCACTTATAACATTTCTTGAATGTTCATGCTGATACTTTGTGGTACATTTTATATCTTTATAAAATTAATAGACTTTGTTTTCACCACTTTTTTATATTTTTTTAAATAACATTTGAAAAATAACATTTAGGATTTTAATGGAATGTGTGGAAGTTTTTTTAAAATATTTTTAATGTTTTTTTTTAATTTAAAATAAACCCTGATGGTGACAATATATTGTTGAAACCGGTAGATTGAATTGTATGAATAAAAAAAAGTGGTGAAAGCAAAGTCTATTAATTTTATAAAGACTTATAACATTCCCTCTGATAATGCGGTACTTACCTATCTTAACGTTATAGGGGGTTTTACTGTGTATACAAATACATAATTACATAAATAAAATTGTTAATATCAAGACAAATGCGATAAAGGAGCAGAAAGACATCTCAAAATAAGCATTTCAGGACCGTTTCCAAAAGTGGAAACACCGTTGGGATAAGTGTGTGCGTCGGGGAGGTGAATACTTGAAGAAGACCCATACTTGTAACTTATAAATAAAGTACATTTTGTGTTATGACGTCAGTCTACGTATTTATTAAACAGGCCAAGTACAGATATTGCACGTATTCATATAAAGGTAAAACAGAGGGTCGAGGAACAGAAATTAATATTTATTCATTATTAAATCGGTAAAGCTTCAGAACATTATTTCAAACAATATTTTATTTATTGTTTCGGCATTAACTTTGTGGTAAGACATGTTACAATGATTAAAGAAAACACTTCGTTTTTTACCACTTGAGTTTTATTATAGACTACATGTTTCAGAAGTTAAACTTCCATCATTCAGGTCTGTATAATAACTAAAATATAAAATATAAAATTGTTCTATAAATAAGGAGAGGGGAAAGTAAGAGGAAGTCAAGGGACGGAGTTTGAAAATAAAGGAAAAATGGAAAACAATGGTGAAGAATTTTGAAACAATATATTATTTAATAAATTATTATTAGAATTCAGTTTCTTTTGGATTTCTAAATTAATTTCTAAATTTCTATTGTAGTTATTATACAGACCTGAATGATGGAAGTTTAACTTCTGAAACATGTAGTCTATAATAAAACTCAAGTGGTAAAAAACGAAGTGTTTTCTTTAATCATTATATCAAACAATTTTGATGAAATAAAAACAAAGCACTCCGTTTCCTGAAATAATTATACAGAGTGCTGCAAATAGTTTATCCCCGTGAATACAAGTATTTCACAGTCTTGCCTACGCCATGACTTCGGTCTAAAACTTCCAAACTGCGGGCGGTCACAATTAAAACTTTATTTCTCTCTACTATGCTCGTCTACGTGAAATACTTGACGGCTGGCAAAATAAGCTCCAGCCACCTAAAATTCGGTTTCCAATTTTCAATTATGTCAGAATAAAGATTGAGCACATTGTACAACATTTTGAGTGTGTCCAAATACTTCACAAATCTGGATTATCTCCAATTATAGGAGTTAATTTTCATATTATTTTTTGACATCTCATCAAAGATGAAGAAGAATATGGAAGTCTGGGCACATACGGGGCTGACGACCGTCATAGGCTGGTTTAAGTGATCACTTTATACACTTGTAACATTCACCAATTCTACCCATTATTGACATCCACACTTAATTTCATCTCACCAAGTGAAGTTCTAGTAATTCAAGAACAATGTTTCAAAATTGGTTCAAAAATATAGAACTTCCAAAAAAATTGAGTAGTGTGGTTGTCAATATTGGGTAGAATCTATGAATGTTACTCGTTTGTAAAGTGATCACTTAAACCAGCCTATGACGGTCGTCAGCCCCGTAAATGCCCAGACTTCCATATTCTTCTTCATCTTTGATGAGATGTCAAAAAATAATATGAAAAATACTCATATAATTGGAGATAATCCAGATTTGCAAACAAGTATTTGGGCACACTCAAAATGCAGCAAAAATGTTTCACTAATTTTTTTTATTTAAAATGTCCTGTTTGTAAAATGAAATTAGGTCCTTTGAAATACAATGTGGAAAGTCGCAAGAAACATATTATTGGTGCACAAAACTGTTGCCTTCTAGCGACTAAAGTTTCGCAACACTTTCCAGCCGAAGTAACACCAAAAGCTCTCCCGGCAATATATATTAATGCTAAAGCTTCATCATTAGATTTACTTTGGAGTCTCTCGTACATGAGGTTGAGGGACGTCCAAAGTTTAATGCAGAGCTTGTTAATCACTACCAAGGACGCCTCGATATTACATATTACATCAACCACATTGGATACTCATTCATTAAATATTTAACCGCTTTTCGAAAGCTTTTACATTAAATTGGTCAACTTTCGGTATTACTTGTAAACGCGCCGCGTGAATGGAAAATTATTGTAATAAATTAAATAATTTATTAAGAATATTCAGTTCAATTCAATGCTAAAAATAGGCGTTTATTATACAATAATAACAATATTTTTAGTGTGTCCAAATACATTATTTTTTATTTTTTTTTTATTGGAAGGTAAAACAACAGTTACAATATATCGTAGTCGTACAGGAGAAAGTGACCAACTAACAAAACGTATGTAAAATGTCCAGGAGGGCCATTTAAGTCACTTTTGCTTGGCAACAAAATAAACATCAATGCAGTTAGTCATTTTTACCAAGTCAATATATTATACTTCCCAGTTTAAAATCCTTTGGGATGTTTTTCAGGGCAATATTAAGCTAGTAAGATATCAAAAAGTCAATGATCACGTTTTTGTAAAAAATGCACTTGGTCACTTTCTCCTGTATGACTACGATACGATAAATCAGAATACAAAAAAATGCATGAGTACCAATTACAGTTCTTCACACCTATGCATAAGAAAAGTCTATTTATAAGAAGAGACATGATACAAGGATGGGATAAGGAGAAAAGGAGATGACAGTGATAGGAAAAGAAGAAAAGGAAAGGACTGGGAATAGAATTACCCTTTTAGGTTTATAAGATTTCGAACATTTTAGCTTTAAAGTTTGAGAGATTGGAGTAAAACATATCAAGGTGGGTACAGTATTCATTGGATTTCCCACAACTTCGATAAATAAATAATAAAGGAATTTTTCAAATAGTTATTTGATGGTGCTGGATTATAAAAAGGATGACTTTGTCTAGTGAATCTAATTGGACAATGAAAAAGTATCTGCTCAAGAAGATAGGGGCTCTCAGTTATACTATTTATAACTTTATACAAAAAACATAAATCTGATATATTCCTACGTTTACTAAGTGAAGATAATTTATGGAAGGCTGAAGATTCTTCGTAAGAGTTGAAACTTAAATGAAGATTACCATCCAACACTTTTAGAAATTTATTTTGAATACGATCAAGTACACAAATCTGGATTATCTCCAATTATAGCAGTTATTCTTCATATTATTTTTTGACACCTTAACATAGAATTTAAGTAGTGTGGTTGTCAATCATGGGTAGAATTGGTAAATGTTAAACGTGTGTAAGCCCCGTAAATGCCCAGACTTCCATATTCTTCTTCATCTATGTTGAGATTTCAAAAAATAATATGAACAATCCAAACAAAGTTATGTTTGCAAAAGTTAAAAATATATTTCCTCGGTACATTGTAAAGTGTGTCATCGGCACGGGAAAACTCGGTGACGGCACATAACCGTAATTTCTAAGTTGTAATTATGTATATGATAAATAAAGTATTTTCCATAATCTTTGCTAACAAATTAAATATTCACTTTGTTATAACGCATTGGAAAATGCATTTTTCCAACCCTAATTTTGTGAACAGATATTTGGACTAAATCGAAATATTGTTACCATAATAGATTGAATAATTTCGTTAAACGATATTTCCCTGTGCAATATACGATAATAAAAAGTGACACTTGGCCCTACCCTTATTAAAATTATTTTTACTTATTAAAATTATGATTGGTTTAGGAACAAATTGTAAGAAATATTGGTCCCCAGCCCTTTCTCCTTTATGCTTTCTTTCGAAGCTTAATATAACAGCGTCTCCTTTGAAAAAATCCCTAAAAGGACACCGAATTTTTCTTTGTATACCCTTTTGAGGGAATTAATACAATGCCAAATTATTGCGTTCTCATATTTTCATAATTCTCCGCACATTTCAGTATCTTGGCTAATAATATCGGGGTTGGAGAGCGAAACGGTCGTAAGCGTCACTTCTTTATAATATTAGTTACTTTTTCAGTTTTGTTGGAAATGTAAGAAACATATAGATAATCACATCAAAGATGAAGAATATGGAAGACTGGGTATTTACAGGGCTTTTAACCTATCAAAGGCTGGTTAAGTGATCATTTTACACACGTTTAACATTCACCATTCTACCCATGATTTCAAATTTTTGGAACTGGTAGAACTCATCAATCTCATAACGCTTCATCATTGAGTTTACAATAATCTTCTTCGTCTTTGTTTAGATGTCAAAAATATAAAAAAGATAATTATGATAAATAAGTGGAGAAACCCAGATTTTTTTAAGTATTTAGACACACTCAAAATTTAGTGAATAATTTTTCCCTTGATTTTCGTTCAAATAATGTAAATATTTTTAAAAAAAATTAACTTTTAGATATATCGATCAAAGTCGTAACACAGTATGCGCGAGTTCACATTAGCCATGTATGGTGGGATGAGGAAAGATTTTATCAAGCAGAGATTCTTTCCATTCTCTGTAAATTCCCAGACTTCCGTATTCGTCCTCAACTATGTTGAGATGTCAAAAAATAATGTAAAAAATAACTCCTATGATTGGAGATAATACAGATTTGTGAACAAGTATTTGGAAACACTCAAATTTTTTCTATAATTTGAATGAAGACTGGACTTGAAGCGTGTACAAATTTAAATTTTGTTTTCGTTTCTTGCCATTCGAAAAAATAAACAAAATGGCAACTTTCTATTTTTCGTGTTTCTGCATGTTATTAATGAAAAATCGACGCTTTGGTTATAGACTTCACGTGTTAAGGAAACCCTACAGAGACTTTTTGTAAAGAAAGTTTTATATAGAATATATTTAAAAATATCATCGTCTTGCTTTTAATGCAACAAATTAATTTCGTATAAAATTCTTATTTTATTTAATACCTGCTGTATCCGGCCACGATTTGCTGTGGCTTAGTCTATTAAATAAAATAAAAGAAAAATATGGGTTTCAAATTGATTTTTGTCATATGTATTTTACAACCCTTATAAAGCAAATAAAATACACATTTAGAAAATCTATGGAACAATAATGCCAAAAAAAATCCCAATGATAGCAGCTGTCAACAAGCACGATGTTTGCCACGAACAATCTTAAGAAATGCATGTGTTGCTTTTGTTTGACAGATGGCGCTGCCATTGCGGTAAAAAAAACTTTTTTGAAAAAAATGAGTTGGCCCATAAATGAAAAATACAGTTATTACAACGCTCAGACTTTCATCTTCTTCCGTATAAAGAGGAACGATAGATAAAATAAAATAAAATGAAATAAAAATATGGGTTTCAAATTTATTTTTTGTCATATGTATTTTACAACGCTTACAAAGCAAATAAAATACACATTTAGAAAATCTATGTAACAATAATGCTAAAAATTCTCAATGTCAGCAGCTGTCAACAAGCACGCTGTCCGCCACAAGCAATCTTAAGAAATGCATGAGTTGCTTTTATGTTTAACAGATGGCGCTGCCATAAACGAAAAATAAAGTTGTAATGCTCAGCCTGTCATCTTCTATCGTATAAAGAGGATGATAGATGTCTCATATGAAGTTGAAACGTCTAAAACTTTATTTATTATTTATTTACTATATTTATTTAAAATTTTATTTATTTGAAAACTAAACATGTTGTCTTAATTTATCAACACTGTCATGTCAGCACGACCCAAATATCTTACATTAGTTCGAGAAAACCTGCTACTCAGTTTATGAATTTAGTCTTTTGAATTTCCGGCTAGAGTCCCAAGAAGTACTTAAGTCCAAGAGTACGGGACTCTCGTGGCAGGCTTCGTCACTTGCGGCGGGACGAACGAAACTAACTTTGTTTTGCTCTAACTTAGTCGGCAAGTTTTGCCCGAGTTGAATTTTCATACATAGACGTCGTGGGGCGATGATTTAATTTGGAATCCTTCAGAATATGGGGTCTCGCTAATGTGATGTGTGAATGGTACTCGCTTTCGGAAGGAAGACGGCGAAGAAATATTTAATATGATGGAGCTTGTGTATGTGTTATTACTTGTAAACAGGACCACCAACAAGATACTTAGTTGAAACGTATGTTGGTAGCTTCAGTATAATCTTCATTACCTGTTTTTTTAGTATTTTGTTGATTTTTGTGGTAGAGGAGAAGGTGGTAATGCGGCCCCCTGCTGCTAATGCGGCCCCCCATCGAAAAAAATACTAGGAATCACGCCATCATGCCCATCTTATTTGAATTAATGCTCCTCATCGCCCTTGAGCTGTGGTTCTTAGTCTTGACTTGATAAATTCATAGATGGCGTTAGTAGTACTCGATCTGTCGAAACACGCGAATCAAACGTTTTTTCACTCCGACGAAAAAAATCATTTCTCCCGATTAAGGAACATTTAGAAGCCGCTGCTACGACATATCTTCAAATGAACAATTGGGCTATCGACATTTGCAAGTAAGTTTGCTTTATTTTACTTATTTAGAAAGATTTTTATCTCTGTTGTGAAAACACGTGTGTTGACAATGCAGCCCCCCTAGGTGGCGGGTAATCTAGCCCCGGGGGCCAAAATGGCCACCATGGTCTCCTGCATGCCAAAGATATCTGTTTTTTTATTATTAGATTAATTAGCGACATGATAAACGCTGTCAATGCTGTTAGGGAGAAAAAGATGGGATACAAACGAGCAGTGAAAGAGTTTTCCGTCCCAAGAACTACCCTCAGAAGACTTGTAAAGGACAGTTGTTCAGCAGAAGAAGCAGTAGAAAAAAATCCAGGCAGAAGACCAGTCTTGCCACCAAATCTGGAAAAAGAGTTAGTGAAGTATCTGCTATTTCATCGCGGCAGAGCATGAAAGATCTGAATCTGTGAACATCGATGATGCTATTATAATTTCTGATGATCCTAATCAGCCTGCTACGTCTAATGCATCCGCAGGAGTGCCAGCCACCACTATTCCTGCTGCAGCTCCTGACATTCTTGAATCTGAATTAGAGGGCTCAATTGAAAAGTCCAGGTCTAAGAAATCAACAGCAGGCCCAAGTAATGGCGGGAATATCCGAGGACATGGAAGATGCAGGAGTCGTGGAGAAGGTAGGAGTCATGGCTCTGGTAATGGTCGCAGCAGGATCAATCGAGGAACGATGCGGCGTAACAGCACGTCTTCTGAATCGGAAGCACCTGAGGATTTTGAAACCCAAAGTTCTGACACGGATGTTTCTGAAATTTTGTTGGGCCGTGAAGATCCGCATGACGAGGATACTGCTTGAATAATGTGCCAGGAACTTTACTCTCAAGATCAAATGGGTGAAGTATGGATAAAATGTCTAATTTGTGGTTTGTGGGCGCATCAAGCCTGCACAGCATGTGAAACAGACTGAAATGTGTGCGACTTTTGCAAATAATTCATTGAAACTTACTTAAATAAAACAAAAACGAAAAGATGCTGTACGTTCTCACTCAGCTTACTCAAGAAATTTAACTTTTATACTGTAATAACAAACTTTGAAATGTTGCGCGTTGAAATCGTACCGCATCTTCCCTTTTTAGTTTCAATCAAAGATTTTTCATCTAATTTACAATGACCTTTAATAGGGGGCCATGTTACCACCCCTTTTTTGGAAATTGGTAAAACTGATTACTTCATTAAAAAAATTATATTTTCATAATTTATGTTTTAATTTAATGTACCTTTACACCAACCTTAGGTTATTAAATTACCTACACTAGACAAAAAAATAGAGTCTTTAGAGATAAATAACAATATTTTATAAAGCAAAAACAAACTGGGGGGCCGCATTACCACCTTCTCCTCTACATTTTACGAATTTCATAAAAAAAACTCACCTTTTTAAATTATATTTGACATCTCATCAAAGATGAAGAATAATATGGAAGTCTGGACATTTACGGGGCTGACAACCGTCATAGACTGGTTTAAGTGATCACTTTACACACTGTAACATTCGCCAATTTTACTCATTAATGACAACCACACTACTCAAATTCTTGGAAGTTCTAAATATATATATGAACCAATTTTGAAACATTGTTCTTGAATCACTAGAACTTCACTAGAGACATCTATTGGTGAGATGAAGAGAGGCTTTTTTTATCCACCTCCGTAGTGTCAGTCAGTCAGTTAGTAGTAAGCACGCTCGGCTATCGTAGGTCCCGGTTTCGATTACCATGGGGGGTCAAATAAATATAAGTGATAAATACTTTTTTTTTACAAAATATAAGTAATATTATTATGTAACCACTCACCGAGATTTCTATGTCTACCGGTTTCGAGACGTACCCGTCTCTTCCTCAGGACGATCACTACCACCAGACCAACTTGCACTAGGGTTTGCAGAACAAACATGCATTAAGAGTCGAGGTCTAACATGAATCAGAACTTAAAATCTGATGATGTCAAAAGTCTACGCTATCGGAGGGTATGATAATGAATGACTAGATGTACAGATGTCAAGAAAGTTAGGAGTGTATATCAAGCCAGACGAGTGTGGCGTTCCATCCTCTTTGCCTACCAAGTATTATAAAACGTTGTGCGATGTTTTTCCAATAAACCGCAAAATTTATACCCTACCTTCGGTTCAATTCAAGTCAATACTTCGAATCCAACTTCTACTATCATGCGAGCTTTTCGCTTATTTATAAGCTTATACGTTTCCAGCAATTTATTGACCACGCTGGTCAAAAGGTTCTTACGTCTCGAGACGAGAACATTACCATTTGCCGTTCACGTACAAATGTTCTATCCAGGATATTTTACGTTTAAGTTTTCTTGAGGAATTGAGCTTCACAGGCACCTGTTTCTTAACCCTTTGGCTACAAAAATTCGAAATACGGGCTTTCGGTACTCTTCTTCTTCTTCGTCTTAGTCCTCATTACTGAGGGTTGTGACCCTTGTTAAAGCCATGACTCTTCTCCAGTTATCCCCTGACTGCGCTGCACGTAGCGCTCAAACCACCGAGGTGCATACTGCTTGCTGCCTTAACTTGATCGGTCCATCGTGTGGAGATCTTCCCATACAGGCTACCAACCACAACCAGTCATTCCAGGCTATCCTGATTACCACGCGCAACGTTTCTAAAGAACTGAAGAATCCGTCGTCTACAGACGTTGACTAGATTCAAGCCATCCAAACAAAGTGTAGTTCCTGGTGAATGGACTCGTTGGTGCGTCTAGCTGTCCATAGAATTCGGAACATACGCCTCCAACACCACATTTCGAAAGCGTAAAATTTTCTCCTTTCTGCTGCTTTTATGGTCCATGTTTCAGCAACATAGAGAAAATCGGAGTGGACCAAACTCCTGACAAGCTTTATCTTGGTGTTGTTACGCACACTTCGGTCTTTCCAGAATTTGTCTAGCTTAGACACGACACTTTTGGCAATTCGGTAGGTACTCTAGCGAGAAATTAAAATAAAGGATAAAAGTAGACTGGATGCAGTCGAAATGCGTTCTTTCAGACGAATGTCCCGCAAAACGTTGTTAAAAATAGATGTTCGAATGGTGATAACTCCGGCTGTGACATTTTGTCTCGCCAAATTTGATTCACCAATGATACATTGTTTATAAATTATCACATTTAAATTTTTAATTATTTATGTTGAAATCGCGATATTTCTGTCATAGCAACCCCAAAAGTCCTAGTAGCCAAAGGGTCAAAAGCAAAATGCCAACTCATCCCTCCTTCATAATAAATTTCGGACGAAATGTACCCTCAGTTGGAAACCATGCCCTCCATAGTAATATCACATGAGGTGTAATCCACTACTCTTAGACTCTTGGGTACATGATCGTCCTTTGAGGTTTCTTATCCACTCGAAGGCCAGAATTAAATTATGATTTGCGCTAAGCCGAAATACGAATGTAAGATAACACCTCAATATTTTTCTTTTGATGTTCGGTAAATTTGAGTGATCAGATTGATCATCGCTAGATCACCGCACAGATAGGCGATTTAAATGAAATTTATGCACAAGTAATATTTGCGTATGTTATTGTACAATATTTTGTGTTGAACGATTCTAAGAATTGTGGAATGAACAACAATTTATTATTAACTATCAGATGCTGGATTATTCACGCTACTGATGACACGTCTTCATTTGTCTATATTAATATGTGTTAATTTGTCATCCGTAAAGTAAATAATCCACTGTCTGATTCTGAGAATAAATAATAATAAATAATTGATCAACTGGTCAAATAAAAGTACAGGAACCTGTCACAGCGAGCACCTCTCATAACGTGTTATTCGCAAAACGAACTAAAACAAAAAAGTGAAAAGGTTGCTTCCTTAACGAGCGACATTTCGCATAACGAGTTGCAGAGAAAGGGCGAGTCCCTTTTTCACGACATTCACTTGTGAGTCTGTCTAGATCACAAATCGCTAACTCCTTTCAAGAACGTCATAAATCAAAATACTTGATTTTTCAGGGGAACGTTTTTAAAGTTTAAAAATATAATACAATGTATTAAAAATAAATATCAAGCCACTAATTGAACTTTTTACTGTGCAACAGAACTTTTTAGGTAAAACCAGAAGGTTTTTTCTCTATTCGAAAAATATTTAGTTAATTTAAAAAAATAATTAAACAATACCTTTTCTTCAAAATGAAAAAACAACGCAATCTGCCCTGAACCGGGTAAATATTAAGTTAAAAATATGCCTCTTTTGCTGGGATATAGTACATTTTCTGGGCATTCTGAAAACATGCATAACTGAAAATTGACGATTTTTGATTTATGACGTTCTTGAAAGGAGTGAGCGAAATGTCAAATATGATTGACGTACGACGCCATTATAACATCTTCCGATAGAATGATTAATTTTGCGCCACACTGTATAATGTTTACCTTTGCCTCGCGCGATAGTCTAAGGCAGGGGTTCCCAATCTTTTTCAGCCCGCGGCACACTTCCAAGTGCAGTATTTTGTCACGGCGCCCTACTTTAGTAAACTATTTGGAAAAGATAATGTGACTTTATACATATGTATATATCTTATAGTCGGAAGAAATAGGTACCTATAACTATAGAAGTTGGGTAGAAAGATGCTAGCTCTCTAAATTGAAATTGTTGAAAAATTGTTGCAAACCCGTGAATATTTGTGGTTTCGGATAATGATAGAGGATCGACTCACGGCGCCCCTCTTGACTTTCTACGGCGCACCAGGGCGCCGCGGCGCACACTTTGGGAACCCCTGGTCTAAGGAGAGCGCGTCGGGCACGTATACGTTTTACACTTTATTTTCCGTGACGTTATTTTGAGAAGCGGCCCGTTAGAAATTGGTGTTTATTCGATCAAGGAACTTGTTAACGGGCAGGTAACTTTTGGTAGGCATTCGTACGAGCATGTGTTTTAGAATAAATTACACGCCTGTTCACTGTTAAAGTTTCACAAGTACACTACGAAACGGCGCCTGTAAAACTCAAGATGTGTTTCACATTTGCGAATGTTTTAAAATACACGCTCTTAGAATTTCGTTAAAATTAATGTGTTTCTCGCGTTTATTCCCCCGCGGCGCGTGTCGGTTTATGGAAATGAAACGAGAAAATTGCTCAATACACGAGAATTTCGTTAGTTTTTTACATCACATTTTTAAAACTATTCTACTGCTGATGTAGTTTAAAATATTCATTCGCACGCATAAACCGAAGAGGCTCGGTTTTTGGATGTAATATTTGAATTGCTCGAATGAAATCAAATTTAAATAAAAACTCTCTTCAAAAACGGCCAAGGGAACATCACAATATTGTATTTTCTCAGATAAATAAAATTTTTATTTTATATATATATATATATATATATATATATATATATATATATATATATATATATATATATATACAGTATCTACTCAATGAATTAGGGCCACCCATTATTTTTATGAATACTCTGAAATCCTTTGGATTATTATATTTATTTTACATAAATACTTTAAGTTTTCTATTGACATCTAATATCATGTATATTACCTTCAATAATATGTAAAATATACCTGGATTATTTAAGCCTTTACAAAATTTTAAACCCTTTTTCTGAGAAAGGTCCCTAATTAGCCCAGGTAGACAGATAGTTGAAAGTTCAAAAAATAGTCCTATCTCATTTATTAGTGAAGTTTCTTGAGTTCTGGTTGTTGTTTTGTTTAGAGAGGTTATATAGTTATCGTGTCTTGTGAAAAAAAATTAATTTTTAATTTTAGTTCGTAAAGTATAAAAAAAATTTGTAAACACAAGTGTTTTTTTTGAAAAGGACAAAATGGGAAAAAGTAAAGACATTTCTGAGGAAAAAAAGTCTAGTGTTATAGTGCTACTGAAATTAAGAATACTATCTAATAGAGAAATTTCAAAAAAAGAAAACGTTTCTCGTCAAACAGTGGACAGAATTTCAAAATCAATAAAAAATCAGTCACCCGCCACCAGCAATCGGCGAAAGAACTGTCGTAGGATTAGAAAAACAACACCGAGGACTGATCGAAAAATCTTTCAAAGTGCCTTAGAAAACCGTAGTGCATCAGCAAAAACATTAAAAATAAAATTGGAAGAAGAGGGTATAAATATATCGGTATCAACACTGAGGCGACGTCTTTACGAAGTAAATCTGAAATGCAGGCGCCCTGTAAAAGTACCAAAATTGACACCACGAATGAAAGCGGATCGATTAAAATGGGCCAGGCTACATCGAAATTACTCGGTAGATGATTGGAAAAAGGTATTTATTTAAATTGAATTTTCAACATATCATTTTAGTAAATAAACTTATATATTTGAATTAAACTTAAATTTTCATTATTTTTCAGGTCATCTTTAGTGATGAGTGCCGGTTAGAAGCCGTGACAGAGAGCCGTCGATTCGTCAGGAAAACACCAATGGAACGTTACAATGAGGCCTGTGCGGTAAAAGTTATCAAACACCCCCCTGCAACAATGATATGGTCATGTATTATTAACAATTTACCTGGGCCGTTGTTTTTCGTGGAAGGAACAATGAACCAAAATTCCTATAATCAGGTCCTCGAACGAATTTCATTGCCCTTCTACCATACACTCGACCCAACAGAAGGTCCATACACCTTGCAGGATGGGGCACCTTGCCACCGGGCTAAATCAATAATAAAAATTTTGTCTAACAAAAATCTGCCTTTGCTCCCCTGGCCTGGAAATTCTCCGGACCTTAATCCTATAGAAAACGTATGGAGCATGTTAAAAAATAAGGTATACTCATTTCCAAATCCGACAGTAGACTGTCTAAAAAAAAATATTCAAAAAATTTGATCAGAAGACGAAGAAATAAAAAACATGATAAAACAGTGCATTTTAAGTATGCCAAAAAGAATTGAGGCAGTTATTTCTGCCAAAGATGGAAATACTAAATACTAACTATATTTATATGAAAATATATGCATAATTTAAGCGTAATAAAGTGTTCATGTGTAAATAAAATTCAATGTTGTTTTATTCAAGGTTTTCTCTGAGTTATTCCTGTTTGAATTGAGAAATTGCGCGAAATTCTGCGTGGCCCTAATTCATTGAGTAGATACTGTATATATATATATATATATATATACACATATATATATAGACAAACATAACAAAAATATTCTTCGCTCAAATGTAATATTGCAATTGGCGTACTTGAAACGTTTTTGAAAGAAAGAGTTTAATTTATAAAAAGTTAGTTTTATAGAACTATAAATCTCGCGATTTATCATCACCCATAGTTGGTGTTTGAATAAACTTCACGAAAAACGCTATCGTCGATATCATCATCCAAGAAAAAAATAAACATTGTCTTGTCTAATACAAAGTTGCTGACGCTACACAATGTATCGGTAAAGTTGTGAATTATGGCGCAAAGTTTCCTTACAGCGCACCCCGTGAATGGAAAACCAACCCTCAGCACAAAGTTGTTAAGGCAGTTCCAACTACTGTTATTAGCATTTTACTTGCATTTGGATTTTTTACTGACCTTTTTTAATCTTACTCTTTCCTTGAAGATAAACCTGTTATGATGTATTTTTAATTGATTTCCTTAAAAGTGTCTTGAATTTTATTCCTTATAATACTGTCTATCCGTATTGCGAAATTACTCTTGCATAAAACTAAAGTTTTAAAAAAATATATATTTCTTGACTCTTGGGTACATGATCGCCCTTTGATGTTTCTTATCCACTAGAAGGCCAGAATTAAATTATGATTTGAGCTAAGCCGAAATACGAATGTAAGAACCTTTACCCTTCTCCGCAGGGGTAGGCAGAGAGAATAGAACGCCACACCACTCTGTCTTTGCAAACATTCTTCGCGTCTTCCACGTTCATGAATCCCCTCATACATACCCGCCAATTGTTACGACTCCTAACCTGACCACTTTCAAGTATTTGGCATACCTGATCGTGCCAAGTTTTTATCGGTCTTCCTCTGCTCCTTTTTCCAATTACATTCGCCTCATAAATTTGTTTTACCTTTTTAATTGAGTTCCTTAATAGTGTCTTGAATTTTATTCCTTATAATACTGTCTATCCGTATTGAGAAATTACTCTTGCATAAAACTAAAGTTTAAAAAAAATGATATTTCTTGGTACATTGCATTTAATTATGTTTGTATACATATAAAGAGAAACTTTAGAAGAGAAGAGATTTTACTATTTCCGTGAGCCTAAGCGGCTCATTATTATAAATAGGTATCAAATTGTGGTAGGGTGGGCTTGAACCGAGAAACTCTGACTCTAGAGCTCGCGACACTAACCACGGGACCACAACCAGACACGTTCATGTCCAAATTACGATTTTTTTGTGATTTTCAATGAATTATTTTTTTATTATTTTTATGCATCTCAACATAAATGACGAAGAATATGTAAGTCTGGGCATTAACGGGGCTTACGACCGTCATAGGCTGGTTTAAGTGATCGCTTTACACGCGTGTAAACCACACTACTAAAATTTTCGGAAGCTCTATATTATTTATCCAATTTCGAAACGTTGTACAAGAATCACTAGAATGTTCACGAGAGACATCTATTGATGAGATGAAGAAGCTTTTTTTATTGAGCACTACCTCTAGATATATCGATCAAACTTTATACACTCTTGAACTCGACAGACTAGGTACACGAGAGAAAAAGTATTTGGACACACTCAAAATGTTATCCGACCATTTGCCTTGCGTTCTCTTATACGCTATCACACTCTTTCGCACTAACGTACCATCGTTCTGTCACTCTCCTCCTGCAAGCCTCTTCGTGTCTAATTTTCATGTCCAAGTGACGACTTTTTTGTGTTTTTCAAAGTATATATTTTTCTCTTTTTCTTTTCAGGACCCTCAAGCGTCATATGACGTCAACAACCACGACGAGGACCCATCTCCTCGGTACGACATGGTGGACTCCAACCGTCACGGGACGCGATGCGCAGGAGAGGTGGCCGCTACGGCCAACAACTCGCTCTGCGCAGTGGGCGTGGCCTATGGCGCTAGTGTCGGAGGTAATTTTTAAATTTCAAATTTGGATTCGGAACGAGTGTTCGAATAGTGTTTTTACTTTTTTTAAATCTTTTTTTTACAAATAGTAATATTAGTATAAAACCAAGTACCCGTCTCTTCGTCAGGATAATTACTACAATAGCATGCAAACAATACTTCATGTCACTACCATAGCGCTATTCACACATTTATAACTACATAAAATGTTGATTACACGCGATTCTAAAATTTACTCTCATTAATTACATGAAATTACAGTAACATTAAACAATAAATATGATTTAATTTCAATTTGATTTAAGTTTTGTGCTGACATTTCTTGGTGGAACTACATTTTATATAATATATAACGAAAAAACTATATAGTTTTTTCCACATGTACTCGCATTTGTGTTAAAATATATGTATATAGATCAGCATATTAAATTTAAGTCTCTTTTTTATACATAACCAGTTTAGTTCTTCTCTCATTTTTTCTATATTATTATATCTTTTTTCTATAATAATATAGAAAACTACATTCATTGCTTTATTTTGTATAATTTCTAATTAATTTAAATTTCCTTCATTTTCGTTGTCATTTACGATTTGGAGATTGTCTCCAAACTCACTGGCATGGTAACTTAATGCATTCTGTGCGAAAGTTGGATTGTTAAGACATTGTGTAACATTTCACATACAGTTAAGTTTTGTTCAGAACCCGCTGGGACCAATGACAGTATAATTCTTGACTTTACATTTTCTACGACTTTCCCTCCCATTCGTCTTACCTATCCCCATTCCTTCCCCCGGAGACACGTTATATTTTTTGAAGATATCCTTTTTACGTTTTAAAAAGCTGTTACATTAAACTACGATGGATCGATGGGTTATACTGAAGGCTTTATGAATGAATACTCTAAATAAAAAACTTTATAAATATTAAATATTAAAATCCGCTTAAATATAAAATATAAAAAGTTTATATATATAAAATATTTTGTCCGCACGCTCTGCTACCGTTCTGGAGGCCCCGGGTTCAATTTCCAGAGGGGTCAAATAAATATAAGTGATTTTTTTCATTCTAATATTTATTCCATAGTACCCTGGACTGGTACCTGAAGCGGAGGGCTGATCACATTTCTTTCATGTGTTAAACGATCAAGATAACACTGTTAACTGATAACAGCGTTTGTATTATGCAGTGCTCTATGCACCATTGGGATGCGGATAAGAATTTGAATGAATTGAATGAAATATTTAAATCAAACACTATTTTTATAGTCTTCTATATTGTATTTTTATGTATTTTTAAGAATAAAAGACAATTTAGTTTACTCCAAAAATCAGTGTTTGATGTTAAGAAATATTTGAGTTTTTATTATTTACTCAAATATTTTAATTGCATGCTATTTCTGTGAGCCTAATCGGCTTATAGGCATCAAATTGTGGTAGAGTGGGTTCGAACCGAGAAATTCTAGTAAGAGTCCGCGACACTAACCGCAGGACCACAACCCGACACATTTAATGTTTAAATTAAAATAGATTTCTACAAATTAAACGCCAAATCTATAAATAGTATTATTAAAACTAACCATTATGCCACTTTCTCGTAGGGATAGGCATAGATAATAGAACGCCGCACCAATCTGTCGAAAGAACGGTAAAACATTTATGAGATGAATGTGGTTGGTAAAAGAAGGAGAGGAAAACCGAGGAAAACTTGACTTGATCAGGTATATCAAATACTCAGCCGTGATCAGGTTAGGAGTCTGAATAATTGGCGGGTATGTACATATTTATTGTACATATACATACCGCAGCGTGAAGTTACATGATAGTTAGTTAGGTAAACCTTTTCCACTCTGACCATTTTTTCTCATAACTGATAAAAAGCTACTCTGATAAAAAAGCGACGTTTTTTTACCATTGAAATAAATATTTTGGTTCCCTAATTTTGGGACACTCTTTCTGACAATTCGTATGACCATGTTAATTAAGATTAACTGTATTTATCTGAAATATTTTTTGGTAGGATTTACTTGGGTGATAGAGAAATCAGTGATTAAAGTTATACCTGCGCCGGGCCAGACATTGTGGCCCACGGAGCTGCCTACTAGAATCATACGGGCCAGAATGTCTGGCCTACAGAGTGGTAAGAGTTAATGGTGGAGACTGACCGGAGTCATTTCGTCGTAACGTAACACGTTACGATGCGAGCATTCGTGTAGTCAGTACAGCGAGCCGAGCGCTCCATCCATAGTCGGAGCGCTCGCCGCGAGCGAAGCTACGACGTTACGTTACCACGAAATGCTCCCGTCCCCACCGTTAGATGATTGAGGGTCGGCAGCTGTCCATATATGCAGTAAGCAATCAATATTCAGAATAATCAGTACATAGTGTTTGGCCTATCAGTTAGTTAGCATACTTCCCATTGGCCGACGCTGACAATGACCATTCACTGTCCATACACAGACAACGGACGTCCATTAACCTTATCGGCCTGCCCGACTCGAATCGCAGCGTGTCACCAGTGTGATTAATGCGATCTGATTTGATTCAATGCATTCCCGCGAGAATGTAGTGAGGTATTCGCAAAAGCACTTCAGGTCGTCGGTTATTTATAGCATTATGGTTTACAGCGCCATCTAATTTCTCTGCTTGGATTTATATATCTAATGTAAGGCGATGGTGACCCGATTTATTCAGTATGAGCGCTAATAGGGCGTTTGTGCACCACACGGAATTTTACTGTCCGGCACTTCAGTTAGCGTGATAAAACGATTTTAATTTATGTATTAATTTTTAATCAAACACAGATTTTTTGAGTCTACTAAGTTGTATTTTATTAACAAAAAAACATAAAAAAATAATATTGTGACTATTGTTTCGCCTTGTTAGGGCATTGTCAAACGAATGAATCTGAGTTTGATTTGAAATTAACACATAAATTAAAATGGAGTTCTACAAATTAAACGCCAAATCAATAAATAAAATGATAAAACGATGATTGGCTTGTGCTTTTTGTCCATCTTTCTTCGGATCACGTTGCGCGTAAATTCGATCACGCTAAACTGTCGTAGTCGCTTTTATATCTCAAAACCGGACTGCCGGACGGTAAAATTCCGTGTAGTACACAAGCGGCTATACTGCTTTCGTTGAGACAAGAATTTTTTTTCAAATATATTATATAAATTGTCATGTTGTTCCACAAAGTTAATGCCGAATCAATAAATAATAAAGCGTGCCATGAAAGGCTTCGATTCAATTTCATCCTTATGACCTCTGCGATATTTTCCTTGCGTTTACCATATTAAATCCATCCCTTGAACAAATAAGTGAATGCTGTCTGCTTTCATCCCAGGATAACTTTGTCGTATCGATCTTTAGGGTTCCAATACAAACACCATCTCGTGTATCCGAGTCTTGTGTAGTTTACCTTCCGGGTGAATAGTTAAAGGCCTTTCGGAAACTGGACATTGGACCGTGTGGTCTGTGTCGAGAACAATTTCGTGTTGCGTTGGAGAAATTTCGGAATATATTCGGACACCTCTAGGAAGGGCAACTATACTTTGATAACTTATATATAATACATATATATATATATATATATATATATATATATATATATATATATATATATATATATATATATATATATATATATATATATATATATATATATATATATGTACCTAAAATCTGGCGGAGTCAAAAGTCTGCGTAATCGGAGGGCATGTATGACTAGATGTATGGATGTGAAGGAGGCTAGGAGTGTATGTCAGGACAGAAGAGTGTGGCGTTCCATCCTCTCTGCCTACCACTGCGGGGAAACGGCGTGATGGTAGTAGTAGTAGTAGTAGTATATATATATATATATATATATATATATATATATATATATATATATATGCTAACCGATGGTACATAGGGCACTAAATCATATAAACGCAGTGTTATCTTGATCGTTAACACATGAAGGAAGGGTGATCAGACTTCCGCTACAGGTACCAATCAAGGTTTATATTGAATAAATATTAGAGTGAAAAAATCTCTTATATTTATTTGTCCGCCTCCGTAGTGTAATGGTCAGCACGGTCGGCTACCGTACTGGAGGTCCCGGGTTTAATTCCCAGGGGGGGTCAAATATGCAATTGAAGTCATTTCTTCGCTGTAATATTTATTCAATATTACCCTGTACTAGTGCCTGAAGCGTAGGGCTGATCACCGTTCCTTCATGTGTTCACGATTAAGATAACACTGCGTTTATATGATGCAGTGCCCTATGCACCATCGGGTGCGGATAAGGGTTAGAAGAATATTTATTTGACCCCCCTCCCCCTGGGAATCGAATCCAGGGCCTCCAGAACGGTAGCCGAGCATGCTGACCATTACACTACAGAGGCGGACAAGTATAAAATTCATGTAAATAAACCTGTCATCTGCAGACTTAATATATTATTTAAATATAATGATAGATTTATTCATATAATATATTATATTATAGTATAAATTACAAATAAGGATATTTTTTCACTACGCGTGTAGTCTTTACGTCCTTTCTAGTTTAGATCAACGCAAGGAATATATTTGTGATTCCTAGTTCAGGCATTTCCATAAATGTACGTGTATATTCTCAAGTAAAGGATTCTTTCAAGGCCCTTTCTATTAACCCTTTGTCTGTTATTCCAATAAAATTCATATATTGGCTTCCGGGAACCTCAAAATTGCTAATGAGAATCGGATTATCGTGTTCCTATTCAGGAACGTCACGAGGGATTCTCCTAATGCCAGTTTGTATCGAATCATTTGCTTGCCTGATATATATTTGATTCCTTCTTGTGACAAATTCTCCCACCTTTCACCTCGTCAAAAAGGAAATCCAGCTAATTCCACGCCGTGCCATTCAGATGGACACTAATCTTTTCATTTGTCAACACGAAGCTATTACCAAAATCACCTAGAACGGGAGATTAAAGTTTCCTGTACGTGTTCTGCCCAAGGCGAGCCATATTCACAGTCTGGATGAAAGATGGATAGTCTTAATCGACCCCCGGATTTAAAAAAATACACGTATCTTTACTGCCACAGAATCGTTGTGCTTTATCTTTTCCCTTAGGGCGTTTGTCCACTACACGGAATTACGCGAAATTTTACTGTCCGTCACGTCAGTTAGCGTTTTCAAACGACAATTGGCTTGGATTGGCTTGTTCTTTTGTCCATCTTTCTTCGGATCGGAGCTCTTGATTAGTGCGTGAACACGTTGTGCGTAAATTCGATCACGCTAAACTGTCGTAGTCGCTTTCATTTTTCAACCGGACTGCCGGATGGTCAAATTCCGGGTAGTGGACAGTCGCCCTTACGGCGCTAAAAATTTCCTCGTGCACCGGTGATAAATGTATTTTGTACATTTGTCAAAATACACATTCCCGTTTTTAAAAATGGGAAAAATATGAATATTCCTAAATGTTGCTTTTATTGACCATAGTTGAAGTTCATATGTAACAATCTTGCAATGTTAGCTCTGATAAGTATTTGAAAACGAGAAAAAATACACCGCAAGTAGCCGCAATAGCTGGCGTAGCGACACGACCGCCGCGTAAGACGATCTGCGCACTACTGGCGCAGTAAACACGCTACGACATGCGCGTATATGCAAAGCACGCCACGCATAGAAACGTTTGTGTATTGGTGATTTTATCCCTGATTTTTTCACAAATTATTCATTTCCGTCCCTGCAAATGAATAACTTTATATATATATATATATATATATATATATATATATATATATATATATATATATATATATATATATATATATATATATATATATATATATATATATATATATATATATATATATATATATATATATATATATATATATATATATATATATATATATATATATATTTTTTTTTTTTTTCTATTTCTTAAGTAAGCTTATATTACAACTAATTTCAACTATTATATAAACTTAATTTACTATATCTATTTATTTATTTCCATTTCCTTACAGTAAAAACATTTATTTTTAAATTCTTTCAGACTGCTTTCATTCTTCATGCATTCAGGCATCTCATCATATATTTTCAAACCCTTATACAACAATTTTGAGACTGTTTTTTTCATAAATGGCAGTATTATTTTATCCTTATTTCTAGTAATATGTTCATGACAATTTTTGTTTTGGTAATTTATCATAATTTGTTATAATACTTTCATGTAATGCATAATTATATAACAGAGGAATACTTAAATTCTGAGCCCGTATCTATTATACATATTTTATATTAATATTCTAATTTTAAAAGTTGAGTTGTAGTAAATATTATCTATCTACCTTTTTTGCTCGCATCCACTGAAAATATTTCGATATCCGTATGGCGAGCGTCTCTGAATCCGGGGGTAATCTCCGAGCCAACTTTTACGGAGGAAGTCTGAATGGACGAAGCCCAGGGCGTATTGGAAATCGCAAATCGGCCAGATTTGAGAAAAACTCGTTTGCACTTGTAAAAGTTGTAAGCGCTAGAAATCAGCACGACCCTTTTACTAGCGCTTCCCCAGAATTTAGGAAAGGTCTCAATTTGCTGTATTGAACACTTTATGGAATCCTGCGAAACAGTTTCCGGGAGCAAACAATTTTATCGGCTATTTTTATACTTTTGCTCTAAAAGATATATATATATATATATATATATATATATATATATATATATATATATATATATATATATATATATATATATATATAAATATATATATATATATATATATATATATATATATATATATATATATATATATATATATATATATATATATTTATATATATATATATATATATATATATATATATATATATATATATATATATATATGTATATATATATATATATATATTTGTCCGCCTCCGTAGTGTAATGGTGAGCACGCTCGGCTACCGTTCTGGAGGACCCGGGTTCGATTCCCAGGGGGGGTAAGAACAAATATGAGTGATTTTTTCACTGTAATATTTATTCAATATTACCCTGGACTGGTACTAGAAGCGGAGGGCTGATCACCTTTCCTTCATGTGTAAACGATCAAGATAACACTGCGTTTATATGACGCAGTGCCCTATGCACCATTGGGGTGTGGATAAGGGTTTTATTATTATAATATATATATATATATATATATATATATATATATATATATATATATATATATATATATATATATATATATATATATATATATATATATATATATATATATATATATATATATATATATATATATATATATATATATATAATATATATATATATATAAATATATATGTGTGTGTGTGTGTGTGTGTGTGTGTGTATGTGCATGTGTGTGTATATTTTAAATATATTCTTTTTTAATCTTGTTCCATAGAAAAAATCCTTTAACCACTCATAAATAACTCTCCTTTTTTTTCCTTCCTGCATTTATCATTTTTTATACCATACCCTTTCCCTTTTACTCCCTTTCTCACACACACACTCCCACTCTTCCCTTTTTTTTCTTTTTTATCTCTTAATGTTTTAATAGTTATTATAACATAAATGTGGAATTGTTTAATTGGCTTTATTATTATAAATGTAACTATTTTTGTTAATGTAATATAATGTTTACTATTGTTAATGTAACTATTTTTTATTATATATTTTTTTAATGTAAAGCCGTACAATTTCCGATATAAATATATGTTTGTATATAATTTAGTGATATAAATAAAATATCATCACAGATCAATTTGTGGCGTTCTTTTTTTGTTATGGTTTTTTATACGGACGTCCAATGTTTTTTTTTCTGAAGTGCGAGTGATTTAAATACACATTGTGGGAAATTTATCATTTCATTTATTGATTTGGCAGACACTTTGTGGTAAAATTCTATCCATTTTTATTCAACAACCATTCGTACACAACATTGCATTTTTTTGTCAGCATTCGAACTTCTACCATACATCGTTTTATTGCATATTTATAATCAACATTGCTTGGTACATTTCTTTAATTATTTTTTTATTTTTCTTCTTTACCAGGAGTCCGGATGTTGGACGGCGACGTCACGGACGCCGTGGAAGCCAGATCCTTGAGCCTGAACCCCCAGCATATAGACATCTACAGCGCCTCCTGGGGTCCTGATGATGACGGAAAGTCTGTCGATGGACCTGGAGAGCTAGCTACAAGGGCATTCATAGAAGGTGTAACTAAGGTAGATAGAGATTACTTATTATTATGCTAGTTATAGGTCAGTGGCTCCATCACCGGGATCTGTATAGATCTATGTATATAATTTAAAACACATATCGCTCACTCCTTTCAAGAACGTCATAAATAAAAAAAACTTGATTTTTCAGGAGAACGTTTTTAATGTTTAAAAATATAATACAATGTATTAAAAATAAATATCAAGCCACTTATTGAACTTTTTACTATGCAACCGATCTTTTTAGGTAAAACCTGAAGGTTTTTTCTCAATTTGAAAAACATTTAATATATTTAAAAAAAAAAAATTAAACAATACCTTTTCTTCAAAATGCAGAAAGAACACTTTCTGCCCTGTAGCGGGTAAATATTAAGTTAAAAATATGCCGCTTTTTCTGGGACATAGTACATTTTCTGGGCATTCCGAAAACACGCCCAACTGAAAATTGACGATTTCTGATTTATGACGTTCTTGAAAGGAGTGAGCGATATAAGACTCACCCCTTCCTAGACTCCATACCAAGTTTTTTTTTATTTACTTTGTTTTAATTTATTCGTATATCTAGAAGTTTCAAGAATTAGTGTGGTTGCCAATCGTGGGTAGATCCATCACTTAAACCAGCCTTTGACGGTCGTAGCCCCTGTAAATATCCAGACTTCCACATTCTTCCTTCTTCATCTATGTTTGATATAAAAAAATAATGTCTTCTTCTTCTTCCTGGCTACATCCCAACTTATCGTCTTTGTAGGCTGCTGGGGCTAGCTTTCCTCGTCCTCGGGTCGTAGGTCCTTCTGTCATGGACAACGTCAGCTAGGCCATGTCTTCGAACCATATTTTCTCTTTGCAGCATCCATGATCTTTTTGATATTTTTCTAGATTCTAAAAACTACAATTGCTTATCGAAAATCAAGGTTTTTTTTTATTTCTTCGAATTCCAATTTATATCTTATATTCCGAATTTATATACTAATTTTACTATAAGAATTGTGTTAACTTATTTTTAAAAAAAATTAATTTTATATTTTTTTCTTTGTTCCAAGGGTCGAGCTGGCAAGGGGTCCATCTTCGTGTGGGCCTCTGGCAACGGGGGCAGAGATCATGACAACTGCAACTGCGATGGGTATACCAACTCCATCTGGACCCTTTCAATCAGCTCTGCCACGGAGAAGGGCGAAGTGCCCTGGTACTCCGAGATGTGCAGCTCGACCTTGGCGACCACTTACAGCAGCGGATCCACAAATGATAAACAGGTATGATTTTAACCCTTTGGTGGAAAAATTTTATTCCTTATAATTACTTCAAATTACTTACGTGAATTTGTTAACAAGCCATTTTATAATATGAATGTAGAAAAAAAATATTAAAAAAAATATTCGTGGTAAAAAGATAATCGTGGTGGGAAGCATATATCCCACGGAACCATTTCAGTCACCTAATTTTAGTCGGAATAAAAATCATCATATTTTTTAATTGACATTAGTAAAATCCAAGTGAAAACACTGCTCCCCAATGACTTTTTTGTGCCATTTTCTTAGGTGGGAATACATCTTCCCACCGCCCACCAAAGGGTTAATATACACATTCATATCGTTAAGTGATTTAAAACATCAAAAAAAATACTCTAAAAGGAAGAAGATTAAATATAGTATTATCTATTAAATCTTCTAATCAGTGGACGTCTAGATAGTCCGGTTTTGATTTCCGAAATAACGTATAATGTACCTGGCTACCGTACCCGTTGAAGAAAACTTTATTTAGGACTCTTTATTTCCATATGCGACCGGGTGATATTTATGATATTTTGTACACAGGTTGTGACCACCGACTTGCACCACTCTTGCACCACTAGCCATACTGGGACATCGGCCTCTGCGCCTCTCGCTGCTGGAATATGTGCGCTGGTCCTGGAAGCTAATAGAGATTTGACATGGAGAGATATGCAGCATATTGGTAAGAAGAAATATTGTTCTTTAGTTTAAATTCTGGTTGGTTTAGATGCTACGTTTTCTAATATTCTGAGCACCCTAGGCGAGTCAGCTATGGCAATGTACTATGTTTTTTTAAGGACTGAGTAGGTACAATGTCTACAATGTCAATATCGATCCCAAAACGGACAGCGGACAGCAGTAATGTTTAAATTTATTTTGTATTTTACATTTTGATTTAAGATTTTATAAAATCTGAACATGTGTCATATTATGGAGGTCCTCACCAAAAAGTTACATTATTGTACAAAAAAATCCTTGAAATGCAAATCTATTACGTTTACTATCGAAATCTGAATTAAAATTGCGACAAAACGTGACCAATCCTGTGTTGAACCAATATGAAATCATTAAATCGCACCAAAACGTAACAATTTTACAAGCTAGAATTTCTGATTACTTAAAATCATTTATCATGGATATGTGACGTTTTGGTGAGGACCCCCACATATGACCTTCCTTGTGGGTGGATTAATAAAAAATATTTTTTACAGTGGTACGCACTGCAAAGCCAGCCAACCTCGCCACCACTGGCTGGCGGATCAATGGAGTCGGTAGGAATGTCTCGCACTCCTTCGGCTATGGATTGATGGATGCCTCTGCCATGGTCCGCTTGGCCCGCTCTTGGAGAACTGTTCCCCAGCAGCGTCACTGCGAAGTCTCAGCGCCTCATGTTGACAAGTAAGTCACCAAATCAACAAACTCTGTTTTTCTTCTTCATTTTTAGTTCAATGACTGTTGGATTTAGGCCTTTTTACGGACCTGGTCTCGGTATATCTCTTGTGTCATTTGCACGCTGTGTTTTTTCTTCTTCATCTTTGCTCATTGAATGGTGAATTTAAGCCTTTTTACGGACCTGGTCTTGATATATCTCTTATGTTATTTGTACACGTTGTTTTTCTTCTTCATCATTAGCTCATTGACTGTTGGATTTCGGCCTTTTTACGGACCTGTTCTTGGTATATCTCTAATGCCTTAATGGATGTCTTAGATAATCCCAACTGCTCTGTCCCACGTTCATCTGTTTTCTTTACCACATTTTTTCCTTTTACTCTGAGATAGATTTAAAGAAAAACTGCTATTTTAATTTTAGCCTTAAAGTTCTTAACTCGGTCATAATCTGATTCAATTATCTGTCTAGGTTGATCCCGGCAAAGAGCCAAGTGGTATTGCAACTCGCTGTAAATCACTGCGCTGGAGTCAACTACTTGGAACATGTCCAGGCCAAAATCACCTTGTCGGCCGCTCGTCGTGGAGATCTGCAGATAAACCTCACATCGCCGGCTGGAACTAAGACAACTCTCCTCGCGTCCAGGTTAGAAAAAGATACACTTAAAAATTACTTTATCTTTAGTCGTCACTTTTTTTTTAAATCATGCAAGTCCTCATACAAACCCGCCGATGATTCCGATTCCTGACCTGACCACTTTTAAGCATTTGAAATACTTGATCATGCTTTGTTTTCTTCCGTTTTCTTCTGCATTTATTACCAACCACATTCTCCTCATAAATTTGTTTTATCTCAGCCTTGCATTCTTTCTTCAAATCACCATTAGTTATCATTTGTTTGTAAAATGAATGTTTTATTTTAAGGTCACACGATATATCACGGAACGGTTTCGTTTCATGGCCTTTCATGTCTGTCCATACATGGGGAGAGTCTCCTTATGGTATTTGGCAGTTGGAGATCCACAACGAAGGAAGATATTTGGGTATGGATCCTTTTTTTTTAAATTTAATAACATATATTTTGTAAAATACCATTTACGTTTAATCAAACTAACAATATACATTTAATACGGTTTCAACTAATAACTCTCTTAATCCTGTATATTTTGTATTTAGGCCTGATTCATATTATATTAACTGAACGAGATAACTTTTACGCTTCCTAATATGTTTGTGTTATGAACATTTATAGGGCGCGCCACCCTTCAAGACTGGGCGCTCATATTCTATGGCACTGGAAGCCCGGCCGACAAAAATGATCCCAGTCCTTATAATAACAATTATTACAAAATTAATATTACCCAATCCGTCCTTGTGCCTTCCGTCGTGATGCCATCTAACAAAAATAGAAATAAGAACACCGGAAAAAATAATGGAAACGGTAACCTTTCTACGCAGTATGTAGTCAGCTCAAGCGGGAACACAAAAAAGAATAAGAACGTCAAAAATCAACACAGAAACTCTCAAGGCAAAAACAAGTCTTCCATCAGGCCGACTGTAACCAGCCTCAGAGGCATAACTAACAAAACCTCATCTTACAATAGACAATACGGAAATGGAAAAGGTCCTCAGAGACAAACAGATTCATCGTCTGGACTTCGGTCATCTTCTTCCGGTCAAAAGAAATCGCATTTTTTGTCTCTCACCACTGAAAAACCAAGACAAGAAACCACGCTTACGATGTCAGGAGTGACCAAAAACCCGAAACACGAAAAAACCACCAAATTGTCCAAAACGGCTCTAGTCAATTCGGACTCAACAATACCTTATCACACCACGAAATTTCAGAAAAACGTTTCAAAGCAACCGTTTGATTTAAACGTCAATCTTAAATCCGACAATCCTGTGTATAAAGTGGAATCCATCGCTAGGAAATCCGAGTCCAGAATGTCTACAGAAGATGATGACCTGTTCTCGACAAGGCCTTACCCGAGTACCATGGAAGTCTCCACGAACCCTCCAAACTTCAGAGGCTTCATATTCGTCGATCAGCCGCCGGATGGACACGTAGCCCCTAAGAATTCGAGGATTCCCTCGTTGTTCCAGAAGTATCCAAAAATACAGCACATCTATCCTGCTTTGTTCCCGTATCCCAAGGTGGACGTTGTCGCAAATAAGCCATCCCGGCAGCATCCCCCCCTGTCACAGTTTCATCCCGAGCTGTACCTCCGAGGTCTGGCTCCGCAGGAATCTCTGGACAGCGAGATGGATAGGGATCACCACGAGTCCAGTCTTACATCGGAAGACAAGGGTATTGCCGATAGCTTTACAGCTTCAACAACATATTGCCTGGCTGTTTACAATCGCTTGTTGATTTTAGTTTTTATCCTTGTTTTATAGTGTGTAACGTGAAGTTTTTTTATTTTATTTTAATTATTTTTTCATCTTTTTGTAGTGCAAAGTTTACCAATTTTATTTTGTTATTGTTATTTTATATTACTTTTGTACTTTTATTTTTTATAGGCTCTTCTTTTATTTTCGTTTCAAGCATGTTCCTGTATATGTCTTGTTGCACTTTTCAGTGTTGTCATGTTGACATATGATAGTCTACTTCTTTTCACTAATTAGTCAACTTTATATTTTTATTAATTACAATATATAGATACGTATAAAAGTATTTTAACGATTTATTTCAATACACCTTTATAACCAAGAAAGATCGGTGCTATAGAAAATATTGCAACCTTGAAAGTGCATGTTTGACTGTTTGTTCAATTACTCGATCTAACAAATTAATACGCATTTGCAATGAATTTTAAGCCATTGGTTTATAATAATGCACTTGAACCGTGGTAAGATTTTTAAAATGCATTAATGAAAAAATTTGAAGAAAAAAAATCCTAAAGTCTAGCATGTGTGAGTTACAAAATGATTGACTTTTTTATCTCTAAATTCGTGAAAACTTTTCATTTAATTACTGTAACACTCATATTACTGCTAGAATTATTGACTCTTGAATTTCTATGTCATGTTTCAACTAGTGTAAAAAGCCGATTTTCTCCATACAAGTCTTTCACATTTTAAGTTTTATCTGTTGAATTAGCATTTATGTAGTTTGTAGACTCTCATAATATGTTTTTACTATTATAATTAAAACACGTTTTATGATTTAAGCGACACTATTTAATTTTGTGACAGCTGTTTCGCCTCCATAGCGAACAAACCAAGGATATTTTTCATATATTTTGGACGTCAGTCTTAAAAAAATCCATTCACTGCATATGAGAAGAATTTAACTTTAAAAAAAAAAACTATATAACCATCAACCCCACTTCCCGGTGGGGTAGGCAGGGAGAATAGAATTCCACACCATCTATTTTTGCACACAATTTGCGTTTCTACTTTATGAACTGCTTTAAACAAATTTTGTTTTTAAATATGTGTATCTGTTTTTTTCGACATAGTTTAATAATGCCCGAGGCGAAATAGCTATCATTAAGAAAAATAATGAAACCATTGATCGTGTTTTGATTTATTTTATTGATAGTATACAAAGTTTTATTTTTCCTTTGTTTTTTTTTCATATGTATGAAATGTCGCATGATCTCTCATTCGAATTGTCTGCGACCGTTCCTGCTTTTCTAAGTGACCTGTTTGGATGTTCAGGTTCCCTGTCCCAGTGGGGGATGATATTCTACGGGACCGAGGTGCCCGCTCAGGAAGGTCTGGATATAGTTCCCGGCACCGTTCCGAACTCCCTGGGCCAAGTGGAACTCAACATGGGCGAGGGCGAAGCGGGCCAACACAACTCCATCGAGTCTGATCGGTCCAACTCTAGGTGGAGGGATACTCAAAAAGTTAGTATTTTTTTTATCTTTTACTCGACTTCGATACGTTTGAATTTATCATCGTTATGTCAACATATTTGTTTACTTTTTTTTTGACATCTCATCAAAGGTGAAGAAGAATATGGAAGTCTGGGCATTTACGGGGCTTACGACCGTCGTAAGCTAGTTTAAGTGATCACTTTACACACGTGCAACCTCCACGAATTCTACCAATGATTGACAACCACACTACTCAAATTCTAGGAAGTTCTATATATATGATCCAATTTTGAAACATTGTACTTGAATCACTAGAACTAGAGACATCTACAGTGAGACGAAAGAAGCTTTTTACTAAGCAGAAACTCTTTCAATTAACGTTTAACTTTATCATCTTTATATCAACCTAACCAATCAATCAATGGTCCATAGGGCACTGCATCGCATTCGTCATACGGTGTTAGAAAATGATGCGAAACGCATTGAAACACGTGTCACAGTAGATTTAAAGAAATAGTGATATCAACCAAGTAAAATTTGAGTTAAAAAATGAAAAGATATTTTTTTTTTACAAAATACATATTTAAATAATACAAAATAGTTGTCAAATATTCAAAACATTTCAAATATAACGTTTCTACCTCTCTAATAAAGTAGATACTTGTGTTTAGAGAGGGAGTTCGTTTTACAATTATTATTTTTTTTATATAAAAAAGTAAATAAAATAAAAAATAAACAAAGTAAATTAAATTTATTACATATTTAAAAAAAGTGACTGCCGAATAAATTTTTGAAGTTGTCTTATTTTTTCTAAATTTTCCGACAGATCCGAGAAGATGGAAGAGTGGAGAAGCAGGGTTCGCAAGATTCTAACACCGACGACTCGGCCGCCAGTTCTGGTTGTCTCAATTATGTAGCGACGGAACCCCAACACTGTATAGGTTTGTGCTTATTCCTTCTTGTATTGTTCTATACACTCAATGTCCCTCAAGCCACATCAAACGAACCGAAAACTAGCAAGCGGAGACACACCAACAGCATCCAAAACACACCCAACCAAGATGGATCTCAAAATGAAGACAGAAATTCAGAAATTGACTCAAACGACAATCAATCCGATCAAATGGATAGTGGATACAAAACAGAAAACCTAGCGATAAGTTCAGAAGAAAAAGACGTGCTTGCCTTGGCAATTTTTAGTAAAGTATCGAATAAGAAACAAGTCATATTTTCTTCTCCACATGTTCTTACTCGCTTATCTGTGATGAAAGATGACGGAGCTAATATGTCCCTGATAAATAGTTTAAATCAACCGCGTGTAGATATATTCAATAACAAATTAAATGTAATAGGCGATCGTGTTTCGTTAAATCTAGAATCATGGTCTCGGCCATCAGCTAGATTATTTCTAAATAATTTTAACGATTCCACCAATAAATCGTCCCTTTGCGCAGACGTCTCTATTTCACGTGAATTAACTCTTAGCAAATTGGACGGAAATCGTTCGTTAAAATCATTCGGTGACGTAATCGGATCATCGGCCAATTACCACACTCCTTCCAGTGGCGATTTCGGCTAACCGATGATCGAATAACCAATCTCGTCATCCAAATATAATAAGCCAACACTATTTAATAAAAATATATATTGTGATCGAGGTATGTTTTGTACTTTTAGTTAGACAATTTTCAAATTGTTAGCGTAATTATTGCGAGTACAATTGAAAAGTAAGTTAGATGTGTATTCCAGAATCGTCTTTCCAATTAAAGCCTTTTACATTTTTGACAAAAATGAACGCTTCTGCGTTCGTCTATCGACTAAGTTACAGTGTGTCCGTGTTAAAAATTATAAAATTATTATTGTTTAAATTTTTTAAAACCTTTTGTCATTGATCAAATGTAACTCATTTATTTTTCGTTCGATTTTTTTAAAATAGTCCCTTTGTACACGTTCGTTTATTTAAATAAACGCACCTCAGAACTGTGATCTTAGGTTCGTATCCAAGAAGTTAAATCGTTAAATAACCGCGATTTCATACTTAGCCTCTGATGATTTTTTAATTACCTAACGTCCAAGTGACTCTGAAATCTAGCTACGGCTTATGCGACACCGCTTATCGTGACCCTACTAAGGCTTCAACTTTTTAAATTTTATAGACTATGCCTACTCGTGAGCGGATTTACTCATTATGTTTAAAGTTGCTATAATTTAATGTAATTCGTAAGTGAAAATTCTAGGCAAAAACACTCGCTAGATACTAGATGGGGAGATGTTTATTTGAAATTTTGATGCTCGCGCTTATACGTTTTATCATATGTTTTTACAATAATTTCCATATCACAGTAGCAGATCTACGCTTTGATAATATCAAATATCAAAAAACGTAAAGTTGATTTTTAAATAACTATCGCGCACGCGCAATGCTTTTCAATAACAGCAAAGCTGGGCGCACTGGCGTGTTCAACAAACGCGCTTATTTAACGACTTAACCACGTCAATATACCTGGGATCGCAGCCCAGATGCAACCCAAATACACTGTGGAATATATTAAAACGAACGTGCGGTGAGCAATATCAACGCGGTTACGCATATGGTATTCTGCCCCATTTGACCGATATATCCAGACGTTATTGCGTTGCGTTTGCGGTTCGTTTGCCGCAATAAACGGAACTATGCAAGTGTTCATAGGGGTTATTACGAAAAAAATCATGAATGAACTACACGAAATTAATTTTGATATTTCGGTCATTTGGTGCAACAATGGGGTGATTACGCTTTTAGAAATATTCAGGGGATGCCATTCAGATGCTGTAGCAACAGAAATGGTGCCATTTCACTCAATTCTACAATGACAATTTCACCACAAAAGCAATTCTGTTGATGTTTCTCCCTATGTAAACAGTATTTGCGCACATTTTGACATAAGCATACACGAGAAAGAGACCAAGTGCATTTTTTTTTAAAAAACGTGATCATTGACTGTTTGATATCTTACTAGCTTAATATTGCCCTGAAAAAATCCCAAAGGATTTTAAACTTGGAAGTATATATTGACTTATTATTTTTTGACATCTCATCAAAGATGAAGAAGAATATGGAAGTCTGGGCATTTACGGGGCTGACGACCGTCATAGGCTGGTTTAAGTGATCACTTTACACACGTGTAACATTCACCAATTCTACCCATTATTGACAACCACAATCCTTGGAAGTTCTATATATATGAACCAATTTAGAAACCTTGTTCTTCACTAGAACTTCACTAAAAAATAATATGAAAATAACTCCTGTAATTGGAGATAATCCAGATTTTGTGAACAAGTATTTGGACGCACTCAAAATGTTGTAAAATATATTGACTTGTTAAAAATGACCAACTGCATTGATGTTTACTTTATTTCCAAGCAAAAGCGACTTGAATGGCCCTCCTGAACATTTTACGTTTTGTTAGTTGGTCACTTTCTCCTGTACGACTACGATATATACGTTTTTACCTTGATTTTTTAAAAAGTGTAATTGCGTCATTGTTACACCAAAGGAGCGACATGTAACTTATTAATGTCATCATTATTGTCCTTGCGTTCCTCATTTGTTAGCAATAGTAAAATGATCTAGATGTTATGTTTTACCATTAGTTTTAAGCCCTTCAAATAGATATTTCTACATCGCATTATATCCTAAATGAATTATATTTAAACATCACTTATTGATACCACATAATATATGAAATAATGATATCCTTTTTTATGTTTATTGCTGTTTGTATTATAATAAAGGGAAGTTTATTTACTAAGTTACATGTTATTTACAGTCAGATTTATTTAATATTTTGTAAATAAGTAAGTTTCAATTTTTTTACAGTATTTCTCATTACAATAATATTTGTACATTTTGTGAAAAAATCTAACATGGATTCCAGATTAATTTTAAATAATTTTACTTGTAGTTTACTTGTATAAACATTAATTTATATATTTTTTAATAATTGTATTTTAATCTTATGTTGTTTCAACACTCTCCTTATCATTCATAGTTCACTTTGCGCAATACCACTTAAAAACACTACTTCATGGCTACCCGTTTTGGGATAACCATTTCATCATTTGGTTTAAATTTGTTCTGATGTTGGAATGGTTATTCTGAAGTCGGTAGTCTTGAAGTAGTATTTTTAAGTGGAATTATATAAAGTGAACGATGAATGATAAGTAGAGTATTTTATTACCATACTACAAAGTTAAAATTACTTTGTAGTATGGTAATAAATTTTAAATATGTTATTCATTCATTCGCTCATCAAAAAAAACAACTTAACTACATTTATAGTTTCAATGTACTCTTTTCAACAACGCCATAATATATCGAAAAACGTCAATTTTCAGTTGTGCATGTTTTCGAAATGCCCAGAAAATGTACTATATCTCGGCAAAAGCGGCATATTTTTACTTAATACCCGCTACAGGGCAAAAAGTGTTGTTTTTGAATTTTGAAGAAAAGGTATTGTTTAATTTTTTTTTTAAAATAAACTAAATATATTTCGAATGGAGAAAAAACGTTCAGGTTTTACCTAAAATGATCTATTGCACAGTAAAAAGTTCAATAAGTGACTTGATATTTATTTTTAATGCATTTCATTATATTCTAAAACTTTAAAAACGATCTCCTGAAAAATAAAGTATTTTGATATATGACGTTGTTGAAAGGAGTGAGCGTTTTGTGATTTTTCATATGCATCCAGCAAACCTTAAAAAATTGACGTAGGAAAGATTTATTGAATATTTCAGGAGTTTGGAAACAAAGATGGAAGTGTATGCTTCATTTGGTAGATATTTCTTCAAAGGAATAAAATTATAAAAGATTCGAAATGGAATTTGTATTAAAATATATCATTTTATATATAATGATGCTTAAAATAATAGGGTGTTTTGACAAATCGGGGATAACATTAAATATTTTTTTTATTTTTAACATAAATTGTATACATTTATTGAAATCACAATTTTAAACATATTTAAAACATTTTTTTGCAGAGACCCACCAAGCCACCTTTTGTGTCTTGTCGGTTGAGTTCTTTTTGAATCCTTTTTTTTTATTGTTTTAAACGATTTTAACCCAATATACACACAAAAAAGAGAAAAATTAAGAATGTAAACATTTTACAATTTTCATAAATTAACTTTGTTCCATATTTTATTTGACCTCTAATATCGTCGGCAACAAATTAAAAATGTTCGGAACGATATATTGCAGTGTTCGACTCCCATATTCATTGTTAATTCATAATGGAATTTGTATTAAAAGATATCCTTTTATATATAGTAATGCTTAAAATAATAGGGTGTTTCGACAAATCGGGGATAACGTTAAATATCTATGTATTGTATTTTAACGATGCTTTTAATATGATACTAAATGAATTAATATATTGTTAATTTTCTGTTTTATAAATAAGAAAATATTAAACGGCTTGCCATTAGTCAACATGATGATGACGTTTCAAATGTAAATCCCATACCCTGCTCCAACTTGCTTGTTTAAAAGCCACAATTCTCAATGCTGTAAAATTTTAAATATATACTTTTGCGAGGTTATAGATCTTTATCGTGCAAATATGTCATTTCATATATAATTTAAAACATCGCTATTGTAACGCGTTAGATCTTTAGCGCTTAAATATGTCGTTAATAGATAATTTGAAACAACCATATTTTAAACGCGTTAGATCTTTAACGAGCAAATATGTCGTTTTATAGATAATTCGAAACATCCATATTTTAAAAGCGTTAGATCTTTAACAAAGAAATATGTCGTTTTATATATAATTTGTAAAATCCATATTTTAAACGCGTTAGATCTTTAACAAACAAATATGTCGTTTTATATATAATTTGAAACGTCCATATTTTAAACGAGTTTGATCTTTAACGAGTAAATATATCGTTTTATAAATAATTTGAAACATCCATATTTCCATATTTTAAACGCGTTAGATCTTTAACGAGCAAATATGTCGTTTTATATATAATTTGAAACGTCCATATTTTAAACGCGTTAGATCTTTAACGAGTAAATATATCGTTTTATAAATAATTTGAAACATCCATATTTCCATATTTTAAACGCGTTAGATCTTTAACGAGCAAATATGTCGTTTTATAGATAATTTGAAACATCCCCATTTTAAACGCGTTATAATAAATATAACCTCGTCACAGTAATTTTTTTCATTCTTAAAAAAATATTTATGTGAAAAATTATAAAACATTTTTTCCACTTAGCTCAACTCAATTTTCCACCTTACTCTTAAACCAAGATGGACACTTCCGTGTTTGTTTCCATACCCCTTCATTGAATCCTGCTGTATGACATGAACTGCACCATGTAAATATAAAACGTAAAGTGCCAAGTATTGAGTGTCTATCCATAGACAATACTTATTTGATTCTAAGTGTAGATTAGAACCCTTTCGTCTTAAGAATAAGGGATTTGTATGCCAAATTTTATACTAAGTACTTACCTTGTTTTCTTTCGCACAAAATACAACAAACACTGATTCCTAATAAATTAACTTAGTAACAATTTGTAACATACGAGCGCAAATATGAAAAATGTCGCTTAAATGTCAAGTGCAATTACCTTACTTAATATATGAATGTCACACGAATATCACACAAGCTTAAAATGTAATATCACACATCATCAATAACAAACACATCGGCGGTCCAGTTTTAAAACCATGTAAGATGGAAAATCTGACTTTGTACTAGAACCCACACCAATCTGTTTTTGCAAGCAATATTCTCCTCTTCCACATTTTTGCATCTCTCTATGGATAAAGTAATATACTGATCCATATAAATGGTGTTAGAACCAACCGTCTATCGTTTTTATACAAATAAAAATGGAAGCCTGTGCATTCCAGGGCTCATGACCTGGCATTTGGCTGGCTTAAGTGATCATTTCATACACTTGTACTTAATATAAATTATAATGATCACCAGTCTTGAACAAATACATATATTGCATTAATTTTTGGGTATTAAGTTCACTGTTGTTTGATTCTTTCCATATGTTTTCAAGGAGCATATCGAAATTCTAAATCTCATAGCCGCGATAGATTTTGTATGATGCAGTCCGAAACCCGTAGTATTTACATTTCCTAATCAGTACATGACCAGATCATTATATGTGGTAATGTAGTCAAGTATTTTTCAGAGACCTTAAAAAATGAGAGAGATAGCTAGCCTCCCTCAACGCTACAGAAAAAAAAGTATATAAAAAAAAAATTAAAAAAATTAATATATATATTTATATACATATATATATATATATATATATATATATATATATATATATATATATATATATATATATATATATATATATATATATATATATATATATTGTGTGACAAAGTGCATTTTTTACAAAAATGTGATTATTGACTATTTGATATCTTACCAGCTTAATATTGCCCTGGAAAAAATCCCAAAGCGATTTTAAACTTGGAGGTATAATATATTGACTTGTTGAAAATGACTAACTGCATTGATGTTTTTTTTCTTGCCAAGCAAAAGAGACTTAAATGGCCCTCCTGAACATTTTACGTTTTGTTAGTTGGTCATTTCCTCCTGTACGACTACGATATAAAAGTTTTTACCAAAATATTCCTAATACTATACATGGTTTTCAAATTGCAAAGCTAATTGATACCGTTTTTTTTTCATGTTTAAACACTGCTTATCTTAATAAATATATACATTTCTAAGCAGTAGTATTATCTTTAAGTTTAATTTCTGTATACACATTGCAGAATGAATTAACTACGCTATTTTTCATACGGGAAAATCGCGAGTGTTGAATTTGCTTTAAAATGTTAATATAAAAACTCCCTGTTTAAACGCAAACAACGAATTATATTTCTTTAGTATATATTTTCTAATATCCATTTGGAAAATCGTAAATTCATACAAAGGCTATCATTGAATTTAAAATGTGATTGGAAGCTAGGGTTTGACATCTTTCTCATACAACGAGATATTTCCTTTGTATATTTTTCTCGAACTTTGCGATCTATTCTATGAAATTTTCTGTTCCCGGATGCTTCCTTTCATTTATATTATATATCCTTGTTAAACTTGGGATCGATCACATAGGACGACGTCACTTATCGACAAAAACGGAAGACCGATAAATCATTGTCATTCTTTGAAACTTACTTTGAAAGTTCTCAGTACCCTGTTAGTTTGCTCAGAGAGATGCCTTCCAATAAAATGCTTGTTCGTGTGTCATATCTATGTTTTATTAATAAATTTATTAATAAAACACTCTCCTTACCATCCATTGTTTACTTTGTGTAACACTACTTCATATAGAAATTTTACATGTAAATAAAATTGGTCTTTGGGTAGATAATCTAGAAAAATTAGAAATATGTAAAGCAATCAATAAAGACTTACCCATAATAAATAACCAACTAAATCTAACTTCGAGTCCACTTTTAAAAAAGTTCTCATTGATGGAATATTTTCCTAAACCGTCACAAATAAGTGCTTTAAAAAAGTGGTATTACACAAAGTAAACAATGGATGGTAAGGAGAGTGTTTTATTACCATACCACTTTATTATTTATTTATTTTTTAATTACCTAACGTCCAAGTGACTCTGAAATCTAGCTACGACTTTTGCAACACCGTTCATCATGTCCCTACTCAGGCTTCAACATTATAAGTTTCATAGCCTATGCCTACTTGTGAGTGGATTTACTCTTTATGTTTAAAGTTACTATAATTTCATGTAATCCATGAGTGAAAATTCTAGGCTAAAACACTCGCTTTACCATACCACAAAGTTATCAATGCTTTATTTACAAAATAAATTAACTAATTTGATTTTTTGGCGGCATTCAACTTAACACAATTATCTTAATGTAGAATTTTATAAAACGATCCATCACAGTTTTATTAATACAAGTCTTGTTAATCTATCATGTTCCTAAATTTTGAAGATGAAAATAAGTATCTTAAATTAAATAAAATTCCTTGTCCAATTTCCTACTTATTTTTTAAATTTAATCTTAATTTGTACTGTTGGGAGCGATATTTTTTAAGGTTCTCTCAAATCATCAGCCTATGTAATTTGTTTATTACGAAATTGTATGTTATACGTTAAAAGATAAGTAAATTTAAAATACATATCTTTTACCAGTAATGATAGTGTAACTTTATATGTGAATATTAATTAAGTTATATATATTAGTAGCATTATGAAGATGATAAAGGGAGTTAGTCAAATGTAGATATATATAAAGTGAAATGGGGTTTTTCACGAAGTAAGAGAGAAAATTATATTTGTTCACGCATCTCGTATTTCTTGATTCAGTTCTAAAACTGTTGCATTCTGCCCACTTCTGCTTTGATAAATTTATCGAATCATTATTTTTTACAGTGTGATAATATATACAGTAAACCCCCCTTTAACGTTGAGACAGGTACAGCGTTATCGAAGGGAACGTTATAAGAGTTAAATTATTAATAATAATAAAAAAAAACCTTATCTGCACCCAAATGGTGCATAGGGCACTGCTTCATATAAACGCAGTGTTATCTTGATCGTTTTTACACATGAAGGAAAGGTGATCAGCCCTCCGCTTCAGGTACCAGTCCAGGGTGATATTAAATAAATATTACAGTGAAAAAATCACTTATATTTATTTTACCCCCCTGGGAATTGAACCCAGGACCTCCAGAACGGTAGCCGAGCGTGCTGACCATTACACTACGGAGGCGGACAGTTTAGAGTTTAGAGATAAGAGTTTAATTACTGTATTTCAATTCTAAATGACTCATTTCAGTCTTTTCAGCTGGTTAAAATATAAAAACAGTTTTAAAAACTCCTTATAACATTCCCTATGATAATGCGGTATCTTTATATACGTTATAGAAGGGTTTACTGTATTTATTTATTATACGGATAAAAGCCTTGTTTTCATCATTGTTTTAGTGAGATTAATTGACACTCTCCTTATCATTCATCGTTCACTTTGTGTGTACCACTTCAAAGTGGTATTACACAAAGTGAACGATGAATGTTAAAAAGAATGTTAATTGAACATACCACAATATTAACAATACTTTTAATATACAAAATAGAGTAATCGAAGTTTATCACACGATGAATTTTTGTCAATCACCATATGAGATATGTACTTGTGACATTCTCTACAACAGTGTTCCGCAAACTTTTTTTAATTTCAAGGTATACCTACCAAATTAAGAAAATTCAGAGTGCATATGAACCATAATATGGTAAAATATTTAACAATATGTTTAATCCGAAATGTGAGCCTACTTAACTGAGCGCAGGCAATCAAAATTTGAAGAAATTGTGTCATTTTCACAAAACTAGACGTTTTTCTGCGTCACATCTACTAATCATCTCAAAGTGATGGTTACAAATATCTCTTTTACTTCGATTTATACTCGTGGATAGATAGCAAAATATGGACATCATCATCTTATGAAGGACTATGGAATTTAAAAAAAATGTCAAAGACTCTTTTGATATTTCACTTTATGATTTGTGATATTTATACTTAAATAGTGTTTAAGTGAGATGAAAGTACGTTTACGGTGATTATTATTATATATTATATTTTAAAAAATACTTAAAATTTATATCATTTCTTTGCATTTTCTCCATTAAGTTTTTACACTCGACATCTTATTATGTTAAATATTTCATTTATCTTAAATTCTCAGCATAATTCATGAACTGTTTAGTGAAATTATTACGTATTTGCTATATAACCTATCAATTTACTCATCTAGAACGGGGCTACTTGAACTTTGATGTGTTACTTGAGCCCAGTACAAAAAAATTATTTAGATCGTGGTATCGATCGAAGTATCGTGACAATAAGTGCCAGGGAAACAATGATTCAGGTCGATACGTTCATTATTGTAGACCAAATACAGATTTATTTTTTTGTACTGGGCTCAAGTAACACATCAAAATTCAAGTAAATTGTTCTACGTTACTTTAAACGACAGTTTACAATTAGTTCAATTTTGAACGACCTGATAAATTGAAGTTCTAAAGCTATTTATTGTAAATCACCCTGTTAACCTAAAATATTATAATTGTGCATTTCGAAATATGAATGTATGTAAATTGATTTCAATTTGAATTAACCCGACATTGTACTGTAATAATTTATAAATGTATATATTTAAAACTATAACCTACGAAAGACTTAAATAATACAATAAAATGAGAAATGTTTTCATACAAAATAAAAGATTTGTTTTATTGTGATTAAAACCCCGTTTTTTTTGGCCTTACTCTTTTTATGTTTTATTTTGTTATTTGTTTTTTCTTACTTGTGTTTATGTGGTTTTTATCTAACCCAGTTCGCAATCTTAAGGGGAATCAATTATTGTATACTATTTTTTAATCATAAAACTACAAGGGACTTATTTTCCTGTGATACATGTCAAAAATAATAAATAAAGAAACTATTGAAAAATCATAAATTTTATACAAATATTTACATGTCATCATTCTCTCTGCTACAAGGAAAATAAAAATCTATCTTTATTTCATTATTGACGAAGATTTCTAAAATGTTTTTGTTTTTATGGTAAACATAGCATATCATATGAATATAAGGGTTTTATATGAAAAAAAAAATCATAAAAAATATGAAGTAATAATATATACATAATAAATATAAAGTAAATATAACAATACTTTATTGATTCACAGTTGTTTTTAAAAACATGAAAATTTCAATATAAAATATGAATAAAATATTTGTTTAAGGCCAGTTTTGAGGCATTTAATGTAAACACGACTAATTTCGAGAACTACAGATGATACGGTATTTGAAAATGATCGAAATGCATCGAAACACGTGTCATAATTAAAATTTAATAAAAGATTAGAAATAGTTTTATTTACCAAGTAAAACTTTTTTTTAAATATACAGATGTTCTAGTTCTGTTTACATTAATAAATTCGAAAGTGATCGTATACAAGTGTTTATTTTTATTCAAATATTACTTATCAAAACCTGCTCATTATTTACGATATACTAATCTAAAATTTCAATATTTTTCTGCTTTTATGTAATCAATGGTTATATATTACACTGGTTAGTATGATGGTAAGTAAGGATATTTAATCAAAATCATAGATTATAGAGTAGACTAATTCGAGGAAAAATTATGCCTGCAGTATTTAAAACACGCACATGCAATATCGGCTTTTATGGTTGTGTTTTTTTTAAATGTACCATTTTAAGGATGCCTACTAGGACGATTTTGTTAATATTAATTTCATTTATTGATTTGGCAGTCACTTAATATCTATACATTTTTAATTGAAGATTTACTTGATAAATACTACTTTTTATAAATTATTATTATGAATTATGTTTAATAAATAATTATTTTTCACAGTTCGCTAGCCATTTATTAAATACACATATCGCTCACTCCTTTCAACAACGTCATTTATCAAAAAACTTGATTTTTCAGGATATTGTAAAGTTTATGTATTAAAAATAAATATCAAGCCACTTACTGAACTTTTTACTGTGCAACAAATCTTTTTAGGTTAATCCTGGATGTTTTTTCTGCATTTGAAAAATATCTAGTGCACATATTAAAAAAAAATTAAACAACACCTTTTCTTCAAAATACAAAAACAACACTTTCTGCCCTGTAGTGGGTAAATATTAAGTTTAAAATATGCCGCTTTTGCTAGGATATAGTACATTTTCTGGGCATTCCAAAAACATTGAAAACACAACTGAAAATTGATTTTTTTTTAAATGACGTTATATACGTGATATAACAACAATAATTCAAAATTATTTATACCAAAAGTCATAAATTTAAATGTCATAAAAATCATTAAAATATATATAATAATAAACCTTTAGTAAATATAACTTAAGTATCTCCTCTTTCGACAATATGACAATGACAAAAGTCTCTCCTCTTTTGTCTATGTTCCCGCTGATAAAAAATAACAGTAAGAAACACCTTCTACCTTCTCTTCATCCTTCAACGTCCCAAGGACACAACTCTAAAATTTAGACGTAGCTTCATATACGGTGTTTGAAAGTGATGTGTCCTTGGGACACGTGTCACAATAGATTTTATAAAACAGTAGTATTTACCTAGTAAAACTTAAATTAATAATGATAAATATTAATTTTAAATGTTTATCTATTTGTGTGCTTTATATTTCTACCATATTTCCTTATGTCTTCTGACTAATCCAAGAAACCTATTGGTATCCCTGTAAAAGCCGATATGTCGTGATGAGATGGTTCGGAGTATATGCTTGTTGCCTAATTGAACGTATCTTGTCTCTTGTGTGTATTATCTGAGTTAACAGGTGGGGGTCACTACTACTAGAAACTTCTTGCACCGATTAGAGAACCAATCAGCGCCAGGGCCCATCAGACGAACTTAAAGCATACGATTGTAAGGTTGTTTCGAAGCCTCTATTGAAATTGTTTCATACGAAACTAACCGCCTAGAACTTTGAAGAATTAAAGATTAAGACGAGAAGAGAATCGTTGAGCTTTCTACAAGCGGAGGGTGAGTTTGATTATCTTCCCCGCTCCTTGTTTTCTGTTTTGCTTCTATGCTTGTGCGGTGTTGATATCTCGTACTGTGTATAAAACTCTACCCTCTTTCTTTTCTTTTTCATTCTTTTTGAATATTCCTTTTTTTACTTCCACACTTGTTTTAGAATTCCTTGTGTCGTTCTTCGTTGCTTCAGTAGATCTTGTAACGGCATGACTCTTTTTCTTACCGTATTTTTCTCTGGTGTTTGGTGATTTGTAGTATTTTTATTGTTTATACCTGTATCTTACACTTTTTTGTATTGATTTCAATAGAACAATTGTCTATTTTACTTAAACGTTATCCCAATAGTCCGTTTTTCTATTTTTTTTAAGAATCTATAAATTATAAATCTAAGTACACAGTTTATGTAATAATTATTTTTGTGCATATTATAATTTGCAGGTATATTAAGTTGATTTTGTTAATTTAATATTTATTTTTGAAATGCAACCAGTTTTTTTAAATCACGAAAATATCATTAATGATGTATTTTTATTACAAAGAAGTTAGTAAATATGCTCTTAAATCAATGTATTTAATTTTCTACTAATATTGTTTTTTTGTATTAAAACACATTAAAGTCCACTTAGCCTTTTTCTTACAGAAATAAAACACTTTATGTAAACAATGTTATAATGTTTAAATAATAAGTTCATTTGATTCCTTTTAATATGTTCCCATAAGCTCAAACTTATCTCCTATCTTGATAGGAGCATATTGTATCTTAATTTGATTTGTTACTTACATAATAACGCTTTTAAGCATTTTTGTTTTTGTTTTAATATTTGGAACTATTAACATCCTACTTATATTTGTTAAAAACTATTTATTTTAGGTACTAAGAAATATAAATATCAATATAAGACAGTCTTTGTTACAGATAAGCTCTTACAAAAATGACAGTGCCACACATTTTGTCTTATATTGCAATCAATTGCGCTTATTTTTTATTATATTTCACTAATTCTTTACGTGCCTTTTTCGCTTTCGTTTATACAGTGAGCTTTTGTTTTGTCTCATTTTCTAATGACGTTATTTCTTTTCCTACAGAATGCAAACCGGCGTTTTTCCTCTTCTCTGGCCAATGCTTTGTCCAGTGTCCCGATAAAACGTTCGCCAGTCGATCATTCTACGAGAAGGTGGTCAAGCCGAAACCCCAGGAGACGGTTGCCAATCCCGACAGCATCGAAGCCTTGTCGGCTTCCCTTAAGAAGAGGGGCTCTCACTCAGGGCAGAAGAGACTGCACGTGTCTAGGAATATCATGAAGCCAGTGCCTCCTAGAATCTGCTTGGACTGCCACTATTCCTGCGCTACGTGCTCCGGCCCTTACAGCTACCAGTGCCTTACATGCCCCGAAGATGCGAGGCTCGTGAATTCTTCGACCAGTTCTGTCAGCATTCCTGAGAACTATTGCTATCCATTGCAAGTTCTCCCTCAAATCGAAAGCGCCTCTTGGCTCTTCAGGCTGTATATACTGTTTGCCATCATCATGGCGTTGGTTGCTGGCGTCATCTTCTACTTTCTTCTCGCGTGTCTACTGACCAAGCTAGGAGTGCGAATTTGCTGCATCGGAGGAGTGGGCTCTAGCGATGTGAGCTACAGCAGATTGGGCAATACCGACAAATCACAGCAAAAGAATACGAACATTGTTCAAGAAATCCACAGTGCCATTTACGACGCCAGTGATTCTGATAGTCTCGAAGAATAAACATTGTAAACTCTCATGTGTGATGTTAACCAAACTAGTTTCTGCATACGATAATCTTAATTTTTGTCATTTTATAAATTTTCCTCTGATACTTCCTACTTAATTAGTGTATTTCCTGTATCAAAGATCAAAATTAGAGTAAGGCAGCTTTTCATTACGCAAGTTGATAGGTTGTTCAACAATGAACAAAGGCCATTAGTTTTGAATTCTGAATTACATTTACATTCATAACTCTTAATTCGTTCGATTCCTAAATTTTAGTCATTTCAATTGTAAAATAATTCTTGATATGTAGCTTTATGTTGTATTTTAGTTGATTTTGTATTTTAGAACAAATAATTAATTGATTTGTCTTAATGTGAAGTGTTTTACTGACATCTGACAATATTTTTTTTACTGTAATCCATGTCATTCCTATGAAGATAGTCGATATTAGCAGTTATTTAATTTATACCAGTTATAGTAACTTTTTTTCTTATTTAATGCCATTTAAATTAAACCATTATTTCGTTGCACACGCAGTACAGGATATGAAATATTTCATGAAAACTTGTGTTGACCTGCGACTGCCCCTAGGGTCAATGCGGGCCAGAAATTTTAGACTGCTTAACAGCCCAGGATTTTTTTTTCTAATTCCCTTTTTTTCTTTAACGAAATAACGGAATAAATGTAAACTGGTATGAAGGAATATTGTCAGTGTTACAAAAGAAGTGTTGCCAGCCCAAAAAAAACTAAACGGTAGTCAAGCAATAATCAATAATATAATACTATGCAACTGGGCCCATATAGACCCCGTGAGCATTGGAGGGGTTTTCATGGCCTGGGCAGTTAAGAGTTAAAATGCTAGTAACCACTAACTGAAATTTAGTCTGCCAGTTTTGAGACGTACACGTCTCTTCGTCAGGATAATCACTACACTATTGCAAACAACACTATGCACCATTACTACGGCAATATATGCATTCATACCTCTACAGAAAAAAACTTATCACATGCGTTATAAATCTGTCCGAAGACAAATAGTGCCTTACACCAGGGTGAGTGGTTATATATAAAATGTCTAAACATGAAGATTTTGCTGCAAATATTTAAATTCTTGCAAAATTGTGATAAATCATTAAAATTAATAGTGATTTTTCTCCATAATATTTTTTCAATATTTCCCTGGACTGTTACTCCAAGCGCAGGATTGGTCACTTTGCCTCTATGCATGTAACGATCAAGATAACACTTCGTCAAAACACCACTAGGTGTAGATAAGAGTTAGGAAAAAGAAATGGAAAATATGATATAGATTACATTTAAACTGGCAATTTAAATGACTCAAAATAACATGGCGCGACTAAATGAAGGTTATATTAATATATAACATTTTTCAATATTCTCATTTGTATTGATTATATTTACTGTTATAATTCATTCCTGGGCTGCGATTACAAGTGGAAGTTCACGCTTTAACTACTGAATGTAGATATTTTTTATCTTTACTCAGGGCTTTTATGATATATTAATAATTGAAGTAATGACTTGGCCATTTTTTCGGTTGTCAATTCGTGTTATCAAAATCTTAAAGTTTCTGATTTTCTAAATGAATATTTTTTTCAATTAAAAATACAGTTAGACTTTTTACACTTTGTAGTTAAAGCGTTAACTTTCGTAACGAATCTCAGCCTCACTACAATTTTTTTTCTTATACATTTTCAGAATTTTTTTTTCTTGTGTAATAAATTAAGAATATTTAAAATATATAATGAATACTATGTTTGTATATCGTGCCTTATTAGGATGTTGTCACAAAATCGATGATGATTATAAAACTGCATTACCTAGGTTAATTAGTAAAAATTTGACAAATTTATATTTTATTCAGTAAACTAAGTAAAAAAATAATTGTTGTTAATATACTACTGAAAAAACATCCTGTGAATGACGCCTTATGGATAAATACGAAGAAAAATAAACAATTGCTTAGATTTCAATACAAATATACGTTTATGTATTAATTTTAAATCAAACACAGATTTTTTGAGTCTACTAACTTTTTGAGACATTCGTTTGATAATGCCCAAACAAGGCGAAACAATTATCACAATATAATTTTTTATGTGTTTTTGTTAATAAAATACAACTTAGTAGACTCAAAAAATCTATGTTTGATTTAAAATTCAGACATAAATTAAAATGGAGTTCTACAAATTAAACGCCAAATCAATAAACAAATATAAGTAAAATTAAAATTTGACTTTGTTTTAAATTCACTATAAATATTTTATTATAACTTAATTATAATGTCTAACGATTTCGAAGCTAACCGCTACTTTATCAAGACTGATTAGTATTAATCAGTCTTGATAAAGAAGCGGTAGCCTTCGAAACCGGTAGACATTATAATTAAGTTGTAGTAAAAATTATAAAATGGACAATCAAAGTTACTGCTTCAAATATAAATACGAAAATATATGTATTTATTGATTTGGCGCTTAATTTGTAGGACTCCATTTTAATTTATGTCTAAAGTGTTAAATCACACACAGATTTTATGGGTCTACTAAGTTGTAATTTATTATTAAAAAAAAACACATAAAAATTAATATTGTGACAATTGTTTCGCCTAGTTATGGCATTTTCAATGTCACAATATAAATTTTTATGTGTTTTTTAACAATAAAATACAACTGAGTAGACTCATAAAATCTGTGTTTGATTTAAAAATTAATACATAAAACAAATATATTTGTGTGTGTGTGTGTGTGTGTATATATATATATATATATATATATATATATATATATATATATATATATATATATATATATATATATATATATATATATATATATATATATATATATATATATATATATATATATATATATATATATATATATATATATATATATATATATATAATATAAATATATATATATACATATATATATATATATATATTTATATATATTCCAAACATTTACTTATTCGGCATCTTGATCATATTATTTCGTGATACTTCGAACATTCCTAATTATAAGTAAATTTTAATCTAATATTTTTTCTTTTGCATATATGTGTTAAAATTAATCAGTACGACGAATTTTATAATAGATTTATTTCTGTTGACTTCTTTAAAAGTCGTTCACGTTGATGTTATATATATTTTTGAGAAATATATATTTTAATATGTGACAAATTACTTGTTAGTTTATGGTGTTTACTCAATAAAGTATGTGATAAAAATATGTAAATAAATAATGATATTCTTGATGTGACCTTAAAGATATTAAAACGAAAATAAAGCTTTATAAATCATCCACAATTTATTATTATTATCATTATTAAATAATAAGAAAATGAATGTATTTTTTTCTTTTTTTGATATCTCAACATAGATGAAAAAGAATGGTGTCGGGTTGTGGTCCCGTGGTTAGTGTCGCGGACTCTTAAGTCAGAGTTTCTCGGTTCGAACCCACTCTACCACAATTTTATACCTTTTTCTAATAATAAACGGCTTAGGCTCACAGAAATAGCATGAAATTGAAATATTTGTGAATAAAATAAAAACACAGATATTTCTCCTTTTTTTTAAATAAAGAAAAATAATATGGAAGTTTGGGTACATTTACCTAGACATATGATTAATCACAGGCTGGTTTAAGAGTTCAGTATGTTTTTTATTTATTTAAGAGACCTTTATAAAATGTATGTAAGATTCTTTCCGAATCATTTTTCATACTACGATTATTTTACAGACTTAAACCAGCCTACGACAGGCTTTAAACCCTGTGAATACCCATATTTTCCACATTATACTTCATCTATGTTGAGATATCAATATAAACAACTCCTAAGTGGAAACAAACCCAGAATTTGTGAACAAATATTTGGACACACATAAAATGTTGTGTATTTTTTGCCTACTTACGTTTTTATACTATTTTTTAAGTATTTGAAATCACTTGTTTTTGTCATCACACACTGGACTTTTGACTTGTAAATTTACTATTATCTTTAATTTATTATTAGATAAAAACCAATATTTTTAGCGTTTTCCACTTTTTTATTTGAGCAGCGACCGGGTTTCGTCGTTACCGACATCATCAGACTGGTGAGAGGCTATACAAATTGTTATGTTATATATAAAAGAAGGCAGGAGTTGATAACCATGATTTGATATAATTTATTTAAAATTATTACTTTATATAAAATCGTGCTTTCAATACAAAAAAACCTTTATAAAAAATATTTTTAATATCATACAATACTTAAATTCACTCAAATTAAATTAATTTCTCATAAAATTATATCAAATCATAGTTATCAACTCCTGCCTTCTTTTATATATAACATAACAATTTGTAAAGCCTCTCACCAGTCTGATGATGTCGGTAACGACGAAACCCGGTCGCTGGTCAAATAAAAAAGTGGAAAAGCTAAAAATATTGGTTTTAATCTAATAATAAATTAAAAATGCAATTCCATCACGAAGTGTCAGTGGATAATATAAATCTATTACTATTATCTCATATAGAGACGAGTTTTCATTTTCATTTTTGACCTTTATTGTATATCTGGTGTACCTATCTTCAAACTTCAAACGATTACTCAATTTCTGTAAATAATTTCCTTTAATAAATAAATATTTACAATATATATGGTGTTTTAATTCTATTCTTTAAATTATTGTTTTATTCAAATTTATATTATTACTATTTCAAAAAAAAAATGCAAAACTTTCCTTTGTATGTATATCTTTTTCAATCTTTCCATCCCTAGAAAACATACTTCACAAATATGCTTAATCATAATTAAATTATGATTAAGCATAATTGTGAAGTATGTGTTTTAATTCTATTCTTTAAATTTTTGCTTAATTCAAATTTATATTTTTACAATTTAAAAAAAAATTGTAAAACTTTCCTTTGTATATCTTTTTCAATCTTTCCATCCCTAGAAAACATACTTCACCAATATGCTAAATCATAATTAAATTATGATTTAGCATATTTGTGAAGTATGTTTTCTACAGATGGCAAGATTGATTAGAAGATATGGAAAGGAATGTGAATGCTGGGAATAGAGTGAACGGTGCATTGAAGTCAGTTTTATTGAATAAAAGCCTAACGGTGAAGCCTTATGTATGAAAGTGAAGCATAGGCTTTGCAAAAGAAGGATGAAAGTAGACTGAATGTAATTGAAATACGATCTCTCCGATGAATGTGCGAAAAAATTATGTATGATAGATTGCACTATTGGGTGCGGATAAGGGTTAGAGATGTTAATGAAGCTAGGAGCGTATGTCAGGATAGATTAGAGTGGCGTTCCAACCTCTGCCTACCCTGCAGGGAAACGGCGTGATGGTAGTTTTAGGTTAACATCAATTCAAAACTTATATTTGCTTTTTTATTTAAGTTTTACTTGGTAGATACCACAATTAACCATAAAAGATTCATTCCGAATATCATATATCGCTCACTCCTTTCAAGAACGTCATATATCAAAAATCGTAAACTTTCAGTTGTGCATGTTTTCGTAATGCCCAGAAAATGTACTATATCCCAGCAAAAGCGGCATATTTTTTACTTAATATTTACCCGCTACAGGGCAGAAAGTGTTTTCTACGATGAGTAAATGTTCACCCTTGAAGACAGACACCCTTGACAAAGCTCTTAAAAGAAAATTAGCAAAAATAAATGTGGTTAAAAACAAAGGTCTGGTTTTATTTATAAAGTTAACTAAAAAATATATTGAAACACAAAATATATTAAAAAGTGTTATTAGCTAGAAGTATCGCCCTTCAAGGAAACCCTGAAGGACGTATACCCCAAGGCAGACTTCAAAGAAGGTTGAGAGGTATCTGGCAGTCAACATCCCAAGAGCGACAGGCGGAGGCGCAGACAGATCCTGAGGATCTATAAAAAGAAGCTAGAAGTAACCAATAACTACTATTTGATCTATAAACCTTGTATATCATAAGCAAGGTAAATAATCAATGTAACCTCCATGTAAAAAAATTAAAGAAAATTATATGGGGATTCGCTCGTTCGTGTATGCATATCGCTCACTCCTTTCAACAACGTCATATATCGAAAATCGTCAATTGTCAGTTGTGCATATTTTCGAAATGCCCAGAAAATGTACTTTATCCCAGCAAAAGCGGCATATTTATAACTTAATATTTACCCGCTACAGGGCAGAAAGCACTGTTTTTGCATTTTGAAGAAAAGGTAATTGTTTAATTATTTTTTTTTTAATATCCTAAATATTTTGCAAATGGAGAAAAAACCTTCAGGTTTTACCTAAACAGATTTGTTGCACAGTTAAATGTTCAATAAGTGGCTTGAATTTTTTTAAATACATTTTATTATATTCTTAAACTTTAAAAACGATCTCCTGAAAAATCAAGTTTTTTGAAATATGACGTTGTTGAAAGGAGTGAGTGATATGTACGAGTATGTATGTACCGTAGAACGGGGCTACTTGAACTTTGACGTGTTACTTGAGCCCAGTACAAAAAAAATCTGTGTTTGGTCTACAATAATGAACGTATCGACATTATTCATTGTTTCCCTGACAGGTAACACTTATTGTCACGATACTTCGATCGATACCACGATTTAAATAAATAAAAAATTACTGGGCTCAAGTAACACATCAAAGTTCAAGTAGCCCCGTTCTTTGGTATCTAAAGGTTTTACCTTTTGCCATATCGCTCACTCCTTTCAAGAACGTCATAAATCAAAAATCGACAATTTTCAGTTAAGCATGTTTTCTGAATGCCCAAAAAATGTACTGTATCCCAGCAAAAGAGGCATATTTTTAACTTAATATTTACCCGCTACAGGACAGAAAGTGTTATTTTTACATTTTGAAGAAAATGTATTGTTTAATTATTTTTTTAAATATACTTAATATTTTTTAAATGGAGAAAAAACCTTCAGGTTTTACCTAAAAAGATCTGTTGCACAGTTAAAAGTTCAATGAGTGGCTTGATATTTATTTTTAATAAATTGTATTATATTTTTAAACTTTAAAAACGTTCTACTGAAAAATCAAGTATTTTGATTTATGACGTTCTTGAAAGGAGTGAGCGATATATAACCACCATGTTACATAAACGAAGAAGTAGATACAATGTGGCAGACAACGTTTTTCCTTGTTGGCTATTAAAAGAAGGAATTTTAAAATAATAAAAAATATCCCTCCCCAACAGAATAAATCTGCCACTTTTAAGTGGGGTTTTTGCAAATAAAATACGTTTATTTGCGAATGAAATTCAGTATTATTATTGGCAGGGGCTACGGCCCCTACGCTACGGCGTAGTACACGTTTATACGTGTTTGCATACGGTGTTTGAAAATTATGGGGAATGCATCGAAACAAATGTGTCACAATAGATAATTTAAAAAAAAAAGTGGTATCTACGAAGTAAAATATTCAATTGAAAATGGATATATACGAGGGTTGTCTTTTAAGTTTTTACAAAAAGTGAAAATGAAACAAACAAATTTGAAACAAACTGTTTCATTGCTTTTCGAAATATTCGCATGTAAGGTCTATGCACTTTTGAACACATTGAAACCAATTCTGGAAATATTTTTTTTCCACTCTAAAGCTGATATGGTAGAAATATGCTTTTGAAAGTCTTCAACAGCTTCTTGAGGTGATAAAAATCGCTTTCCACGCATCTTTTATTAACACGTGGAAGAGACGAAGAATGTTTGTGAAGACAGATGGTGTGGCGTTCTATTCTCTCTGCCTACCCGTGCGGAAAAGCGACGTGATGGTTATTTAGTTGGTTATATTTGAAATATTATTTAATGAGTCGAAAGCTTTACCTACATAACTTTTTTTTTAATTTTCCTTACTATTATCCTAGAATGAGTAATGGAAATTACTCATCGGCAACATTAAATATGTTTGAAAATAAATTTAAGAAAAAAATAATATTAATAAAACAGCACTCTTAAGGGCTTGATTTTGGTCTACCCCTAAAAAGTGCTCTAACCGTGGGATAACTTCGTTAAACGCGAACAGTTGTACTGTAGTTCCGTTATATTGGATTTATACCAAGGGTTTTTGCACAATGACCGGGAGAAGCCGGGCAAATGGAAAACCTTTCGGGTCTCTTTGGTGACCATAAATCTTAGCTCGGCAAATAGCGCGGAGCTCCATTCACCCCGTCTACCAGCAGCCGAAAAACTACTCAAAACTTTTGCACATCACGCTCCTCGATAAATAACATTTATCTGAATTCGCTGCAGACAAAAACGGGATTTACAGATTCCAGATGAACGGGATCGATTCAGCAAAAAGAGGATTCGGGAATTGCGTACAGACGGAAGCAACGCGCAAGAAGACACCCAGAATCCCGGGCCAGACCTTCTGGACCAAGTGCGACATGCTGCTTTTTTTTCAAATGGTTTAACCAAGGGAACGTTTGTCAACACAACTCCTTAATTATTAGGAAATTTCAAAACCCAACTTTGCAACGATAACGTAACATGATATTTTACTAATTCTAATTAAAATGTAACTTTATTTTATAATCACTATAAATATTTTATTATAACTTAATTATAATGTCTACCGGTTTCAAAGCTAACCGCTTCTTCATCAAGACTAAATAAAAACAAATAAAGTATAAAAATATTTATAGTGATTTTAAAACAACGTTACATTTTAATTATAAAATGGAAGATCACAAAGTGCTTCAAATATAAATTATACAAATACATGTATTTATTGATTTGGCGTTTAATTTGTAGAGTTCCATTTTAATTTATGTATTAAGTGTTTTATCAAACACAGATTTTATGGGTCTACTAAGTTGTATTTTATTGTTTAAAAAATCACTTAAAAATTAATATCAAGATAATTGTTTAGCCTAGTGATGGCATTTTGAATGTCACAATATTATTTTTTAAGTTTTTTTTAACATTAAAACGCAACTTAGTAGACTCATAAAATCAGTATTTGATTTAACAATTCATACATTAAACAAATATAATCATAAAGTTAGTGCTTCAAATATAAATTATATGTTTTTTTTTTTTCATTTAACGATTCTCTGAAATATTCATCTTTTATGATTTACGCGGAGTGTCACCTAAATTTAATTTATTACAAAGCTCTAATGGAAAGAACACAAAATTAGTCTTCGTTCGGTATATTGGGTTTACTCTCCGCCACCTTCAATAAGTCTCCCTGAACGTGCCGCCACATAACGACGATTCATTTGCAAGTAAAAAAGGATATTGGTGGCATTCATTGACAATATTTTTAGCTACAATGTAAAAAAATGTTAATGGATTTTATATAATATCCGTCAGTCGGCTGTCCAAACTTAAAACACAGTAAGAGACATTTTTTTTTAGTACGGTTTTTTTGTTGCATTTTGACTAAGTAGAATCTACTAAGTCCAAAAATGTAAAAAAAAAACATACTACAAAAAATGTCCCTTACTGTGTTTTGCATTTTTGCGGTTTTTTTGTTGCATTTTGACTAAGTAGAATCTACTTAGTCCAAAAATGTTTAAAAAAAAATACTACAAAAAAATGTCCCTTACTGTGTTCTGAGTTTGGACAGCCGAGCTGTTCCTTGAAACAGGAAATCATCGATATATCTATTACGGTTTTTTTGTTGCATTTTGACTAAGTAGAATCTACTTAGTCCAAAAATGTTAAAAAAAATACTACAAAAAAATGTCCCTTACTGTGTTTTGAGTTTGGACAGCCGAGCTGTTCCTTGAAACAGGAAATCATCGATATATCTATTACGGTTTTTTTGTTGCATTTTGACTAAGTAGAATCTACTTAGTCCAAAAATGTTAAAAAAAATACTACAAAAAAATGTCCCTTACTGTGTTTTGAGTTTGGACAGCCGAGCTGTTCCTTGAAACAGGAAATCATCGATATATCTATTACGGTTTTTTTGTTGCATTTTGACTAAGTAGAATCTACTTAGTCCAAAAATGTAAAAAAAAAATACTACAAAAAAATGTCCCTTACTGTGTTTTGAGTTTGGACAGCCGAGCTGTTCCTTGAAACAGGAAATCATCGATTTATCTATTACAGTGGAACCTCTCATAACGAGCAATTTGAATAACGAGCAAAAAAAATGTTATAAGTTACTCCCTTAACGAGTGACATTTTGCAAAATGAGTTATGGAGAAAGGTAACGCCCCTTTTACACGACATTAACTTGTGAATCGGGACTTCCTCGCAATTTTTTTTTCGCTTAACTGGCGTTTCGCTTAACGAGTAAGATTCTGGAACAAATTATGATCGTTATGAGGAGTTCCACTGTATTATAAATATTTTATATTGCAGACATTCGTAAATTCGTAAAATGTCCAGACTTCCGTTTTCTTATATCCCTCACTCCTTTTAACAACGTCACATATCGCTCACTCCTTTCAAGAACGTCATAAATCAAAAATCGTCAATTTTCAGTTGTGCATGTTTTCAGAATGCCCAGAAAATGTACTATATCTCAGCAAAAGAGGCATATTTTTAACTTAATATTTACCCGCTACAGAGCAGAAAGTGTTGTTTTTGCATTTTGAAGAAAAAGTATTGTTTAATTATTTTTTTAAATATACTAAATATTTTTCAAATGGAGAAAAAACCTTCAGGTTTTACCTAAAAAGATCTGTTGCAAAGTAAAAAGTTCGATAAGTGGCTTGATATTTATTTTTAATACATTGTATTATATTTTTAAACTTTAAAAACGTTCTCCTGAAAAATCAAGTTTTTTGATTTATGACGTTCTTGAAAGGAGTGAGCGATATCTTAAAACTTGATTTTTTAGGATATCGTTTTTAAAGTTTAAATATATAATGAAATGTATGAATAATAAATACTAAGCCACTTATTAAACTTTTTACCGTGCAACACATCTTTTTAGGTTAAATCTGAAGGTTTTTTCCCCATTCGAAAATATTTAGTTTATTTAAAAAAATAATTATACAGTACCTTTTCTTTTAAATGAAAAAACAACACTTTTTGCCCTGTAGCGGGTAAATATGACGTTAAAAATATGATGCTTTTGCTGGGATAAAGTACATTTTCTGGGCATTCCGAAAACATAAAATTAACGATTTTTGATATATAACGTTGTTGAAAGGAGTGAGCGATATGTAAAATATTTTTTAAAAAAACATTTTTTAAAACCGTAACAATTGTTATGGCATTATCAAACTCCTGTCAGTATTACTTGATAGTAGTTTGATAATGCCCTAACAAGGTGAAACAACTGTCACGAATTTAATTTAGTATTTTCATGTTTTTTTTTAATAAAATATACCCTATTAATCAATGTTTGATTTTAATATTAATATAAATGATTATGGAGTTATACAAATGAAAAGCCCAATCAATAAATAAACCTAAAAAAATTCTTCTTCTAGTTGAAATTACGACAAAAAAAAAGAACACACCCAGTTTTGTGAACAAACATGTGAGAAAAAAATGTAAATAAAATAAAAGTGTAAAAACCTGTAAACATGGTTAGTTCTTGTTTTAATAGACAGTTGTTTTTGTTTCTGCGAGCGGTTTTCCATTTCGTAAAATTGCTTGTCAAGTTTACCTAGTTAATTTCACGGTTCAACCAGTCACAGTTACCAACCGGGGTATAAATAAATCTTTTCCCTTTCCATTTCGTCAGACCATCGTTTTACTATGTATATCATTTCATTTCGTAGCACTAGACTAATTGTTTTGTAATTTTAACCACAAAGTGAAATGTTTTTTTTTCTTTTCTATATAAATTTAGCAAAAACACTTCCAATTTAATAAATCTATATTATATATATATATATATATATATATATATATATATATATATATATATATATATATATATATATATATATATATGTGTGTATATATATATATATATATATATATATATATATATATATATATATATATATATATATATATATATATATATATATATACATAAATATATAAAGTTAAGACACCTTAAAATTGACATATCATCCCATTGGTGGTATATTTACCCAGTGTCCGATATGACTAATATTAACGTTGATTTGTATGTAATTCATACTATGTTTAAATGGATTTTTGTTATTTCGATTATGGTAGATTCCTCTTTAGGTGACAGAAATAGAACTAAATTGGCGGAATAATGACCTCCTTTCCCTTCAATGGTACGTCCTTAGTTCCACATTTTGAATACCTTTCGACAGTAATGGGTCAAGAAATTTCTCTTTAAATCTCTCTCAATACCCACAAAGGTGGGCCCCCGTAAAGCACTTTTCCACTATACCGTTTCCACAAACTGAAAAGGCCTAGATGATAACTACGTGTTTCCGAAAAAAGGGATGGACTTGTAGAACTAATTTGTACTTTCAAGTTGAATTATAATAGACAAAAGAGGTATGGAAAAATTAATTGATCTACCGAATGGAACGATGTCGGACAGTTGAATACCAGAAAAACGTGATTTACCTAATTTTTTAAACTTTTAGGCGGGAAATTCGATAGCCCGCAACTTAATTTTCTTTTCAAATCCAGTAAACATTTAACGTAATTGAATTTGCATATTGAAAAAATGAGTTTTTGTTTGAAATAAATATGTGGTTTAAAATAAATAGTTGGAAGGTAAAGAATGAAAAAATGATAAAAATGTATTTTTAATGTGTATTCTAAAAAAAGCTTAATTTAAAATAAATATAAACAATAATAAATTCTCAATATTATTCATATTTAAAGCATTTACTTTATGGTTACTCATTTTTACTTTTATATATTTTTTAAATTTATATTTAAAGCATTTACTTTAAGGTTATTCATTTTTACTTTTATATATTTTTTAACAAAAATGTTAGAAATATTAGTAAATAACCACTCACCGAGATTTTTTCTGCCGGTTTCGAGACGTACCCGTCTCTTCGTCAGGACAATCACTGCAACAGCATGCGAACACACGTCACCACCATAGCACTATTCACACACACTACACAAAATGTTAATCACATGCGATTTTAGTAGACTCGAGGACCTTATATATACTTTTTTTCATATGTACGTGGCAACAAGTCCGGCACCTAGCCAGCCGTTCGCGTTCTGAATTTTACCTTATGCTATAAAATAGTTTCTCATAACTTAATTAATTGATTTATTTATTTGAACTAAACTTTGACGTGCTTTGTGTAGACCACCATGGTTCTGATTTTATTTAATACTTGTCAATGGTTTCCAATTCTATGGCCTCGGGTGCACACGCGCTGCGGCCTTTTTTTACGCCTCAGGTTTTGAAAAAATAACAATGGACTTGTTTCCTATTGTATGATATTATTTCTACTATTCACGCAAAGTACATTTTTTAAATTAATTTTTGCATTGATATTTTTTGATGGAAATGCATGCCATAAAACAACAAATATATAGTTTTTTCTGGTTTTATTTTATTTATTTTTAATTAAAATATTACTTGGTAAATACCTCTATTCATAAAAATCTATTGTGCCAGGTGTTTAGATGCATCATTCCGCATCATTGTACAATTGACTTATTGTATATTCTACATATTGTATAAAAATTATGGGGAATACATCGAAACACATGTTACGATAGATTTTAAGAAATAGTGGTATTTACCAACTAAAACTTGCGTAAATAAAAATGCAAAGATGTTAGCACAAAGAAACCGCCGAATCAATTATTGATTTTTTGTTCATTTGACTAGAGATCTGATTTTATCGTAACCGTCATCCCCGACTGGTTGGAGACTAAACAAAATTGTTATAAACACAAGATAGGGGTTGAAAATAGGATTTAATATAAAATTTCTGAGAAAATGGATTAAAATTCAATGAATGTAAGTAGGGTTATACTATAACAATAACATTTAAAATGCGGTAACAGTTATGAATATAATATAAATAGAAATCAATTTTTGAACTTACATTTATTGAAATGGCACGATCAGGTATGCCAAATACTTGAAAGTGGTCAGGTTAGGAGTTGTAATAATCGGCGGGTATGTATGAGGAGATGCATGAACGTGGAAGAGGCAAAGAATGTTTGCAAAGACAGAGTGTGGCGTTCTACTCTCTCTGCCTACCTCTGCGGGGAAGCGGCGTGACAGTTAGTTAGTCATATATTTAAATGTTTAAATGTACGGATGAATCCAAAACCGTTTGTCGACAACTCATATTACCATACAAGTGTGCGGTATGTATGTATTCGTATGGAATTCATCATGATAAATAAACATTTTTGACATCTCAACATAGATAATGAAGAGCATGGCAGTCTGGGAATTTACAGGGCTTACGACCGTCATAGGCTTGGTCAAGTGATCACTTTACACACGTGTAACATTTACCAATTCTATCCATGATTGACAACCACACTAATCACTTTTTGGAACTTTTAGATATATTAATTCACTAGTGACATAGTGCATGTGAGTTTGCAAAAGCCGTCTTTGTTGGAATAGGGAAATCTTTTTATAAAGCAGATTCTTTCAATTTGTGTGCAAGGTCCGAATTTTGGATTAAATCGACATACTTGAGCCACGCTTGAAAACATGATTTTCAATTTTCTATGAAGCTTATAATTTGACCAGTTAATATATTTGCAAAATTTTGTGTGTCCAAATTCTTGTTCACAAATCCGGATTACCTCCGCTTAGTAGTTATTTATAAAAATTTTGACTTCTCAACATAAATGTAAATACCCAAACCTCCATATTCTTCTTCATCCACGTAACTATGTTAAAAATGTTTAAAATAACTCCTAAGCGAAGATAATCCTGAGTGAACAAGTATTTAAACACACTTAAAATGTTGTACGATAAATAAAATTTAAAAAATTATAAATTGTTGTAAAACGAGATTTCACAATTATAAAGTCCTTCTCAAAACTGACGTACCGTCGCCATCTTGGTTTTTTTTCTGTCACTGCACTCTGTTTTATCGACATAACACTTTTTTAATCTTTTTTTTTAGTCGGGTCGTGGTCCCGTGGTCAATTTCGCGGACTCTTGAGTCAGAGTTTCTCGGTTCGAACCCACTTTACCAAAATTTGATACATATTTCTAATAATGAGCCGCTTAGGATCACAGAAATAGTATAAAATTGAAGTATTTTTGTGAATAATGAAAAACACTTTTCTTTTTAAAATAATAATATAAATAAAATTAAGGAATACATTTCTTAACAACATTTTGAGTGTGTCCAAATACTTGTTCACAAATCTGGATTATCTTCAATTGAAGGAGTATTTTTCATATTATTTTATATTATTCATATTATTAAGTGATTATTTAAATCATATTATTTTTTATTGACAACCACACCACTCAATAATGGGTAGAATCTGTGCATGTTACACGTGTGTAAACCGGCCTATGACGGTCGTCAACCACGTCAATGCCCAGACTTCCATATTCTTCTTCATCTTTGATGAGATGTCAAAAAATTACATTTCTTTACTCACAGTAACGAAATATTATGTCTATTATGCTATTCGAATTTCCGTACTCAATATTTTATTAAGAGGTGGTGTTCAGACTATATCTCATCAGACACGACAATAAGAAGCCATCTAAAGCCGGTCCTCATCTCCATAATCCTGCTATGATGAAAGCCAAACCAATCTTCAACATACGCAATTGATCCGGTCAGTCACCCGAAGATAAATTGATTTGACGTACTCTTATCTCTAGCTCATTTCCGACGGACCTAACAAAATATTTCCGTTATTCGTTAAATTTATTTACAGATACCATGGTGATCTATCTAATTAACTTAATGTGGAATTAAACAATTCCACATTTCGCTCACTCCTTTCAAGAATGTCATAAATCAAAAAACTTGATTTTTCAGGAGAACGTTTTTAAAGTTTAAAATATAACACAATGTATTTCAAATAAATATCAAGCCATTTATTGAACTTTTTACTGTGCAACAGATCTTTTTAGGTAAATTATGAACGTTTGTTTTCTATTTGAAAAATATTAAGTTTGTTTAAAAAAGATAATTGAACAATAGCTTTTCTTCAAAAAGCAAAAATAACACTTTCTGCCCTATAACGGGTAAATATTTAGTTAAAAATGCTGCTTTTGCTGGGATATAGTACATTTTTTGGGCATTCCGAAAACATGCACAACTGAAAATTGATAAATTTTGATTTATGACGTTCTTGAAAGGAGTAAGAGATTTATGTTATAATAACTATCAAAAACATTATGAGATTAAAATAAAAATAAAAGAGTGGGAGTGTGTGTGTGAGGAAGGGGGTAAAAGGGTAAGGGTGTGGTGTAAAAAATAGATTCTGCAGGAAGGAGAAGGAAAGGAGAGGAATTAATGAGAGTGGTTAAAGACTTTTTTTTTCTAAGTACTTTCATGCGGTTGTTTCCCCGCAGGGGTAGGCAGAGAGAATAGTGTGGAGTTTTACATCACTTTTTCATTGCAAAAAAAATGTTTCTTCCACATTCATAGATCTTTTTCATACATATACGCTAATTATTCTGACTACTTACTTAACTGCTCTTAGGCATTAGAAATACTTGATCATGTCAAATTTTCTTCGGTCTTACTCTGATTTTATTTTAAACTAAGTTAACCCTATAAATTTGTTTTACTGTTATTTTTTCACTCATTCATTCCACATGTCCAAGCCATCTCAATGCACTTCTTTTAATTTTTATCCATAATGAATTTAAAAGGAATTAATGTAATGCGGAAATAATATACAAATTGCTAAATGTGAACTTTTTACTCTTTAAAAGATTTTTATTTATTTTTAATAAATCTATTGATTTATTAATATTTATACGTTATACACATATTATCATTAAAGATTACACTGTTTACAATATAAATTGAGTATGTTATATTTCATTTTGATTTAAATATGCATATTAATGGGTAGTATTAATATACTAGATTAACTCTGAACAATTTCAATATACCAAAACAATTTTTATAGATGCAATAATTAAGAGATTATCAAAAGATATCGTTTATTTTACAAACTGATGCATTTTGAATACATACATTTATACGTATCGCTCACTCCTTTCAACAACGTCATCAATCATAAAACTTGATTTATCAGGAGATCGTTTTCAAAGTTTAAAAATAAATTTCAAGCCACTTATTGAACTTTTTACAGTGCAACAGATCTTTTTAGGTAAAACCTGAATGTTTTTTCTCCATTTGAAAAATATTCATTTTATTATAAAAAATAATTAAACAATAGATTTTCTTCAAAATCCTAAAACAACACTTTCTGCCCTGTAGCGGGTAAATATTATGTTAAAAATATGCCGCTTTTGCTGGGATATAGTACATTTTCTGGGCATTCTGAAAACATGCAAAACTAAAAATTAACGATTTTTGATACATGACGTTGTTGAAAGGAGTGAGCGATATGCCGTATACGTACTTGCAAAATATTACGCATAATACACATACCATAATATAAAAGAGTGGATTTGGTTTAATTTACAAACTGATGCATTTTGAATACAAACATAAAATGTTAAGTATTTATTTGCAAAACGACATGCGTAACAAATTATAAACATAAAAATCTCATTAAAATAAAGCGGCTTCATTCGATTGAGTTTGATTTACCATCGATTTTATTTTCACAACATCCGCATCCCTTCATGCAATTATATTACCTCTAACAGACCAGCCCTTATTGTCCCGAGCTGCACTGGAGGTGGGTCTAGTACGAGGGATGTTCCCTCACCCCCGGCCGATGGGGTAGTCGAGCAAGTAGTTAGGGAGGACCATATTTATGTGTCGAAGTAACCATTATTACTTCCGACCCTTTGTAATCTGGCCTTTTGTGAACTGAACAAAATACTCGTCGCTCTTATTACAGACGTTCTCTAATCTACCGATATGAAAATGTATTACACTAATATATAGTTCGCTTCCATAGTTGAGTAGTCAGAACGTTTGGATGCTGTGCTTGACCCAGGCTCGATTCTAAGAGGCGGGTCAAAATAATTTCCTATGTAAGTGGTTTTTAACTCAATATTTATTTAATTATTCCATGGACTGTCAAAATAACACTGTTTTTCAACGATGTAGTACTCTATGCACCATTGGATGCTAATAACAGTTATGAGAATATAAAGTCGGACAAAAAAGTAAAGATATAAATGTTTATATACGATATTTTGAGTGTGTCCAAATACTTTCACAAAAATATGCTTTTTCAGATTTGTGTTCAGTTCACAAATCTGGATTATCTTCAATTACAGGAGTTATTTATCTTACATTTTTTTTACATACAAATATAAGAATTTCCACTTTATTAAAAACTTCTTCGTCTCACTAATAGACGTCAATAGTAAAAATTCTAGCGATTCTCGGACAATGATTCAAAATTGGATCATATATATGTACCATATGTAGAACTTTCAAGAATTTGAGTAGTGTGGTTGTTAATCATGAGTAGAATTGGTGAATATTACACGTGTGTAAAGTGATCACTTAAACCAGCCTATGACGGCCGTAAGCTCCGTAAATGCCCAGACTTCCATATTCTTCTTCATCTATGTTGAGATGTCAAAAAAAAATCTAAAAAATAACTCATTCGTGTAGGTAACTAAATAACATAATGTTATTCAGTAAGCGGAAAAAATCCATAGTGAGTTTACGCAACCTAATTTGCAACAAAGGTAATTTTCTTACTATGAATATAAACGGATAATTGACTTAACGCCTTGATTTATGTAATTTTATAACACAACTTCATTTGCATGATGCGCCTTGTTTAGGCAACATGAGCAGCATCGAGCTTTATGACAGAGCTTTTTTTCTCCAATATAGAGCCCGGGACCTCTAGAATGGTAGCCGAGCGTGCTGACCACGGAGGCGGACATACGCTCCTCTTCCAACGTGATATTCCTTCCTTCATTTCAACAAACACCTCGCGGTATTTCACAAAATCTTGCGCCTGTATTGCTCCCATAAATCTCGTTTTACCGCTCTCCTGCCCTCGCGTCTCGAGCTCTCCCCCCGGCGGAGAAGGCACTCGGAAATAGTTTGCCGAGGAGAGCGAGGGATGCAAAAAGAAAACCTCATTGCGAGAAATAATATTCCGCACCCCTTAACTGCACTTCCCCTATTCCAAAACTCCCTAATCAAATTCTTCTCAAGGTGCATTATATGGCTGCGTTCAACCTTGCTATTTTTAATATCAGCCAATTATTTCTCTTACCAACCATCAAGCAGAGTGCGCTGATGTACTTCGGACACGTCATGAGAAATGAAAAATATCGTCTTTCCACCTTATCATACAAGGAAAGATTGAAAGGCGAAGAACTCAAGGACGCCGAATGACATCATGGCTGAAAAACCTACGACAATGGTTTGGCAGAACAACCAAATCTCTGTTCCGAGCTGCAGCATCAAAAGTGAACATGATGATCGCCGATCTTCGTTACAAGTGGCACAGAAGGAAGAAGAAGAACTATTTTACTAGGGATACTGTATTATACGAGTATATATATTAGACCAGAGGTGTCAAACTCAAAAGGCACCAAGGGCCGCATAAGGTATTTTGGTTTTGCGGCCACATCATAAAACTCATTTTCATTTTTATCTAACTTAAGTGAATAATTTACTGAGCCATATAAGAGACACCCTTCTACATGTTTATATATATATATATATATATATATATATATATATATATATATATATATATATATATATATATATATATATATATATATATATATATACATACATGTATATATGTATATACATTATACATAAGACATTCATAGTCCATGCGAATTAGAAATCAACATCTTTTTTTAGTAATAGTATTCCTTGGGGCCTTAGAAAAAAAAATTCCCTAAAAAGTCCACCATACCTGTCCATGTTATTTTCCCCACAAAACCCCTTAGAATGAAAGAAAAGTAAAGTAAAGTTTATTGTTGACCAGCGAGATCCAGTACGACGTAGATAATGGCTTAAATCAGACAAGTAACATGATTTTTGTCAGTGTTTCTTGAAATAATTGATTTCTATACAAAACCGTGATTTCTATGCAAAGCTTTTGACAGTACATTGACGATATTATGTAGATTACAATTAATTAGTATACCTTGGGTTGATTCCAGATATAGATACGTTTATGTATGTAGTATCCTAATTAAATCTATTCATTGAAAATTGATACACGATAGTATGAAACACGATATTCATAATATTACTGATATTACTGAATGCAATAGACACGACCAGATTTGTACTAAACATTTCCAATATATTGCTTTGAACTGGGTATTCCTGACTTACCGTATGCTTACGTTTATATATATATATATATATATATATATATATATATATATATATATATATATATATATATATATATATATATATATATATATATATATATATATATATATATATATATATATATATATATATATATATATATATATATATATATATATATATATATATATATATATATATATATATATATATATATATATATATATATATATATATATATATATATATATATATATATATATATATATATATATATATATATATATATATATATATATATATATATATATATATATATATATATATTTTTCGGAGGTCCCGGGTTCGATTCCCAAGGGGGGTAAAATAAATTTAAATGATTTTTCACTGTAATATTTATTTAAAATTACCATGCACTGGTACCTGAAGCGGAGGGCTGATCACCTTTCCTTCATGTGTAAACGATCAAGATAACACTGCGTTTATATGACACAGTGCCCTATGCACCATTGAGGTGCGGATAAGGGTTAGAAGAAGAAGAAGATTTATCATATATTTTGACTACTGTGCTAGCAATATCTTTATCATTCAGTTATAAATCTTCTCATAAACCTTAACCGATTTTATATATTTTTTTTATTATATACTTTTGGTTGGCAGCTAGATATGATGATGTGTATAACTGTGTAGTGTCTGTCGTACAAGAGCGAATATCATCCTCGCCAGGTTAGGTTAATACACTTGCAATGTTTGTTATAATTAGCTCAGAGGCGCCATACAACAAGATCAATGTTTGCTCTTATGCTTAATCACTATAGACAGCTCGGATATACTACATCGTGGAACTATTCTCCAACATTTGCAAATGCACCTTCTCTATTAACTTTTAAGAAACGTCTGAGACATCAATATTTATTGTGGGTTCTAGTTGAACACCAACTTAATTTAACAGAAGGGAAGCAAGATGAAAGCGGATTACTTTTAACACAAATTTATTCAGTTCTAAAAAATTACAATCAAGAAATATTTAAGAATAATCGCGTGATTCTAATGTGAGAACAGTTGAAGGACGTGTCGATCAGTGGACGGGCGGTGACGAAATGTAACGGTCTGGTTCCCGTTCGGTGCGAGCTCGGTTTGGGTGTTCGATTATGCTCGTTCATTCGGTTGTCGAGTTGCCACAGCGTGTTCGATTATGCTCGTTCATTCGATTGTTGTGGGTTGCCACATTATCATTAGAATCCTAACTATCCATCAAACCTCCTTCATTAGTTTTTCCCTCAACCTCCTTCCTTAAACCCCCATTTTTTCTTTGCCCTCCTTATTATCATGTTTTGTAATTCATGTTTTTTTTAATGTCAATTCGTAATTTATGTTATTTTTTTAATTCTCAAGTACCATCTACCCTCTGATTGCAAACAGCTATATATGGTATCAAACGTTTATTTTCAACATCACTAGTCTGTTTTTGGTTGGTTGGAAGATATTGCTATTTAGCAATAAGCCCGCTTATATACTAATTTATTTTCTGTACATGAAGTTTAAATAAATAAATAAATACATGACTGAAAGGTGACCGTAAGATCACGGTAATACTGCTAATGTGTGATGCAGTGCTCTATGCACCATTGGGTGTGAGGAAAGAAATAAGTACATTGGCGGGCTTATTGCTAAAAAGCATTATCTTCCAACCAACCAAAAACGGACTGGTGATATTGATTAAAACGTTCGATACAACCATATATAGCTGTTTGCAATCAGAAGTTAAATAATACTTGAACATTTAAAAAAACATAAATTACATATTGACATTTAAAAAAAATCACGATACACGAGTGAAAGGTGATCAGCCCAGCGCTTCAGGTACCAGTCCAGGGTAATATCAAATAAATATTATGGTAAAAATCACTTTTATGTATTTCGACCCCCCTGAGAATTGAGCCCAGAGCGTCCATCATGGTAGTCAAACGCTCTGACTACTACACTACGGAGGCGGACTAACAAGTAACGAGGATTTTGGACATACCCAAATTGCTGTGAAAGTAACATACTTTTGACTTTTATATAATGGGATTGGAGTGGCAGAATCGCATCCCTATGCGCATTAACCCTTTCCGGTCCTTAATTTTTTTAAATAATTCCATCAGGTCCACAATAGATTTACAGCATTACAGGGTTAAACAATACATCCAAGTTTTTTTTAAATAAAACTACACTTGTGTTAAAAAAATATTTTTATTTTGAATGTATATAATCTTGTCTCTTATTATTATATACACACTAAATACGAGCGAGAAAAAATATGTTTGCTTGAATTTTCACACTAAACTGATGAAGAAAAAAAATGTCGAATTACATTCGACGTAGGACTCACCGGAATAAAGTCGATGTCGAATGACATTCGGCATAGGACCGGAAAGGGTTAAGTACATCTGTTTGTAATGTCGGTATCGGTGCAGTAGCCAGCTGCAGTCGTAGTGAGGTGCGGTGAGTATTGTTGGCGTAACACACTGCTTTAGAGCCCAAGGCGGTTGGGTGCAGAATGCAATTATAAGCGGGAAAACACCAAAGACACTGGAGGCAACAATGGACCTCAACTTCCATAGACACTGCACACTTATACTTTATAAATATCTGCAGCGCACAGCGCGAACGGATTAATCCAGAAAAAGTTCCTGTATTTATGGTTCATTTGAAATTGGTTAAAGATGAATATGGGAATCTTGATGAATCTGAAGACCTGATAATACTGAAAAAAAACGAAATATTGGGGTTAATATGGCAAAATCATTGATTAACACTTTCATATTATTTTTTGTAAAAAATGTACTTGGTCACTTTCTCGTGTATGACTACGATATGTATTATAAGTTACATAAGTTACATTATACACAGACACACAGAAACACATACATACACACTTATGTACACATACATACATGCCTGTGTATGGAAAGGTAGATAAAACAATAATATTTTTTCTTGAATATTTTCCGCAGATACTTTGTGGCACATTTTATAATATCTTTATAAAATTTATTAACATTGTTTTCACCACTTTTTTATAAATACAATTTAACCTACCGGTTTCGACAATAACTTGTCATCATCAGGGTTTATTTTAAATAAAAAACATTAAAATACTCTCACCAAAAACTTCCACACACTCCATAAAAATCCTAAATTCTATTTTTATTATTCATTGCATGGCAACCCCAAATAACAACTAATGGAATCACCCAAAAAATAAGTTCGCGACACAAGTTGACACAGGTACACATACATACACACTTACGTACACATACATACATGCCTGTGTATGGACAGGTAAATAAAACGATACTATAAGTATTCATATTGTTTTTTGACATCTCATCAAAGATGAAGAAGAATATGGAAGTCTGAGCAGTAACGGGGCTGATGAGCGTCATAGGCTGGTTTAAGTACTCACTTTACACACGTGTAACATGATGAGACGTGTATCTTTGATGAGATGTCAAAAAATAATATGAAAATAACTCCTGTAATTGGAGATAATCCAGAATTTGGGAACAAGTATTTGGACACACTCAAAATCTTGTAGATTAACACTAGATAAATATGGGCATTTACGGGGCTGACGACCGTCATAGGCTGGTTTAAGTAATCACTTTGCACACATGTAACATTCACCAATTCTACCCATTATTGACAACCACACTACTCAAATTCTTTGAAGTTCTATATATATGAACCAATTTTGAAACATTATTCTTGAATCAGTAGAACTTCACTAGTGACATCTATTGGTGAGATGAAAAGAAGCTTTTTATTGAGAAGAAACTCTTTTATTAGTATGTGAGGTCCGAATCCTGGATTATAATCACACACGAGAAACGCCAGATAATATCATTTTCATTTTTATTATTTAAGCTTATAATTTGACCAGATAATTTAATTGCAACATTTTGAGTGTGTCCAAATACTTGTTCACAAAATCTGGATTATCTCCAATTACAAGAGTTATTTAAATATTATTTTTTGACATCTCATCAAAGATGAGGAATAATATTACTATTATTCTTCTTCATCTTTGATGAGATGTCAAAAAATAATATGAAAATAACTCCTGTAATTAGAGATAATCCAGAATTTGGGAACAAGTATTTGGACACACTCAAAATCTTGTAGATTAACACTTTATTTACCAACGAATTTTTGTAAGACTTACCTTAAAAACCAAAGCAAATTTGTAACTACTAATACGCAAATAACAAATACATAAATTTATGTACCAATCGTTTGATTTTTTTATATTTTTTATATTAACTACCAAAAGCCGTCAAGTTGGCTTTAAGCTGTCAACCGTATACGACCAAACATCGATTAGTTGGTTTCTCGACCGCGTACAGGAAATGATTCTTACAATTATGTGTATCACTATATCGATTTGAAATTTAAACTATAGCTATTATTGTATTGTTTTGTATTGCTACTCCTTACAAGTGCCGGTGCTGATATCTGAAGCAAAAATAACAAAGGGATTACCCATACAATTCAAGCTATTTAGAAGAAGTGACAGTTTAAACATAAAAACCACAAAATTTCTGTACTGTCCCTATTAATATGGCAACATACTGTACACAGATTCGCATTTATATTAAAGTAAACCCCCCTTTAACATTAAGAAACCGCGCTATTGGGGGGAACGTTATAAAGGGGTTAATGTTTAAAATTGTTACATTTAAGCTTTGTACTGATATTTCTTGGTGGAATTGCATTTTATATAATAAAATAACCGGGTTTCGCCGTAACCGACATCATCAGACTGGTCCTAGTCTGAAGATGTCGGTTACGGCGAAACCCAGCTGCTGTTCAAATAAAAGTCATGTGAAAAAAATTACATAGTTGTTATTTTATTATGTGTTTAAAATTGTATTTTACATTTTAACCCGTGGAAATGACTACAATGAGTTATTATTAAATAAAAATACAATCTAAAAAGTTTACCCCCCTGTAACGTTTTTTCCCGATAACGCCGTACCTATCTGTACGTTATAGGGGGGTTTACTGTATATATCACAAATATGTATATACACCCACACATAAACCATATATATATAAACCCTTTAGGATATTTTTCCTAGAATTTCCCATATCATGATTAAAAACAAGTTTGTACTATTTTTCCTCACAGCATGATTCCGTACTCGCACAATGTAAGTGCAGATGTACTCGGAGATACTACAGACGAGTTCCTTTGATAAGCTTGGGAAAGCTCGCATAGGTACTTGTGGACGGTGTGGGTACCAACTCAGGCGGAGGCTTCACAGTGAGAAATAGACTTGTGATTTTATTCCGGTTCGCAAATGTCAGCTGTCCTTTGTAACTTGCTCTGTTTTATCACGAAGTTAATTTACAGTAGATAACATCAAGAGTACACAGTTTAGGCGAGATGTTCGATAGATCGCAACTTATTTTTCTTAAACTGGTAACATTAACTTAATTTAATTTTTTGCTTATGGTCTTACTCGCAATCACAGAATTCAGTACGGCAGCGCTTGAAACCGTAAGTCTATTCACTCTTATTTTTTTCAAGAATGAGAATTGATTTTTTCGGTTTTTTACATACATCGAAAAATTATTTTTACATTTTTTTAACTCCTTACCGTATAATAGCTTCTTAATTTCTTTTCACGACCATATATTTATTTCGAAGAAAGACTTATTTTGTTCAATGCAAAAACGGTTACGAATAATCCATGGAATTCCAGTAAATTCAATCCATAGTAAGTGAAGAAAAATAAATTAAATGGAGACTCGTGTTTTTATTTTTATTTTACTGTTTATTTTTAAAGACTTTTAACCTCAGGGCAAGTAATTTTGCTAGAAAAATACTGTGTTTATAATTACTCACAATAGTAACTTTTTAATTTTTTTAATTTTTTAATGTGTTAAAACTGTGTTCGATGGCACTTTTCTGTACGCAAAGATAAGTTAACCTTTGATTTAATATTTACTATTATTTTGACCAAAAATAAACAATGTATCATACATGTCAGGGACCGTAGCTTAGTTGGGTAGACTGCGAAACTGGCGTCGCGGGTTCGATTGCCGCCAATTGAAAAATAAATACAAGAAAGATTTCTCTTCAATTGGTCTGGGTGTAAGTGATGTAGTTTTCACATTTACTTTCCATATCCTTAATATCATACCAGCAGACAAGTCTCTAAAATCTTGTTTCGGGTTTTGGTCCCGTGGTTAGTGTGGCGGACTCTTGAGTCAGAGTCTCTTGGTTCGAACCCACTCTACTACAACTTGATGCCTATGGTATTTCTAATAAATAATGAGCTGCTTAGGCTCACAGAAATAGTATGAAATTTAAGTATTTTTGCAAATAATAAAAACACAAACTCTTCTCTTTTTTTTAAATAAATAAATAAAATAAGAAGCTTTGTGGTTTATTTCTTTAAAAACATGTATTGCCACAGCAAAGCACCATTAAGGAAGTTTTTTTAAGAAAATAGCAAATTTAGAAAAGTTACCCAATATTTACTTATTTACTAGTAAGATAATAGTAAACTACATAATTACATACATTAGAACGTAATGGGATGTACATAGTTAAATGTTTGCCACGGAGTAAATCACAACATTGAACTTCAAGCAAGTTAGTGTTAATTCCGCAAAACTTTAACGATTCGTTTACTGTCAAATACAAAGTGTAAGTCAGTCACAAAGAGACGTACTAAAATCAACAATTCAACAGTCACGATGGCATTTGTATTCAGCGGAGAGGAGATATAATCAATGATTGTACGCGGTGAATAGAATGTTGATTGAATCTCACATTAATAGGAAGTTTGAATCAATATTCGATATTGTCCCCCTGTCGCTCAGAGCTCTCACCCCTACAGTTTAGCCCCCAACCCTCGAGAAGGGGCATACGAAAATATTGAATAATTCCAATACTATCGATATTTGCCCCCATGTGCATGCGCCTAATGTGATCCCAAAGAAAAAAACAGAGGCGGTGAACGCCTTTAGCATTATCAGACTATATATTTTAATTTTAATTTAGGTTATTTTTTGACATATCAAAATAGAGGAAGAAGAATATAGAAGTCTGGGCATTTACGGGGCTTATGACCGTCACAGGCTGGTTTCGTCTATGTCGAGATGTCAAAAAATAATATGAAAAATAACTGCTATAATTGGTGATAATCCAGATTTGTGAACAAGTATTTGGACACACTCAAAATAAATTTTAGTTCGTAAATTCATTTAACTTCCTAAAATTAGGTAAAGGGTTATTGAAAAAAATCCCCTGAAATCAACAAGTCTCCGTGAAATATTCTTCTTACCCTTATCCTTATCCAATAATGCATAGGGCACTGCATCGCTATGACGCAGTGTTATCTTTTTCATTATGTACTAACATGAAGACAAGGTAACTACTCCAGCGCTTCAGGGTCTAGTGAAATATGATTTTTAATTTATGTTTTACCTGGTAAATACCACTGTTTCTTAAAAACCTATTGTGACACGTGTTTCGATGCGTTCTGCATCATTTTCAAACACTGTATACCGAATATAATTAGTTTAAAAAGGATAAATATTATCACAAAGTGACTACCGTATGAAGTGTGAAAAATAATTATAGAATGTTGTTTTTTATTGAACAGAACAAAAGTGAATATTATTTAGACTACATAGTTATAAGTAACATTTGTTTGTAATCTCAGCCCTGTCTTATTATGTTATATCCATGAAAATAATCCACCCTTCGATATAAGGCGATACACGTGAACTCTTAAATACTTTATTTCGTGTATGCAGAACGAGGGAGAGAAGTATTGTAGAAATAATAAAAAAATTGTCAATCGTAAAACAATGTATCAAATATTCCATTTTGTCATCCTTTGTAGCTTAGCTTACTTATTTTCATAAATGTTTTTCTAAGCCGACATTGTAAAAGCGAGCGAACTCAAATCACATTGTTAAAGGAACAGAGAGATATAAAAATAAAAGGAATATGTTATTTATTTCGCTCTTGGAAAATTGAGATGGAAATTATTTTTAAATAAATAAACAAACAAATTTATTTCTTTATTCACATGAAAAATCACGTTTTTCATGTGTGTTTTTTAGCTCTTTATGTCTCGGCTTTGTTGATCCAAAGTATTTATACAAATATGCAAAATTTCAACGTGAATATCATCCAGTTTTAATTTAATTATTTTTTAAATGTGCTTAGTCCATTAAAATAATAATCATTCTCTAATTGCATTGATTAATTGAGTTCAAATTTAGGAAAAAAATTTAACTGAAAATAGTTTTAAGAAGTTGTGAGACAAATTTAAGTTTTGTACTGACATTTCTTGATGGATTTCCATTTTATATTTTAAAACAATAAGTTTAAAGCCCACCAATAGGCCCTGAGCCCATATGCGGACTGACACTCAGCACTATCAAGTTTAGCCTAAAAAACTGGGCCATGAACAAGAGTCAAGAAATCTGGTCCAACAGCTCAGGGATGAAACACGCAAAGGAACTGATCATGGGGTGCTCGCGGAAATTTACCACAGAAGCTCTAAAACTTAGCAAAAAAACAAATAAGGATCCTAACGAGGACCTTGACAGGACACTGCAGACTGAGGAAACACATGACAAAAATTGGACTACATGACTCCTCAGTGTGCAGATTTTGTATGGAGGATAACGAAACACCAATCCACATTCTCTATAATTGTGACGCACTCGCTAGCAAACCAAGTCACATCCTTGGAGGACCACTACTCCAAGAAGGTGAAGCTCTTACTACCAAGACAGGTCGTGAGCTACATGACTCATGTAGGTCTTGAGAGTCAGCTGTGATACAGAGGGAGGTCACAATAGACCTACTATGGTTGAAATAAGGGATGCAAGATCCCTTGACCTCATAACAACAACAAAAAACAAAAAAATATAGTTTTATCAACTTTTATTGTATTTGCTTCTCATGATTTTCAACCACACTATCATTTAATCGGCATGTTCTTTCATATGTCAGTTCTTAGTACTATATATAATTAAGTTTTAAAAAAATATATAGCACATATGAAATTTATGTAAGATTTTCCGGAATTATTTTACATACAAGGATACGCCTGAAAACATGCAAACAACATTTATTAATTTTATTTTTATTAAACTTATACATAATTTGAACAGTTTCACTTATTCGCAATATAAAAAGTTATACATAAACTATATAAAATTAAATGTGAAACTATATAAAAAGGATATATAGAAAGTTCAGTAATGTGGTTGTCCATTACGGGCAAAATGGTAAATGTAACACGTGTATAAAGTGATCACTTAAACTAGTCTATGGCAGGCCGTTATCTCAGACTTTCATATTCTTCTTCATCTTTGTTGAGATATCAATATAAAAATATATCTCCTAAGTGGACAAAGCCCAGATTTGTGGACAAAGATTTGGATACACTCAAAATATTGAGATTTAGTAAAATCTCATATGTGAGATAAAACTTCCCACTTGACAGATTTTGAAAGTTACATTTCGAATTCCAGATATCCAACTCGAGTTCACTTAATTTCCGGTGTGTTACCTTTTCTAGTCGCTTGTGTTAACTAAAGAGGAAATTATTAAATCCCATATCTCAACTCCCTGACGTATCTCAGGGGTAAGGTATGCGTAGTATCAACGACGATTTTTTTTTAAATATGAAGGCTTTATGTTTATTCAGTTGGTGTTACTGACCACACTCTGACACAATTTGATTCTCTTTTACAATAATAGTGCGATTGTCTGTAAAACACTCATTTCTAATACAAAAGTTTCATTCGAAAATGCTTGTCAAACAAAAAAATATTAAAGAACATTGAAAGCTGTCCCACGGCATGCCCAGATCTGATACAGAAACATCTAGGCTTCCTGACAGATCTGCTCTTGCTAAGCAATTTTTTTAAACTAAGATGCGAAATTTATTGAAAATGTGAAACAATATAAAATTGGATCCCGATTTTATTGTGAATTTACATTTAAAAGCTTTCAACATACCTGTTATTGCCAATCTAAATAAATACAAGATTGTAGTCCATCACCAAATTTTCTAGAAGTGCCCCAGTGTAGGCAGTTAAAGGGTTAGTGTTTAGTTCAATTAGTCAGCTAGATCCGATTCCGACTCGACGTTGGCCGGTACACAGACGCCCGCAACCCCGACCAGCACAGCAGACAGACACGAAACAGTGCAAAGACATTTACAGAAAATAGTCAGTCATAGCATTTCCACTCAACCATATTTTAAAGAACAATATTTGTCAAAGAAGATTGAATAGCGATCCACCATAAGTAATGTTTAGTATTGCGTGTGTTACTGTTATGCACAACAGATGGCGCTGCCATTGTTTTTAAAAAAAAAATATTTTTACCTGTTACGGATAAAAACGCCTGTTGCAAATGCAATGTTGTGTTAAAATTTCAAAGCAATCACTGAATGACTTACAATCGAATATTTGTATTTTTATTTATTTAGATATATAAAAAAAAAACATTTTAAACACAATCATACTTCTATAATTTAATTTTTTATACTATTTTTACATTAATTTTTTTATTATAACACAATATTTTTAAATATCTTGGATTATCTTTTTAAATTTCTTATCGTTTGTTGTGTGTACATGAAAAAAATACAGCTTTGAACCATGTTTGACCAAGTATATTATTAATCCATTACCCGTTGCAAATACAATATATAAAAATGAGCATTGCATTTTATAGGCACGCGCTATCGCCAAATTGTTAATAGAAGCCGTTAACTCCAATTTTACCCCATGAAATTTGCAATGGAAAATAGATACGATTAACATTTAACCAAATACAGTACAAAGTACGCATGGTAAGGTAATTATTGGTACAGCTGCTCTTTGTGTGGATTCCATTTTGGTTTCCAGGAGCTTTCAGTCATGATGCTTTAAAGAGGAAGCTTTCAAATACATAGTTGTTTCTCTTTTTCAACATAGAGAGATGACAAAAAGGGATTCAGTTGTCAAATTGTTTGATGTGGTTTTTGACACTTTCTGTTGATAACACGTTTTTCATTACTTTTTTCTTGTAGAATTCAATCGAATTTAACATTGCTTTTAGAATTTAACTAACTAACTAACCATCACGCCGCTTCCCCGCAGGGGTAGGCAGAGAGAATAGAGCGCCACACCACTCTGTCCTTGCAAACATTCTTCGCCTCTTCCACGTTCATGCATCTCCTCATACATACCCGCCGATTGTTACGACTCCTAACCTGACCACTTTCAAGTATTTGGCATACCTGATCGTGCCATGTTTTTCTCGGTCTTCCTCTGCTTCCTTTCCCGCTAACATTCGCCTCATAAATTTGTTTTACCGTTCTTTCCTCACTCATTCGTTCTACATGTCCAAACCATCTCAACACACCTTTCTTAATTTTATCGATAATGCTTATCTCAGCTTTGCATTCCTTTCTTATTTCACTATTCGCACATCTATCATACATCGTTTTGTTACACATTCTTCTGAGAGATCGCATTTCGACTGCATTCAGTCTACTTTCATCCATTTCAGTGTAATTATTTTTTTCAGTATTTTGAGTGAGTCCTAATCTTTGTTCACAAATCTGTATTTGATTCTATTCAGGAGTTATCATTCCAAAAGCTGAACAAATTGCGGTTTTTCTGTCAAAGTAATATTAATTCCGGATATATGTTATTTCGTATTCAAATTTACAAATTAAATTTATCTATTCCTCAATATTTTCAGTGTGTCTAAACCTTTTTTTACAAATCTGGTTTTTGTCAATTTAGGGTTATTTATATATTCATATCTCAACAATGATGATGAAGAACGTGGAATTCTGGTTGTGTACAAGGATTACGACCTATCGTAGGCTGGTTTAAGTGATCGTTTTATACACATTCAGCATTCTACCCATGATTATTAACCGCTCTTCTCAAATTTTTGAAGTTATATTTATCCTTTTATTGACACCTTCTATCACATGCTACTTCTCGAGTTGAGTTAAGTAAAAAAAAAAGTAATTAGTCTTTTTGAAATGGATGTAATATTCTTCCCGAACTATTGTATATACTAGGAATAGCTTGAAAACGTCAAATACATTTTTTTATTTACTGTAATTGCCCAGTTATTTATTCACAATACTTTGAGTGTGTTTAAATCATTGTTCACAAATCTGGTTTAATCTACTATGGGGTTAACTTCTTCGCTGACAAACCCAGATTTGTGAACAAATATTTTGACACGCCCGAAATATTGTTAATAATAAATGAGATATTTTACATAATAAACAACAACTGTTTTAAGAAGTTTTTCCCACAAATATTTTATTTGATCAGTGATCGGGTTTCGTCGAGACCGACGTCATCAGACTGGTGTGAGGCTTGACAAAAATCTTTGTGACATACACAACAAGGCACGGGTTATTTTACAAGAAGAAAGCGTTTTCTTTGGCGTAACTTAACATCCAACTAAATATAATTTGGTCTCGAATTCGGTTTCTGTCTGGCGCTTTTTTCAGTCAAGAAAAGAAAATTGTATTATTATATAATACGAATTTTTTGGACATGACATACTTACTTCATTCCAGCCTACGGAAATAATAAAAGCTCGTTGAAATCCAAACTTATTTTCATGTTTAAGTTTACTTTATCATGTGGAAAGAAAATATTTATAGGATAACTCAATTTTATTGGGACCATATCATTTTAATAATTGAGGAAAAAATAAATGTATTCCATGGGAATATATAAAAATGAGGAATAATGTACAATTTATTGCAAAAATAATGCTGCGGTCTCTTGAATGATAATTTTATACCGTGGAAATGACTTTCCGATTCGGAAAAGATGAAAAAATATATCCCATTATTCGTATGCTTTATTTACTCGCGGAAATTCTTAAAATAATCCACAATTTCGTCGTTAATTCTGCGAAAGCTCCTACGTGCAAATTTTATAAAAATTACTGACGACAGCAATACATTTCATTAATTGATTTGGCAGACACTTTGTGGTAAAATCTATCCATTTTTAAATAAAGTTAATAAAGCGAAGTAAAGATTGCCTCTACACGATGCCGCGCCCTTTGGCATTGGGTGTTTTTATTCTCCTTGTAATTACAAAAAAAACATAATAATTATAAGTCTCTTGAATATTTTTCGCAGATACTTTGTGGGACATTTTATAATAAAACTATGCATATACACATTCAAAAAGATGACAAGGTCCTCGTCGAAACTAGTTGGAGTAAAGTACCAATAAAAATGTAACTAAAAAGTTAAAAATTAAGTTCAGCTGTATAAAGCTTAATGATTAACCATTTAAGTCATTTCTTTTTCCTATGCTTTGCAGTGATTTGAAAATTTAGACATCATTCATGAGAAGCTAGAATAAATAAATAAAAAATGGATATAGCAAGTTTTGCAGAATCGGCAACGCATAATAGATAGCATTAATATGGTATGTTTTCATAAAAAAACATCATTTATATTCGAAATGTGACTGTCATTTGTCAATTTCGCCACCATCCCGTGTTACGTCATCTTAAAATATTATATCTCAAAATGTAAATGAAATGAAATCCCAACAATGCTCCCTTTTCTCCAACAGTTTCCTAATATTTGGACCAAACCCAAAACTTTGGATTGACACAAAATTATTTATGTTGATTTCTTCCGAACTGTTATGGCACTTAAAATAATAATAATTCATAAGACAATGTAATCGTTGAAAAGAGGCGGCTAGTTTCAAATTTCGTAACACGAGTTTTTTTTATACTCATTCTTGCTTGCCAAATTTAGTGTAAAGGATTTTTTATAGACAATTTAAGAATAGATAAGTCGTGTCAAAATGAAATTAATACCACTTTATAGGTAATTTAATAGTTATTATTAAAATGTTACTTTGTTTTAAAATCTCTATAAATATTTTATTATAACTTCATTATAATGTCTATCGGTTTCGAAGCTTTTATAGCGAAGATATAAAAATTACCTAAATTAATGACATAAGTAAAATCACGGTTTTAACCCCTGCCTGGTTATGTAATATAACATCCTAGCCTTCCAATCGTCTGATAATATTGGTAACGACAAAACTCGGTCACTGGTCAAATAAAACGTAAATGGAAAAATGTGTATGGTTTTTATTTTATTAATTTTTATTAAATTATATGTTTAAATAAAGTCTTCAATTTCTTTCGATTACAGATTATTTTTGGCTTTTTAATAAGATTTTTCGACTTTTTTTCAAAATACATCTTGACAAAGGTCGGTTTTGGAACTAAATGCCTCAAATATTCCGTTAGCTGAAAATTATTACGTCAATAATTCAAATGGCCCTCAAAGCGAAGTTAGCTGTTACAAAACCACATTAAATTGTTAAATAAATCTTTATATAAATGGGTCCGTAATACAAATAAATTTTATACTAGATATCGTCAATTGAATTGAAAATTATATTTATATGAACAAATATTTATGTCTTCACTTGTAATTTGTCACATGTTAAAGAGTATGTGCACGATCATCAATAACAAAGGGCGAATTAAACGATTTTTCTTTAAAGTGTGACGTAACAGAAAATCGAGAAAAAATTATTGGATTCTACCAAAGTTGTTATAAATAATTTGACAAATAATATCAAAAGTGAAATAATATATATATTTTTTAATTGATTAGGAGCATGCAAGAAATATTACTTATATAACTCAATTGTATTGGGACCGTATAATTCTAATAATTGAGGAAAATATATATGTTTAGGAATATATAAAAATTAGTAAAAAACGTTCATTTACTTTTTATTTTATTTTTTCTATTTAATATAGTTTTTGAATAATTTAATTTATTTGATGGACATTTCGTCTTTTGACAATCCTTAAATATGTATATACGCTGTTCTCTCCAATAAAGAGACTAGCTCTTGTGCTTGGAAAGGGACTTACACTTATTTTTTTATTCGGCTGTCCAAACTCAAAACACAGTAAGGGATTTTTTTTTTCTTAGTCCAAAAATGGAAAAAAAAGCGTAGGTACTACAAAAAAATGTCCCCTACTGTGTTTTAAGTTTGGACAGCCGTATTGTTTATGCTTGTGAGTGATAATTTAAATTTAATTTTTTTATTTCATATAAAATAGTGCTACTGTCTATTTAAAGATAATTTTATCCATTTTATGCTCCTTTTTCATTCAGAAGGATTGGAACCAGGACTTAGCTTTCGTTTAGGTTAAAAATGTTACCTGAAAAACAGAAAAAATACTGTAATCCAAATCCAAGTATTAAAATACATGGTATTTTTAGTCGGATTGATTATCACATGAGATTCTAGCTTCGATTTCCGCAAAACAACATTGTGATATTATGCTAAAATAACTTATAGTAAGATTTCACCCTCTGAGCAAAATCACAATAAATAACATTTGAGATCATTTTATATCAGACGCCAAAGTTAGTGAATTCTTTCGCTAGCTGTGATATCGTCTCGTGCGGCGCAAAAATTCGCAGTAATAAAATTTCTCGCAGTGTTCGGGGAAAGAAAATTTGGGAAAATAAAGGCATTACGGCCGATACGTATTGTCTTCTAGGCAAATAAAATGTCAGCGGTTTGATTAATGACGGGTTTGCGACGCCTGGCGCCAAACAAACAAGAGTCTGATCTGTTGAAAACCAAGTATTCTAGCAAGCAAAGTGGCACCTCGCAACCAAATCATTCCATCAAGCTCAATTCAAAACGAAACTCCGACTAAATGCTGAGGTTTTTTTATAAGTGTTTGTATATTCCTTGATGATTGTGAGTTTGTTTTTTTCCGGATACTTCGCTAAAGTTTGCAGGCGACCTCGCGGGGCAGAGTTTACAAACATTTTTTATTAGTTTTAAAATCGTTTTAAAAAATCTGATATTGTTCCGATGACACATTTTAATTAGATTGTATCGAGATGAGATTTAGTTGTGAAATAAACTTCAGGAGTCACAAAGATATTACCAGCTTACTTTTTTTTCATTAGTTCAACCGGGTCTATTGTCCGCTTCCGTTGTTCATGTAATGGTTGGCGCGTTTAGCTACCGTGCTGGAGGTCCCAGGTTCGATTACCAGGAGGGGGGGGGGGGTTGAAAATAAATATAAGTGATTTTACATGCTAATATTTATTGCAGGAGTCCAGTGTAATATTGAATATTAAATAATCTTGATTTTCACCTTACCTTCATGTAGGTGACAATCAAGATAACACTGCGTCAATACGAAACAGTATCCCATGCACCATTCGTTGCGGATAAGGGTCAGAAGAACCCGGCTACGCGTTACTGTAATCCAGTGAAATGGAAAAGAAAAAAATAATTATCACATATTTCCAAGGTGTTTATTGCTTGTGTAGCATATGTATTTGTCTTTCTTTGTCAATATTGCATATTCGTGATTTTACATTCTAGTTTTTATTTAAAATTCCCTGGACTGGTCCTTGAAGCGCAAGAGTGATCACCTTGCCTGCATGTAAGTAACGATCAAGATCATACTCGGTCAATAAGATGCAGTGCCCTTTGCACTATTGGGTGAGGAAAAGGGTCAGGAGAAGAATAAGAAGAAGAATATATTTTTTTACACTAGCTGTACCCGTCTACGCGTTACTGTAGCTTAGTTAAATGGAAAAATAAATAGATAAGACATGATGATAAGAAATGTCGCCAAAGTAAGAAAACTCATTTTTTTAATTTTAATTGTTTTGTGGTTTTCTTTGTATTTTTTTTTCTATAAATCATATATATCCCTCACTCCTTTCAACAACGTCAAATATCAAAAATCGTCAATTATCAATTGTGTATGTTTTCGGAATGCCCAGAAAATGTACTATATCCCAGCAAAAGAGGCATATTTTTAACTTAATATTTACCCGCTACAGGGTAAAATGTGTTGTTTTTGCAGTTTGAAGAAAAGGGATTGTTTAATTATTTTTTTTAAATATACTAAATATTTTTCAAATGGAGAAAAAACATTCAGGTTTTACCTAAAAAGATCTGTTGCACAGTAAAAAGTTCAATAAGTGGCTTGATATTTATTTTTAATACATTTTATTACGTTCTTAAACATTAAAAACGATCTCCTGAAAAATCTAGTTTTTTTTATATATGGCGTTGTTGAAAGTAGTGAGCAATATATGCACACAGTTTTCACAAATGGTATTTATTAAGTGAAATTTCAATAAAAAAAAGGTATTTCTAAATTTAGACCCACGCCTAAGTTCTGCGTTTTGAGAATATTATTTTCCACAATCAGCTCTTGTAGCAAGAGGCTTGCTAATAAACTTGATAAAACTTTCCTCTCGGTAAAGCAGCTATGTCTGTAATCGTCACTAAGCCCGAACATTTCCGAAGCTCGGAGAATCATTAAAAATTTCAGCTCCCGTAAATCGTAGAACGTTTCATCGTGCGAAAGTGATGTTATGTGAACCATCTCGCACAGACAACAGTTTGTCGTACGACAGTTGTGACTTTATCGTCGCTATCGATTCGGGCTATAACATTACGAACTTCCCATACCATATTCTGCACTTTGTATTCATGGAACAAAACAAAATATTGCCTAAAATTTTGTCTTTAGATTCACGTTTTTTTTTCGTTTGGATTTCAAAAGGTATTTCATAATAGAACATACATAGTATAAATATTCATAAAACAAAAAAAAACATTTTTAATATTTTAATATTTTTTTAAATAACCTTTTTTACTAGCTCATTCAAATTTATCCTAATTTATTTTGACGCCATTTGGCTACCATAATGGAGGTTTAAGAGATCGATTTGCAGTGAGGACAAAATAAAAAAATTACACTTGTGTTTATTATATATTACAACTAGGCAACACTGCTTTTATACGCAGCAGTGCCCTATGCACCATTGTGCGCAGATAAGGATTTAAAAAAAAGAGAAAGAAGAAATCCGTTTCATTTGGCACTAAACAATCGTTATTTTCATTAAAATTGTTTTAAAATAAAGAAAAGAAGAATTTTTGTTTTTATCAATACTTCCTTCATTTCATTTCAATAAATCTTCTTTTCATCTCAATTCACTGTAACTATTATTATGATTAGTATTTTTATTTATAATTTATTTTTAAAGTTTTTTTAACTGTTGCGATATTATAAGCTTATGGAATACCTTGTCGTTGATTTTAAGTTTTTTTTTATTTTATCTATTTTTTTAAATCTTATTACTTATGAGATTTGTTAATTACATTGTTTACAGGTATTTATGTACTGTATATAAATAAATAAATTTATAAACAACCGTCTGTTAATTACATAAAATAACTGAAAAAATAAATGTTTTTCATTAAATTATCTTTGTTAATTTATGTTTTACATACTTGGTAAATACCACTGTTTCTTCAAACGTTTTATAACACTTGTTTCGATGTATTTCAAGTCATTTTCAAACACCTTGATAATGCGGAATAATGTCACAAAAGATTTTAAAGAATAATGGTATTTAGTAAGTAAAACGTAAATTAGATTTTACCGCGACTAAGTGTCTGTGATTAATGAAAATAAGTTATTTTTCTCCTCAATCCAGTTACATTTTTTTAATGTAGCTAGTCCGAGGTAGCTCTAAAACCCTTTGATTTGAGCATGTGTACAGTTATAACGAAATGTTAATTTTTATTTTTACCACGTTAGACGACTTGAAAAGCTTTTAAAAATGTATCTACATCCGTATTATTCACGTTATGAGTTTTTCCGCACTTTATTTTAATATGAGGATACTTGATATTAATTATACCCTACAATGTATATTTTATATATGTGGAATAGGAAGAATATAATTTCCTTTTTTAAAAAAATGTAACATTACAGGAAATTTCAAAAAAGTATTATTTTAATGATTACTGATAACTTGTAATTATCACGTTAGTTCTTATGATTATCACTAAGAACTTGTTATAATCACGTTCATTTTTATAATTATTACGTTGGTTCTTATAATTATCCCGTGAGTTCTTACAGTATAACGTAAGTACTTATAATTATCACGTTAGTTTTTATGGTTTTCACGTTAGTTCTTGGAATTTAACGCGTTAGTTCTTGGAATAATCATGTAATTATCTCGTTAGTACTTGTAATTATCACGAAAGTATTTTAAATACTTGTGACACTATTTCTACTAATACCGTCACACCGTTTCCCTGCCATGATAGACAGAGGGAATGGAACGCCACACTTATCTATTCTGGCATACAATTACTCATTACTTCCACTTAAGGGGAATAAAAATAAATATAAATGAGTATTACGTATTTTGACAGGACTAGCAATTCATAAAAAAATATAAAATAGCTTATAAAACTTTGCATGTACTATGTGTGCATATATTTGTTCCTACATAAATAAATGTAATCTAGTAAGTGGAAAAATCCCATGGAATTTACGTTATAAAATAATATTAACAACATTTTGAGTGTCTCCTAATACTTGTCAAATCTGGATTATCTCCAATTATATGAGTTATTTTTCTGCCATCTCAACATAGATGATGAAGAATATGGGTAATATAAAAAGCTTCTTTCATCTCAATAATATATGTGTCCAGTGAAATTCTAGTGATTCAAGCACTATGTTTTGAAATTGAACCATATATGTTCCAAGAATTTGAGTAGTGTGGTATCATGTAAAGAATTGTTGAATGTTACACGTGCGTAAAATGATGACTTAAACCAGCCTATGACGGTCGTAAGCCTTGTGAACGCCCAGGCTTTCATACTCTTCTTCATATATGATGAAATGTCAAACAATAGTTTAAAATGATACATTTTATACTTATTGCATTTCGCGTATGGGGTCTAGATACATATGATTACATTTCCGTATATTCCAGTATATTGTTCCCCTTTAGTACACTTTAAACTGTGGCAAAAATTCCATTATTTCCCTCCATTACAAAATTCCGTTACAAACTCACATTACAAACATATTCTATTCAATTCACCTTCTGCCCGCGGATAAGTATTCCACCAACATACTGATAGGGGAAAGTGTTGCGCTTTCAATACGTTTGTTTTATTAACGTAAATATTACGTATAAAAACGTTATTTCTTTATAAGGTTTCTCTTAATTAAAAACTTTGCAAAAAAGTTGGCAAAAGAAGGATGAAAGCAGACTGAATTTAGTCAAAATGCGATCTCTGAGACGAATGCGCGAAAAAACGATGTATGATAGATGTTCAAATGGTGATATAAGGAAAGAATATATTAGTGAGTTAAGCATTATTGATAAAATTAAGAGAGCTGTGCCTGTGTTGAGATGATTTGAACCTGTGAAGTGAATGAGCGAGAAAAGAATGATAAAACAAATTTATGAGGCCAATATAGCTGAAAATAATAGCAAAGGAAGACCGAAGAAATTTTGGCATAATTAAATATGAGTTAATATTAAAATTACTAAGGTGCTGCATTTTTGTACGAAGATAACACTGAGTGCATTAAGATAAATTACCCTTTCACAACTTGGTTTCACCATTTCATTGGTGTTAAACAGGGATGTGTAATGTCACCACATGTGTCAAATTTATCCCTTTATCTTTTCTGCCTACTCTCACAAAAAAGTGTCTCGGTATTTACGTAGTTTTTTAGTTTAATTTTCATACCTAGGATACATAGGAAGAATTATAGGTGAGTCGCAAAAATTAGCATTCAGGCACAAAACCTCCCCTACATAAGTACTCCAAACATTCACAGTTAACATCTGCCTCAAATGTATAACTTACCTATAACTTCATTACTATACTGTTCGCTCTTAGACAAGAAATTCGCAATTGCTTTAAAACATTATTACTGTTCAGTTCAAGGGTTCAAATTATCAGAACGCTAACTACATTCTAAAATGTGGTTAATATTTATGAGTTCCTAGTAAACATGTTACTTCACTCTTAAACAGACATCATGAATATCAATGCCGTTATAATATTGCTTTTGATATATGGAATAAATATCACATATTGAAAGTCAAATATTCCTTGATGAAAGTATATATTTTTCGGGCTACGTATATATTTTTTGAACGAGATCTTCATCATTGAAATGATTAGTTTCTAAAAGAATAAGGTTTGTTTCTTATAATTTTTTTAAATTTAAAATTATGATTTGTATTTGTTTTCGAATACCTTAAGTAGAATAAGCATCATCGATTTTTCAAAGTATTTTGATTTTTGTACTAGTGTGATTTTTTTAAACAAAACATAATGAATTCCATTAATTGAGTCACTTTGTGGTGAAATCTATCCGTTTTCTTATTGAAGTTTCAGTTGGTAAATACCGCTATTTCTTAATATCTATAGTATCACGTGTTTCGATGCATATACATCATTTTCAAATACCGTATGTGAAGCTTAGTCTTAATATATTTAAAAAAAGAGATATGTATTTACCAAGTAAAACTTAAATAAAAAAATAAAATATATATATATATATATATATATATATATATATATATATATATATATATATATATATATATATATATATAAATTTATATATATATAAATAAATATATATATATATATATATATATATATATATATATATATATATATATATATATATATATATATATATATATATATATATATATATATATATATATATATATATATATATATATATATATATATATATATATATATATATATATATATATATATATATATATATATATATATATATATATATATATATATATATATATATATATATATATATATATATATATATATATATATAAATATATATATATATATATATATATATATATATATATATATATATATATATATATATATATATATATATATTTATGTATATATATATAAATATATATTTATATTTATATATAAATATTTATATATATATATATATATATATATACATATATATATATATATATATATATATATATATATATATATATATATATATATATATATATATATATACATATACATATATATATATATATATATATATATATGTATATATATATATATATATATATATATATATATATATATATATATATACATATATATATATATATATATATATATGTATATATATATATATATATATATATATATATATATATATATATATATATATATATATATATACATATATATATATATATATATGTATATATATATATATATATATATATATATATATATATATATATATATATATATATATATATATATATATATACATATGTGTGTGTGTATATATTTCTAATGTACATATTATTTTAATTTTTTTATTTCTATTATAGTCCATACGAAAATATAATTTTGTTTTTAAAATCATTGAGAAATTAATAAATAAAAATCATCACAGTGTTCACGACTCTATTCTGTGTAATAAATAGCGCAATTTTTAAAAAAAAAAGCGTTTTCTTTATATTAATACGTAGAAAATATTATCCACAATCAGAAACCTCATCCGACCCCCATTAATTAATCTGATTATTTCAGGCCGAACACTTTCAGCAACGAAAAATATTTCCTACAAAATGAAATAAGTAAGGAAACAATTTATTTCTCCTGCGGTATATGTAATCGTAGTACAAAAACCTGTTATTTCGGAAGTATGTAACAGTATAAAAGATTTTTTACCGAAAATATTTCTAGAAGTCATTTTTATTCTTCTGATCATTAGCTGCATCTAATGATGCAAGGGGCACTGCATCGCATAGACGCAGTGTTTTCCTGATTGTTAATCGCATGAAGCCAATCAGTGTTAGCTCCATACTATGTTAACATAGCCCATAACTTTATTCTGAGTTTATAAATATATTTTCTTTCTATCATGTTGATTAGAGCAAAAATTTGATTCGTTGACCCTTTTCCATTAAAAAATCGCTATTAACTTCACACTCTTTTCCTATTGTTATGGTTGTAACATTATTAAACCTTTTGAACAATATCCTTCCATATATGTGTCGCTCAGTTTCAAAATCCGCCAAATCCAGTTTTATAAGATTTTAAAGTAAATACCACATCGGAATGCCAATTGTGGGTTTTATTGTTTAAAATATTTATATATTTGGAAAACCTGCTAGATTCCACGGAAAAAATACTTAAAAACAGCGTTGTATTTCAAACTCCGCTATATCCATGGAACTTCCCTTCTGACCCATATCGGCCAATCAGAGAGCAGGGATATTTCAAAAATCAAGATGGCGTCATTGTCTGTTTGTGCCTCGTGGTAGTGTTTTGTGCTTGCGTTATTTGTGGATTTTTAGTATAAATAATGGCTGATTTGACAAAAAATGTGGTGCAAGTTCCTCCTAAGGAAGCTAGAAAACGTGTAATTAATAAAAACAACTGGAAAAGGGAATTGAAACGTCAGAATCGGTGAGTCAAAAACAGCCTGTTATTTACATACAGCATGTTCTTCCATGTGAATAATCATCAACTTAGCGTTTTCTTTATTAAAAAAAAATATATTTTTTTTAAACTAAACTAAATAAGCTCGTTAACTGAAGCAAAACATTTTTTTCAGATATTCATCCAAACATTTACCCAGCCTGCCAAAGTGTTGACACGGAAACAACACATATAAATGTTCAACGCTTTCTATTCAAGAGATATCAAGAATGCATCGCAATTTTTATAAATCTATCAAAAAAATTGATCAAGATAATTACATATTACAGCATTGCCGTATGAAACAGTGTAAAAGAGAAAGGCCAACATCTGGAGCCAGAGGCCCTAAAGATATGAGTGTCAATTATTACATTTTTATGATTAATCCACGAAAGCAAGTAAGAATATGCAAGACTGCCTTTTTGCAAATATTACATGTTGGCAAAGATAGGGTAACTGGCGTATTACAACGCTCCTTTAATGAAGCGGGGAGCCTGGCGAAAGAAAAAAGGGGAGGAAACAGAAAAAGGAATATTTTTATCGAGAGACATCGTAGCGTTCATAAATTTATCGAGTCTTTGCAGGCAGCTGAACCGCACTATTGCCGTACAAAGTCATCGGTTAGGTTATATTTACCACCAGAGTTAAGCATCCATAAATTGTGGACCATGTTTAACGAAGGAAGCCATAATTTGCAAGTTAAACAGTCATTTTTTAGAAATATTTTTAATAGAAAATATAATGTTGGTTTTGGGTCACCCTTAAAAGACACCTGCTCTCGCTGCTCTGAATTGAGCATCAGAATTAAAAGTGAGACTGATGTGAAAGTTAAGCAAGAACTGATCACTAAAAAAAGAACCCACTCATTAAAAGCAAAAGCTTTTTATGACATGCTAAGAAATAATGAAGACGAATTTGTTACCATATCATTTGATTGCCAGAAAAATAATCCCTTGCCGAAACTTCCAGACCAAGCTGCTTACTTCAGCAGGCAAATTAACTTTTACAATTTTACTGCTGTTGTTGGAACATCTAAAAGCTCTCTAGATAATGTTCACATATATTACTGGAGTAAAACAGATAACCCAAAGGCATCGAACCAAATTTCAAGTGCTGTATTTCATTTACTATCAACAATTAAGATAAGTGATAATAAAAGAATAATAAAACTTTTTGCAGACGGGTGCGGCGGTCAAAATAAAAACAGTACACTTATTGGCATGTGCAGTAAATGGCTGCAATCCTTTGCGCCCCCGCAAATCACAAATTTAGATATAATTTTTCCAATGATGGGACACTCTTTCTTACCACCTGATAGAGTGTTTGCCCAAATTGAAAAAGAAACAAAAAAATTACAATTATTACTGATCCCCAAATATATGTTGATATATTTAGAAAGCACGGTAAGGTCTATCATCTTACAGAAGACGTTAATGTATTCTATTGGAAAGATGAAACTTCCAGAGTATTTAAACCACCAGGATCATGGCATTTCAAATTTAATCAAACGAAGAGATTTTTACTGAAACGTGGAAGACAAAGTGTGAGCGTGCAAGAAGAAGAAAATTACAAGCATGACTTTTATCGACCAAAGTATGTAAATAAAAAAGGAAAAAATAGTTGTCAATTAGATCCTTCAATATTAAGAAGAGGAAATAAAATTGCACCCCTCAAAATCAAAGATGTAATTTCATTACTGACAAAGCACTATGGCGAAGATTGGCGCAATCAACCATCTTTGCAATTCTATAAAAACGTCGAACAAACAAACGAAAACTTCGCCCAACAAGAAAATATAGAATGCGTCCCGTTAGTGGAAACTGAAAATTTTATATAAGCTTATAAACTAATGTAAAACTTGTTTTTGTATGTGTTACTGCAAAATATTTTTATATGTATGTAAATATTGTATACCTTACCTTTATTTCTATATTTTAATATTATAATGTACCTTTATTTTGCTTATTAAATATATAATACCTACTAAATTTTTCTTGTTATTTTGATGACACAAATAATTTTGAAGCAACCTGTATAGCTGAATTTAAAATGGTGGCCAAGTTTTAAGTTACTTGCAAAATCCGCTACATCCTTCAATGTTATTATCAAAACCCGCCAGATCCTAAAGTGAATATCAAAATCCGTCAGTTCCATATTTTTTTTACCATAAAACATCGTATTCTTAAAAAATACTGAAGAATTTTCAAAAAAAACTGGATGATTCTCAATTTCATAATATTTTATTTAAAGGTCAACATTTTTTTTAAACATTAATGTTACCCAGAGAATTTTGCATTTTTTGGCAAATCGACTTACATGGATCTGGCGGCTTTTGAAACTAAGCGACACATATATTCCCAACAGCTCCCAAAAGAATACTAATGACTTTATCCGCACTAAATATGGCACAGTATAAAAATAAAAAATAAAATTAATTGTAGATTTAGTAAAGAAAGCAAGTCCTGCGCTTCGTGTACCATTCCAGAGTGATTGACATATAAAAAATTGACAGAGAAAATCGCTTATATTTATTTAACCTCTCTTGGAAATTGAACCCGAGACCCAGAACGGTAGCTAAACGCACTCACCACTAAACTACGGAAGCGTGTTATCATATCAAATTACAATTTTATACATTGATTACAGTTTCGAGAACTGTATTTCTTGAAATTTGTCATGTATATATTAATAAACTCAAAAAATTTAGCGTCTAAACGTGTTTTATTTTTACATTTAAATTATCCTATTTTTCCATAAAGTTTACCGAATAAAAAAAAACACTTATTTGGTTACATGTTGAGTGTTTATAGCTTCTACTATATGAGTATTTGACATCAAAAACTTAAACTGTAGAGAAATATAAACCTAGAAAAAGTAACGAATACCATCCCTATCGAGTAACCGAATGAGTAACAGTTACCCATTATTCACGTCTCTAATATCGAATGTAATTCGCATACTGGAAAGCGTCAAGTTCCAGGTTACCAATAAATCATCGGACCGTATTGCATATTTCTTGCACCACAGATATGTAAGATAGATTCCAACACATCGTATGGGAGATATTGCAATAAATTATTTGAATGTTTAATATCTACAACTGTTGAGTTATAGACCGTAGCATTTAAGAACTAATCCAAATCCATGAGTCTTATCAATTATTTAATTTAATCAATTATTTAAAAAATAATCGCGCTGACAGCTCTAGGTCGAAGATATTCGCAAAGTTTTCATACAGAATTGCTCATCAATTGCAAGTTTTCTATTTTTTTTCGGGAATTTTGTATGCATACAAGTACACGTGGTTATTTGTCCATGAGTAGTTATGCTTGATATATACTTGATAATTGATAAATTTACTGAAAAGAAATGTTTAATAAATAGCAGGAATATACATGATGAGGTGAGATTCATTCCGAATATCACATATCGCTCACTCCTTTCAAGAACGTCATAAATCAAAAATCGTCCATTTTCAGTTGTGCATGTTTTCGGAATGCCCAGAAAATGTACTATATCCCAGCAAAAGAGGCATATTTTTAACTTAATATTTACCCGCTACAGGACAGAAAGTGTTGTTTTTGCATTTTGAAGAAAAGGTCATGTTTAATTATTTTTATAAAATAAATTAGTAATTTTTCAAATGGAGAAACAATCTTCAGGTTTAACCTAAAAAGATTTGTTGGACAGTAAAAAGTTCAATAAGTGGCTTGATATTTATTTTTAATAAATTGTATTTTATTTTTAAACTTTAAAAACGTTCTCCTGAATTGCCTAATTTCAAAATCCGCCAGATCCATGTAAGTTAATTTCACAAAAAAATGCTAAATTCTCCGGGTAACATTTATGTTTGTCTTGATTTGTCTATCTTTAGATGAAATATTATGAAATAGAGAATTTTCTCATTTTTTGGATTTTTTTCAGTATTTAAGAAAAAACAAGAGACACAAACCGAAAATGACGTCATCTTAATTATGGACCTATCCCCGCTCTCTGGTTGGCCGATATGGGTCAGAAGGCAAGTTTCATGAATATATCGGAATTTAAAATACAACGCTGTTTTCAAGTATTTTTAGCAGGGTTTTCAAGTATGTAAATATTTTAAACAACAAAACCCACAATCGGAATTCCGATAGAGTATTTATTTTAAAATCTTATAAAATTGGATCTGGCGGATTTTGAAAGTAGGCGACACATATATATTTACTAAGATTTATTTATTTAAATAAGTTTTTATTTGAACTGCTGGTTATTAACAAATTATTATTTATTCATCATACAATGGATTATTTATCCTACAGATAATATATACATATTCACTCTTATCGTTTTTTTATATGAAATAAGATGGAACAAAAAAAATAATTTATCTGAACCATTATAAATACTACTTTATATGTAATGTTGTAAAACATATATGGCTGACTAAGTATTGCACCCACCACTTAGTCAAGCTGGAATAAAGGGTTATTATTATTATTATTATTATTATATTAATAAATTAAATAATACACGTGTCAATATCAATATCATCATCAAACATTTGTGAATTTTTTAAAATTAATGAACAGAGATATGTTTAAAAAGTAAAAAAAAATGTTGAGATATTACCACAAAGTACCTTACTTATGAATAAGTGAATTCACGCTTTTAATTTTAAATAATCAGTATAAATCATTTTATTGTTAAAAATTTAATGAAAAAGCTCAAAATTAAATCTTACATTTCAATGCTGACATCCATTTTTTTATGAATATTAAATTCATAAAAAAAAATAGTAAATAAAAAATATTAATAAATAGTGCGATCGATCATTAAGATCGATCGCACTCAAGATGGATCAATTTTCAGCGTTCACATACTATTATTAAGAATTTTAAAAATAAATTTTATTTGAGTATTGTTGATGTGTTCGTATATGTAGATTTAAGTTCTTTTATATAAACGACGCCGTGTTCATTTTTATCTGGCATCATTAGTGTGATTAATATCTGGCATATATTGAAATGTTCACGAAAACCTTTGAAATACGCGCACAATGAAAGCTCAGTAAAAATATATGGGCCATTATCCATCTTCCTTTCCTCCGTACGAGTAAAGCGAGCTTCGAGGCGATTTGCAACAACCCCCCGCAGATATTACACATTGGATTTAACTATATATGTATTGGAATGGTTCTAAGTTCTCAAAGAATGGATCGTTTTTCAATAAAAAATTGCAATATTCAATAAAAAATTACAATAATATTAAAATTATTTAGGTAAAAAGCTCTGATCCACTCTTTACTTCAAAATACAAAAAACAGACATAAAAATACTTATTTACTTATAAAATTATTCACCAATTGCGACTACAAAATTACTGTTATGCATTGTTAAATTAATATTCTTTTTTTTATATTTGTATTTATTTTCTTCTTTGGGCACTACTGTTTTAATACAATCGGCTGTCCAAATTTAAAACACAGCAAGGGACATTTTTTGTAGTAGTTTTTTTTTGCATTTTTGGACTAAGTAGATTCTACTTAATCCATAAATGCAAAAAAAAACTACTAAAAAAAATGTCCCTTACTGTGTTTTAAATTAAAAAAAAACATAATAACACACTTTTAGCAGTGTTTTTAATGGTGTCATTTCTTAAGCTTTCTATCATATATAATATTGGAGATTAACCCGTGAGATGTGAAAACTAATTCACCTTTAATTTTTTTATAATAAACCAAATTAAACGTAAGTAATTTCTGCAGTATTTCCGCTCCTATGAGCTATATGTACGTATTTGCGCTATTTGTACGTATGTATGTTCATATGTATATATTTGCGCTATTGTAAGAGACTAAGATCTACCATACACACAAGTATGTTAATTCCGGAAATTCATAGTTCTGAATGGACTTCTAAAGCGTCACTCTCCAGTGCTTCCTGTATTCCGTAACCAAAACTTTAGTGTTTATTAACCCTTCATCGCTTTGTGGTTTTGGATTGCAGCCACCGAATAATAAAATACACATATTTGTATACCGGTTTAACCTTTTCGACTGCAAGCATATTTTATATTCAATTTTTGTAATGATTTAACATACATTATATGTTTTGATAATTCTAACTCATTTTGTGCTATCCATAATAAAAGTTTTTTGTCGAGGATACGCTTTTTTCACGAAGCAGATATTTTGTTTTACAAAACGCAAAAGATTAAAGAAAATTAACGTATTTTTTAATATTATCTATGGGCATTCGGATAAGTTCATAGTTTTTTTACTAGATATTAAAGATATATAAATACTACAATATTTAGTGTATATTTTTGGCGTTATAAGTTTGACATTCAATCTTTTTGGGTAGATATTAACACTGTTTGTATTCACAACATTTTGAGTGTGTCCAAATACTTGTTCACAAATCTGGACGTATGTAATCATGACCTATGACGGTCGTCAGCCCCGTAAATGCCCAGACTTCCATATTCATATTCATCTTTGATAAATGTTAAAAAATAACTGTTTGTGTTAAGTTTGAAGTGCTTTGTAATTTTAATCGAAATATGTACGTATGTTGTGTATTAAATGCACCAAATGTCCTGGGTAACTCGGACTTCCACCTTCATGTAAAACGGATGTAAACTTTGTAGTCTTTCTTAAAAATATAGTTCTTTGATATAGTTCTACAAAATCTTCATTCCACAAGCTCATCATAACCTTTAAAAAAATGTCGAACCTACGACGGTCGTCAGCCCCGTAAATGCCCAGACATCCATATTCTTCTTCATCTTTGATGAGATGTAAAAAAATAATATGAAATTAACTCCTATAATTGGAGATAATCCAGATTTTTTGTATTTGTATTGTGTAAGTATTTGGACACAATAAAAATTTTGTGAATACAAACAGTGTTAATATCTACCCAAAAAGATTGTTTGTCAAACTTGTAACGCCAAAAATATACACTTAATATTGTAGTATTTATATATCGTTAGTATCTAATAATAAAAAAAAAAAACTATGCTCAATTAGTTTCAAAATACAATGTATTAGGTCGCAAAGGGTCGGATGTGCAACTAACTGTGTTGATGCCACTCGCAATGCAATTTGTTGATGGCTCATTACATAATCGCTAGTTATGTTTGTAATTACAAAGTTAACGTAAATTGTACCATTTAGTCTAGCGTTTTGAACTCTACCTACTTTCCAGCACTAAATGTAGCATACCCGTACTGTGTAGATCACTAGATAATCGTGCTTTTAAACCAAGAGGTTTTATTTATGTTACACCTACTTTGAAACGTGCGACGCTAGGCTACATTGTGTTTCAAATTTAAAATAATAAAAAAATGTATCTGTGACTGCCAATCAAAAAAAAATAAAGCCACTTGACATCTACCTAAGCTTCTTTTCATAACCGTCAAAATATTTTGAATATTGTTTAGTAGATAGAGTTTTAGTTTTAATCAGTCTTGATAAAGAAGCGGTTAGCTTCGAAACCGGTAGACATTATAATTAAGTTATAATAAAATATATTTAGTGATTTTAAAACAAAGTTACATTTTAATTATAAAATGTATATTTATTTATGAACGTTCCAAAAAGCTTTCGATTATTCACAAAAATCCAAATACAATTCATTGATAGCACAATAAAGTACCAAAAAACATTAAAACCTTTTCTAAATAACTTAAAAGTGAAGTTAAAATTTCGATGACCATTGAAACTTAATATTTATTCACAAAAATTGACATTTTACTTCTCATCATTTTATAGTACATTTGAAAACATATGTTTTAATATTTTTAAAAACAAACAAAAAGCTCGTTTCTATTTTAAGTTTTAGTAGTACTTAGTAAAAACCACTTTTTCTTAAAATTTATTGACACTTGTTTCGATTCATTCCGCATCATTTTCAAACACTACATGAAAATGATTTGGAACGCAATGAATACGTGTCACAATGGGTTTTAAGAGATACTGATATTTACTTAGTAAACTTTAATTAAAAATGGATAGATTTTACCACAAAGTGACTGCCAAATCAATCAATGATAAAAATCCTTTATTGACATGCCTGTGCGTGATATTACTTACAAAATACACTTTTCTATGAAGCTTATTGAAAAATTAAAACCTGTAAATTTTAAATTGAAAATGGATAGTAATATACATATATTACCTTGTGGAAATATATGTATGGCTTATTACTATGCCGAATTGATTAATGGAATTACGGAAAAATCTATTTCATGCAAACACGTTTTTGCAATCTTCATTCCAAATTTGATATTATATTGTAAATATGATCAGAGAGAAGTTTTTAAAACGACTTTTTTTATGTAAGTAGGTAATTGTATATATTGTCTACGAAACACCCTGTAATTTAAATTTAATGGTATGCATCGCTCACCGGGCATACATTACTGCTGGCGTACAGGGTGACCGTAAATTAGCATCTTACTGCTGACCCCGTGAACAGTAGACAGGGATTGACGGTGCACCCTATATTACACATATAAATTTTCACATGTAATATACCCTTATTTGACAGTTTAAACTGTTTTGTATATTATACTGGTTTAACGTAGGTAACATGATTTATTATTAAATTATTTACTGTAGCAAAAATACCTACACATTTAGCATATTATATCTACATATTAAAAATATATTTATATCCAATGGATAAATATATTGATATGTATATATTTATCTGTTGGAAAACCAACAAAAAAATCAAACTATATTAAAAAATAAAAAAAATAAAAACAATCATAAAAAAAACTGTCGTATACGTAAGAATAACTACATATATTATATTAAAACCAAAATTTCTTAATCAAATATACAACAACAATATTTCTCTTAAAACTTTTTAAAATAAATATTTTTGCTGCCTATTTGATTAGGCATATAATTGTTGTATATTCTAAAGCGCCCTTGAAGTGAATTCTCACGAAAACGGCGCTATATCAATAAACAAATAAATAAATTATGTTGAGACAGGGATAAATATTTTTTAAACGAAAGACTTGGAAGAAATCTTTCATTTATATTTCTTTATATAAACAGGTATTTGTGCATATTTACGATATCAAAAATAAATTGTGAATATAAACTTGATGTTTTAAGATTTCAAAACGTCAATGATTGGTTAGTGGTACAATTCTTATATTTATTATTTATAATATTCTCAATATTATTAATATTTAAAGCATTTACTTTGTGGTTAGTCATTTTTACTTATTTATTTTTTTACAAAAATGTTAATAAAATTAGTATATAACCACTCATCGAGATTTTTACGTCTACCGGTTTCGAGACGTACCCGTCTTTTCGTCAGGACAATCACTAACACAGCATGCAAACAATACTACCCTTCACCACCATAGCACCATTTACACACTCAAAACTACACAAAATGTCTAACACATGCGATTTTTGGTCGACCCGAAGACCAACATGCACTATAGTTTTCAATACAGACATGCGTTACGAGCCGAGGTTAAACGTACATTAAAATTAGACCTGTAATCGAATCAACTTATAAACTTGTAGGATGAAAGGAGTGGGCGGGGTTCGAATTGGATATTGACGAATCGTGTTTAACCGATGTCGAATCAAACAATGGACTATATGTAAAATTTTGTTTTAGATGCTATACTTATTCTTTTCACCATTTCTTACGTTAATGGTGCATATTTTGAATACAGTGTCCGTTGTAAATTTTAAATTATCATAGAAGTAAAAAAATATATTTAAAAAGGAATAACCCATAAAACCTCTACTTTTAGGGGCTTGTATCCAGGTGGGATAGTAAGAATATAGAACGTGAATGTAAAAAAAAACACCACAAGCATTCAGACCAATTGAAAATATCACGATTGGCGGGAACCGAACCCACAATGGCTAATTCACAGTAGAATGTGTACCCAACTACGCCCCGGGGTCTGTCAAATAAATATTTGTAAGTATATTATATTTTTATTTTTTTCACTGTAATATTTATTCAATAAAACGAAAAAAATAAAAAGAAAAATTTATTTTTACCTGAAGCGGAGGGCTGATCACCTTTCCTTCATGTGTAAAACGATCAAGATAACACTGCGTTTATATGACACAGTGCCCTATGCACCATTGGGGTGCGGATAAGGGTTTATAAAAAAATATATAAATATTATATTTCGACCCCTAAAGAATCGAAATGAGTCGGGTTGTGGTCCCGTGGTTAGTGTCGCGGACTCTTAATTCAGAGTTTCTCGGTTCGAACCCACTCTACCAAAATTTGATACTTATTTCTAATAATGAGTCGCTTAGGCTCACAGAAATAGTATGAAATTGAAATATTTGTGTAAATAATAAAAACACAAATATTTCTCTTAATACAAAAAAAAAGATAGGAAAAAATAGAACTCGGCCTTGCATTTACGGTCTTGTACAAGCATTTGTAAATTTTCTAAGAGAAACAAAAAAAACTCCGTTATAAACCCGTAATAGCTAACGTGTACTGCATATTGAGGGAATTAATTTTTAAAAAAAGCTCCATCATAAAGCTCGATGATACTCATGTTGCCTGAAAAAGGCGCATCATACAAATAGAGTTGTGCTGTAAAATTACATTAATCAAGGCGTTTCGTTAATTATCCATTTATTTTAATACTACACATATTGAATATGTTGAGAATCAGATCGCTTAAACTCACTATATTACAATGGACAAGATTATATCACATAATAATAATAAAACCCTTATCCGCACCCCAATGATGCATAGGGCACTGCGTCATATAAACGCAGTGTTATCTTGATCGTTTACACATGAAGGAAAGGTGATCAGCCCACCGCTTCAGGTACCAGTCCAGGGTAATAATATTGAATAAATATTATAGTGAAAAAATCACTTATATTTATTTTACCCCCCTTGGGAATCGAACCCGGGACCTCCAGAACGGTAGCCGAGCGTGCTGACCATTACACTACGGAGGCGGACATCATCACAAAAATTAATTAATACTTAAATTCTACATTTTAAAATATGTACCTAAATACAGATTGCACGATATTTAATGTTTGTATGTAAATATTTAATAGTTTTTTAAAAAAATAAAACATTTTCTAAATAAGAAGTATTTTTATTTAAAACTATCCCTTACAATTTATTTCAATCAGTTTTAGAATACAACATCAATCAAGTGGCCGCCTTTATTTACCAAAGAAAGGTGTATTTTTGCTGCGTTTTCCATCACTTTTTCGAGCATCTCGGGCGATTTAACGATTATTTCAGCGCCAATGTTTGCTTGTCGTCTTTATATGTCATCTTTTAAATTAAAATCTATTATTAGTTAGAATAATTTTAAGAATGTCACTTGTTTTAATTCAACGACAGTGTTTCATTACGTAAACTAACATCAGCCCCGCAGCCATGAAAAGCGCCGCCATGACTCGAAAGCCCTCCAAATATTATATTATCCACTTCACCTGCTCGAGTTTTTTAAACGGGGTTAGGTGGTTCTTCGTTCGCTGAATGTGGCACGATGAAGAGGGGGTAGGTCCCTATCCTCTGTCGGACGAGTGACTGAGGAATAAATAAAAATAATAAACGGTGAAGTCGTCGTTAATCAACGTTTTGCGGGTGACAGAGGGTGGTCTGGGGCAGAGTGGATGGTTCTCGAAATGGAGGGAAACGAGCTTTTGATTTACGCGGTAGCTGTGCTTTTCGGGGAATAAAATCGAATTATGAAGTTAAAAATTTTGCGGGCATGTTGGTAAGTGTGCACACTTCGTTATTTTTAATCGGAGACTCTTAGCTTTTCGTGAATTATTTTCATGGTATGGAATTTATTTGTGAAAAATTGTTTACTGAATTACTATCACTCGATCTGAAATAACTATCACTTTGACAGGTGCCGTGGCGTAGTTGGGTAAACGCTCGATTGTGAAACTGGCGTCGCGGGTTTGATTCTCATCAATTGCAAAATAAATTCATGAAACGTTTATTTTCACATTTACTATCCTGCCGAAAAGCCTCTAAAAGTAGAGGTTTTTGCTGAGTATTCTTTTTTTTAAACTCCGATAAACAAAGATTATTTTATTATTTTATTTAACCCTTTAACTACCAAAATCTAATATTTCAACCTTCAGTACTCTGGCGAGAAATACCGGATCCGTCGGATCTGACGTCACGGTTTATAAAAGTATCGATATGTAAGGCATTTGCTATTTTTAGGAAATACTAAGAATCTAGTAATTCTATCCCACTGGATTATTCTTAGTGTTTCCAACACAAAATAAAATAAAACATTATTACTAGCTAGAAGAGTGATCACTTTGCACACGTGTACATTCACCAATTCTACATATTATTGACAACCACACTACTCAAATTCTTGGAAGTTCTATAAATATTAACCAATTTTGAAACATTGTTCTTGAATCACTAGAACTTCACTAGAGACATATATTGGTGAGATGTAAAGAAGCTTTTTACTGAGCAGAAACTCTTTTATTAGTATGTGAGGTCTGAATCCTGGATTATAATCACACACATAATAAATGTAATTCCCATCTAAAATAAATATGCTAGGGATTTCTTTAGGGCTGTCAAAAAATCGATTAATTAAAAAAAATCATGGAGTTACATCGATATTTAGAATTAAACGATCATTTATATCTTCAATTAAATAATCGTTAAATGATCATTTTATAACCATTTGAACATCTATCTTACATAATTTTGCCACACATGCTTCTGAAAGCTTGAATTTCGACTGCATTCAGTCAACTTTTATCCTTCATTAACCAACTTCATACTTCATTTCCATACATTAATTATAATAAATAACGTATATGAATAAAAACGAAGCAATTACACACTGTAATTTCAAGCTGGTTTTATTATTTTTGAAATTAATGTTTTACCACTATTTCTAAGAAATAGTGGTATTTACTAAGTACAACATTAATCAAAAATGGATAGATTTTACCACAAAGCGACTGCCGAATCAATTAATGAAATTAATTTTATTTTATAGACAGGTACAAAATGATCAATATCTGGCATCACAAAGTATTTTGAGAAAATTCACCGCTTCGCCTCCATTAGAGTCGAAAATGTCACTGAAGAAAAATGCTACTTCCCTCGAGCACAGGGAAGGAAGGATATCCGTCCACAAAAGCTTTCCAAAGCTCAAAGGGTTTATCGTTCATGGATCGATTGTGCGACTTCCTGAAATTGGGTAAAAGGTTATTGTAAAAATTCCCCTGAAATCAACAAGTCTCTGTCAAATATTGCTGTGAAATATTAATTTTTTCCTTGGCGAATTCAACATTATCTTAAAATTATTGTGACACGTATTTCGATATATGTATTCTACATCATTTTCAATCACCGTATCTTCATTTTTAAACGTCCTAAGGACACAACTTTAATACATAGACTTAGCTTCACAAACGGTGTTTGAAAATGAGGCAGGATACATAAAAAAACATGTCATTATAGATTTTAAGAAAACCTTGTATTTACCAAGAAAAACTTAAAAGGGTAAACAAAAAAAGTCACCAAGTGACTACCGAATCAATTAATGAAATTGTGAAATATTAAATTAACTTATTTAACTTATTTTTAAAAATTAAACACTTGAATGTACCACTTTTATTTATATATACGACTAGTTTCGAAAACTTACAGATATTTTCTTTCATCTTCTGATAAAAATTAAAACTAATTGTAATTAGTTTTAATTTTAACTGTTTTTTTTTTGCCAAAAGATGAAAACATCTGTAAGTTTTCGAAACTAGTCGTATATATAAATAAAACTCATTAAGTGGTATATTCAAGTGTTTAATTTTTAAAAACTAACCAACATGTCATTCCACAAAGTTAATGCCGAATGAATAAATTATTTAACTAAATTACCTTTTTTAAGAACAAGGATATATCTATGAAGTATAATATGTATGTATATATTACATGAAAAGTAGATTCATCAGTAAGAGTCGACTGCTTAGGTAAAGTCAACTCTTAGGCGCTTGTGCACTACACGGAATTTTACCGTCCGGCAGTCCGATTAGCATGATAAAACGGATGATTGGCTTAAATTGGCTTGTACTTTTGGCCATCTTTCTTCGGATTGGTACGCTTGATCGGTACGTGATTACTCACGGTGCCTGTAAATTCGATCACGCTGAACTGTCGTAGTCGCTTTTATTTAAAAAAAATAAATGGACTGCCGGATAGTAAAATTCCATGTAGTGCACAAGCGCCCTTACTGGTCTTTTCAATAAAACTTGAAAAGCGAAAAGTGATAAATTTTTTTAAATATATTTTTTTCAATATGTTGTGTGTATTGTAAGTATGTTTATCATAGGTGTATGTAAATTTCAAATATGATGCATATTTTTTTTATTTCGCTGTTTATACTTTTTATTTACTTATTTATTTTTCAAAACACATTAGGTACATACATAAGTCATATCCAATATATAATATTCCCGCTGAGTACTTTCTATTTCTCATTTTGGGACATGAGATTAAAGTCAACAAGACTGGAACACAAATAATAAAGTGAATTTTTTTTTAAAAAATCAAAACTAATATATGGCAAAATATAAAAACAATAAACAGGTATAATAAATAGGCATAAGAAGCATATTTTAAAGAAATAAATGAGAAAAAACATAAGGTTTTAATACACACATATAGGTCTACAACCTTCACGCGTTACTGCAGTCCTCCCCACACACATCCTGCACATTGTAGAAGCTATTATCCTCCGAACGGTCGCCCGTTCTAGGCGTTGCCCGTTGCAACGGAATCACCACGGGAAATGCTTTTTCGTCTAGACAGAAAACCATTTGGAATGTTTTCAAGGAATACGCGCTCCTATGATTTGTGGGCGCATTCATAAACTCAACATTTTATGTATTTATTATTCAGCGATTGCGGACATCGGGGATAAAAGTTGACATTACGGCATCTTGGCATGTAATGAATACTGTGGAGAACCCCCATAAAATGATGAACATTTCTCTAGTTCCATTACTCAGCCGGTTTTATCTTCCCTCCCATCTGCGAAAGAGATTCATAAATGCGTATATATTGCCGAATACATCAAAATTACCGCATGAATATTTGAATAGGTTTGTGTCTTTATTTCGAGACGGCCTGTGAAAAATGTCGGATCTGAAAAACGTATAAATGTGACTGTAAAATAAGTTATTTTATATTGATTTATGAGACAAACCCAATTCGTGAACAAAGATTTGGACATACTCATAACATTGTAAACTGAATTACCCCACGATATGCAGTTTATCAGATTTCCATATTGATGTCTTAACATATAAGTATGAACAATAAACAAAAGCTTCTTTTCGTCTCACCAATAGATGTCTCTAGTGAAGTTCTAGTGATTCAAGGTTCATATATATATAGAACTTCCAAGAATTTGAGTAGTGTGGTTGTCAAAAATGTGTAGATTTGGTGAATGTTACACGCGTGTAAAGTAATCACTTAAACCAGCCTATGACGGTCGTTAGCCCCGTAAATGCCCAGACTTCCAAATTCTTCTTCATCTTTGATGAGATGTCAAAAGATGAACAATAGTATGGAAGAGTATTTACAGGCCTTAAGACATATCATAGGCTAATTGAAGTAATCATTTTATACACGTGCAACATTCACCATTCTACCCATGATTGAAATCCACACTACTCATATTTAGAAAGTTGTATTTATCTATCAATTGACACCTTCTTTCGTATGTAATTTATTGGCATCATCCAAAGTTAAGTTACGTTAGCCCTGGAATTCTCAGTCTCCCATCATTTTTCCTATAAAAACATTTTTTTTAATGTACATGATTAGTGTCAAGTTGAAACACCTAATATATTTATATTATTTATTGATTCGGTATTAACTTTGTGGAATGACATGTTGATTATTTTATTTAAATTCAGATTAAACGTTAATTAATAATATACTGTTTCAAAATACGTCACCGTTATTATCAATGTTTCCTTTTACAAAAAATCTTGTTCTTTAACCCCCCCCCCCCTTCCTATTTTGTTTATTAACCCATATATATCCCCAAATATATTTTTTGTTGGTTAGTTTTACCAGAAGATGAAAACATCTGTAAGTTTTCGAAACTAGTCGTATATATAAATAAAACTCATTAAACTGGTATATTCAAGTGTTTATTTAAAAAAATATACATAATATTTATATACAACCATATCATGTTTACAAAAAATCATATTTTTATGAAAATACACTGAAAAAATAAAGTTTGGCTTTGGTTTTTGTATTATTTTTCAACAGCTCATTTCAGAGAACATCCAAGTATCCAATATTTTTAACCGCAGACGAAAACGAATATTTATGAACAAAACTAACTCGGTAATAATTCACTTAACGTTCTCACACAGCAAGTGCACAACATGCATTTTTAACAACTTTACAGAGACATACATTACAATACTTTTATACTAAAGCGGCAGAGGAGACGGTGCAAATAAAATGCACGGACCCCTCCCAACTTCGCGGATATACTATAACGACTGGGGACCTTATTTTTCCCATAAATATCCATACAACTGCCTCTGGCCGGTTCGCTTCTGGTTCTATTCGACTTGAATGTACCCTATCGCCGGACAAAACATTGGGCCGATATAAAAACGTGCAATTTCAACCCCCTATTTGCATACCGACTGCCGAATTGCGTATTTACTAACCACCCTTTACGAAGTATGAGACGCCATAGCTATATGCATAGTGTCGCAAAGAGAAGTAACCGAGCCCGTTAAACATTTATATCTTATCTTCTAACAATGATTAAAGAAAACACTTGTTTTTTACCACTTGAGTTTTATTAAAGACTACATGTTTCAGAAGTTGAACTTCCATCATTCAGGTCAGTATAATAACAATTGTTTGTATAATAATTTTTGTCCGCCTCCGTAGTGTAATGGTCAGCACGTTCGACTACCGTTCTGTAGGTCCCGGGTTCGATTCCCGAGGGGGGTAAAATAAATATGAGTGATTTTTTCACTGTTATATTTATTCAATACTACCCTGGACTGGTACCTGAAGCGGAGGGCTGATCACCTTTCCTTCATGCGTAAACGATCAAGATAACACTGCGTTTATATGACGCAATGCCCTATGCACCATTGGGGTGCGGATAAGGGTTTTTATTATTATTATTATACAGACCTGAATGATGGAAGTTTAACTTCTGAAACATGTAGTCTATAATAAAACTCAAGTGGTAAAAAACAAGTGTTTTCTTTAATCATTGTAACATGTCTTACCACAAAGTTAATGCCGAAACAATAAATAAAATATCTTATCTTCTTTTTCTACTTCTTTTAGATATTCAGGATCTGCTTGTGCTTCCAACAGTCGCTCTTGGGATGTTGACTATCAGACCAGCTATCTCTCCACCTTTTTGGAGGTCTTCCAGGGGGTCCACGTTCTTCAGGGTTTCCTTGAAGGGCGGTACGTGAAAGTCTATCTTCTAACATTCTGTTTACATGTATGAAAATGTTCCAGTATCGCCTTTGTTGTCGTCCTCACCTCACGATATCTTCCGTCTTGCACATACTCCGGATATCAGTGTTTCTTATGTGGTTTCGCAACGTGTTTCCGGAGATTCGAAGTCGAGATTTTGTTCTAGAAGTATCTGCTCTTGCCTCAATTCCATAAGTGGCATATATCTTATCGACATCTCAATATAGATGAAGAAGTATATGAAGGTCTGGATATTTACAGTGCTTACTATCTGTCATAGGCCGGTTTAAGCGACACTTTATACACGTGTTACATTCACCATTCAACGCATGATTGACAACCACTCTATTCAAATTACAAAAGTTGTGTATATGCTTCACTTAACACTTTTTTTACATGCTAGTTTCTCGACACCATTTATGATTGAGTTAATTAAAAAAATAACTAGCAAAGGCTTTTATGAAGAAAAAAAATTGGACCAAAATACTGTACTCAACCTTAGATGGTGCTGAGAATTAGCATATGAAAGGTGTCAATTGAAACATAAATACAAACTTCCAAAATTAAAGTAGTGTGGTTATCAATTATGGTAAGAATGGTGAATGTCATACGTGTATTAATAAAGTGATCACTTAAGTGAAACTTCATTTAAATGAATCCATGTTTCACATCCATATATCAGAACTCCGTTGTGCACTGCCAGTTTACCTTAAGCTGATAGGCTTTTATTAGATTAAACTAACTTCAATGCACCATTCACTCTCTTCCCAGCATCCAATCTCCTTTCTATATCTTTATCAATCTTTCCATTCCTAGAAAACATACTTCCCAAATATTTGAAATCATCTAGCTCTTCAGAAATTTCTCCATTTACTACTATTACTAGTCATAAATCATCCATATTTATTTCCTTCTACCCGTTTTTCTGCAAACACAATTTATGGTCCAATTAATAAACATTTCCCGCAATATCTGTTGGTTTTCGCTTCCACCACCCTAAATAATAGTCCATCACCCCTTACTTGAGATATACAATGTAATTATCGTTTTCTCATAACAATATATAATATTAGTAGGTATATATATTTAATTAAAGGTGTCTACACTTGAGATGAATCATCTGTCGTTTTTTTATGCAAAAAGGATGAAAGTCTTAGCTTCCTAAAACTTAAGTCCTTGAATTTGGCTGGCTTGAGTGATCACTTTATACGCTTGTGTAACGCTCACCGTTCTGCCCATTATTGAACATTTAATAAACGCGCCTCTAGCTGTTCAATGTTGCACGTGTGTAAATTGTTCACTTAACCAGTCTATGATAGTTCATAAGCCCTGTAAATATCCAGACGTCAATTTTTATTTATTTTTATTTAAGTTTATCGTAGTACCATAAATACCACTTTTTCGTAAAATCTATTGTCACACGTGTTTCCATGCATTCCGCATCATTTTCAAACACCGTATGTGAAGCTAATTCAAAATTTTAGAGTTGGGTCCTTGGGACGTTGAAGGTGGAAGAGGGGGTAGGAGGTGTCTCTTATACATATTTTTTATTATTGTTTTTATTTCTTGTCATATAGACAATAGGGGGAGGCTTTAGTCATTGTTACATTGTTTAATAAAAAGTAGTATTTACAAGAAAAATTTTGATGAAAAATAAAAAACTTAGATTTTACCACAAAGCTGCCGAATCAATTAATGAAATTCAATATTAATCTTCATCTATGATGAGATGTCAATTTAACTAACTTACTAAATAACCATCACTCCGCTTCCCCGCAGGGGTAGGCAGAGAGAATAGAACGCCACACCACTCTGTCTTTGCAAACATTCTTCACCTCTTTCACGTTCATGCATCTCCTCATACATACCCGCCGATTGTTTCCACTCCTAACCATCTCAACATACCTTTCTTAATTTTATCGATAATGCTTGTCTCAGCTATGCATTCCTTCCTTATTTCACAATTCGAACAACTATCATACATCGTTTTGTCGCACATTCTTCTGAGAGATCGCATTTGACTGCATTCAGTCTACTTTCATCCTTCTTTTGCCAACTCCATGTTTCACTTCCATACATTAGGGTCGGAACCAGGACTCCTTTGTGTACTACCAGTTTAGCTTTCGCTGATAGGTTTTAGATGTCATTTTTTTATTTTTTTTCTTCAAGCACTGTTTTTATGAAATTTGATACGAAAAACATTTTTAATTCTATTTTAATTTAATGCACTTTAATACCTTGCCAGTTTTACTTTGTTTTACATAACCGCTGAGTTTTCAATTACATTTCCGGGTCTGAAAACTAATGTCCCCGGAAACAATCTCCGAAAAGGGGTATTTTAATCTTAGTAAAACTAATAAATGACGACTCGAGCGCTAGTTTTCATTAACTTGTAAATTTATCTTCTTCACCCACCAAAACCTCCTTCGGTGGACTTAGAAAAAGCAATTAAGACCTGCATTGTTGATTCGCTCAGAAACTTTTAGCGTAAAAGCGCTTTGGAGATGATAAGGCCCGACTCCTTCACTTCATGCTACCTTGATATTAATTTTCCGAGCTGGAGTTAGCTCAGCTTATTATGTTGTGTATTTTATCGTACTTCAGCGTTGTTTACAAGTATAATAAAAACCCTTATCCGCACCCCAATGGTGCATAGGGCACTGCTTCATATAAACGCAGTGTTATCTTGATCGTTTACACATGAAGGAAAGGTGATCAGCCCTCCGTTTCAGGTACCAGTCCAGGGTAATATTGAATAAATATTACAGTGAAAAAAACACTAATATTTTTTTGACCCCCCCTGGGAATCGAACCCGGGACCTCCAGAACGGTAGCCGAGCTTGCTGACCATTACACTACGGAGGCGGACATTTTGTACTGTCCTTACAGGTATATCGACATCTCAACATAGATGAAAAGGAATACGGAAATCACATGGAAAAACTGCAACATTTACCATTCTACCCTTGATTTACAACATTATTAAACAATTTGTTTTAATTTACATTGTTTATAACAAATATAAAAAATTGTAAAACGAACTCCCTCCCTCTATCTACTAAGTATCAACTTTATTAGAGAAGTTGAAACGTTATATTTGAAATGTTTTGTATATTTACCAACTATTTTGTATTATTAAAATACATATTTTGTAAAAAAAAATTCAATTAAAAAAATATGAAAAAATCCACTCACGAGCAGGTAAAGGCTTTCAAACTTATGAAGTTAAAGCTTAAGTAGGACCATGATAAGCCAATCATTTTTAATTTCAGAGTCACTTGGACGTTCAGTTATTCAAAGATCCATTATGAGTACCCAAATCACACTGATTTTGACACACTCAGAAGTTACATGTGAGTTGCAAGTCCAAAACCACATTTCTTTGATGATAAAATATTTCTCTGAGTAATAATCACTGTGTGCCGTTCGTTTTGTATCAGAGGCTGTCTAAACTTCCAAGTGTTTTACCTCAGTACATTAATTTCTCAATTCTAAACAAGAACCCCTATTACGTGGGGTAGAAGTTGTTCAGGAACACCATATCCATGCGAAGCGTATTATCTTGATAAAATGAGAGAAATTTCCCGAAATGAAAACTTGAAACTCATCAAACTTTCAAGTCTTTGGTGATAAGAGATCCTTTCACATTCGACGCAACTTTGACAATGTGCTAGAAAATTTACTTTACAACGTTATATAATATGTACACGTATACATAAATATACATGTAAATATATATATATATTTATATATATATATATATATATATATATATATATATATATATATATATATATATATATATATATATATATATATATATATATATATATATATATATATATATATATATATATATATATATTATATATATATATATATATATATATATATATATATATATATATATATATATATATATATATATATATATATATGCGTATGTATCAGTAGCGTAGTGGTAAGCGCTTTTGTCTACGGTACTGAAGGCCCCGGGATCGATTTCCAGGGGATCAAAATAAATATAAGTACTTCTCACTCTCATATTTTTTTAATATCACCCTGGATAGTACAAGAAGCGCAGAACTGATCATCTTGCCTAAGAGATATCACTGCGTTGATTAGATGCAGTGCCTTAAGCACCATTTGACATTTTTGCTCGTTTCTGTGGCGCTCAAAGATGAAACTTTTGTAGTATTGTTCTCATGCTTACATTTAAACATCACACATATTATTTGAAAAAAGCAATGTATAATAAAAATATCATTTAGGATTTTTTACGGAGTGTGTGGTAGTTTTTGGTAAGGGAATGTAATTAACTATGAGTATTTTAATGTTTTAGAATTTTATAAACCCTGATGATGACAAGGTTCTTGTCGAAACCGGTAGGTTAAAGTGTACTAATAATAAAAAAAGTGGTTAAAATAAAGATGTTTAATTTTATAAAGTTTACAAAACTTTACGTACATTTGAGTAGTTTCTACTGACCTTGCAACTTGTATGTACATTAAAGTTTGTGAATTTCGCTTACAAATTCGACTTCCTCATTCCTCGCGCAAAACATCTTCTCGAATGTACTTATCTCTCTTATTGAACTTGGAAAACAACTTATGATTTTTAAACAACTTTACGCTTCGACTTGACTTTTGTACTCTGAATACAAACTCCTACAGTGGGACTGTTAAGAAGCGTTTTATCTCATTGAAAGGGTTTATATTTACCTTCAAATTCAGGGGTTTGAAGATTTTGAGGAATCCGGAATATTGATTTTTAGTACCTTGAAGGGAAGGAATTTTTTGTCGTTTTTTGCCAGAGTAAGATTTTTTAAGCATACTCTTTTTTTTTTTAAATGTAATCGTTATATTTTGATGGAATAATATAATACCGTAAAAAATAAGGCTAAGATAAACATTATCGATAAAATTTTAAAAGGTGTGTTCTTAATTTTATCACGTGAATTGAATGAGTGAACAAAGTCATTAAATATAATTGATATTATTTTTTAACATCTCATCAAAGATGAAGAAGAATGTGGAAGTCTGGGCATTTACGGGGCTGACGACCGTCATAGGCAAATACAAGTATTTGAACAAGTATTTGGACACACACAAAATGTTGTAAATATAATTGATGTACGGAACTGAGTCATTAAATATAATTAGTATACGGATGTGTGTTTATATATAAAATGAGCATTACCTTTATGTAAAACTTTTTCATCTACGTTGAGAAGCCATAATGTAAAAATAACTCCTGAGTGGAGAGAACCAGATTTGTAAACGAGGATTTAGACTCAAAATATTATAGTAGGTAACAAAATGACTATCGAACTCAAGATATTAATACCTATACTAATGATGAATGCTTTTTAACCACTCACACTGCAATTACGGAAATATGCTAGCATTAAATATAAGAAAAAAATATATATGTAATCTAACTAATTGACTAACCATCACGCCGCTTCCCCGCAGGGGTAGGCAGAGAGAATCGAATGCCACACCACTCTGTCTTTGCAAACATTCATGCATCTCCTCATACATACGACCGATGACGATTTTTATGAGTTCTGACCTATATTTATATATATATATATATATATATATATATATATATATATATATATATATATATATATATATATATATATATATATATATATATATATATATATATATATATATATATATATATATATATATATATATATATATATTTATACTACGACTTATATATATACATTTATACTACTACTACTACTACCATCACGCCGTTTCCCCGCAGGGGTAGAGAGAGAGGATGGAACGCCACACTCTTCTGTCCTGACATACACTCCTCGCCTCCTTCACATCCATACATCTAGTCATAAATGCCCTCAGATTACGCACACTTCTGACACCGCCTGATTTTAGGTTCTGATTGATCTGATCTTGCCAAGTCTTTTTCGGTCTTATATAATATATGTATATTATATATAATATATATATATATATATATATATATATATATATATATATATATATATATATATATATATATATATATATATATATATATATATATATACAATATATATATATATATATATATATATATATATATATATATATATATATATATATATATATATTGTCCACCTCCATAGTGTAATGGTCAGCACGCTCGGCTACCGTTCTGGAGGTCCCGGGTTCGATTCCCAAGAGGGGTAAAATAAATATAAGTGATTTTTTCACTGTAATATTTATTCAATATTACCATGGACTGGTACCTGAAGCGGAGGGCTGATCACCTTTCCTTCATGTGTAAAAACGATCAAGATAACACTGCGTTTATATGACACAGTGCCCTATGCACCATTGGGGTGCGGATAAGGGTTTTATTATATATATATATATATATATATATATATATATATATATATATATATATATATATATATATATATATATAAATATATATATATATATATATGTATATATATATATATACCGTAAAGTGGGTATACTTTGCACCATGGGTGATACTTTGCACCACCTTCTGTAAAGAAATTGTAGAGCTGGTCATCTCTGATACATGTCATTTTTCATTCTACTTTCTATTGTTTCTGATAGATGGCACTTCAATCTACTTTTTAGTTTACAGAAGTAACAGTCGGTCGCTATTGCTTCAATGCGTTTTTCCTGTCCGAACGTAAAGAAAGTTTTCTGTCTGAAAATTGTGTCCGAAAAAATCCAGTGGAATTAGTATACTGAAACTAGTTACAACAAGTGAGTGGTCTCTAAATCGTAGGTAGATAGGCCCTGCTTTTCTCAAATGCTGTATTTTTTAGTTACGTTGTCAAGTTTATGTAAAAATAATATTTTTTTAAGAACTGACTTGTACTGACCATATTTGGGGTAACATTGCACCAAGTGCAAAGTATCCACAAAAGGCCATAGTTAATTGATTCGATGAAAAGTCTTAAAACGGCTAAAACAACTTGACATGTTTGCTAAATATCTATAGGTTTTGTGTACTTACTTAATTCCTGGTGGTATATTTTTTCAAAAATGTCAAGAACACACAAACAGCGGCCTTAAGCCAGACGATACTGCGATGTTACACCGAAGAGAGTGGAGCAGTGTTTGGAGGCCATTCGAAATGGTACAATCAGTCAAAGAAAGGCTGAAGAAATTTTCAAAATCCCCAGAAGGACGATTAACTATAAACTCAAAGGTCAGCACACAAAACCTGTGGGAAAACCTCCGATATGTGACAAGGGAGAAGAGCAATCCTTCGTAAACTGCATAGTAGATATGAGTGAGTACAGTTTCCCAGTGAGTGTTTTTAACATTCGCTACATTCTAATAGCCTATTTGGATCAATTTGGCAGAAGAGTACGAATATTAAAGAACAACGTACCAGGCTTTGAATGGATAAGATCATTTTTGCAAAGACATAAAACCTTGACTGTTGCTAAAACTAGTCAGTAGCTTAATCGGTTGCCATTAAAAGCGTATGACGATGACGTGCGCCAGAATTTTCAACAGTTTTTGGAAGAAAACAGATTCAACCCAAAGAATTCAGTCTTAAAACGCAGGAAAACGATACCGATAGAACCAGGTATGAGCATTGCTCACGATCCAAATGTCGAAATGAACGTTGACGAGACACAAATGCTACCTGAACCAACTACATCAATGATCCCACCTTCCGCATCGAAACTTCCAGCATATCTAGCATTAACTGATTATAGTTCACACGGAAGCTTTGAGGAAGAGTGAGAAGAACAAAAACGATGACTGAAACCAGTTATCGTATTTGTTCTTCCGTTTCATTAGGACCAGTAAAAAAGAAGGTGGGAGAATATGTCGAATTTCATTATGAAGGAGAAAAATTTCCGGGACAGATTTTGGAAATAAAGAAAGACAGAGCTGTTAAATCCATGCAGGAGAGTCTCAAATCGTGGAAGTGGCCGATGAAGGAAGACTTTCTTCAATATTCTTGGAAGGATGTAGCGGGTTCCATAAAAGAACCGAAAATGCAATCCAAAAGAGGTTTTTTTACCGTCCCGGAACTTGACCATATTTAGACCTAATTTAATTTTAATTCCTATTACCTATATAGTACGATATGTTTTAATATCCACCTTTTATTTTATATAATTTTAAACCTTCAGTATTGAAAAAAAAAACATTTTTGTTAGATTTTTCAATATTTTTAAAAAAAAAATTCTATCAAATGTCTTATTTTTCCATAATTATACAATATTATAATCTGCATTTAGTGAACTGTGAGCCAAAACCCTTCATAAGGTGCAACAAAACTTGTAGGATAGCCTTTACTTTGCATAAATTTGGATTCTAGTACGAAAAGCGCAAAGAAAATATTATGGTGCAAAGTTGTACTTTACCCTGGGATACTTTGCACCAAAATATAAATATTAAAAAAAAATACAGGCAAAATAGATAAAAATTTAAAAACGTATTAGACATGTTACAGGTATATGTGTTATTACATTGCAATAGTTGAAACCTCAGAAAAAGTAAAAAACCTGATCTGAATAGACAATTTTTTGAAAAAATGCAGTATTTTGGTGCAATGTATACCCACTTTACGGTATTTAAATATAAATATATAAATATATATATATATATATATATATATATATATATATATATATATATATATATATATATATATATATATATATATATATATATATATATATATATATATATATATATATATATATATATATATATATATATATATATATATATATATATATATATATATATATATATGGAGAAACTCAAATTTGTGAACAATGATTTGCATACACCCAAAATATTGTAGAATGGAAATGGTTATCCAACTCAAGATATTATTATCCACACTTATGGTGTATGCAATTATGGAAATATGCTTGTATTAAATATAAGCAAAAAATGCTCATATTGCATACGAAAGAAATTACCATATTTTTTCTCATCGCAGCTTTTTCACATGCTGAAATAAATTCAGAAACCCGCTAGGGAAAACTTGAGCTTTTTACAGAGCTTGTAGGTGTAAAGATAAAATAAAATCTTGTTTATTTTTTATCGACTTTTCGGTACGCGGAGGGAAAACGTCCACCGGGGGGCTAAGAAGCACGTCACATGCAGCCATTATTTATAAAGCTAAGAGTAAACTTTGGCGCTATATCTGGACAAAAAGCTCAAAAGACACTTTTAATGCTTTATTTTATTCTACAACATTTTGAGCGTGTCCAAATAATGTTCACAAAATCTGGATTATCTCCAATTACAGGAGTTATTTTCATATTATTTTTTTGACATCTCATCAAAGATGAAGAATAATATGGAAGTCTGGGTATTTACGGGGCAGACGACTGTCATAGGCTGGTTTAAGTGATCACTTTACACAATAAAAGACGAAAAAGGCACGATCAGATCAATCAGAACCGAAAATCTGGTGGTGTCAAAAGTCTGCGTTATCGGAGGGCATGTATGACTAGATGTATAGATGTGAAGGAAGCGAGGATTGTACATATGTCAGGACAGAAAGCGGTCAGAATGTAAATTGTAACAAATTAACCAGCTGCCTGACTTATTATATAAAATAGAACCCATTCGGGGATCCATAATGAATGATCTGAAAATGTATTTTATGGAAAGATATACATGTAGTGTTTAGTCATATTGTCTTATTTTGTTTTTACCTTATGTTTTTTGTACATTTACTCATTTGTTATGTTTTCTCGTTTGTTTATTTTAAGTATGCTTCTAACCTTATGTTTTTCTCATTTGTTCCTTTTAAATATGCTTCTTATGACTATTTATTTTACCTGTTTATTGTTTTTGTATTTTACAATATGTTAGTTTTGGTTATTTTATAAAAGTCATTTTTGTATCTTTATTATTTGTGTTCCAGTCTTGTTAACCTAAATCCCATGTCCCAAAATGAGAAATAGAAATTACTCATCGGGAATATTATATAAATGACTTATGCATGTAATATGTTTTGAAAAATAAATAAATAAAAATGTCGGGATAATTGGCGGGAATGTATGAGGATATATTAATGTGTTAGAGGCGAAGATTGACAGAGGTGTGGCGTTCCATCCTCTTTCCCCTGCGGGAAAATAGCGTGATGATAGTAGTAGTAGTTTTAGTAGTATTTATGTATAAATCGTCCTTTCGTGAGGTGAAAACAAGAGAAAAGCGGGCGTGCCCGTTTTTGAAAAAAAAGAATAACGGGCATGGCCTTTCATGACTCCGCCGCTGTATAATGTTATGACTCTCGGAGCATAAAGTTAATTTTCAAAGCTTCACAAGAGCCGAAATAATAAAAAGCACGTGTTTAACAAGTTTATAAGTCACGGTAAATATCGTTAAATGGCTGCCGCAGCGCCGAGCGCCATAACAAGTAGCGTTAGCGGGGGACATTTTCACAAGGCTTGTTTATTATTCAAAAAATAAAATGGCTTCACCATCAAAAGTAATGAGGTAAGAGAACATCTCATTTTGAAAATTATTTTACAGCTGAAAATTAACTTGATGTTGTAGTTTCTACATGTTTTATATATTGAATAAGGTAAACCTAGAACAGGAATAGAGTAATTACTTTAAGCGAGGGTAGCCGTGTTGGCCGTGGTAGCCATTTTCAAAATGTTTGTTTATTATTAAAAATATAAAATGGCTTCACCATCAAAGTAATTTTATCTTTAAAATGATCAATATTCTTAACCATCTCAACACACCTTACTTAATTTTATCGATATAACATATAAGCGAGGGTAGTCGTGTTAGCGGGGCACATTTTCACAAGGCTTGTTTATTATTAAAAAAAATAAAATCGCTTCACCATCAAAAGTAATGAGGTATTTTTTATAATAACATAAGTATATAGTTTTTTTTTCATTTGACCAGTAACTGGATTTCGTCGTTACTGACATCACGAGTCTACTGATGTCGGTAACGACAAAACCTAGTCACTGGTTAAATAAAATAAAAAATGGATAAAACTGCTTGTTGTTTTTAAATATAAAATGAAATTTAACCTAGAAACATTAATCAAATAGTTTTTACAGAGCTTTTTTTTAAACAAAAAAGGTTCCGAAACTTACTTCATGCTTAATTAAAAATATATGTATATATAAATATTCATAATCATTCAAATATTCATTACAATACCATATTTTATCGTTTTGACGAATTATGTAAATATAGATTGCAATTATGTAAGCGCAAACATTGTTTCGTCTAATTGATTTTGAAAATTTGAAGAAAACAAAATTATCCGTGAAAAAGGATGCCGGAACGCCGTTCCACCACGTTACATGAAAAAAAAGCTCCGGTTGTTTGTGTGACAATTTTTCAAAACTTTTTTTTTGTGCCTTAATACTGAATTAAATTAATTAACGTAATATTATTTTCTGATATCTCATCAAAAAAGATGAAGAAGAATATGATTTACGGGGTTGGCGACCGTCATAGGCTGGTTTAAATGATCACTTTACACACGAGTAACATTCACCAATTCTACCCATTTTTGACAACCACACTACTCAAATTCTTGGAAGTTCTATATATATGAACCAATTTTGAAACATTATTCTTGAATCACTAGAACTCCACTAGAGACATCTATTGGTGAGATGTAAAGAAGCTTTTTACTAAGCTGAAACTCTTATATTAGTATGTGAGATCCGAATCCTGGATTATAATCACATACATGAGAAACGCCAGAAAATATCATTTTCATTTTTATTATTTTAGCTTATAATTCGACCAGTTAATTTATTTGCAACATTCTGAGTGTGTTCAAATACTTGTTCACAAATCTGGATTATCTCTAATTAAAGGAGTTATTTTTCATATTTTTTTGTCCAAAAAAAAGTATTTGGACTCACTCAAAATGTTGTAATTAACTTCATAATTACACAATTATTATATATGGACTCCTGACTCGGCTGTATAGTAAATTTCCTTCCCTTAAGACATGGGTCTTAAGAGAAGGAAATGTGCCTTTTCGCTTTTTGTTATTTGATTTTCTGAATTGAACGTAAGAAAGATGTTTAAGTAATTTAGAATCACATTATGCTGTGCTACGTGAATATTACATTTTAGACAAACCCCCCGATAAGGCACGTGGAAGGGTAGATCTTAAATTAAAACGTGTTCCACATATAAGCCTCTATTAGAGAATCTTGCGATACAACGTTTTCCACATAATAGCCTCCTCGCGATACAACTTTAATTGTTTAGACTCGGGTCCTAAATCTAACCAAAGAAGGTGTAATTTACGACTCGAAGTAAGACACGCAATACTAGATAATGTCTGTATTACAATCATAGAATAATATCCCTCTGTGACCCAATGTAATTTGACCCTAACTTTCATGAATCAAACAAGGTTTAAAATATTTCTTCTACTTCTAAACCCTTATCCGCACCCAATGGTGCATAGGGCACCGCATCGTATTGACGCAGTGTTATCTTGATCGTTAGTTACATGAAGGCAAGGTGATCATCCTGCGCTTCAGGGACCAGTCCAGGGTTATATTAAATAAATATTATATTGATAAATCACTAGGATTTATTTTCGCCCCCCCTGGGAATGGAACCCGAGACCTCCAGAACGGTAGCCGAGCGTGCTGACCATTACACCACGGAGGCGGAATTTATTACAACTAAATTAATCATAAAATTGAAAAAAATCATTATATATATATATATATATATATATATATATATATATATATATATATATATATATATATATATATATATATATATATATATATATATATATATATATATATATATATATATATATATATATATATATATATATATATATATATATATATATATATATATATATATATATATATATATATATATATATATATATATATATATATATATAAAGTAATTCCAGATAAATGAGAGTTTCGGTGAAGTTGAACATCTCTGGAGTGGAAACGCTATCTCTGGAGAATCTGCAGCTGCCCGGAGCACAGAGAGACTTGGCAATCTGTAATACAAGGAGTAATCTCAAATTAATCGGACCGATACAATCTGTTCCACCGTCTCCCTGCCAAACAACACACTTCTAGAAAGGGTTAAGGCCATTTCGTGTAACGATTTCGGTTTCATAGCCGTACTTGGTCCAAATGGACCAGAGGTTTGTAGGCCTCTGCGAAACGATAGCAATCTTTTAACTTGTTATAACATAAGTTCGTGGGAAGATTTTCAAAATTTTGCTAACCCAATTTATTCATTTGTCCTAGTTCTTACCCTGATGTGAGGAAATGAAGCATGGAGTCGGAAAAAATAGAAAACTAAATGCAGTCGAAATTCGGTCTCTCGGACGTATTTTTGGTAAACCAATGCATATTAGATGTTCAAACGGTAATAAAGGAATGTACAATGTACAATGAGTACAAGGCTGATAAGTATCGATAAATTAAGAAAGGTTTGCTGACGTTAATCGAATGTATGAAGAAAGAACAAGAAAACAATTTTATGAGGCGATGTAGTTGATAATAGAAGCAAGAAAGGCAAATGAAAACTTGGTATGGTTAAGTTAATTCTATTATTTGAAATAATCGAAAGTGGTCAGGTTTATAGTCGGAATAATCGCCGGGTATGTGTGTATAAGGAGATGCGTGAATATGTTAGAGGCATTGATTGTTTGCAAAGACAGATTAGTGTGGCGTTATATCCGTCTGTCTACTCCTGCAGGGAAACGGCGTGATGGATAGTTATTTTTACTTTTATTTTTTTTAAATAACGAGATTTTCGATGATATTTATTATACATATTCGTACTTCCCAGTTTAATAACAATTTATGAAATATCTTTATGTTGACTCAGTCGTTCCACATGTCCAAACCATCTCAACAAACCTTTCTTAATAATTTTATAGAAAATGTTTACATATCGCTCACTCCTTTCAAGAACGTCATAAATCAAAAATCGTCAATTTTCAGTTGCGCATGTTTTCGGAATGCCCAGAAAATGTACTATATCCCAGCAAAAGAGGCATATTTTTAACATAATATTTACCCGCTACAGGGCAAAAAGTGTTGTTTTTGCATTTTGAAGAAAGGTATTTTTTAATTATTTTTTTTTTTAAACATACTCAATATTTTTCTAATGGAGAAAAACCTTCAGGTTCTACCTAAGAAGATCTGTTGCACGGTAAAAAGTTCAATAAGTGGCTTGATACTTATTTTCAATACATTGTATTATATTTCTTAACTTTAAAAACGTTTTCCTCAAAAATCAAGTTTTTTGATTTATGACGTTCTTGAAAGGAGTGAGCGATATCTCAGCTCTAACCTTTCCTTATATTGAACTCTATCATACATCGTTATGCCGGAGATTCGTCTGAGACATGGCATTTCGACTCTATTCAGCCTACTTTTATCCTTTTTTGCCAACTCCATGCTTTACTATACCACACATTAGGGTTGAAATCAGTAATCCGTTTTGTACTCCGTTTAACTGGATGTGGGTGAGTTTAATCAGTTTGTGTTGTTTTTGGAAGTCCATAACAAGGTCAAATTTAATAATAATAATAATAATAAAACCCTTATCCGCACCAATGGTGCATAGGGCACTGCGTCATATAAACGCAGTGTTATCTTGATCGTTTACACATGAAGGAAAGGTGATCAGCCCTCCGCTTCGGGTACCAGTCCAGGGTAATATTGAATAAATATGACAGTGAAAAAAAATCACTTATATTTATTTTACCCCCCTTGGGAATCGAACCCGGGACCTCCAGAACGGTAGCCGAGCGTGCTGACCATTACACTACGGAGTCGCAAATTTAAACAAAGGCAAAAATTTAAACAAATTTAAAGGGATTCCAATGCTTCCATTTCTACGATATCAATCTCTTGAGTCATAATATAGAGTGACGATAACAATTTGTCTCATATAAGAAATTCCGGTATTGCTTTTTTCAATAACCACATCGCGTATCGGGCACCGCATTTGGAATTCTGGGCCGTACTTGGGTCTCTAACACTTATACAGATTTTTTAAATTGGACGCCTTACAAAAGAAATTGGACGTTTAACTAATCAAATTGAAGTTTTTCCAAACAACATATGATGCCTTATAAATTAAATTGCACGTTTAACAAATAAATTGGACGTTTAACGAATCAAATTGGACTTTGTACAAACAAAATTTGTTGTCTTACAAATTAAATTGGACCTTTAACGAATAAAATTGAACGTTTTACAAACCAGCTGAGATAAGCATTATCGATAAAATTAAGAAATGTGTGTTAAGACAGTTTGGACATGTGGAATGAATAAGCGAGGAATTTTAAAGCAAATGTAGTTGGAAAAAGGAGCAGTAGAAGACAAGAAAAACTTGGCATGATCAAGTATTTCTAATATTTGAAAATATTCAGATCAGGAGTCGGAATAATCGGCAGGTATGTATGTTTTATATGAGGAAATGCATGAGCGTGGAAGAGGCGAATAATGTTTTCAAAGACAGTGTGGTGAAGCGTTCTATACTCTTTATTTTTCGATACTTATTGTACATTTCGCTCATTTGATGCAACAATGACGTAATTACACTTTTTATAAATACAAGTTAAATATGTCAAAATGTGCGGAAAGACTTTTTACATCGGGAGAAACATGGACTGAATTGATTTTGTGGTGAAATGCTGAGAGATGGCGCGATTGTCGTTGAAGAAATGGGTAAAATGGCGCCATTTCTGTTGCTACAACGTCTGAATGGCATCTCTTGTAATATTTCTAATTACGCCATTGTTGCACCAAATCAGCAATTCGGCCTACTAAATTCATCGAAATTCTAATACCGACTCTGGATAAATCTACAAATACACGGACGAGATCACCATGCCACTGTAGTGGTGTTATATGTGAGCAGAGATAAATAAAAAGACAGCGCCGTAAGCAAACCTCTGGGATAGTGACGGGAAAATATATTATAATAAGGCATTATGCAAAATATTGCTCATTTTCAGTCTCGAAGTGCAGTTTAAAAAATATTAACAACGTTTTTATTTCATCGTTTTTAAACATTGGATAAAACCACTAAGGATGATATATCAAAATATTATAAATATGTAATTAATATATTAAGGTACAATATATACTATATATCGCAACTTGTTTTTCTCTAAATCCAGGTAACATTTGACGTAATAGATTTTTTTCTTAAAACACTGTTTTTATATTGATAAAAATAGTTTTTTTCGAAATAGATTTATAGTTTTGAAGTTATTTTTCAAAAACCTTATATTTATTTCGAAGACAGATGAAGAAGAATATGAAAGTCTGGGCATTTACAGGGCTACCGACCGTCAGACAAATAACTCCTAATTGGAGATAATCCAGATTTATAGAAGCATTTGGACACACTCAAAATATTGTAAACAAAAAGATTACTACCCTGTTCCATCCAAATGTGACCTCTTACAAGATAAAAAGTACTAAAACACTTTACTTTTCAATACCATTTGTATTTTAATTTATTAACTACTCAATATTTTGTCGCATTCATCAATTCACGAAAACGACTCAGTATACTCATCAACGATTTCTCCAAAAGAATCGTCAGTCAAGGTAATTCACATATAAAAAATAATAATCGAATCTCAATTTATAGCTTCAGAGGCAATTTTATTCTCGTATTCATATATCAATTTCGGTTCAATATTTAATCTGAATCGAAAATGGCGAGTATCACTGGGAATTTAATTTCCGCTTAAACCGTCCGATGGGACCCTTCGCGCACGTACCATATGCGATAGTTTGTCAAGGGACTTTTTTACGGATAGTTTTCTTCACGTCCACAAATTCCTTTTGAATTTTGCCGTGCTTTTTACTTTAAACATAATTCATGAACGTGTATTAATTTAAAATTATCACATGAGTAGGCTTTGAATAGTATTAAAATTATGATACATTGATAATTGTTAAATAATTCGTAAACCAGAAGGTGGTGGTTATCGACTTACCCTAAGTATGTAATCTGATTTAAACTCATATTAAGAATTTGAATCGGCTGTAAATAGACTAATTATAAGAAAAATTACGCCATCGACCATAACTTGCTTATTTTCTAAATAAATTATCCAGTTTATTTTATTTTTATTTTATTTTTCATCAAACACATAATTACAAATGATAAATAAAAATAAAATATAAAAAAAAATAAAAATGTCTGCCTCCGTAGTGTAATGGTCAGCACACTCGGCTACCGTTCTGGAGGTCCCGGGTTCGATTCCCAGGGGGGTCAAATAAATATAAGTGATTTTTTAACTCTAATATTTATTCCATATTACCCTGGACTGGTACCTGAAGCGAAAGGCTGATCACCTTTCCTTCATGTGTTAACGATCAAGATAACACTGCGTTTGTATGATGCAGTGCCCTATGCACCATTGGGGTGCGGATAAGGGTTTGATAAATAAAAATTATGTGCCTTCAATGAGTTTTCCAATACTGAGGACACATTTTACAATACTTATGTTTAAAACGATCTAAATGCTAATTGTTTATGATATTTTTGAAGTGTTTTTTATATCAAATATGACACGGCCAAATGATACGGTGTATGCAGATCAACTCACCTCCATTATCCATTTGTGAATAGCAGTTTAGATAAAGTTTTTTTTTACTGTGACCAAAAGAGGTATGTGTTCGATTTTGTTTGATGCGTTTCGGATCTTGTAGTTCTATTTACGTTTCGGAGAAGTGTGTTAATTGTGATTTATGTGCTTTACTGAGATCTTTACTGTGTTATGTGAGAGTAATTCTTAAATGCACACGTTAGGATAAATATTGCCAACTTACCAAAATCCGCACAATTAACTAGATATTATATAAATTATATCTGTCGCCTACTTTCAAAATCCGCCAGATCCAATTTTATATGATTTTAAAATAAATACTCTATCGGAATGCCAATTGTGGGTTTTATTGTTTAAAATATTTATGTACTTGAAAACCCTGCTAAAAAATACTTAAAAACAGCGTTGTACTTCAAATTCCGCTACATTTATGAAACTTGCCTTCTGACCCATATCGGCCAATCAGAGAGCGGGGACAGGTAAAAATTAAGATGACGTCACTATCGGTTTGTGTCTCGTGTTTTTTTTAAATACCTACTGAAAAATATAAAAAAATCTCTATTTCATAATATTTTATCTAAAGACAGACAAATCTTTGAAACATAAATGTTACCCGGAGAATTTTGCATTTTTTGTAAAATCGACTCACATGGATCTGACGGATTTTGAAAGTAGGCGACACATATGATGTACGTCATTTATATTTCATATGTATATCATATAGATATTGCATACATATGATATACATGTACATTAACAGTCACTCTATGTGGGTGCATCGGCTTTTCAATTATGACGTTTGGATTTTCCAAAATGTGACCATTTTACTTATTGGAAAAGCCTCCGATGTTGAAATGGGTTTCCTCTGAAAATGCTAATAAATGCCGAATCCATTTGTAAATGTGTCTTCAGACAAGTTGCTAATATGTCATATCGTTGTGGAAAAACGAAAAAACAGCTGTGTAAGATAGCTCTAACTAATATTATGACATACGATGTGATTGATTTTCACGTTAAATGTTTTTTTGTTACATGTGATACCATGTCGTACATTTTCCATTTAATGTTATCAAATACCTGCCCAAATTCCTTACGCGTGCCTTAAATTTGAGTAGCAATTTTTCGTTTACAAAAGAATATAATAATGATAATACGCGCCTTTGCCTACATAGGCTTGGAAACAATTTCCGCTTTGGTACTCCCTTCAAATTCTTAACATTTCATATCTTTACAAATCCAATATTCCATTAATTTAATTTTACAAATATTTCAAGATTGTTATTTTGTAAAATTCGAGCCGTATTTTAATGAATTGATTCCTGTAAAAAAAATAACTAAATAACCATTACGTCGCTTTTCCCGTAAGGGTAGACAGAAATAATAGAACGACAAATCAATCTGTCTTTGCCAACAATTTTCACATCTTTATAAAATTAAACCACTTTGTTTTAACCACTTTTTTATTATTAGTACACTTACGGTTGATCTAACGGTTTCGACAAGAATCTTGTCATCATCAGGGTTTATTAAATTCTAAAACATTAAAATACTCATAATTAACTACATTCCCTTACCAAAAACTACCACACACTCCGTAAAAAATCCTAAATGTTATTTTTACTGTGCATATCAACTACAAACAACTTTTTTTTCAAAACATATTACATTCATAAGTCATATTTACTGGTTCATATAATATTCCCGGTGAGTAATTTCTATTTCTCATTTTGGGACATGGGATTAAGGTTAACAAGACTGGAACACAAATAATAAAGTAACAATTTTTTTTTAAATAACCAATACTAATACTAATACATGGCAAAAAATAAAAACAATAAACAGGGATAATAAATAGGCATAAGAAGCATATTTCAAAGAATAAATGAGAAAAACATAAGATGAGAAGCATATTTAAAATAAACAAATGAGAGAATATAAAAAAAAAACTTAAGGTAAAAACAAAATAAGAAAATATGACTAATCACTACATATATATCATTCCATAAAGTACGTTTTTCATATCATTTATTTTGACTCTCGTAATATTACTTAAAATATTACGAGACAAATATCTAATAATTATTTTTTTATTGACAATGAATTCCAGATTATTTTTTAAATTATCTATTGCAATGATAGTAGAATAGCCACAAAAGTGTAATAACAGAGTGGATATCATCACATGCGCAAGTTTAATGTCACTCGACAGTGTCAATCTCTGATATCCCACCCAAGGATGGGTAGGATATATCACGCAACGCCATTCCCAGGTCCGAGACCGGGTACACAAAATGCTTCCTGTCACAGCGTGGAACCAGACACTCTTCTGCTCCCCTGGGACCGCTAATCAACAATATCGGTAATATTTTGTATAATGTTCGCTGACATACGTTTCTGCGAGTAGATACAGATTTGGAGACGACTGTTGGCTGGTACGGACGACAGAATTCTGCGCCAGAAGCTTGTTCACGTCATAGCGTCATGCGTAGTTAGTTCCCATTGTGACCGATTAACATTTCGCTCACTCCTTTCAACGACGTCATCAATCAAAACAAATATTTTTCAGGAGATCGTTTTTAAAGTTTAAAAATATAATACAACGTATTAAAAATAAATATCAAGCCATATTTTTTTGACATCTCATCAAAGATGAGGAAGAATATGGAAGTCTGGGCATTTACGGAGCTGAAAACCGTCATAGGCTGATTTAAGTTTTCACTTTACACACTTGTAACATTCACCAATTCTACCCATTATTGACAACCACACTATTCAAATTCTTGGATGTTCTATATATATGAACCAATTTCGAAACTTTGTTCTTGAATCACTAGAACTAGAGACATCTATTGGTGAGATGAAAATAAGTTTTTTATTGAGCAGAAACTCTTATATTACTATGTGAGGTCCGAATCCTGGATTATAGTCACACACATGAGAAACGCCAGAAAATATCATTTTCATTTGAATTTTTTAAGCTTATAATTTGACCAGATAATTTATTTATAACATTTTGAGTGTGTCCAAATACTTGTTTACAAAATCTGGATTATATCCAATTACAGGAGTTATTTTCATATTACTTTTTGACATCTCATCAAAGATGAAGAAGAATATGGAAGTCTGGGCATTTACAGGGCTGACGACCGTCATAGGCTGGTTAAAATGATCACTTTACACACGTGTAACATTCACCAATTCTACCCATTATTGACAACCACACTACACAAATTCTTGGAAATTCTATATACATATATGAACCAATTTTGAAACATTCTTCTTGAATAGACACTAGAGACATCTATTAGTGAGATGAAATTAAATTAGTTATCTATATTATTATCAATAAAAAACCTTGACATAATTAACTCATCAGTGGAGAAAAATCCAGAGTTGGTGAAAAAATTCAGCCGCTCAAAAATTTGTGAAAACCCACATTACTTATGGGATTACCATTTATATAATGTCTCGTGTCAGATCACCAAACTGGAGTGTCATGTTTATCTTACTGTGCCGGCACGCGACAGCACTAGACGGTCCCCAGGGGATCGACTCTGGAACGAACTGGTACAGCCCGCAACGCATACCACACACAGCCAAGTATAGGGCTAGGTATTGAGTACTTGCTCATGATTAATGAACGTCCGACGTCGATACATCTGCTGATGACTGATTCGTCTATCCGGACCTACATACCCAACCAATATTATTTATAATAATAAAATAATTCGTTTTCTTAGATAAACGTGCAGCAAAACGCTGTTTGATAGACTTTTTTAAATATGTTTTTTTAAAGGAATAACCCGTAAAGCCTCTAATGTTGTAAATGGATAATTAAATCTAGGTAGGTTATCAACATGTTCAACGACGAAGAGCGGCTTGTTTAGCTCCCCATAGTTGCGAATGGGAATATTCCCATTGTGATTCATTTGTCTTCTTTCTTTCTCTTTCAAATTTTTATTTTTGTAAAATGTAAGATCGTAAAATTTTCATTTTGATATACATTTGACCTGATGATGGAATGATTAGTGAACGATAAATGAAGGAGAGTGCTATAAAACTAAACTAACTAATTATCACGCTGCCAGATTAGCTTTCGCTGCTGGGTTTTATTTGCTTTAACTGAATTCAGTGCGCCATTTACTATGATCCCACCATTCACTCACATTTCTATATCTTTATCAATCTTTCCATCCCTAGAAAACATACTTCTTAAATATACGAAATCATCTACCTTTTCCAAAAATTTCCCCATTTTTTTATTAACATAAATTGTATATATTTATTTAAATCAAATATACAAACGATGGTTAATTTATTTACAACATTTTGAGTGTGTCCAAATACTTGTTCACAAATCTGGATAATCTCCAATTAATAATAAAAATGAAAATGATGTTTTCTGGTGTTTCTTATGTGTGTAATTATAATCCAGGATTCGGACCTCACATTCAAATGAAAAAGTTTCAGCTCAATAAAAAGCTACTTCTTTTCATCTCACCAATAGATGTCTCTAATGAAGTTCTATCGATTCAAGAACAATGTTTCAAAATCGGCTCATATATACATATATACAACTTCCAAGAATTTAAGTAGTGTGGTTGTCAATAATGGGTAGAATCGGTGAACGTTACACGTGTGTAAGGTGATCACCTAACCAAGCCCAGAAAATGTCCAGACTTCCATATTTTCATCATTTTTGTTGAGATGTCAACGAAATAAATAAAACGATGGTATGTATGTAATCTTTTTAAATCATGAATAGATCATGAATTATACTTACAAGTTCATTAGAGCAACACTTGTTGGTGTATGTGTGTATCCCGGATCCCGAGGGACTGCCACTCTATCCTTAAAAGCACCTCCGCAGATTTATAGTCAATCTTACTCCAATTTGCATAAGTGCTTACAATAACATCTCGAGAGAGCCGTTTGTGAGTAAATACGACTACAATATACATGAATACATTTTTTCAGCATCAATTTCCCCAGGGCATTCGTATAAAATACGAGTACAACCGTCAGCATAATCTAAATAAACTCAATTCTCAAATGTACGCGACAAGTGTGATTTTATAATATTAGCTACACAAATGAGGAATTTCGATACATTTTTAGTATAAAATAAGAGCACGACCGTCAAAATAATTTTCTTTCCAAATTAAGTCATATTTTTGGCATCTCAACAAAGATGAAGAAGAATATGGATGTCTGGGTATTTACATACCTTTCGACCTATTATAGACTGGTTAAGTGATCACTTTACACACGTGTAACATTCACCATTCTACCCATGATTGACAACCACACAACTCAAATTTTTGGAAGTGATAATCAATCTCATGATGTTCCATGATCGAGTTCACAACTGCCATCTATGATTAGATTTCTTATTCAAACGCTTATCCGCATCCCAATGGTGCATAGGGCACTGCATCACAAACGATCAATTGTTAACACATGAAGAAAAGGTGATCAGCCCTCTGCATCAGGTCTATGGTAAAAATCACTTATATTTATTTGATCCCCCCTGGAAACTGAACCTCCAGAACGGTAGTCGAACGTGCTGACCATTACACTACGGAGTCCGACACTATATATGGTAGATATTACATACAAACGAGGAATTTCAATCCATTTATACTATCACTTTCATAGTAAAATTACTCGTGATATTGGAGAATGATGTAAATAATGACATACGAAAAGTATTTAATAAAAATAAAGGTAAATATAATCTCATTATAAATTATTTATTGATTTGACATCAACTTTGTAGAACACATGATGAAAATAGCATCAGACCTCTTTTGAGATAATTAATGTAAACACGACTAGTTTCGAGAACTACGAATGTTCTCATCAACAGCTTAAATACAAACTCAGTTTGTGTTTTCAATCGGTTTGAAGTGTATTTTTCATTTCTACCTTTCCCATCCTTAACATCCTTCCTGCAGACAAGCCCCTAAAATGAGGCTTTCGGCGTATTAGATTGTGATTTTTATAAAAAAAAATTAATACGTAAAAAAAGGAGGAGAAACAAGCGGGTAAAGGAAATTAACAGAAATAGTAACAATGAAGAGCACCGAAATTGCATACCCCTACTCGTCAAGCTTGTATAATTAACTAATATGTACGAGTCCTTTAATGTGTTGATGAAAGTTATGATATCGAAATTAAGGAAGGTAGGTACTTTAGGCGAAAAAAGATGATTACTAGTAGTTACTGGATGACTCTTGCTAGTAAGTGTGCATTTTGAAGATTTAGAGAAAAATTATGTATGTTGACTGTTTATATAATTTCATTTCACATTGCCTAGGTAAATATTATTATCTATTTAACCAGTGGTCAGCAACATCCGATTTAGGGGAAATGTACTATATCGCAGCAAAAGCGGCATATTTTTAACTTAATATTTACCCGCTACAGGGCAGAAAGTGTTGTTTTTGCATTTTGAAGAAAAAATATATTTCAATGATTTTTTTCAAATATTTTTCAAATGAAGAAAAAAACATTCAGGTTTTACCTAAAAAGATCTGCCACACAGTAAAAAGTTCAATAAGTGGCTTAATATTTATTTTTAATATATTTCATTTTATCTTTAAACTTTAAAAACGATCTCCTGAAAAATCAAGTTTTTTTTAATGACGTTGTTGAAAGGAGTTAGCGATATGGTCCTTGCGGTTAAAGTAATAGTTTCCAGACCATACGTAAACACATGGAGAATACTTGTTTCGAATACTTTTCTTTTTAAGTTCATGAAAATACATATCCTTATTCTTAAAGACATGATTGAGATTTCCAAAGACTGCCCAACCTTGTCCAATTCTTCCGCTGTCTGATTTTTCTTCCCTAATTTGATATTTTATCCAAGATATATGTATTTTTCAACAGCATCAATTTTATTATCATTAATTGTGATACTGCTGTTAGATGGACTCATGACTTTGGTTTTATTTATGCCCATCTCAAAACCGATTTTCATGGACGCATCGTGTAGCTGTTTTATGATGAAATAAAATTCTTCCAGATCGTCACTGATGAATACTTTATCATTTGCAAAGCGGAGATGGCTCCCTTATTATGATTAACCCTTTCATGAGTAATGTCGTATATATACGTACAGTGTGAGGGACATTAAAAAACAAACAGAAATCACCGAGTTTTTCTTATACGTGAATCTGAATATATGTATTTTTTTATTTATTTAGAAATTTAACAGAACATTAACATAAATACATTTACAATAATGAATAACAAAAAAACAGGTAATTGTAACATTTCAATTACAAAATTTCACAACTGTTATAATAAGTTACATTAAAGTTATAATAAGTGTCACAAATAAGTTAAAAGTAAACAGCAATAATAAAATATAGCAAAAGTTAAAAAGTGCAATAGGCAGACTTAATTTAGAGCTAATGTAAAAATTATAATAAAATAAAAACAAACAGTCATAAGATGTACAAGTTGAGAAGAGCAATAAAGTAAAAATAAGTGCTATAAGGCAACAGCAAAAAAAAACAGTAAACACATCGCAGGAGTGCCTTTCAAGAACGTCATAAATCAAAAAACTTGATTTTTCAGGAGAACGTTTTTAAAGTTTAAAAAAATAATACAATGTATTAAAAATAAATATCAAGCCACTTATTGAACTTTTTATTGAACAACAGATCTTTTTAGGTAAAACCTGAAGGTTTTTATCCATCTCGAAAAAATAATTAAACAATACCTTTTCTTCAAAATGCAAAAAAAACACTTTCTGCCCTGAGCGGGTAAATATTAAGTTAAAAATATGCCTCTTTTGCTGGGATATAGTAAATTTTCTGGGCATTCCGAAAACATGTACAACTGAAAATGGACAATTTCTGATTTATGACGTTCTTGAGAGGAGTGAGCGAGATATAAAACAAAAAACATAAAGATTTTTAAAACATTATTTCTAAAATACTTTTATGCCAGCTTTGAAAAAGGTTGCGTATCGCTGGCGTATAGTTTGACGAGTGTCTGGACCTAATATTATGCACAGATGGACACTAATGGCCATAATCTGTTGGACCTTCCGACGGGGTGCGCATGTCAATTACTAAATTGTGTCGTGAAAAATCAAAAATCACATTGGTGCAATAACAAAGTAAGCAAAATATCGATATGTTTATTTGAATATTTTTTTTAAATTGATAATCACCATCATTATTGGTATGCGTTGAAACATAGATTTCTTTGTTATAAAAAAGTACTTTCTGCTAAATACATTTTTTTTTATTAAAATAGGTTTTTTGACATCTCATACAATTGAATAGATGTAGAAAAATATGGAAGTCTGGGCATTTACAGGGCTTACGACCGTCATAGGCTTGGTTAAGTGATCACTTTATACATCGCTCACTCCTTTCAACAGCGTCATATATCAAAAAACTTGATTTTTCAGGAGATTGTTTTTAAAGTTTAAAAATATAGTAAAATGTATTAAAAATAAATATCAAGCCACTTATTGAACTTTTTACTGTGCAACAGATATTTTTAGGTAAAACCTGAATGTTTTTTCTCCATTCAATAAATATTTAGTATATTTAAAAAAAATATTAAACAATACCTTTTCTTCAAAATGAAAAAAACAACACTTTCTGTCCTGTAGCGGGTAAATATTTAGTTAAAAATATGCCGCTTTTGCTGGGATATCATAAATTAATCATAAAACCTTAAAAATTATGTTATTTAATCTTCTTCTATGCTTAGTGTAGGTCTTGTGGCCTGTTTTAAGAAGGATAAGCTTCCTGCGATGTTGATTCCTCGCTGTCAATTCATCTTTTTGATGGCCTGCCCGGGAGTCGTTTACCTTGTGGTTGGCCGTGCAGTGCAATGTGGGAGTTCTGGATGATTCCATTCTCCTCTCCATATCATTGTCTTCTTCGTTCTCTACCCCACCTAATGATGTCTTGGATCTCACACATTTCTCTTATCCTGGTGTTATGTAATGCCATGTATAATAATACAATATTTTACTATCAGAAATTTAAAAAATGCTCTTTTTCCAAATAAAATCTTCATGAAAACTCATCAGTCAAAGAGTTAATGAAGGCAAATGGTCATCCCTGTGCTAAAATCAATACATATCTTATTAAGTTATTTTGTTTATCTTTTAGATGACTGGAGATACTTCGGTTGATTTTCTGGAGCCGCTTGAATTCACCAATTACTTCGGACAGTATGACAACGCAGAAACCTTTATCGAAACTTACCCAGACCAATACGGAGCCCTGGAAATTGTCAAGGATATTTCGTACGATCATCAGAGAGAATACAACGAAAGCGATAACACAGAAGTTCTACTCTCAGACGTACTGCGACTAAATGAGATAACTCTCAACTCAAATAATTATGATACTCAGATGCCATATTCCGAGCCGTACATGAACCCAAATAGCTATGAATACCAAGCGAGTACGGATATAAGCGAATTGTTAAATATTGACAAAGAATTGGACAATTTTCTATCAGAATCCGCGTGCTCCAACGATTCATCTTGGGACGTATCGTGCTTACCGGATAAAACAATGTTCTGCAACGAATTCTGCGATAATTTCCTAAACGAAGGTTCGCAATGCCTATCGTTACAAAACCAACCCGAACCCGTGTATTTACTAGAATTGGATATGTTTTCATACAAAGGCGAAGAATTCGGCGATACTAACATCCAGCAAGAACCGGAATACACCATTACGATCGACCAAAATTATACGCAAAAGGAAACAAATCAATGTATACATCCCAAAGTCTCCGCAATGAATGATGAAAAAATATTCCCGTGCATGTTTGACGGGTGTTTCAAACTTTACCCGAAGGCTTCACATCTGAAGGCGCATTTGCGAAGGCATACGGGTGAAAAACCCTTCTTCTGCACGTGGCCCGGGTGTTCGTGGAAGTTCTCCAGGTCCGACGAGCTAGCGAGACATCGAAGGAGCCACTCGGGGGTCAAGCCATACAAGTGTGACGATTGCGTCAAGTGTTTCAGCAGATCCGACCACCTGGCCAAGCACAAGAAGGTTCACAGGAAGAAAATGGTAATGCCGCGACAGGAATTCAGGAGAATACCAGTGCAAAGACCGCGAGGAAGAAAAGCAATGCTGTCGGGACTTATATAATGAGGCCCTAGAAAATAAATGAACAATTAACAGTGATACGCCAACAATGATCTGCGGAAATGTCCTTTTAACCCTTTTTCGCACCCAATGGTGCATAAGGCACTGGATCGCATGCACGCATTGTTTTCATGTTCTTTACTTACATAAAGGCGAGGGAATCAGTCCAGGGTTTCAGGTAATATTAAATAAATATTGTATTTCAGGAGTAAATAACTGATATTTATTTTTGCCCTACCAGGAATCAAACTAGGGGTGTCAGGGCTCTTCACTGCAAAATAGTTATTAATATTTTGGATAACAAGGAGTTAGAATCAAATATTTTTTAAATAAAAAATAAGCATTTTTTGATGTGCCATTACATCGCAATGAAATATACTATGTAGAAAATTTAGCTTAAAAAAATTGAGGTTGTAATGACACCATTAAACACCTGTGAAACTCCATTATTATTAACTCTTTGACTGATGAGTTTTAATGAAAAAATTTATTTGTCAATAGGGCAGGTTTTTTTTTTAATTTTTGATTATGAAATAATTCATCATTGCAAGGCATTAAATAAATATATTTTTATCGAATGTTTAAAATAAGATAATTTTTTACTACTTTTAAAACTGATCACAATACACAAAGGTTTTCCATTTAGTATTTCATTTTAAAAACCAAATATTTGTGTAAATTAAAATGAGTAAAGAAAACAATTCACATGAATATTTGTATGAAAAAAAGAACTGAAAACCAAATTTATGAGACAAATGTGGTTGGTAATAGAAGCAGAGGAAGAGCTTTTTCTTTTATGGGGTGCCCGAACCAAGTACGGGCAAATCCGCAAAGGCCGATTTTTTTGCCCGTATGTGGTATGGGCAAATACGGCAAAGGGTTATCTGAATAGAATAAATCTGAATGGCCATAAGAACTTTGTATACTAAAAAAAATTAAATAATAAGTATTTACCATTGTATTTTTTCACTGACGATAATACTGTTTAAATGAAATACATATATTTTGTTGAAATTTGTTTATTTTTTCATCTCTAACATATATAATATATACCATAAAACTTACATTAAAAATTCATTCGCTACCTTCATCCTACAGTCCATACATTCAATTCATTTTGCATGCGATAAACATAACAAATTATAAGTACAGAAATTTGTATTGCCGCCAAAAATCACCAGTTAATTAACAATTTTCAATATTGCAGTGAATTAATCTCAATTAAACTTTGATTTAGTCCAATTAATCATATTGATGATATGTGTCGCCTATTTTCAAAATCTGCCAGATCCATATAAGTTGATTTTACAAAAAATGCAACTCTCCGGAAAACATCTATGTTTCAAAGATTTGTCTATCTTTAGATAAAATATTATAAAATAGAGAATTTTCCCATTTTTTTGGAAAGTTTTTCAGTATTTAAAAAAAAACATGAGACACAAACTGATAGTGACGTCATCTTAATTTTTGACCTATCCCCGCTCTCTGATTGGTCGATATGGGTCAGAAGTTTCATGAATATATCGGAATTTGAAATACAACGCTGTTTTTAAGTATTTTTTAGCAGGGTTTTCAAGTATATAAATATTTTAAACAATAAAACCCACAATTGGCATTCTGATGGAGTATTTATTTTTAAATTTAATAAAATTGGATATGGCGGATTTTGTAGTAGTGAAGTAGTCGACACATACAAAGACCGACTGTTTTGTTAAAAATAGTCAGTCTGCATATTGATGGTATGAAGCTAAAACTGACAGCACATGACACATGATGAGGTTTAGGTTTGAGATGAAGTCTAGGCATTAACAAGGCTTACGACCTGTCACTGGCCGATTGAAGTGCTACTTTATACACTGTGTAATATTCACCATTCTACCATACTATTGACAATCACACTATTCTAATTTGAGCAGTGTGGTTGTCAATCATAGGTAGAATGTGAATGATCACTGAAACCAGTTAATGACAGGTTGTGAACCCTGTAAATGCCCAAAATTCTATACTGTCTCACCTATTTTGTGATATTTATATGTTTATACATTTTGCGCTTTTAAGTAAGATATAAAGGAAGATTTTTGAATTTCTAGAAAGTCAATAGTTTTACCATACAAGAATGACAACATTATTCATACTACATTCATATTATAATATCTAATTTTATACCATTTTCCAGTGGACCAATTAAATGTTATTATTATACAAAATAAAATATTAAGTTATAGTTTACAACGACTTATAATTATATTGGAGTACAATGAGATTACCTTAAAATATCATACATACATCGCTCACTCCTTTCAATAACGTCATATATATATTGTAGTTTAAAATTTTCTTTACAACATGTACTTAAATAAAAATCAGAACTAGAATGATACACAGTAATTTGATTTTATTACAAATATCACTCACTCCTTTCAACAACGTCATATATCAAAAAATATGATTTTTCAGGAGATTGTTTTTAAAGTTTAAAAATATAATGAAATGTATTAAAAATAAATCTCAAGCCACTCATTGAACTTTTCACTGTGCAACAGATCTGTTTCGATAAAACCTGAAGGTTTTTTTCTCCATTTGAAAAATATTTAGTACATTTAAAAAAATAATTAAACAATACCTTTTCTTCAAAATGTAAAAATAAACACTTTCTGCCCTGTAGCGGGTAAGTATTAAGTTTAGCCGCTTTTGCTTTTTTTACATTTTATGGGCATTCCGAAAACATGCACAACTGAAAATTGATGATTTTTGATATATGACATTGTTGAAAGGAGTGATCCATATATGGTTTTAATTTTTATTCATACAAAACAAATGCCACATTAATATAGTTTATGATATTTATATTAAGTAAAAAATTTAACAGGGTACGTCCTAAACATTTTTGACACTATATTAACTTGTTGACATTCAAAATTTGGCACAATGTTTGCTATTTGGTGAATCTTTAATACAATGCAGTTATTTTTTACTTTCGTTTGTCAATTTAAAAATAAATAAAAAATTATTTATCGAATGTATTAAACCTGTCTGGGAGTGTGGCCATACATGGTTGTCGAAACAAAATATTCCTCTAAATAGAATGGGCATACATGAACGCCTGCGCTTATAACTAAAGCCGGGTGACATGTATTTCTAAAATGTACTGCCTTGTACTGCCATCTGTGGTTGTATTTAAACACTAAAACTACGCGTCAGATTATTTCTGTTTTATATATGAAATTTTACTTAAAACAAAGTTTATGTGACATCGTAATGACGCTGTCAAAGAAAACCCATGATGTAAAATATCGTCAATTTTGATATAAATCATGGTTTTTGGTGTCAATATTTTTTATTGAAGAAAATATGTTGCTTATAGCATTAAATATAGATATAAAATAATAAAATGTTGAAAAACATAGAGAAAAATAACACTCACTCCGCAGAAACAGTTTTATCTAGAGAATCTCACTCCCAGACATGGTATATATTCATTTAAAAAAAGTTTGAATTTAAAAGGACAGGTACGATATTTTAAATATAAACTAATATTCTCTTAAATATAATCAGAAGTAAATATACCATATTTAAAATTAAAAAAATGGAATAGTAAAAAAAAAAAATAAGGAAAAAAATTTATTATTGCATTATTCATATTGGCTAAAAAACATTCAACATACGTAAGTTTATTCGTATCACGTTCACTTTATCTAATCGCCATCAATTTACTATTAATACATTTAATTAATTTATTAATTATTTCTTAACAATATTTTGGCATGTCAGTGTAACTCGGAATGGTATACTGCCATACTAACTCGGAGAGGGTAACTGACACTTTATAATGGTAATTTTGTTTTCACGGATTTCAATTGCACTCATGATCAGCTAATAAATGATACCCGTAACTCGGCTGTTCAAACATAAAACACAGTAAGGGACATTTTTTTGTAGTACGTTTTTTTCGCATTTTTGGACTAAGGAGAATCTACTTAGTCCAAAAATGCAAAAAAAACGTACTACAAAAAAAATGTCCTTTACTGTGTTTTGAGTTTGGACAGCCAAACTGCTGTATTCATACAGTGAAGTTGTTAAAAGCGTAAGTATTGAAAATAATAAAATAAAAACATCAAATATATAAAATGTGACTGTTTTATCATTTAATTATTTTTTATAATCCCTACTTGAGCATATATGGTGCATAGGGCACTGCTTCATATACACAGTATTAACTCGTTCACTAATAACATACATAATAGCAAGGTAATTAGCGTTTCAGATTCTCAGATGAAGGAGTGAATATATTTGATTTGAATGGGATAAGAATGACACAAAAGAAGATCATCACTGCTGTGGGAAAAGAAATGGAAGATTTTTTGCAGTTTGAAGCAGTTTTGTAATAGTATTAAAAGGGTCCAAATGTTATATAGGGTTTTCATAAAAGATGTCAAAAAAAAAATGCAGTGTTGCCATTATAACCATTTAAAATGTACCATCCCTATTGGAAAACCCATTAAAAACCTCTTCTCAGCCCGCATCCATAGTGTAGTGGTTAGCACGATTGGCTATATTGCTGAAGGTCCTGGGTTCGATTCCCAGGGATATAACATTAGGATTTGGTGCTGAAAAAGTAAACATCATGTTGACAATATAAACAATAGTTTTAGTTCAAAATGCTTGTTCCAGAAGGGTTAAACAGAATTTCCTTTCGTATTTATTGTCAAATAAATTAAACACAGATTTTTTGAGTCTACTAAGTTGTATTTTATTGTTAAAAAACACATAAAAATTAATATTGTGACAATTGTTTCGCCTAGTTATGGCATTTTCAAACGAATGTCGAATGTTCAACTAGGTGAAACAATTGTCACAATATTAATTTTTATGTGTTTTCAACAATAAAATACAATTTAGACTCAAAAAATCTGTGTTTTATTTAACAATTAATACATAAATTAAAATGTAGTTCTACAAATTAAATGCCAAATCTATAAATAGAATTTGCTTAGGCTAAAAATAGTATCAGTAATTTCGTCTGCCTCTGTAGTCTAATGGTCAGCACGCTCGGCTACCGTTCTGGAGATCTTGGGTTCGATTCCCAGGGGGGGTCAAATAAATATAAGTGATTTTTTCACTCTAATATTTATTCAAAATTACCCTGGACTGGTATCTGAAGTGGAGGGATGATCATCTTTCCTTTGTGTGTTAACGATCAAGATAACACTGCATTTATATAATGCAGTGCCTTATGCACCATTAGGGTGCGGATAAGGGGGTATTGGTTTGAAAAATAGTATTGAATTAAAATACATACATGTGAACGCAGTTTTCTTTGACTGATAGAGAGCAAAGTAGAAAATGATTGACGTATATCTCCTATCGTACGGCAGCATATTACACAATATCGTATATGGATAAATTCTTAATCTAAATACATACATTAAACACTGATAACTCCGTGCGACGATTACCCTTGGACTTGAAGTCGCTAACAGAATATTTCAGATGCTCTCAGAAAATCCCGAACACTTTGTGGATGAGTATTTCACATCAATATATGTAAATATAATACACAGAGAATATATTTATTACTTTACCTAGTTAATTTTACACGATTACGGTAATACTAACAATTTTGGTACATTAACGGTCTGGTAACATGTGGAATATAACAAAGTGGTATTTTTATTGAAAATATACATTGTACCCCTAGAATAACAAGGTTCCAAATTATCTCACCTTACTCTTGAAATTATTATTATTATTTTTAACAAAATTTTAGTAATGTTAGAGTATAATCATTCACCAAGATTATAGTCTTCCCGTTTCGAGACATACTCGTCTCTTCGTCAGGACAATCACTACATCAGCATGCAAACAATACTACACGGCACTGCTATAGCATAAAGTGTGTGAAAAGTGCTATAGTAGTTATGTGTAGTATTGTTTGCATGCTGGTATAGTAATTGTCCTGACAAAGAGACGGGTATGGGCGTTAGTCCACTACACGGAATTACATGGAATGTTACCGTTCGGCACGTCAGTTAGTGTTTTAAAACGACGATTGGCTTGGATTGGCATGTGCTTTTGTCCATATTTTTTCGGATTGGTGCTCTTGATCGGTGCGTGAACACGTTGCGCATAAATTCGATCACGCTAAACTGTTGTAGTCGCTTTCATTTTTCAAAACCGGACTGCCGGACTGTAAAATTCCGGGCGGTGGACATGCGCCCTATGTTTTGAAATCGGTAAACTGACAATTCGGTGAGTGGTTATATCGCTCACTCCTTTCAAGAACGTCATAAATCAAAAAACTTGATTTTTCAGGAGAACGTTTTTAAAGTTCAAACATAAAATACAATGTATTAAAAATTAATATCAAGCCATTTATTTAACTTTTTACTGTGCAACAGATTTTTTTAGGTAAAACCTGAATTTTTTTTCTCCATTTGAAAAATATTTAGTATGTTTAAAAATATAATTAAACAATACCTTTTCTTCAAATTGCAAAAATAACACTTTCTTCCCTGTAGCGGGTAAATATTAAGTTAAAAATATGCCGCTTTTACTGGGATATAGTACATTTTCTGGGCATTACGAAAACATGCACAACTTAAAATTGACGATTTTTGATTTATGACGTTCTTGAAAGGAGTGAGCGATATACTCACATTTTGTAAAAATGACTGACAACAAATTAAGTGATTCTAATATTAATAATATTATTATAATCTTACTGAAACCTTGTAGAATTGTGATTGAAATTAATATTCACATAAGTTTTTGAAGAATTCAGAATTTCAGACGAAATCGAAATCTTGACACATAAATAGGCCCTTGACATTTGTTAGTACTTTCAGGACATATTTATGCCAATAACTGATTTAAAATTATTGTTTGATTAGAACGTTGTCATTCTAAGGCTACGGCACGTAATTGAATAGTAAAATATAATTAAAATTTGGATTGATATCTCAGCTGAAATGAAGAAGTCATCGAGATGGTAATATAGAAGGCTGGGCTAACGTAAAATGTTTTGGTTAAACGTAATATACATATATTTGGTTTACCTGCAATAACTACAAACCCACAAAAAATCTGAAATTGAGTTTGATGGAAATGGAAATTGAAAAGCGTACCGAAAGTGTGCCGAAAATAACACCTGAAAAAAGATTTTAACACGCAGTCTATTAAATTGTAGTCAGATTACAAAAACACAATATCAAAACGTATTGAATGCATTACAAACTAAAATAATTTTTGGCTACTCCTGTAAAATTTGGTCCCGGTGAGATATTGACTATTGCATGTTGACCATCGACATACATATCGCTCACTCCTTTCAAGAACGACATAAATAAAAAATTGTCAATTTTCAGTCGTGCATGTTTTCGGAATGCCCAGAAAATATACTATATCCCAGCAAAAGAGGCATATTTTTAACTTAATATTTACCCGCTACAGGGCAGAAAGTGTTGTTTTTGTATTTTGAAGAAAAGGTATTGTGTAATTATTTTTTTTAAATAAACTTAATATTTTTCAAATGGAGAAAAAACCTTCAGGTTTTACATAAAAAGATTTGTTGCACAGTAAAAAGTTCAGTAAGTGGCTTAATATTTATTTTTAATACATTGTATTTTATTTTTAAACTTTAAAAACATTCTTCAACTTGAATAACCTAGTTTTTTTGTTTATGAGGTTCTTGAAAGTAGTGAGCGATATATGACATTAGGGTTATATGGTTGGTAAATCATGCGTAGAATGGTCAATGTTGCCTAGTGTATAAAGTTATCACAAACCAGCCAAAGACGGGTCTTGACTCCTGTAAATTCCCAGACTCCCACATTCCCATCTTAAAAACTTATCCGTATCTGTTGAGATATGAATAACAATCTCGATAACAGCCCCTTCCAGGATTAAATCCCATATTTGTGTAAAAAGATTTGAACACATCAAAAAAATGTTAATACAAAAATATATATTAAAAAAAATCTTGAAATTAATATCAATAGATAGTCTTATTATTTATTAAATTAATATATTTGAGTGTAAGATATTGGAGTCTAGTTCTATTCTACTATCCTTTATGTATCAGCAAAATGTTGCCGAAATTATGAAAACAATAATTTTCTATACAAATCAGAAAATATATAAAATAATTATTTTCATTTATTCCTGAAAAACCACAATAATAAACAAACTTTAGATATTTTTGTGCCAGAAATTTATGTACGAGTATAAGAACTTACTAATTTAAATGAGTAAATTTATTAAAGTAATGTATAGGATTTTCCAATAAGAAGTTTCATTTTGAATAGCCCTCTATCTGGGCAGCTGCCACTTTTGAAGCTGTCATCTTTTGACATTTGACAAGTAAAAACTACGCGATTTATAAAAATGTAACAATACACGCTTCAACAACGCATTGAAATTGTTAAAATTCACTACAGAAATGGTGAAAATTTTGCAGTCACAGTTCGCGAAACTAAAGCACTTTTTGGTCGTCGTGAAAGTGCCTTCTCGGCCAACAATAGTGAAACTTACTTAAAAAATTTGAGCTGTTGGGACAACTTAGTGATGTGGAGAATCGAAACCGTGTGCATCGCTCAAGAACAATTGAGAATATTGCTGCTGTAGCCCGCAGTGTTGACGAAAACCCAGGTTTGTCGATTCCTCGTCGATCTGGTGAGGCTGGTGCAACTGTTACGGTGAATGGATTGCGCTATCGAGCTATGATTAATGATTTTTTATGGCCGGAATTGGAAGATATTGATGTTGACGACGTTTATTGTCGACAAGACGGCGCTACGTGCCACACAAGCAACAAAACAATCGCAATTTTGCAACAAAAATTTCCTGGCCGTGTTATTTCTCGAAGAGGTGATCACAGTTGGCCCCCGAGATCTTGTGATTTAACTCCTTGAGACTTTTTTCTTTGGGGCCACGTGAAAGATAAGGTCTATGCCGATGCTCCACAATCGATTGAAGACCTTAAAGATGGAATTCGTGAAGTAATCGAGGACATACAGCCGCAAATGTGCGAATTGGTCATGGAAAATTTCATGAAAAGGATATGGTGCTGCAGCCGTAGCCGTGGCGGCCATTTGGCTGATATCGTTTTCCATCGTTAATCGCATACTTTTCTCTTAACAATGCAATAATTATTCATTGATTTATCTTAAAATATACTAGTTTTTTTCAAATATCAAAATGAAACCTCTTATTGGATAACCCTATATATCAATATCATATCGATAAATAAATAATAGACATACAAAAATATGTTTAAATATAAAAATCTAAACTTAACATAAATAAAATAATATCACAGTAAAACTATAGGAACATTATAAACAAAATACCAACATTCAGTCAAAAAGATTAATCTTTCGAATGCATGTCGAAAAGTTCACAGTAAATTTGAAAGAAATTCAAACATATTTTGGGGTTTTTTATGTATTTCAGGTACACAATTCCAATGTAGACATACAAATAAAATTGAGACATACTTATAAATTTACTTTTTCATTATCAAAAATATAATCCTCCAAAATGAGCTAAGTATCCAAAATATCCAAAAACAAATAATTGAATTAGGCCAAGAAAATTCCACTTCATTTGTGAATTTGTCACTTCAATGAAAAAAAAAACAAAGAGACGAGGCATTGACTTGCAAAAATGGATGAATCCATATATATCAGAGTCAGAGATTACAGGTTTGAGCCCATTCTACCACTTATCCGCTCAAATTTTAAATAAATAATTACTTAGACCTATGAAAGTAATATAAAATTTAAGTATATTGAATAGCATGATTAATATTTTGAAATATCTCTTTTTTTTAATAAAACAGTAATAAAATGTTGAGCCTGGATTCAATACAGATATGTTTCTTTTTCAGCATTTTTTTGGAGTAAGCTAAGTTACAAATCAATACCTCATACAACATTTAATTAAACTTTTATTGGTCGAAATCATAGAGGGAATGTTGAAGAAAAAATCATGTTACAGCAATGAAAAATCATTCGATTCAGTTCCATAGTGTTATTTTTTACCAAATGATTACAATCTACAGATACATACAGTACGACTGACAATCTTCTCACATTGACACATCTATTATTACGAAATAGTCTACCTTATAATTAGGGCCTTACTAGAAAATTTGTGACGCAGCATCGACTAACAGCTTTGGATGGTCTCCGGTTAATCTTCTTCGGATGAAGACGTTCCCGGCATAGAGTTGAACCATGCGTCTCTGGTTCCGGGCTGACATCTGGAAAAAACATCACAATTTAATGAAACTCTTTTCAAAATTTGGCAATTTTTTGGTGATGAGGTTTAATGTGTTAACTTTTATTCCATATACCAACTGATTTATTCTAATAATCAAAACCTCTCAATCACAACCTTGTCCTGTCATTCATTAGTCAGCTGATGAGAACAGCCGATAAGTCATTTTCCATATTATTTTTTGACATATCATCAAAGTTGAAGAAGAATATGGAAGTCTGGGCATTTATGGGGCTGACGACCGTCATAGGCTGGTTTAAGTGATCACTTTACACACGTGTAACATTCACCAATTCTATCCATTATTGACAACCACACTACTCAAATTCTTGGAAGTTCTATATATATGAACCAATTTTGAAACATTATTCTTGAATCACTAGAACTTCACTAGAGACATCTATTGGTGAGATGAAAATGCCCAGATTTCCATATTCTTCTTCATCATTGATGAGATGTCAAAAAATAATAAGAAAAATAACTCCTACAGTTGCAGATAATCCAGATTTGTGAACAAGTATTTGGACACACTCAAAATTTTGCAAAGTCATTTTCCATGCTTCACCTGTCAACTATATGTATTTTTATCTTACTTTTTGCCTTGAGCCTTACATTTTGATATTTAAAGTAAACTCGTAAAGTAACACAAATCCTTATTGACTAACAGAAAATCAAATACACCACAAACAATATGCACAGGTGAAGAACAGATATGATCAAAAAAATCTCATTTTGTCACTTTGTCGTAATCTCTATCCATTTGTAAATTAAAATTTTACTCGGTAAATACCACCATTTCTTCAAATCTGTTATGATACATCGCTCATTCCTTTCAAGAACGTCATAAATCAAAAACCGTCAATTTTCACTTGTGCATGTTTTCGGAATGCCCAGAAAATTTACTTTATCCCAGCAAAAGCGGCATATTTTTAACTTAATATTTACCTGCTAGATGGCAGAAAGTGTTGTTTTTCCATTTCGAAGAAAAGGTATTGTTTAATTTTTTTTTAAATATACTAAATATTTTTTTCTCTTTTTCAGGTTTTACCTAAAAAGATCTGTTGCACAGTAAAAAGTTCAATAAGTGGCTTGATATTTATTTTTAATACGTTGTATTATATTTTTAAACTTTAAAAACGATCTCCAGAAAAATCCAGTTTTTTTTATTTATGACGTTCTTGAAAGGAGTGAGCGACATGTTCCCCTATTGTCCATGTTTCCACTGATAAAAAAAAAAGAAACAGCTGCTATCCTCTCTTCATCCATCAGCGTTCCAAGGGCACAACTCTAAAATTTAGAGCTTCACACACGGCATTTGATAATGATGCTGAATGCATCGAAACACGTGTCACAATAGATTTTACGAAATAGTAGTACAAATTTACCAAGTAAAATTAATTCATTCTAAATTAATTCTACCGGTTTCGAGACGTACCCGTCTCTTCAACAGGACAATCATTACCACAGCATGCAAACAATACCACCCTTCACTACCATAGCACCATTTACACACTTAAAACTAGGATTTTTGGTGGACCCGAAGACCAACATGCACTAAAATTTTTTCAGCGCAAACAAACACTTTTTATATTGACTTTTTGAAAAAATTACAAATTTCAACGGGTTTGGACATACAGGAGTGAGTGCTTTAGATAAAGTAACTAGGAACCTGTTTCGTTTGGTCTTGACTGGTAAGGTGAGTGAGGTCGGGAGTTGGTGCAAGTCTTCAGTTGCGTGTTCCGGTAACGGTCTTCTGTGAAGAGTCATAGTCTCGCACAGCTCGCTTCCTTCCTCCGATTCGTCCAAGTAATACCTTTGAGGAAAATATACACCGTTTACAAACACTATTTCAAGCATGTAGCTAGGACAAGCTAGGATACAAAATCGTCGAACCTTGTTCTAGTGGAACGGAAGGTCTGTTGACGATAGTCAATAGTCTAGCTTGTTTTAATTGAGGAGTTTGTGGCAACACCGTTGCGTCCCGCGCCGATACGAACAAAACCGAAGAAATCCGAAAAGTCCCGAACGCGCCGATGCGAGTAGGGCCGAGGAGTTCCGAGAGCACCGAACCGAACAAATCTGATGCTGAAAACCGGGACCCGAAAAACGACGAGAATTGTTTGGGCCGTCAAAGGAAGCAGACACGTAATTTAGATTTTAACTTCACTTCTTTATCTCCATATATTATAAATTATTTGCCATTATTTGATTTCAGTATCAGAGTAAATTTATATTCATTTCAATAAAGGAAGCAACTGTAAGTACATTATTTTATTTTCATTCTGTGCACTACCCCTTACATTAACAAAAACTATCACCAGAATTTTGATCACAAAAACGCAGCCAAACGCCACCATAAAAAATAGCTGATCCCGAAACCAATAGCACCAAACCAATATAAGTGGTTGATCCCGACTCAAGAGAACTTTCCTCCCAGCAATGAGCAAATGCTGAGAAGTTCCTGATTGGCCTACACTAGATTATCTCTTCTGTTCCAAGCACAGATTAAAATAAAACGTCTTTTTATTAAGTTAGAAAAATGAAAAATCCACTCAATAATCTATAAACTTTGTACATAATTTTCATTCATTCAAACCCTTATCCGCACCCTGATGGTGTATAGGGCACTGCATCATATAAATGCAGTGTTATCTTGATAGTTAAAACATGAAGGAAAGGTGCTCAGCCCTCCGCTTTCGGTACCAGTCCAAGGTAATATTGAATAAATATAAGAGTGAAAAAATCACTTATGTTTATTTGACCCCCCCTAGGAATCGAACCCGGGATCTCCAGTACGGTAGGCGAGAGTGCTGATCATTACACTACGGAGGCCGACAATACATAATAAGCAAGGTAAATAATGAATGCAACTCCCATCTAAAAAAGAAAATTCTTTTAGAGTTGGACATTTTACCTGGAACCATTTGCCGACTTGCAGTTTTCACACTCGCTGTGGTAATCATCCTGGTCATCATTCAATACGGCCAGCGGTTCCGAGTCATAACTGCAGCTACACGGCGTCTGAAAAATAGTAAAATACCATCATCAAGTGTTTACAATCTAAAAACTTATCCAAAAATCCATTTTAAACACCAATATCAGCCGTGTCAACAATGGAATTTAAACAACAAGATCATCCATGTAAACAATGGAATTTAAACAACAAGACTCCATGTAAACAATGGAATTTAAACGACAAGACTACATGTAAACAATGGAATTTAAACAACAAGACTCCATATAAACAATGGAATTTAAACAACGAGATCATCCATGTAAACAGTGGAATTTAAACAGGATTATCAATAAAACAATGGAAGTTATATGACATCATTTGTTGAAACGATGGAAGTTACATGACGAGAGCATCCATGTTTTATAACATATAATAAGCTATTTGAAAATGATGCGGAATGCATCAAAACACGTGTCACAATAGATTTTAAGAAATGGTGGTATTTACTAATTAAAACTTGAATTAAAAATAAAGATTTCTTGAAAGTTTTCCGCAGATACTTTGTAGCACATTTTATAAATTTTATAAAATTAATTAACATTGTTTTCACCAGTTTTTTATTTATACAATTTAACCTACCAGTTTCGACAAGAACCTTGTCATCATCAGGGTTTATTTTAATTAAAAAAACATTAAAAACATTAAAATACTCTCGCCAAAAACTTCCACACACACAAAAATCCTAAATGTTATTTGAATGAAACGGGTAGGTTAAATTGTATGTGTTAGTAAAAAAAGCAGTGAAATCAAAGTTAATTAATTTTATAAAGTTTAAAAATAAAGATATGTGATTAGACTCTTACCGTATCTGCCGGCATAGGCAAGAGTGGGTGTCTTTCCAGCAGTCTTCCCAGTGAGCCAGAAGACTGTCGTTTGGCCGTCTCCGCGCCAGATCTACTAGGCTCGCTCTCCACTCGAGAGATCTCCCCCGCCAGCTGTCGGGACACTTCGCTCAGTGACCGGGGCAGATCCTTGGCCGCCTTCTGGTGGTCGCTTTGAGCCATCTCATTCCCGAATCTCAGGACATTCCCTTTGGATAATCGGTGGCTGTTGCCATCTAGCAGCAAGCGAGTGTCGTCTCCTGATAGCTTGATCCCGTTCTCGTTGGAGATCCTCGAGTTGTTGACGTCGCTGGAGACCCTGGAGGAGCTGGAGCTGGAATGCCTGGAAGCCTCCTCGGATGGGCGGAAGATGTTGATGTCCCGATTGGACTTGGAATGGAGTCCCCTCTGTTTCAGGTGCGAGAAGTTGGCACTCTCAGACGGCATGTCGTCCATTGCGCTGAGCATTCGAGGTATAGTCCTGTGCCTGAAAATAAAAGTAAAATATTACAAGAAGTTTGAAAGATAATATAAAAAGCCCGAGTACTAGAAATTGATTGAATGGTGTATCTTCAGATAGAAAACATATGAATATAAACTAAACCAGGAGCCCAAGTAAAAGATTAATGCAATTTAAGCAAAATTAAAATGTAACTTTGTTTTAAAATCACTATAAATATTTTATTATAACTTAATTATAATGTCTATCGGTAGAAACCTTAGAAAAGCTTAGAAAAGCTAACCGCTTCTTTATCAAGACTGATTAATACTAAAACTCTTTCTACTAAACAATATTCAAAATATTTTGACGGTTAGGGAAAGAAGCTTAGGTAGATCTCAAGTGGCTTTATTTTTTTGTTGATTGACAGTCACAGTCAACAATCAGGGATGATGAGTGATTGGAAACATATAGTAGATAGAGTTTTAGTATTAATCAGTCTTGATAAAGAAGCGGTTAGCTTCGAAACCATATTCATATCGCTCACTCCTTTCAAGAACGTCATAAATCAAAAAACTAGATTTTTCAGGAGAACGTTTTAAAAGTTTAAAAATATAATACAATGTATTAAAAATAAATATCAAGCGACTTATTGAACTTTTTACTGTGCAACAGATCTTTTTAGGTAAAACATGAAGGTTTATTCCCTATTTGAAAAATATTTAGTATATTTAAAAAATAATTAAACAATAATTTTTGTTCAAAATGCAAAAACAACATTTTCTGCCCTGTAGCGGGTAAATATTAAGTTTAAAATATGCCTCTTTTGCTGGGATATAGTAAATTTTCTGGGCATTACGAAAACATACACAACTGAAAAGTGACGATTTTTTATTTATGACGTTCTTGAAAGGAGTGAGCGTTTTGTCCTACCTGTACCCGATATTGTTTACGTTTGACGTATTTATGCGTCCCGCCCGGTTAACAGGTTAATGTATTCTCCCGATTCCAGGGTAGACTGTTAAAAGGCGAACGCAAGCTAAGTGGGATCTGCCCACAAAATGATACTCACTGCCTCGGTTCAACGATGGAGCTAGCCGGGAGCACGCGGGGCTGGGTGGAGGAGTGAGATTCAGCGTTGGACCCGGAGTGGGGAGAGAACAGGAAGTCCCCGTGTTCCCTGTTTCGGGCAGACACAGCAGACAGGGAGCTCGTTATCTTGAGAGTGCTGATGAAGTTATTATTGCCTGTAATCAATCCTTTTTTTTTCAATTATCGATATCTCAATTAAGAAGGTGAGATAGGAATATGAAGAGGTGAAGATTGTTTGCAAAAACAGATTGATGTGGCGTTCTATTCTCTCTTACTAACACTGCGGAAAAGCAGCATGATGGATGGTTAGTTAGTTAGACTTGTCATTTTATGTACTGTGAAACATTTACCATTCTACGTATGATTGCCAATCACAGTTATTGAATTTCGGAACTTCTTCTTCTTCTTCTATGCCTGTCAGGTCAGGTCCCACTAATGTCAAATATCACTCAACTATTTCCTTTTATTGATACATTCTTATTATTTAGACTGCTTACATTCATAATATTTTGGTTGTGTCGTGGATTCGTGTGATTGTGGATTTGCTCCAGCCAACGATGAGTCATTAGCCCAGGCATACATACAACCTAATATTTCGAAATATCAATAGAATGTCGCTATAATACTAGGACCAATTGAAATAAAACCTTACTTGATTTCTTGAATGTTTTTCGCAGATACTTTGTGGCGCATTTTATAAACTTTATAAAATAAAACAACTTTGTTTTTAACTCCTTTTTTATTGGTACATTTTTTCTCCAACCGGTTTCGACAAGGACCTTGTCATCATCAGGGTTACATATATACTACACGAGTACATATTAAACAGTAGAATTAAACCTGCAATGCTAGTTTCGCATTGAGTGTTTAAAGATGCCACACCTAACCTAACCTAACCTAACCTACCAATGAAAAGTAAAATGTATTTACCTGCAGAGCTCGTAATGGAATGCTGTGCTGTAAAGTTTCTAGCTTGATTGGTTCCCATGACGATAACTTGTCTATCCCTCATATCTGCGATGCTGTTCCCGACACTGCTGTGATTAGACGATATGTTGTTGAGATAAAAGGGGGCGGCCAGTCTGCTCCCGTTGTTGTGGAACTGCGAGATGTTATTGTGATCGTTGGAAGACTGCATATTATGGCCCCTCTGCTGTGGGGAGTGGCTGTTCTCAATCCTTATGAGGTTTTCCATGTTCGTAGCAGCATTCAGCGGGAAGCTGCGGTGGTATCCAGACATGTTGTTTATGCTAAAAAAATATGTGATTGTTAGGTCATAACTAAAAGCAAAATGTAAATTAAATTACTAAAATTAATGATAATGTTCAGTGGGGGTTGGTGAAAGAGAACTACTAGCCAAATAATGTTTTTATTTTAATTTTTTTTTAAAGTATACATATTTGTGTTTTTATTATTTACAAAAATACTTAAATTTCATACTATTTCTGTGACCCTTAGCGGCTCATTATTAGAAATAGGTATCAAATTGTGGTAAGAGGGTTCGAACCGGGAAACTCTGACTCGAGAGTCTGCGACACTAACCTTGAGACCACAACCCGATACATTTTTTACTGATGGCTCCCATATTCCAGTTAAAGATTTGTTTTTTTTTTAATTTAGACAAAATTCATGTGTAAATCACACATCACAATTTGATAACTTTTCACTCACTTGGCTACTGTTCATAATAATAATAATTATAACCGTTCATAATAAAATTTAATAGAAGAAGAATGATAGCTACAAATATTTCAATTCGTCCGGCATTCTCCCTGTTCATGCCAAAAATTGTGTATTTTTTCAAACAATTTGTTTTTAAAATTGTAGGCATAAATGTATTCGAGAAGAACAAAGAGACGCAGTTTAATAAGTTTGAAATGTTTACAATATTGTCCCCACCACATGCAACTCCTTTAAAATCGTATATAAGGGGTGGAGGACCAATATTTTCATGCTCAGATTAGATTAATATTCAAACGTGTATACGTCGCGCTCGTTCTTTTTCTATTGGTGTCGCTTTGTTTTTCTCGCCCTAATAAGTGTTATAATTTTCAATATATTTGTGTCCCGTTGCTCTTCTCGCCTTGATAACTTTGTAATTTTTTATAAATTACAGTTTATAGTATAGTTTTTAAAGGGACCTATTAAAATAAACTATGAATGCGGGAAAACAATGAATGCGGGATTAAGATCAATACGCAAGTAGATACGATACTGGCCTCCCAATCTGTGTAACCATTCGTAGGCTAAAATTTTAAGAAGAATACAGGTTTCAGACGCAAATGAATCTATTTTTTAAAAAAACTACAAACCAGAATAGAATTTGAAAAAGAATAGAGTTGTTTATTGATCAAAAATTTTTTTTTTAATTGTTTTATTTTCGTAAGTCAATATCAGCATCGGTTATTGAATGTGCATTGTAGAAAGTTTTCTTTCAAAGAGTGTACGCTTCTGGAAATGCAGGCACAGGCAGCGGCTCCTTTTCATCAATATCGACCTCTCCTGCTATCGGTTACACAAGCTTTTGATAGTTTCTATCCTATACGTTGCCGTTGATTGTAAGAAAATTGAAAATAATGTAAAAAACAGACAAAATGTATCAAATATGCAACTTAATTCGAACGATAAATGCGGTAAATGGTGGTAGAGAAACGATCAATGCGGTTTAGTTTAGTATGAAATGAATTCGGGATAGAGAAAATAAACGATACATCCGGGAAAACGATTATTCGAGGAACGATAGATAGAGGTTTCACTGTAATTGACTTTTGTAATCACTTTGCGCGTTAACGTCTTCCGCATCACAAGTGTTCCAGTACCATTACATGAAACACTCCCTGTTTTGCCACTTTGTGACCATGCAGCAAAATGTCGGATCATACCGTCAATTACAACTAACCTGATGGCTTCCGCTCGCGCCTGGGCCACCGCTTCATCGTAAGGAGGCGGAGCTTCGCCTCGCGGGAAGTAGTTTCCCGGAGGCTTCCAGAGAGAAGGGAAATGGGATGGACCGTCCTCACAGCCTCCGCCGAGGTAACCGAGACTTCCACCAATATAACTGGAATGTAACATTATGAGGACATTATATATACAAGACAGTATGGCATATAATTACTTGATAAATAGCACATGAAGTATAGAAAACAATATAATTCATATTATCCTCACTAAAAGCTACCTAAGCAACTTGACCTCAAGGAACCTGTAAAAATTACAAGTAAATGCGGAGACTGACCAGAGCATTTCGTCGTAACGTAAAACGTTACGATGCGAGCTTTCAGGCAGTCAGTACAGCGAGCCGAGCGCTCCATCCATAGCTTTGGATGCTCGGTGATGCTCGCCGCGAGCGATGTTACGACGTTATGTTACGACGAAATGCTCCGGTCAGTCTCCACCTTAAGAGTATGCCAGCGCTTATTCTGACTTCATATTTATATTTAAATGTGAATAAAGGTTCGTGAAAATATATGGTTATTGTAGAATATACGATTATTTCTATGATGAATTTCTATGAAAAAATCTATAAAATCACCAATACTCAAACATTTCTCAGTGTGTGCGTGTGTGCCGTGCTTTGCGTACACGCGCACATTGTAGCATGTTTAGTAGCACGAGTTGCGAAGGTCGACCTTCGTAGCGGTCATGCCGCTACGCTAGCTACTGCGGCTACTTGTGATGTATTTTTTATATTATAAATTAACATTACAAATTGTTATATTTTAACTTCAATTATGGTCTATAAAAGCAGCATTAAGGAATTTTCACATTTTTCCAGTTTTTAAATCACATTTTCATATGGTGTACAAAATACATATCACCATTGCACGCGGAAGTTTTTAGTACCGTAAGGGCGCTTGTCCACTACCCGGAATTACACAGAATTTTACCGTCCGGCACGTCAGTTAGCGTTTTCAAACGATCATTGGCTTGGATTGGCTTGTGCTTTTGTCCATATTTCTTCGGGTCGGTGCGTGAACACGTTGTGCATAAATTCGATCACGCTAAACTGTCGTAGTCGTTTTCATTTTTCAAAACCGCACTGCCGGATGGTGAAATCCCGTGTAGTGGACAAACGCCCTAAGGGAAAGCTTTAGCGTTTTCCACAAACAATGTTTTTAAACAGTTAACAATATTAACTGAATAACTAAAGGTAAAATTTTATATTACCCGATGCTAGCGAGACTACGCTGGTCTTCGTTCATCTGCCGGTTCTGATGTCCTCTGAGCTTCCTTTGCCGGAGCCGGTGGACCATGAAGAACAGCATGGAGAGGAAGAGGATGACCACCACCGCCGTGGCGATCAGTCGCAGCCCGAAGTCCTGCGAGCCGTCCAGCACAGAGTCCGGGTGCTTCGAGAGGGCATCGTCCAGGCAGATGAACTCGCAACAGGTGTTTCCGAGCCGAAATGACTTGCAATCCTAAAATATTAAATTGTCAGCATACTTTTAATTTAAACGAAACCTAGGAAGAATGAAACCTTTAACATTGTTTTTTTTTATTTTTTTTATTTTAAATCCATTATTAATGACCATAGCCAATTTATACATGATAATTATATGTTTTCTCTTTTTAAGTATATCATTGGTTCGAAAAGTACTTATCTAAAAAAAGATGAATGTATAAAACAAGGAATTATGCATTAGCCTGAAATATTGTAATTATTATTGCTTTATAATTTAATTAATTTGCTAGACATTTCCACTTTTAAAATTTTTTAAATTAGTTACGCTGTTCCCTACAATAAAGAGACTAAGCTCTTGTGCTTGGAGAGGGACTTAAACTCATTGTTTATTGTTTATGCTAATGAGTGAGATTTTTATTTTATTTTATATATTTTTTTTAATGTAGAACATCTTTCTTTTATTTTAATATGTCAACAAAGATGAAGAAGAATACTTGAATAATAGAATCATTGACTGGTTGAAGTGATCACTTTATACACATTCGACACCAACACAATAAATAAATCATAATGAAACTTAAAGATAAATTTTAAACTACAAGACCCTTTCTACCTTCAGTTAATAGAAAAATATGGAATTATATTGCTTTCTTTAACATTATTAAACATATCATAACAAAACATTTTTTTTTTCAAAAAATATAATATACATAAGTCATATCGCTCACTCCTTTCAAGAATGTCATAAATCAAAAATTGTCAATTTTCAGTTGTGCATGTTTTCGGAACGCCCAGAAAATGTACTATATCCCAAAAAAAGAGACATATTTTCAACTTAATATTTATCCGCTACAGGGCAGAAAGTGTTGTTTTTGCATTTTGAAGAAAAGGTATTGTTTAATTACTTTTTTTAAATATACTAAATATTTTTCAAATGGAGAAAAAACCTTCTGGTTTTACCTGAAAAGATCTGTTGCACAGTAAAAAGATCAATAAGAATCTTGATATTTATTTTTAATACATTGTATTATATTTTTAAAACGTCCTCCTGAAAAATCCAGTTTTTGATTTATGACGTTCTTGAAAGGAGTGGGCGATATATATAATATTCCCGATGAGTAATTTCTATTTCTCATTTTGGGACATGGGATTAAGGTTTACAAGACTGGAACACAAATAATAAAGCTAAAGAACAGTTTTTTTTTAAATAACTAAAACTAATACATGGCAAAATATAAAAACAATAAATAGGCATAAGAATAAATGATAATAAACCCTTATCCGCACCCCAATGGTGCATAGGGCACTGCTTCATATAAACGCAGTGTTATCTTGATCGTTTACACATGAAGGAAAGGTGATCAGCCCTCCGCTTCAGGTACCAGTCCAGGGTAGTATTGAATAAATATTACAGTGAAAAAATCACTTATATTTATTTGACCCCCCCTGGGAATCGAACCCAAGACCTCCAGAACGGTAGCTGAGCGTGCTGACCATTACCCTACGGAGGCGGACATAAGAAGGCATAAGAAGCATATTTAAGCATAATTATTAAAGCATATTTAAGCATATTTAAAAGAAATAAATGAGAAAAATATAAGGTAAGAAGCATATTTAAAATAAACATGCAACCAATATATATTTTCACCAGCTAATATAATTTAGTCACTAGAAGTACAAAACAAAACATGAATTCTTACCTGTGGTGGCGAACACAAAACTGCCTTGCACCATTTGGGTTGGCCATTTTCACATATACACAGAGTGCACGTATCCGGGCCCGGAACGTAGTGCAAACCTGGTGAAATAATTCTCCCATGTATGTCGGGGCATTCTCCGTCACTCAACACCAAAACTAAAATCAACACATTAATATAAATAGATTATTATCACAATGAAAAATTTAATGACAGCTGTCAGATAGTTCGCTCACCGTAAAGATTTAGAGAAAATAACGTCAGGAGAATAAGCTTTGCGGGCATATTTTAGACTAATACTCTCGCGCAAAAACTTTCATCCAATAATTGATTCGAATTATTCGTTTACAATAAAGACAAAAGTATGACAGACACCCGCCGTAAAATCGATATATGGGTCAAATTCAGGTGTTTCCATATTTAAAAAAAAAAACATGGTGGATAACATAAGCATTTTTTTATTACAACATAACAGGTACTGGCTGGCGCAGGGCAAATTGTCATTTTCGGCTAGCTACCTTATTGATTTCATTATTTATTTCATGGATTTTAAAAAAATATTTAAATAATTTACTGGTATTGAATTTTCATCGTATTAGGTACTAATGTATACGCATAGATGAAAGCCTGTTGATTTCCGAGTAAAAACCCTCAAAGCACAATTAATTATATATTATAATAAGATCATACAATAAAAGTAATTCCGCTTCCATAAGGTAGGAGTTAAAGTTAGCTACTAAAGTTTAGCTACTGTCCTGGTTATCCCGGATTCAATTTTCAGGGGGTTCAAATTAAGTTTAACATATTTTTTTTAGTTATATTTTTGTTATAGAGCATCAACTCTAGACATCCAGACAATATTTTGTAAAAGTGTCCCTATATACATAGGCTAGATATTGAAATTATTATTGCGAGTACTTTAAATACAACCCTGGACTAGTAGTACCTGAAGCAGAGGACTAATCTAGAAGCCTTCATTTGATTTACAATCAAGTTAACGTCGATTTAATGAAGTGCCTTGTGCACCTTTGGATGATGATAACGTTTTTTTTTTTCACTGAATTTACATTTAATTGTTCCTGATGGGACACAAGTTTACACTTTAGAGTAACTGCGCTAAGCGCAACGACTTCATTTAGAAAATTGAATTTACTTTCACTATCACTGTATTGAGAAAAATCAATTCAAACACTTCTGTAGGGAAAAAGGCAAATTAAAAACCCTACCCTACCCTGATGATAACGGTCAGAACAAGATGAACGTAATTTACGGTTAGGTACTTACCAACATATGAACCACTTAGTACAAAATGTAGTGCATATTCTTGTCAATATAAATGTCAAAATCAAAATCCATTTCCAGTTTCATCTATGGCTTGTCGCAAATATAATTTATTAATATTAAGCAATATTAAGCTCGATAATATTTAAGCCGTGACTAGTATGTGATCTTTGTAACTATTTTCGCTGTAATCATAGTTAAAATACTGTTTAAAAGATTATTTAATAAGTATTATATATCTGACATGTTTGCAGTATATTTATTTATACATTAGTATGCGAAAACTACATAGTTAACCGAGTTTGGAATTTTTCTAAATACATAAAGCAGTATGACTAACGTGTTCACGAGATTTGGCAAGAATTTCAATGGAGAATCCCAATCATTCAATACGAATGCGAAAAATTCCGACTATTTCACGTCAGAGTTTGAAATAAATGATGCACCCGTGGGAGCTAGAAATCTCCTTACAAAGGTATTTTAAGCTTATTCATTGTTATTGACTGTAACGTTGTTGTTGTATTGCAAATTAAATATATTGTACTAATATAAAAAACGGCTAGTAATGAAATGCATAGTGATTTGGCCGGATACCCGATATACGGCTTTCTCATAAATATATTCGGCCGGATGGTTGAATATCCGGCATACATGTTGGAACCAGGACTCCATTGTGCACTGCCAGTTCAGATTTTGTTTATTTGCTTTAACCCTTACTGGTCCAATGTCGAATCTCATTCGACATCGATTTTTTCCTCTTAGGTCCCATGTCAGATGTTATTCGACATTTTTTTCATCATTAGTATTGTTTATTTAAATTCCAATCTTACATTTTTGTCACTCTTATCTTTTCCAACAGTATGTGGAGCAGAGGACAAAGGATTTTATTCCAATTGGAATGTAACTGTACCTAGATTTTTTTTTTTTAATTTTGGGGGACCGGAAAAGGTTAACTGAATTCAGTGCACCATTCACTCTGTTCCCATCATTCACTATCCTTTCTTTATCATTATCAATCTTTCCATCCCTAAAAAACACACTTCCCAAAAATAAGAAACCATCTACCTGTTATGGTGCATTTGCGGGTTATTATCCCATTTACCGATCATACCTCTTGCTAACCTCTTCTCGAAACGTCCCTTGTAAATGCCCGAAGACCAGAAAAAATTATTATTAGCGCATTGCATAAAACCCATAAAATGACCAACAGCATCTGAGCTGCCTTTAATACATTGACTGCCAACTACGAGATAACTCGTAGATTGTGTTCTTGCTAGGAAGCCGATTACGAGATAACTCGTAGATTGTGTTCTTGCTAGGAAGCCGACTACGAGATAACTCGTAGATTGTGTTCTTGCTAGGAAGCCGACTACGAGATAACTCGTAGATTGTGTTCTTGCTAGGAAGCCGACTACGAGATTACTCGTAGATTGTGTTCTTGCTAGGAAGCCGATTACGAGATAACTCGTAGATTGTGTTCTTGCTAGGAAGCCGACTACGAGATTACTCGTAGATTGTGTTCTTGCTAGGAAACTGACTATGAGTTATCTCGTACTGTGTTTACTTGCCATATTCATGCAGCTATGATAAAATTCCTAGTATGTATATCAGTACTAATATGGATGGATGGCGCATGGGAAGAAAAAAAATCAATGCTGGCTTACATGAACAGAAAATTTATTACTTATTTATTTTTTTACAAAAATGTTAATAATATTAGTATTTAACCACTCACCGAGATTTTTATCTCTACCGGATTCGAGACGTACCCGTCTCTTCGTCAGGACAATCACTAAGTGATTTGTTTTGAATTAATTTGTGATGAATTAGTGATTGTCCTTACGAAGAGACGTGTACGTCTCGAAACCAGTAGACATAAAAATCTCGGTGAGTGGTTAAATACTAATATTTTGTAAAAAAATAAATAAGTAAAAATGACTAACCACAAAGTAAATGCTTTAAATGTTAATATTATTGAGATTAGAAAATTTATTAATAAATAAACGGGAAATATAATTATGTATTATTAATTTTTTTAATAATATAATATGATTACAACATTTTGAGTGTGTCTAAATACTTGTTCACAAAATCTGAGTTATCTCCAATTGCAGGAGTTATTTTCATATTATTTAAGTAATAGGACACACTCAAAATATTGTAAATAAATTATCTGGTCAAATCATAAGCTCAAATAATAAAAATGAAAATGATATTTTCTGGTGTATCTCATGTGTGTAATTATAATCCAGGATTCGGACCTCACATACTAATAAAAGAGTTTCTGCTAAATAAAAGGATTCTTTTCATCTCACCAATAGATGTCTCTAGTGAAGTTCTAGTGATTCAAGAACAATGTTTCAAAATTAGTTCATATATGTAGAACTTCCAAAAATTTGAGTAGTGTGGTTGTCAATAATGGGTAGAATTGGTGAATGTTACACGTGTGTAAAGTGATCACTTAAACACCAGCCTATGACGGTCGTCAGCCCCGTAAATGCACAGACTTCCATATTCTTCTTCATCTTTGATGAGATGTCAAAAATAATAATATGATTTAATAAAATTGGCTGTTTAGACCGGAATTCTGAAAAAAGCCGTGACAGTCAACGTGTTACATCTAATAAATTTAAGAATTGAATCAATTTACTATATATATAATTAAAATGTAACTTTGTTTTAAAATCACTGTAAATACAAGTTACATTTTAATTATAAAATGGATAGTCACAAAGTTAGTGCTTCAAATATAAATAAAAGAATTAATTAACCTTTGTTAGATTTTTCCTTATAGAAGTTTGTGTTTATTCCTGTAGGGATTTGTGCAAGATGAGATCAACCACTATTCTGGTGCTGCGATAACGACTCGGGGGAGGTTTATTTCTAAAAATGATCATCAGAAGAACCCTCTGGACCGCCCTTTGTATCTTTTTATCCAAGGGCCGACGAAGCAAAGCATTGAATGTAAGTTCTTGAGTGCCCGAAATTCTAGATGTTTGTGTCTTTAAAATAAAATAAAACATGAAACTAACAACAGAAAAAGTATTTTCCATACTGCCCCATTTATGAGTGATATAAAAATCAAATAAACAATAATAATTATTAAATAAATAAATAGAAAAAAGAAACAGCTCCTACCCTCTCTTCAACCTTCAACGTCCCAAGGACCCAACTCTAAAATTTATAATTAGCTTCACATACGGTGTTTGAAAATGATGCGGAATGCATCGAAACACGTATCACAATAGATTTTAAGAAAAAATGGTATTTCTCTCTTTCTCTAACCTTTATCCGCACCCCAATGGTGCATAGGGCACTGCATTATATAAACGCAGTGTTATCTTGACGTAAACACATGAAGGAAAGGTGATCAGCCCTCCGCTTTAGGTATTAGTCCAGGGTAATATTGAATAAATATTAGACTGAAAAAATCACTGATATTTATTTGATCCCCCTGGGAATCGAACCCGGGACCTCCAGAATGGTAGCCGAGCGTGCTGACCATTACACTACAGAGGTGGACATGGTATTTACTAAGTAAAACTTTTTTTAAAAATGTACAGATTTTACCATAAAGTGACCGCCGAATCAATTAATGAAAGATAAGAATTGTTAAACAAGATATATTAATCATTTGTTCAATATGTAATAACTATGACTTCTAAATTACCCAGATTTACTGTGTTAAAATTATGTATTTTACCTATCACTATTTATATTATTAACTTGCCCATCTGTACTACATATGTTTTTTTTTACTTTGCTTTTAGTGGCTATTCAAAAGATCCACGAAATAATCCGTAACGACATCGGGAACCCGATTCGTCAAGGGATGAACTCCATTCATTCCATGCAGGCGAATAATAGAACCAACATGCAGTCTTCCCAGCCGGCGCCCAAGCCCCCAGCTCTCATGGGTGTGTCCACTAATGTCACACAGGTTGAGAAACTCTATATCGGCTTGGATGGAGTACCCGCCTCCTTCGATTTGAGGGGGAAAATCATTGGACCGGTAATAAAATAGTATTTTATTCAACAAATCAGTACAGTAAACCCCCCTATAATGCTGAGATATCAGAGGAGACTTTTTAGAGAAGTAATGTCAATGCTTTTAAATTGTTTTTCAATTTTAACCCTTCACTGCATAGTGTATCAAATTTGTTACATACCCAAAAGTTAGTGTTAAAACGTCCTTTAAAAATATAGGCAACCATTCTTTGTTGTTACTGATTAGATACATTCATAACTCACGTATATAGTTCATAATTTAGCCAAGAGATGCGCTATGAACGCCAAAATAATAACTTCACTTGTTTCTCGAAGATGAACTGTCAATGCAGTCATGCAAAAAAAGTCATGCAGTGAAGGGTTGAGTTACTCATTTCAGTCATTTTCGCTAGTCAAAATATAAAAATACAATTTAAAACATTAACCCCTTATAAAATTCTGTAAGATAAAAGGATCACTTTTAAAAAATACCTGCTTGCTTCTGGTATATAATTTTTTTTAAAGATTTGATAGTATGGATAGCAAAACTATCAATCAATAATTTATCAAGAATTGATTCCAGGGCTGCATAATCATTGGTATTTAAATCAACAAATATCTTATTTAGTTTATTTTTTTTTGGGAAAAAAATAACATGAAAAATTTAATGTCGTGTTGTAGAGTAAAGTACAGATAAATTTGGCCTTCTTTTCTTAACACATTGTTGTCAGGCGTTTTCATCAACCCTGACCCTAATTAGTATACTAATTAGGGTCGTATACTAATCACAAGCAACTGCAAACCTAATTCCAATCTATACAAAGTTTTTTGGCGTCTCGCGCTCTACCAAAGTTAGCAAATGGAATGCTTATAAGCGTGTCCCGCTCTCTATCAACAGTATGCTAATCTTTTTCTCACGGTGCTAATAAACTTCCGCGTGCAACGGTGATATGTATTTTTTACACCGTATGAAAATGTGGTTTAAAAACGGGAAAAATGTGAATATTCCTAAATGTTGCTTTTATTGACCATATTTGAAGTAGAAATGTAACAATTTGGTAATGTTAGCTCTGCTAAGTTTCTGAAAACGAGAAAAAATACATCGCAAGTAGCCGCAATAGCTAGCATGGCGATATGACCTCCGCGTATGACGGTCTGCGCACTACTAAACTTGCAATGACATGCGCGTATACGTAAAGCAATGGCACACACTGAGAAACGTTTGTGTATTGGTGATTTTATCCTCCATTTTTTCACAAATTTGTTTCTGTCGCTGCAAATGAATAACTTCAAATAATAAATTAGTATATAAAAATTCTGAGCCCGTATCTATAATATTTTATATTGGTATTCTCATTTTAAAGGTTATATCACCGGGAGGGGAAAGTTAAAGACATTTTTAATCATTTCTTGCAAATAATATGTAAGAATAATAAGAACAAATAATAAGATATTTTCCATATTCAAAGGAAAAATTAATTTTTGTGTAAATATAATACTGCCCATGTCCGCCTCCATATTTTGGTTAATTTTTGTTCTGGTTATATCTATAATTTTAGAACGGCTCCAATCTGCACTATATCCGCAGTGAAACGGGAGCCGCCGTCACGCTGCGTGGGCGCGGCTCCCAGTTCGTGGAGGTGGCTCTGGGGAGAGAGAGCTTGGAGCCCCTCCACCTGTACCTGGAGCACCCTCGCCCGGACGGGCTGGCTACAGCGCGGCAGCTGGCGGTCAACCTCGTGGAGACCTTGGTGCAGGAACTCCAGCAAACGGAATTCCCACAACAGGTATGAAATTTGTTTTTTATTCATCGATTCGGCGGTCACTTTGTGATAAAATCTATCCATTTTTAATTTGAGTTGTACTTATTGACATCTCCACATAGATGAAGAAAAATATGAAAGTCTGGGCATTTACAGGGCTTACATTCAAAATAAAAATAAATTTTTAACACAAGTGTAGTTTTATTTAAAAAAAAACTTGGATGTATTGTTTAACCCTGTAATGCTGTAAATCTATTGTGGACCTGATGGAATTATTAAAAAAAAATTAAGGACGGGAAAGGGTTAAACTCATATTACCTGTTGATTCCAGCAAATGATGAGCACACCCCCTCAGATGTCGATGCCGCCCCCTCCGCCCCAGCAGCACATGACCGCCCCGCCTCAACTCTCCGTGGACCATCCTTGGCTGATGAACACTCAAAATAATGTGAGTTATTTATCACAATTTCAAATCTGGATTATCTCCAATTAGGAGTTTTTTTTAACATTATTTTTGACATCTCAACATTGATGAAGAAGAATATGGAGTCCGGGCATTTCCAGGGCTTACGACCGTCATTGGCTGGTTTAAGTGATCACTTTACACACGTGTAACATTCACCGATTCTACTCATGATTGACAACTACGCTTCGTCAGCCCGTAAATGCCCCGACTTCCATATTATTCTTCATCAATGTTGAGATATCAAAAATAGTGATTGATTTGATTTATTTTTGAAACAGTCGACTGGACAACAGATGGGAGTGTCCAGTCAGCAGTTCCAGCTGCAGCAGGTTGTGTTACAGCCTCCGCCGCGTCCCGGCACGCATGTCAACATCCCTCCACCTGGAGTGCACATCCCGCAACATGCTGGACCCCTGGTAATGTATACTTTACTTGTCCTATCTATTTGATTAAACTTTTTTTTAATTTTCTGCAAAAGGCAAAAATAAATTGTTTACAACGTTTTGAGTGTGTCCAAATACAGTGGAACCTCAGTATACGTCTGCTTTGGAATAAGTCCAACTTGGGATAGTGGAGACTGACCGGAGCATTTCGTCATAACGTAACGTCGTAACATCGCTCTCGGTGAGCATGTTACGTTACGACGTTGCGGCATTGCTGACTGACCGCGATCAGTGCTCGTTTATAACACTACTGCTCGCTTGTGGCCTTGTGCTCAGTGTTACTATATGCCAAACCAAAAAATCTGAATTACAGTCTAGAAATCTGTATTAAATTAGTATAGAATCAATAATCCAAAATCTGTATGAATCTTTGCAACTTTGCATTCGTAGTTAAAATGTCTTGATTCTGTGAATTCAATACTTACTCCAGATGAAGAAAAAAAAAGATTTCTCACCTTTCAAAATGTCAAAAATAATAAATTGTTGTTTATTGGTAGGTTCCGCCACCGCAGCTCGTGCAGCTGTCTGCGCCCCCTCCCTCGGGCCCCAATGCACCTCCCGTGCTGGTGGTCAGCCACCCCCCTCCGCAGCCGCTCTACCTCCCCCCCGACCTCGTGGCCTCCAACTCCATCGGCACCTTCTCGCTGGTGCAAGGCGGCCTCGTCTACCACCAGGCGCCTCCCATTCAGACGCAGGCCCAAATCGGAGAAAACCAGATCATGAACTCTCAACAGAACGACGGAAACATCTCTATCAATCCCCATTCCCAACCGCCGCCCCAAATGATCATCGCGCAAATCCAACTCGATCCCAATTCTCAGATCATCAATTCCAACGATCAAATGTCCCATAATTTCCGATCAATCAATCAACAAAACAATCAGAAGTACCACGTCATCGGTCAGATTCAAAACCAAATGAACAGGGACGATCAGTCCCAACAGATAGTCCAGAATCAAGACAATCACAATGACAATTTCAACTATGTTAATCAAACCGGAAACGCGAACTCAGCTATTATCAATTCTCCTTATCAAGGTAACGCGGGAAATAATTTAAATACATCCGACGGTGAGCAAGATCAGAACGACTCGAGACAAGGGAACCCTAATTCCCATCAGTCAGATCAAGGTGACGGGAAGTCCGGACCGAGGCAAATGGGAATGTTCGGTCAAGGAAAACAAGACAACCAACGCGGTCAGATCAACATGCAGATGCCTCCTCAAAACCAAATGCAAATGAATCCCCCGCCAAATAACTCGGACCATCGTGGAAACTTTGGACAGTTACGTACTAACCGCCCGCCCAACCAATTCACAGACGGTCCTCCGACTATGGTTGGCAACAACCAATACCTAAATCAGCAAGCACCCAATCAAACTCAACACAATTTTGCCAATCAGCAATCTAATCAAGACACCGGTCAGATTAATACTCATCAGCAAATGAGACAGATGCCTCCCAACCATTTTTCCTCCGACAGTAATCAGCAGCAAGGGAACCAACACCAAATCAACCCTCAAGATACAAATCAGCCGCAGCTGAACATGCAAGTCTTCTCTCAAGACGGCCAACAACATCAAATAAATCAGCATTCCCAAACCCAGAGACCTTTTGGGCCGAACCAAAACGAACCGTCGAGACAGGAACCGAGAAGGCAGGACAACCAAAGCAGGAGTCGGTCCAATCAGGGGAACAGGAATAGGAGAGCGCCGAGAAGCAACCGGCAATATCCTCACCCGTGGAGTAGGAACGACCAAGAGAGGACCAATCAACAAACGGATCCCGTTTGGCAGAGGAAAGAAAGTATCAGGGAGTTTGAGTATGAGAGGAAGATTAGCGATATGCAACGGAACGAAGGTAGATCGTCTCGCTACCAGCCGCCAGATGAGCAAGATGCAAAATCTCAGACGGATGATAATCAGTACAGGGGCTACGACGGTGACCATGGGCAGCAGGAGAACATCTTGCGATCCAATGTTCAAGCTTCTAGCAACCAGAGCGGACAACGTAATACCTTTCCGCAGCAATATGGACAAGGAGAAACCAAATCCAGTCCACCTGCGGTAAGAAATGCTTTCTTTTGGTTTCTTTTTTCTAACTTAAGCTATAATGGACTATGTCACAAGACCGCCGGAAGAGTAATTCAAAAAGTTTAGAAACCGTTGTTATAGATTATTATTTGTGTGTTATGGAAATTGCAACATTTTGAGTGTGTCCAAATACTTGTTCACAAAATCTGGATTATCTCCAATTACAGGAGTTATTTTCATATTATTTTTTGACATCTCATCAAAGATGAAGAAGAATATGGAAGTCTGGGCATTTACGGGGCTGACGACCGTCATCGGCTGGTTTAAGTGATCACTTTACACACGTGTAACATTCACCAATTCTAAACCAATTAAACCAGCCGATGACGGTCGTCAGCCCCGTAAATGCCCAGACTTCCATATTCTTCTTCATCTTTGATGAGATGTCAAAAAATAATATGAAAATAACTCCTGTAATTGGAGATAATCCAGATTTTGTGAACAAGTATTTGGACACACTCAAAATGTTGTAAATAAATTATCTGGTCAAATTATAAGCTTAAATAATAAAAATGAAAATGGTATTTTTTGGCATTTCTCATGTGTGTGATTATAATCCAGGATTTGGACCTCACATACTAATATAAGAGTTTCTGCTTAATAAAAAGCTTCTTTACATCTCACCAATAGATGTCTCTAGTGAAGTTCTAGTGATTCAAGAACAAGGTTTCTAAATTGGTTCATATATAAAGAACTTCCAAGAATTTGAGTAGTGTGGTTGTCAATAATGGGTAGAATTGGTGAATGTTACACGTGTGTAAAGTGATCACTTAAACCAGCCGATGACGGTCGTCAGCCCCGTAAATGCCCAGACTTCCATATTCTTCTTCATCTTTGATGAGATGTCAAAAAATAATACAAAAAAAAAAAATTAAAAAAAATAAATATTATGGAAATTGATTGGTTTTGTTGATTTTGGATAGTTTTTTGTTTAATAGCTTTTTATTATTTAACTTTTACTCTGTTTTCTTTTGCTTCTGATACAAAACACATTCGCCTCATAAATTTGTTTTACTATTGTTATAATATTTGTGAAAAATCATATTTATTTATTGAATCACATTTATACTCGGAATAGAACCACAACACAAGACAGACTGTATTATACCTTAGAGAGGTATTTCCACATGCAAATTAATTGCCTTATTTGAGATATTTTTTTTTTTATTTGTAGCAATTAAATCGCAATAGGAACGAGTCGGATCACACTCGGAAGGATAGATCTCCAGAGGCAGGACAGAAGAGAAAATTTGATCAAGAGGTATAAATGCGCTTATCACTCGGATAACTGAACACAATACGCATTATGAATTTATAAATATAACCGTTTCAAATGTGTGTTTCTACAGGGTGTTTGGGGAAACAGATCTGAAAACCTAAAATCTTCATCAGACGGCAGCCACAAAAAAAGATTTGACCAAGAGGATTATAAATCTAGAGCTCCAGGGTAAGAATTGAACTAAACATTTATAAACACATATATTATTAAATATTTTCTAATCTAAATTTCAGCCTCTCTAACGCAGTGGACGCGTATATTGGCGATGTCAAAATTTCACAAGTCACATTTTTGATAATACATATTACTTTTCTGTTGCCTTGATGGAACATGTCAGATTTTTAGAGACAAACTTGACACTTCCATACTACTTGATAGGTATTACCGGTATTTCTTCAGCTGCGTTTTCTGGAATTTGGTTGGCGAAAGGCTCCCTAGTTTTGTTTTGTTAGTTATGCAGTAAAAGATCATTGATTTGAAATTGAAGGGTTAATTTGAAATTTCCATGTAAATTTTGCGCACTGATTTTTCAAAATAAAAACATATTTTTGTGTTGACAAAATAACAAATCTTTGAATGAATTTGAAAAAATATTTTTTCCTTTTTTCTTATAATATGAGTATTTTTAAAATTATGGAATATCTTAACACTTTTCGGACGGGAAAGGTATTTCTACCTAATCGGTCAATTGATGCTTAAGCATGGGAAGGGTATTTTTACCTTCTGCGACAGCCTTTATCCAAAGGCATAAAACAAAGAATTATCCAATGTTTTTATATGAATATTATATACCAATCTCTTTGTTAAGGTCTTAGCTATATGTACATAATTATCAAATCCCATTGTCAGCAGATGAAAAAAATAACCGTCTGAAATGTGTTAACTTATTGTACTTCTCATCAATGATCTTTTACTGTACTTGTTTTATGATAAGTTCACTATTTGTAACAAGCCCCCATTTACAGCATATGTAGCTGATTGTTGAATATGATTTGATATCTCTCTCTCTGGAATTCAGCTCAGCTCTGTCTACCACTGGTTGGAATTCATGGAGAATGTTTTGTGCTTAGTATTTTTCATGGTTCCATCAGATCACCAGGGTGGTGTCTAGGTTTTTCCAGTTAGGTTTGACCTGTCTTCGTTGAGCAGATTTTGCGGGATATATTTTTTTAGTCACGTGATCATAGTTGCTCGCTCCTGAACTTTCGGTCGCGGAAATTTGCAAATTCTGCTAAAAACGCAACGCTGCTGCTGCAAAGATGGTTCAGCTGCCTACAACTTTGGGATATTGTGGTAAACCGAGAATAGGCCGTTTGGTGCAGAATGCAAACATTATGAACAAAAGGCAATAATTGAGATTTTAAAGCTTGTTTTTATGTTCCGCAGTGCGGTATGACATCATCAAATCAGATCTTTTGATTTGATGATGGCAGACTATATTTTTTTGAAGTTTTTTTCAAAGACAGGTTTATGGAGCAGCTAATGGAGTAAATTTTTGCTAATTGTCAATATTATGCTAGATTTCGACGCTTTCTCTGCAAAAAATAGTGCATGCCAAACGGAAGAGAATCATTTTCAAACATTATAAAACTCAATGAGTACTCATATAATGCAGTATTTACTCGAGACAATTTTTAACCTTTCCGGGAGTACAATAATTGATGTTCGACTTTCTCTGGGGAATGGGTTCTTTTTACATGAATTTTTTTTTTTATGTATTATGTATTATGAAGATAGAAATTATGTAAAAATAATAATTAAATAACTCGCCATTTTTAGGTTTTATTATGACAAAATTACATACAAATATCCACAGATGCAAATGCCATACAAGTTACATCATACAACTGACAGACGGACTTTAACGTTCATTAATGTCGACACTCCTTTGAGAAAAATTCGCACCGATGTTCATTTACGTTCTTACTCCAGGAAAGGTTAATACATTGTACTAAGCCAAAATAACATTCCATGATAATATAGTAGTCATACAGGAGAAAGTGACCAAGTGCATTTTTTTACAAAAAGCGTGATCATTGACTATTTGATATCTTACTAGCTTAATATTGAAAATAATCTCAAAGGATTTTAAACTTGGAAATATAATATATTGACTTCTTAAAAATGACTAACTGCATTGATGTTTATTTTCTTGCCAAGCAAATGTGACTTAAATGGCCCTCCTGAACATTTTACGTTTTGTTAGTTGGTCACTTTCTCCTGTATGACTACAATATAATGTCTTTTTGCCAATTTATCAAGTAATAATATTTTCTAACCGGCATCACAACTGCCTTAAAGTATAAGTTATGTGTGTTTTCAAGACTTACTTTATAGTGCAGGCAATAAGTATCTGTTTTTTTAATAAAAAAATTTCACTATGATTATTCTTAGAAAATTATTCTCCTATTAAAATGCCATATAACATGTTATACCAGGATAGGGATATGCTGAAGAGTTCGCAAAATTCCTTAAAATGGGTCAAATTTTCTCTTTTTGCTAGACACTATTTTCCAGTTAATTTAAAACAAATTTACAAGAAATCAGTTTACAAGTAGCATTTTTTTTTAAATTACTGATTTTGGTTTTATCGAAAGTTTTTCGTAAATACAATTATTCGAATAATTATATTATTTTATTCTCAATATTATTAATATTTAAAGCATTTACTTTGTGGTTAGTCATTTTTACTTATTTATTTTTTTACAAATATGTCAGTATTTAACCACTCACCGATGGTTAGATACTAATATTTATAACATTTTTGGAAAAATATAAATAAGTAATTATATTATTACTAGTTGTACCCGGCCACGTGTTGCTGTGGCTCAGTTTGGTTTAATGGAAAAGAAAGAAAACACGAAACGCACATTTCTAATATGTTTAATTTCACAATGCTTGTGTAGCAATAAAAATATTAAAAATCAATGAACCAAAATAATGTATAAAATAAGTGATAGTAGCTATTAAGAAGCATGCTGTCCGCCATGAGCAATGTTTAGTTTTGTGCATATTATTGTTGTGTTCAACAGATGTAATTGCCATTATGGTCAAAAAAGTGTTAAAAAGATTAAAAAAAAACATAATTTCATAATGTCCCAAGTAAAAACACCTGTCAGGTATATAAAAACTGGCGCATATTTGAATGCAACATTTTGTCAAAATTTCAAAGAAATCGGTGAATAGCTTGAGGAGATTTGAGATTTTGAACAAAGTAACGTTTTTATTTGTATAGATTAAATATGTTTATTGTGTAGAGTTACAGTCTGTGGTGGCCACATCAAGATTGGATATGCTGTGAGGTATGAATAGTCATAATGCTGTCAAGATTAAGCTATATTAAGGAGTTGCGACTTCTCGAATTGCAAATCTGTCTATCGACTGATGATATTGTGTAAAATAGGTGTTAACGTATAACATGTTTACAACATTCCTCAGATCACAGTGTTCGGGGAAATCTCCAAACAAATCCTTCAAGTCAACCGAATCTACTAAGAGTGATCAAAGCAGTTCCACTAAATGGGGTGAGAAGAAAGGTATTATATTAATTTCCTAATTAATCGGGAAACACGAATATAGTAGTATTCTTATTCTTACTAGCTCAATTTTTCCTTGAAACATTTTGCTAGATTTTGCCCTTTTCAGTTACTTCCAAAATGCTATTTGTTTTCGTTTTCAGAACACCTTTTTTGTATTTTTCGGAGAAAGCAGATAATACTAATAATTTTAGATAATTTATATAGGGCCATTTTCGTAAAATACTACCTCAAGGGCGGTTTTACAGATGCGGATTATGATATGAAAATTATAATGATAGATAAAAAAAAATTTGAAGAAAGACATCGTCAATTGGCTGAGTGTGAAGGGGGGAAAGTGGAGCTGCCGTATTATTGCGCCTTCTCGTGCTGGAGCATGGCCAAGATGTTAGTTATTTATATGTTATTTATATTAGATGTATCAACAGAGACCAAGCATCTAGTACATGGAACAGCTGCTTGCGAAGGCCCATGCAGTTTCTGACGAACCCCAGCCACAAAATCCTTCTTCTTGCAACTTCTAACTTTCAGTATTATTCGTTTTTTTGCATTCTTTTACAAAGCTTGGACTTTGGTGAATCCATTGCAGGATATTTGATATCCAGTCTGTCCATATTTGGAGCATTCTGCAGTGACCCTGCATTTCAATGGCCTCAATTTTGATCATCCTATGATACGTAAGCAGTATCCAGTCTCGCATATGTCAACACAGCAGCTGTCAGCAGAACCAGATATACAACATTCAAGTCAAGAACTAACTACATACAAACTACGTAATAAAAATGATCAAAATTTTATCATGCTGATCGACCACAATTCAGTTCTTATGTGTATAGTTATAGTGGTAGAAAAATTATGGAAACCTAAGTCAAAGGAGGATAAATATTCTTCGGCTGAAAGATTTCACGAAATGTAAAATAGGAATCGTGTTGCGTCGGAGTGGGGGTTAAACCTAGATTTTAGAACTTCCAATTCGGAGACCATGACGCTAACTACGGAACCACTTCTAAAAACTACCGCTAAGAGAAGAGTAATATTCTGGGGCTGAAAATTTTGATGTATCTTGCTACCAAGCTAAGATGCAGTGCTGAAAATTTACATGTATATTATTGCCATCAAGATAAGATCCAAGACATTTCATGTTTATTTCCTACCAAGAGATGATCCAGGGCTGAAACATTCATGTTTGTTTGCTACCAAAAAGAGATCCTGACAATTTTGATATGTATATTTGCTACCAAGATAAGATCCAGGGCTGAAACATACATGTTTGTTTGCCACCAAAAAAATATCCTGACAATTTCATGTATATATTTTTTTTATAACACTTGAATAATCCACTTAATTGAGTTTTATTTTTATTTACGACTAGTTTCGAAAACGACAATTGTTTTCATCTTCTGGTACAAATTAAACTAAGTTTTAATTTAAAATTAAGTTTGAATTTGTACCAGAAGATGAAAACAATTGTCGTTTTCGAAACTAGTCGTAAATAAAAATAAAACTCAATTAAGTGGATTATTCAAGTGTTATAAAAATAAAAATAATCATGTCATTCCACAAAGTTAATGCCGAATCAATTAATAATATAATTTCATGTATATTTGCTACCAAGATAAGATCCAGGGCTGAAACATTCATGTTTGTTTGCTACCAAAAATAGATCCTGACAACTTTCACGTATATTTGCTACCAAAAAAATATCCAGGGCTGAAACATTCACGTTTGTTTGTTACCAAAAAGAGTACCTGACAATTTTGCTATGTTTATTTGCTACCAAGATAAGATCCAAGGCTGAAACATTGATGTTTGTTTGCTACAATAAAAAGATCTGATAATTTTCATGTATATTTGCTACCAAGATAAGATCCGGGGCTGAAAAATTACTGTTTATTTGCTACCAAGAAAATATACTGACAGTTTTCATGTATATATATATTTGCTGTCAATCGATGTCTACTATTCCAGAGCTGAAACATTCAATAAATTCCTAAATCTCTATAGGAGGGAGAAAATGGCCAAGGAAATTATGATGAAACTGTGACCCTAACCAATTAGAATTAATTCATTCTTCTTCTCCGTCTTGTTCTTCATTACTGAGGGTTGTGATCCTTAGGGAAGCAATGACTCTTCTCCAGTTATCCCTTCACTGCACTGGACGTAGCGCTCCAGCCACCGAGGTGCCTGCTGCTGTCTTAACTTGATTGGTCCATCGTGGGGGGATCTTCTTCTCCCTCTTTTCCCCTCCAGGCTACCGATCACAACTAGTCGTTCCAGGCTATCCTCGTTGCCACGAGCAACGATAAATCATCGCGTACAGGCATTGCCCTGAGTCAAGCGTAGTTCCTGGCGAATGGACTCATTGGTGCGTCTAGCTGTCCATGGAATTTGGAGCATGCGCCTACAACACCACATTTTGAAGGCGTAAATTTTTCTCCTTTGTGTTGCTTTTATTCATTCATTCGTTAGCGAGAATCAAACCGGCGACACCAGTTTCACCCAACTACGATATGTATTTGTCATAGTTAGAGTTAATGTACCAGGAATATGTTTCATACACATTTATTGCTGCCTGAGATGAAACATTTCTTCTATACTATTTGCTATGAAAGGATTTTTTTCCATACTTATGTTCCAGAAACACATTTCATATAGGTCGGCGGAGAAAGCAAATATTTATGTTTATTTTTGCAATTTTGATGCATAAATACTTAGTTCTAGGTGGAAATTTTTTCTCCTGTATTTAATTGAAAACCTGGAGCCAATATAACATCATATAAATGTTTTAATAATATAATGTTTTCAAGTTTACATAGTAGTATAAAAACAATTATTTTAAATATTAAATATTATGTAATACTTTAGAGTGCTGCAAGTCCACACAATTAAAAAAAATCTAATGCTTAATCTTGTAAGTATTAATTTAGATAATACATAACAAAGATATAACTCTATGAATGTGTAGGTGACTCAAAAAACACAATGGAAAAAGTAGATGTATCTGATCTGAAAAAGGAAGACCACAATTTGAAGGAAGAAAATTCTCCCAAGAGCGATAAGCCCAACGAGCAAGCTGGGGAACAGTAAGTAAATGGTTTTGTTAATTATTAAAGTAAAGCTATTCTTTCGTTTCATTTATGATTTATTTACTTTGATTTTTTCACAGGTCTGAGACACAGGCAAATGGAAATCAGAATATGCAGAAACCGGCACCGTGGAATGACCAGCGAACAGAGTACAAAGGCAACGCGGTGCAGTACAACACAAATCAGTACCAAGGACAACCCGCTCCGATGGGCGGTGACAGTATCCCGAATCGACAATTCCAACAGCAGTATCAGCCCTATGTGAATGCTACGCAGATATTCCAGGGGAATTTGCCTTATCACCTGCTGCCGCCGCCCCCTCCGCCTCCGGGAGGACAACCCCAAAACATTTCCATGCAACCGAACATGCAGTTCAATATGCCGCAAGGAAACAACACCCCTCCCAATATGCTCATGGCCAATTCCAACATGAACCAAGGCTTCGGGCAAAATCTGCCACCGAACATGAACGCCGGCCAAAACATGCATCAAAATACTCAGTACGATATGTCTCAGGGCATGGTGAGTAATATGGCGCAACAGCATCACATGCCCAACAACAGTTACATCATGCCGCCCAATATGCCACCCGGAATGAATCAAAACATTCCGATGAACGTCGGGCAAAACATCCACCCGAATGTCGGACAAAACATGTCTCCCAACATGGGACAAATAATGCCCAATCACTTACAAGCCATGACTCAAAATATGGGGCAGAATATTCCCCAAAACATGGGGCAGCACATGATGCCTAATCTGGGTCAAAGCCCCTCGTCTTACATGGGACACAATGTTCCCAATAACATGCAGCATAATTTAGGACAGAACATGATGAATCCGAATATGACTTCTAATATGGGCCAAGGGGGACCGGCGAATCCGGTTCAAAATATCCAACCCAACATGAACCAAAACATGGGCATGGGTCAAGGCATGCCGTCGATGATTGTCAACAATCAAAGTATGCCGATGAATGTGGGAAATAACAATCAACATATGGGAGAGATGAATATGCGACCTATGGTCCACTCCATGGGACCGTCTATGGTTCCTCCCCCTTCCAGCGGGCCTCCGCCCATGATGCCCCCCGCCCGCACTCACATTGCGCCCCCACCACCGCCCCCCAATGTTCACAACATTACTTCTCAGCCTCCATACCACCCGTACTGGACTAATTAAACGCATACTCGTACGTTTCACTGGAAATACATAAATCACCTAATCGACTAATATTAATTTACCATCAGTTATCTTAACCTTTCCCTTACGGTGCAACAATCATATGTATTTGTACACCATATGAAAATGTGAATATTCCTAAATGTTGCTTTTATTGACCACAGTTGAAGTTAAAATACAATTTTGTAATGTTAGCTCTGATAAGTATCTGAAAACGAGACAAAAATTAATCGCAAGTAGCCGCAATAACTAGCGTAGCGACACGACCACCGCTTAAGACGATCTGTGCACTACCGGCGCAGTAAACACGCTACGACATGCGCGTATACACAAAGCACGGCACGCACGCACACAATGAGAAATGTTAGTGTGTTGGTGATTTTATCTCTGATTTTTTCACAAATTTTTTATTTCTGTCGCTGCAAATGAATAAGTTTATATTATAATACTTTCATGAAATACATTATTATATTACGGCGGAATATAAGAATTCTGAGCCCGTATCTATTATACTTTATTTTGAAATTCTCATTTTCAAAGTCGAGTTGTAGAAAATACAAATCACTGGGAGGGGAAGGTCAAAATCTGTGTGGAAATATTTACTATGTTATAAATATGCGATAGACAATAATTGAATAGATACATTAGCTTGTGTTGACTTTCAAAATCTACTGAAGAGCTGAAGGTAACCTTTATTGACCTAGAAATCCCAGTTGATGTGAAAACTTTACGATGCCAGAATTCACTGTTTGAGACTTGATATTGAAATAGGCAATTATTCACATTATAATTAAGATTACATATATTTACATCTAAATGATAGTGTAAGATTTTCTATGCAAAATACAGTGGAACCTCTCATAATGAGTATAATTCATTCCAGAATCTTACTCGTAAAGTGAAACATTTTTAGTTATGACTAGCGCGGAAGTCCTGGCTCATAAGTGAATGTCGTGAAAAGAGGACTTGTCCTTTCTCTGCAACTCGTTATGCAGAATGTCACTCGTTAAGGGAGCAACTTTTTCACTTTTTTTTGCTGATCATGCAAATTACTTGTTATGAGAGGTTCCACTGTATCTATCTACTTCATTTTCACTTCTTTTAAAATGTGAAATTACATTTCTTATCATGATATAAAAAGTGTTTTAGTTTACCTAATATGTGTATGTATTATATATGTAATTTCACATAGAACAATAAAAAAAACTTGGAAAATAATAGATTGTGGTTTGTTTTTTCAACAAGTTTTATGTACCTCCCTAAGTAAATTAGCAAAATATTAATGTGTTAATCAAATTTTTTTTATAATAGAAGAGTTACTACTACTAATACCATAACGCTGTTTCTCCGCAGGGCTAGGCAGAGAAGATGGAATGCCACACTCTTCTGTCCTGAAATACACTCCTCGCCTCCTTCACATCCATAAATCTAGTCATACATTTCCTCCAATTACGCAGATTTTTTACTTCACTGGATTTTAGGTTCTGATTGATCTGATCGTGCCAAGTCTTTTTCAGCCATCCTCGTTATGTTCTCCCGCTCACATTTGCACACATACTTTCTTAGTCATTCTCTCGTTACCTATTAACTCCATATGTCCATACCACCTTAAAGAACTCTTCTTAATATTTTCAACTATCCGTAGTTCAGCCTTACATTCCTTATAGAAGAGGAATCGAAGAAAATGTATGAAGTCTAAATGAAATGCAAATTTGATGATTACAAATCGCTCACTCCTTTCAACAACGTCATATATCAAAAATCTTAAATTTTAAGTTGTGCATATTTTTGGAATGCCCAAAAAATGTACTATATCCCAGCAAAAGAGCCATATTTTTAACTTAAGATTTACCTGTTACAGGGCAAAAAGTATTGTATTTGCATTTTAAGAAAAGGTATTTTTTATTTATTTAAATATACTAAATATTTTTTAAATGGAGAAAAAACCTTGAAGTTTTACCTAAAAAGATCTGTTGCACAGTTAAAAGTTCAATAAGTGGCATGATATTTATTTTTATTATATTTTTAAACTTTAAAAACGATCTCAAAAATCAAGTTTTTTGATATATGACGATGTTGAAAGGAGTGAGCGAAATGTATGAACATGATTAGCAACCCAATTTATTTAATGGACAATTTATAGATTGCCGACAATTCAAATAGATATATTGTATGTATCAAAAATAGAAAAATTATAAAGGCCTCTAAAAATCTACCCAATTGGTAAATTTTACAATGATTTGTTTTTTGCATCCTTTTGTTGACGTTTATCCAGTATTTACTTTTATCATATACTTTTAATCTTTAGTAGATCAAAATCATTGCTGTTGCGGCTCCCACTTGTTTAGAATACATGTCCGGGATACTACCATGTGTGAGTGCAGTTTAGAAAATGAGTACCTAAATCACATGTTTTTTGGGTGCTTGTTAAATGACGGCTTCCTGAGTTTCCTATCAATTATTTCCAGCATAAATATTCCGTTGCCTCATAAGATCTTAACGTTACCTCCTCTGACAAACATGTGTATACATTAATTTGTAAATTTCTTCAAATTAATTGTATAAATTTGTAAAGGTGTATTCTATATGTGAAATAACTCACAAATCAAACAAATATTAATTAATAAAAACCTAACCCCACTAACAGGAATATTAATATTTTAAAATCAATTGTAAATAATAATAAAAAAATAACTAGACACCCTTGCAGGGTGAAAAGCCATAAAAGAAAAATAAGTAAATAATCTTATGGGAAGGTACCCTTTATAAAAAAATGTTGTTTATGGTTTGGTGTGCGTAATTAGTTAGTCTTTGGTTTACGTATATCGTCTATCTTTAGTATCTTTGCGTCTATCCCTTTGATTACTCATTCCATAATTTGTGTCTATGGTCCGTGCGAATGACAGTGTCGTTAACTCCCATCGGAAACTATAATCGCAAAGCTTTCATAAATCCTTGCATTGCTTAGTATGCTCGAGTGAAACAATATTTACCGCGTTAGTGCCGGACATCACCGCATAAATATTATTTGGCGTTTCGGTAATATTGCATTTTGTTTCAAGCTATGACTGAATACAAACTGGTTGTTGTTGGTGCTGGTGGTGTAGGAAAATCTGCCCTGACAATACAGTTGATTCAGAACCATTTCGTCGACGAATACGACCCGACGATAGAAGACTCGTACCGAAAACAAGTTGTGATCGATGGAGAGACGTGCTTGTTGGATATTCTCGACACCGCCGGGCAAGAGGAGTACTCGGCGATGCGAGACCAATACATGCGGACGGGGGAAGGGTTTCTCCTGGTGTTCGCGGTGAACAGCCCCAAGAGCTTCGAGGACATCGGCTCGTATCGGGAGCAGATCAAGCGGGTCAAGGACGCGGAGGAGGTCCCCATGGTGCTAGTTGGGAACAAGTGTGACTTGCCCAACTGGGCCGTCAACATGGCACAAGCAAAAGAGGTACTGCTCATCATTCGTATGCCCCCATCGCACATCACCTCCATTTTAAGACAATTATTTATAATTTGATTATTTTGGTTTTTATTTTTTATTTTTTGTTTTGACTACAATGTTTTCTTTCACATATTACCAAGATTTTTTTCAATTTCAAACTCAAGCAATGGTGAATAAGGCTCCACATCAGATCGACGCAATGTTGATCATGAATTTTGAGTGCTAGTCCAGGGTAATATACAATCAATATTACAGTGAAAAATCTCTTTGAGCGTGTCCAAATACTTGTTCACAAATCTGGATTATCTCCGGTTAGGAATTATTTTATACATTCTTGACATCTCAACATAGATGAAGAAGAATATCGAAGTGTGGGCATTTACATTTCTTGTATTTTTTTTTACCCCTTTTGGAATCGTTCCCAGAATCTTTACCACCACAGTAGCCAATGCGCCAACCACTGCGCTGTGGAGGCGAACGTTATTCATTTATCAATCTTAAATGATTTTTGAGTCTTACAAGTTACAGTTTTACTAGATTTAAAAATATTACGATTGAAATTTAATATTTTAAAAGTTTTTGCTTTTGCTGTTTCCTGAATAATTTTTCAAAAGGTCCTCACTATATTTGAAATGTGATTGTCATTAAAAAAAAAATTCTTCTTCTTCTTCAAACCCTTATCCGCACCCCAATGGTGCATAGGGCAATGCATCATATAAACGCAGTTTTACCTAAATTTTAACACATGAAGGAAAGGTGATCAGCCCTCCGCTTCAGGTACCAGTCCAGGGTAATATTGAATAAATATTAGAGTGAAAAAATCACTTTTATTTATTTGACCCCCCCCCTGGGAATCGAACCCAGTACGGTAGCCCAGCGTGCTGAACATTACACTACGGAGGCGGACAATTTTTTTTCAAACATTTTTTTATTACTACAACTTATCCCGGTTGGAAACGCTATCTGTTAAAATTCTTGTGAATTCTCGCTGACTTATGTTGAGTGCAAATGCGCCCTGCAGCAATGTACACTGCGATACCTACAAAGGTCCACTTGGCTCAGGCACCCAGCCATTGGCAATGGTGAATAGGGCTCCACATCAGTTCGACACAATGTTGAATTATGAATCATGAATTTTGAGTGCTAGTCCAGGGTAATATTAAATTAATATTACAGTGAAAAATCTTTTTGAGCGTGTCCAAATACTTGTTCACAAATCTGGATTATCTCCGGTTAGGAATTATTTTATACATTCTTGACATTTCAACATAGATGAAGAAGAATATCAAAGTGTGGGCATTTACATCTCTTGTATTTATTTTGACCCCTCTCTAAGGGGGGGAGAAGAATAATATGTAACCATCATGTCGCTTCCCGGCAGGAGTAGACATAAAAAGAGATAATAAAACTTCACACCAATCTGTCTATGCAAATAATTTTTGACTCTTTTGTTTCTTACTTTTTGTTTGTTTGTTTTTATTTCTTTATTTTTGTTTGTTTCTTTCATTATGTTTCTTCATTCATTCGATTCACATTCTCTAACCCTTTGAAATACACTTTTCTTGTTGCCATTGCATAGGCAGATTTGCATTTGCATTTCTGCCTGTGTAAAGTACAAATCAAATAATTCCAGGTTGCTATTCAGTATGCCGTCCCCTTTGTGGAGACCTCGGCAAAAACCCGGATGGGAGTGGACGACGCCTTCTACACGCTGGTGCGTGAGATCCGCAAGGACAAGGAGTCCCGCGGGAAGAAGAACAGGAAGCAGAATAAGATCGGATCCAACAGACGCTTCAAGTGTCATATTCTCTAAACATCCGCCACCGTCGCTTGTTGACGCTTCCGTTAATCACTCTAGAATTTGGTAATTGATAGCGCGGCATTTCACTAAACGCAGATTTCCAAACACATTCGTAATAAACAAATATCTCACTCAGTTCCGTTTGGATTACTTCAATTCCTGATGGGGAAATTTGTCCAGAGACAATATTATTGCGACCGTCTGTGTGATAGGCTGGACAATAAATGAAAAAAAATCGCCATATATACCGCATTGTTAACTCACTCAATGAATCGAGGCATCAATGCGATTTGGCCTATTTTTTCAAGTTGTAAAAGCCAAATGATATGAATCAAAACCACATGAGAAATTATATGAAATTCCACCGAGTATTAGAAGGCAGTATGGAAACATATTGATTTGTACTATTGAATTGATTTGGTCGGTATTAAAGCTCATTTTATTCAAGTCATTAATATAAATTATTTTAAATCTAGAACGTTGTTTCGAATGCGAACATTTAGTCTAGGTTTATTAAGCTTACTACCATAATCAAAATATACATGATTTTACAATAATAATGACAAATAGTGCTTTAAAATATAATTTTTTTCTTCCACACATATTTAATTTTTTGGCAAGTCTTATTGCAGTCTCTAGATTTAGATATTGGCGAAACCAATCAGCTGGAAGTATGCTTGCGAATACTTTTTCTGGAGAATCGTTTTGATGGAACTGTTTTAATTAAAGAGTTTTTGCCAACCCATTCCAGCTCTTATCAGAGTTATTCTATTTCACATCATTAGAATAGTCCAAGTCAGAAATGCGGCACTATGTAATTACCAAACTGTTCCCGTGTAAATTAAATCCGTCACACGGTGATCTATTATAATTGAACGTTGTATTTTTATTTCTTTTGTTATCTTCCCGACAACTAATACTGGTAAATTTGTATGAAAAGAAAGAATTTCATCAATTGATTCGGCAGTCAGTTTGTGGTAATATCTATTCATTTTTAATTTAAGTTTTACTTGGTAAATACTAACATTTTTAGAAATAGCGGTATCTACCAAATAAAACTTAAATTTAAAAAAATTAAGAATTTGCCAATATGCTACGCTCAAAATATCATTCCAACATCGTTCTTATCAAAACTTATGGCAGCAAATTGTAAAAATGGACTTTTTTGTATACAGTAGACTAGAATTATTGTAAGAAATTCCTTTCGAGAGTGTGTAGTGTGTAAGCATTTAAAAAAAAGTATGGGCTAAAATAATTCTTACACATTAAAAATCCACAAACTAGGAAATACGTTACGCAGAAAACTAGATTTTGTTACATTCTAGGAAAAATCATTTGTCACCTATTCAATGACAGATAATATTTGTCTCTTTACATAACAACATAATTACTGAAAGGTAAAAGTATAGGCAGAAAATCATCTAATTTTTCATAAATTATACAGATATTGTACATATTAGTATATACACTTAACGATAGGTTCTCACTTACTAACGAACCATCACACCTCTTCAGCATAGATAATGGACTACGACACCGCTCTCTATCTTTGCAAACAATCTTCGCCTCTTCCACATTCATGCATATCCTCATATATACCCACCAACTATACCGGCTTCTGACCTGACCACATTCAAGTTCTTTTCCCTAAATTCCCAATAGGGGTTAAAAAATGCTTTATTTCAATTTCCAACAATCTTAACTAAATTCAATTCAATTTGGTAAGGCAGATTCACATAAAGCAAAATGTTATCTTATGATTTTGTTAAGCCTAACAAAACACATCCAATTTCAGCTGTAGGAAATTTTTCCATAATTAAAATTATCTGTTGTTTTATTGCAAACGAAATGGTGCCGCATACGTTACCTAAAAATAGAGAAATATTTCAAAGAAACTTATAGAGATAGGCACACATGGTCAGGGTAGGAAATTGAAAAGCATTCAGTATTGGGGATGGTCTCATTGAAACATATCAACACATCGCTCACTCCTTTCAACAACTTCATATCAAAAATCGTCTATTTTGAGTTGTGCGTGTTTTCAGAATGCCCAGAAAATGTACTATATCCCAGCAAAAGCGGCATATTTTTAACTTAATATTTACCCGCTACAGGGCAGAAAGTGTTGTTTTAGCATTTTGAAGAAAAGGTATTGTTTAATTATTTTTTTAAACATACTAAATATTTTTCAAATGGAGAAAAAACATTCAGGTTTTACCTAAAAAGATCTTTTGCACAGTAAAAAGTTCAATAAGTGGCTTGATATTTATTTTTAATACATATTATTATATTTTTAAACTTTAAAAACGATCTCCTGAAAAATCAAGTTTTTTGATATATCACGTTGTTGAAAGGAGTGAGCGACATGTTTGAAAACATACTGTTGGTAGAGAGCGGGAGACGCTTATAAAGCCTTCTATTTGCTTATTTTTGATACAACACGAGATTCTAAAAAACATCGTACAGATCAAAGTTGGATTTACGGTTACTTGTGATAAGATACGACCCTAAATAATATACTGATTAGGGTCAGGGTTGAAGAAAAAAGTGCCCACCAATAATGTGTTAAAAAGTTTTATCCATATATTCATCAGTTAGTATTAAATTAACCGAATTTATTGACTGACTATTATTCGTATTCACAAATCCTTGTAATATTTGACCTAGTACTAACAACTCTACAACAAAATAACACTAGGCTGTTATCATGTTCTCTAGTACATATGTTACTGTTGCACTATATGTTGCATGTGTCCAATAGCAAAAATAGATTTAAACTGGATAAGGGTAAAATATAGCAAGTAAGGTCAACTTTTTTTTTTTTTAATTTCACTTGGCTAATGCCAATGTTTCTTGAAATCTATTGTGACACATGTTTCGGTGCGTTCCGCATCATAATTTTTTTTTATGTAAATTTTTGCTACTTGGTGAAATTTTAATGGAATTTATGTATAGGAATATGTGATATCTATGTTATAATAACATTTTTTATGTGTTCACACTCTCACTCTCAAAAGGAAATTGTTATAAAACTTCCAGTGTACCCCTCTCACCAATAAAGTTAGAGTATAAAGTTCTACATTAGTGCATATCACTAAATAGCTGTAGGAACTTGTTTGAAGTAAAATCATTTCTACTTAACCCTCGATGCACCGAGACTGAGGACTTATCGTGGGTTAGTCGTAAGTTTACTGCGTTCTTACTTAGTTAAGGTACAGAAGTCAACTTCCTAACATGCTGTGTTCACCGAATACATTTTGGGAATGGTGTCGATGAGCTTGAATGATTAGTTCTACAATTATCCAGAAAATGAGTGTTAGATATTATATATACAGCGGAACCTCTCATAATCATTCGTTCCAGAATCTTACTCATTAAGCGAAACGCTAGTTTAAAAAAAAAAAAATTGTTTTGACTGGCGCAGAAGTTCCAGCTTACAAGTTAATGTCGTAAAAAAGGGAATTTTCCCTGTAACTCTTTATGCTTAATGTCGCTCGTAAGGGGAGCAACTTTTTCACATTTTTTATGTTCGTTATGTGAGATTGCACTGAGTATATATATTTATATATATATATATATATATATATATATATATATATATATATATATATATATATATATATATATATATATATATATATTAATTAAAATTCTCACTTTAATTTTTGAAATGAAATTAAGTTGTATAAAAATTGGTGTGTAGATAAATTGCAACTTACGAGTTAATATTAGGTTTTTTTTCATATAAAACGAAGAGTGTCTATTTTTCGCACTGTATAATTTTTCTTTGTGTAAATAAATATTTTTGACAATTTAAATTGGGTTCGAGCACGCGCGAGTGCGTTCATCGTCTGCGTGAACGGTTTGTAAAATATTAGAATAAATCATGTGTAAAATATGGGAAGTTCAATCTCTGCACAATTTTTATCTTTACATCCAATCAATTTATGTTTTAACGATATCATTATATTATGTTTTGTAAACATCATTTGCCGTGCAAAGAAATTATAACCTTACTTCATTTAATGTCTTTTTAATTGTTGATCATTGAATGTAATTGATAAATTATCTTGTGAAGTTATAATCAACTTTTAAAAATATATTAATGAATTAATACATTTTGGTCACCGAAGAGCGAAAAGGTATCTCGTGATTCCACCTACTTTACAAATTGTTTTGTAAATATGAGTATTGTAATTGAAATGCAATTCAGTGTTTTCAATTAATTGAAATGCAATTCAGTGTTTTCATGTAATCGAAATGCAATTCAGTGTTTTCATATAATTGAAATGCAATTCAGTGTTTTCATGTAATCGAAATGCAATTCACAACATACAATGGAAATGCAATTCAGTGTTTTCATGTAATCGAAATGCAATTCAGTGTTTTCATATAATTGAAATGCAATTCAGTGTTTTCATGTAATCGAAATGCAATTCAGTGTTTTCATGTAATCGAAATGCAATTCACAACATGCAATGGAAATGCAATTCAGTGTTTTCATGTAATCGAAATGCAATTCACAACATGCAATGGAAATGCAATTCAGTGTTTTCATATAATTGAAATGCAATTCAATGTTTTCATGTAATCGAAATGCAATTCACAACATGCAATGGAAATGCAATTCAGTGTTTTCATATAATTGAATTGCAATTCAATGTTTTCATGTAATCAAAATGCAATTCACAACATGCAATGGAAATGCAATTCAGTGTTTTCATATGATTGAAATGCAATTCAGTGTTTTCATTTAATCGAAATGCAATTCACAACATGCAATGGAAATGCAATTCAGTGTTTTCATATAATTGAATTACAATTCAATGTTTTCATGTAATCAAAATGCAATTCACAACATGCAATGGAAATGCGATTCAGTGTTTTCATATAATTGAAATGCAATTCAGTGTTTTCATGTAATTGAAATGCAATTGGCAATGTTTTGGTGTAATTGAAATGTTGATCATTTGGGAATAAGTAGTCACCGAGGTTTGCGACTAGTTGGTGCTTGTAAGTAAATCTGACTAAGTTTATATATTTCGTGCGGAATACATGTTTCTTATACTTTCCTTTATGAAGATTTTGTACGCTAAGATTGATTCAGTGTCATTTGCTTTTTGTAGTCATTTTATGTTTCGTGCCATATTCAGAGATCCTATTTTTCATTTCATAGATAGTGTAAAGAATGTATCCCGCTTCTGTTCTGTTACCCACACTTATGTACTGTACATTATGCAACACCGACACGGTTTAGGTAGGAAGGAAATGTAATTCAGATTCGTACATCTGTATTTAGAAGGGTCCACAGAAAGAATACGCATAATAATATTTAAAAAGTTTTTTTTTTTTATAGTACAATATAAAAAAAAAAAACTTTCTTCCTGTGCGCCTCTCAATTTTTTCGGTAATTTTTATTAATACTGATTGAAAAGACGATCTCAGACCTAAATACAAGTTGGATTGTTTTCTATTTCCCGAGAGCGATCACTACTTACGAAGTGCACTCTTGTGTATTATACATTATACTAAGCAGTATCTACGTTCATGTCATTATTTCAATGCTTTTTATATTTACTTAATAAATATGGTTTTTGGAGCCGTGAATATTTATAGTTTTTAGGTAAGATTTTACTACTTTATAATACCTCATACAAAAAGTCTCCGTGGTTTTTTGTCACTAGATAGTGTTTATGCCTACATATCTCGCAATACTCACCCGATTGTCTCAAACCAACGTTCGCTTAAAAGATGACATTTCAGTCTACATTTTTTGGCAACATAGTTTTCTAATACGTTGTTGAAAGTTATATTGTTGTTATGTAAAGTTGTAAAAAGTTATATTGATTTGAAAATTAGTGAAATATCTGAAGGAATACGCTATGTGATGCTTTTTTACTATAAAAAGGTGAAAACCCTGCAAAAACATGGTGAAAAATTGTACAGTTGGACGAAAAGTGTACAATTAATGCTTTGAGCGACCAAAGGACCCAGGAGTGGTCCGCTCAGGAAATTTCTTTGTCAAAGATGTACCTCGCTCCGGTCAGCCAGTCAATGAAAAATTTTGCAACTGGTGGAGCAAGACCAGCACGCAAGGAAATAGTCAGGACACGTCAGGAAATAGCGGAAAAACGACATCTTCGATCTCGTATATTTCCTTTATCCTGGCGTTCCTTAGTCTGTCTCGTAGACTCTTGCCAGATATGCTTCTTAGAGTCTTCATTTCTGACACTCTAAGCGCGTTTTTGTGACAACAATTTCCACTCTACTTTCGATCCCATCCATATGTAATTGATTAAAATTGATTTTTAAGAAAGAAATTTTTTGTTCAAAAATGTACCGAAAAACCGCGGAGACTTTCTTTATGACCCAATATAAAAAAAATATTTGTATCGTTTAGTTTTATCACTTTTATGAAAAGGTGTAGATTCATTGTAAATGATAAAATATGTACAATTAGAAAAATATTTTTTGTAGTCGTAAATTTACCGAACAATTTAAATAATTTGTTTAAAAAAATATTTATAGGTGTAATTTTGTTACGCTTATTGCGCCTTGCCAAAAATAGTGGTAGCGGTTCGAAGTCATGTTTCACAACAATAATGAAATATCAAGTTTTTTTAAAAGCGTCTCAACTTGATATGAAACATGTTTATGGAAGTCTGAGCATCCCAGGGCTTACGACCTGACATTTGCCTGGCTTAAGCGATCACTTATACACTTGTGTAATGCTCACCGTTCTGCCCGTTATTGAACATCCATTTTGCACTATTTCTTGAAACTTGTATTTATGCAATGATCTTAGATCCTACCTGATACATTCATGAACTGTTGCGCTGTCAGTTGAGTAATTTGAATATACATGTTTCGTATCAAGTTGAGACACTTTTAAAAAATCTCATCCGTAGAGTGAATAATCCAGTGTCCCATATAATAAATAACATTAATATGTACAAAATTTTGTGTGTCCAAATACTTGTTCACAGATCTGGATTATCGCCAATTCGGAGTTATTGTGTACATTATTTTTGACATCTCAACATGGATGAAGAAGAATATGGAAGTCTGTGCATTTACAGGGCTTACGACCGTCATAGGCTGGTTTAAGTACCAGTTTAAGGGCTTACAACCTGGTTTAAGTGATTACTTTACACACTGGTGTATGTTACATGTGTGTAAAATGATCACCCTGTAAATGCCCAGACTTCCATATTCTTCTTCATTTATTTTCAGATGACAAAAATAATCTACAATATTAATATTGTTAAATATCAAGTTATTCAGATCACACTAAATATTAATTCTGAATTCTTCGATGACATGTTTCCCGCAAAGTGCCACTATTGACGAAAGGTTCCATTTTATATATTATTGATATACTGTTAAATTGACTTCCACAGGACATGTTCTTGTGTGTAATTGTTATACAGGGTGGCGCAAAATTAACCCTATCGGAAGATGTTATAAGTTTCGCAAACGGCGCCGTACGTCAATCATATTTTATATTTGCGAACTAGACAGCTGCAGTATACAGAAAAATTAAGGGTGGCGCAAAATTAATCATCCAAATTTGTTTTTGAATAACTTTTTTACTAAATAAATCATATATATTTTCAGTGATAGAAATCTTCATTTGGACCTTTGCAATTTTTTTCTTTTGAGTAGAAAAGATGATATCCGTCATGTGGCTGCCGGCCAGTGTCGATACACATTTGTGCCCGTTTTATCAAACTGTTTTTACACTGCAGCTGTCTAGTTCACGAATGTCAAATATGATTGACGTACGACGTCATTTGCGAAAATTATAACATCTTTCAATGGGGTGATTAATTTTATGCCATTTTGTATATTTATATATGTATATATATATATATATATATATATATATATATATATATATATATATATATATATATATATATATATATATATATATATATATATATATATATATATATATATATATATATATATATATATATATATATATATATATATATATATATATATATATATATATATATATATATATATATATATATATATATATATATATATATATATATATATATATATATATATATATATATATATATATATATATATATATATATATATATATATATATATATATATATATATATATATATATATATATATATATATATACATATATATATTTGAATTTGTTTGTAATAGTTATAATAAAGCGCAGCAAGTATTTTATGTCCAAATTGTTAGTTATTGTCATTAAATTTTCAATAAAAGATAACGCACATTTGTACATAATATTGTACTTTTAAATACTCATAATGTATTTTGAATTGTATAAATATAATTTGATTGAACCGAAATATATATTTTTTTTACTTTCCTCAAAATTTTTTACAATATTAAAATTTCGTCTAAACAATTGAAAATTGCTTTGCAAAGCGTGTGAGAAAATTTTATTTTTTTTAATTTACGTGGAAGCGCTTGTGTTCAAATTTTTGTTTAAAATTCATACAACAATTTAACCCATTGCACCACTAATAAAGGTGACATAATTTGTTCATCTTCTTCATTCTTCCATTCTTAATACCCAATGGTGCATAGGGCACTGCGTCATATCAATGCAATGTTATCTTGATCGCTAAGATATGAAGGAAAGGTGATCAGCCCTCCGCTTCAGGTACCAGTCCAGTGTAATGTTAAATAAATATTAGAATGAAAGAATCGCTTATATTAATTAGACCCCCACTGGGAATCTAACCTGCGACCTCCAGTACGGTAGCGGAGCGTGCTGACCATTACACTACGGAAGCGGACTCTTGTTCATACAACACATTTTTTTATTACAATAAAACTAAGACTAAATTACACACAAAATAAAACATTTTATTATAAAATCAGTTACCGAAATATACTTATTTGTGTCATTTTTATGAATAAAGTTTTTGTCATACAGTTTTAATGTAAAAAAATCACTTCAAAGATAAATCGGTGAATCGCCGACTTTGCGAGTCAGTGAAAAATTGACCTTGGCTGACGATTGGCTGGTTTTGTGTTGCAATGGGTTAGCACTGATAAATTTGAGAACAGTTTTGTATTCTGTTATTTTAGGAAATAAGTTTCATCAGCTCAATTCATTTTTCATATATTTTACTTCATTTCAATAATACATAGATTTAATCAGATAAAACAAGTACAGAGCTGAATAAATAAACTAAAAGCAACGCATCTCTGGTAGGCTGATTTTTTTACCGTATGTATAACTTCTGGTTGTACCAGGAAAATAAAATATGTAAGATTATTTGTATAAGATATATTGATAATACATCAATTTTTTTCATCAATAAATCTTTTGAAAACAATAATTTTGGTCTCGTTTATTTATAATTACCAATGCTGAAGTCTTTTAAAGGGCCTAAGTAACCATCACGCCACTTCTCCGCAGGGGTAGGCAGGGAGAATAGAACTCCACACCACTCAGGTCTTTGCAAACATTCTTCGCCTCTTTCACATTCACGCACCTCACACACAAGCGCCGATTATTTCGACTCTTGACCAGACCGACTTCAAGTATTTGAATACCTGATCATGCCAAGGTTTCCTCTGTCTTCTTGTGCTTCTTTTTCCAATTACATTCGCCTCATAAATTTGTTTTACTATTTTTTCATCATTTTTGTCTGCCTCCGTAGTGTAATGGTCAGCACGCTCGGCTACCGTTCTGTAGGTCCCGGGTTCGATTCCCAGGGGGGTTCAAATAAATATAAGTGATTTTCCACTGTAATATTTATTCAATATTTCCCTGGACTGGTACCTGAAGCGGAGGGCTGATCACCTTTCCTTCATGTGTAAAAACGATCAAGATAACACTGCGTTATATAACGCAGTGCCCTATCCACCATTTGGGTGCGGATAAGGGTTTTATTATTATATTATTATTATTTTTTCATCACTCACTCATTCCACATCACATCTCGACACACTTTTCTTAATTTTATCGATAATGTTCATCTCAGCCTTGCATTCTTTGTTTATTTTACCGTTCCATCATCTATCATACATAACGTGACCATTTATTGTTGTCCTCAAAACGGGACATCTACCAATTTTTACATAATAGTATGTACATATATTCAAGAAAACATATTTTTTCATAGTTTTTAAGTATTAATAAAAAGAAAAATAATGTTGATAAAGGAAATAAGAGCAATAAATAATATAAATATGAAAAAATTAGGTTGTTCGTCTAAAAACAGGACGTATGGTCACATTCGTCTAAGGCAAGGGTGGCCAACAGTGGTGTAGTCGGGTCGGAGTGCACCGGAGCAGCACTGGCACTTTTTTATCTGAGCGGAGCAGCACTCCGGTCTGGTCAGGAATATATATTTTAAATTTTCTTGAATGTTTTCCGCAGATACTTTGTGGCACAATTTATAATATCATCATAAAATTAATTAACTTTGTTTTCACCACTTTTTTTAATAATACAATTCAACCTACCGGTTTCAACAATACATTGTCATTATCAAACTTCGACACACATGTCGCTCACTCCTTTCAAGAACGTCATAAATCAAAAAACTTGATTTTTCAGGAGAACGTTTTTAAAGTTTAAAAATATAATACAATTTATTAAAAATAAATATCAAGCCACTTATTGATCTTTTTACTGTGCAACAGATATTTTTAGGTAAAACCTGAAGGTTTTTTCTCCATTTGAAAAATATTTAGTTTATTTAAATAAAATAATTAAACCATACCTTTTCTTCAAAATGCAAAAACAACACTTTCTACCCTGTAGCGGGTAAATATTAAGTTAAAAATATGCCGCTTTTGCTGGGATATAGTACATTTTTTTGGCATTCCGAAAATATGCACAACTCAAAATTAACGATTTTCGATATATGACGTTCTTGAAAGGAGTGAGCGATGTGTGTGGAAGTTTTTGGTGAGAGTATTTTAATGTTTTTGATTTAAAATAAACCCTGATGATGACAATGTATTGTTGAAACCGGTAGGTTAAATTGTATAAATAAAAAAAAAGTGGTGAACACAAAGTTAATTAATTTTATGAAAATATTATACAAAAATTTAAGAAATAAAATTTGGGAACATGAGAGATCCACCGCGCACTTGAACGCTGGAAAAAGATTGGATATGGCTAAACATCAAACATTAGAGAGAATTTTAGATTAATTTAATGATGTTGAAGTATATATGCAATAGAAGAGATAATCAAAAGATATCCCCCTCACTTCACCATAGGGGTGGCAGTGCGCTCCGGTACTTTTTTTATTTAGGACTACACCACTGGTGGCCAACCTGTGGGCCGAGCATATGCACATATTTTTTTCTTTTAGTGTACATAAAACAACATTCCATCATGCGTAGTTTGTATCATATCCCATATATGGAAGTATCTCAGTACTTTGATTCAATTATAGCAGTGGTTCTTAACCTGGGTTCGATCGAACCCCAGGGGTTCGGTGAGTCAGTCTCCAGGATTCGGCGGAGCTCAAAACACACACCCAACTTATTGTACGATATTATGAAAAGTGATACAACGTACAATATATTCATTTATCCAATAGATCTATTAGTATATTATTTGAAAGGAATATATCAATCTAGCAATAGCAATTTATCCAATTAAGGGTTCGGTGAACGCGGATATGAAACTAGTGGGGTTCGGTACCTCCAACATGGTTAAGAACCAGTGAACTATAGTAACAATTTATATTCGAGTTAACAAACAATCACAATGTTAAGCTGATTTTGAAAAGCCAAGACTCTAATTCCATAAGACAACTCATATGGAAGTGAAGAAGAAACCGGAGCCACATGTAAAGTAAAGTAAGTAAGATCATTTGATGGATGTTTTTTCTAGCTAAAAAAAATGTTTTATTTTAATCTTGATTATCCCGCACTAAATTATCCCTCCTGTTCCAGGAGGAACAGGAGGGATAATCTAGTGCGGGCCAATCAGGAACTTCTCAGCATTTGCTCATTTCTGGAAGGAAACCACGTAAAACTCCTCAGGAGAAGGCGGACTGTTGATTATCGTCAACAGACCTTCCGTTCCACTAGAAGAGGGTCCCGCATTTTGTGTCCTAGCTTGGTTTATGGTACCAATGTCCTTCACTATTTTTATCATGATACTACCTCTCGTGAGAGTTTCTTATGAACTATCAGGGATTTGATGTCGGTTATGTCCTCACCCAGGCTCCTGCGACGCGCCTACAGCTGTTGTCTTAGGAAGCTGAAATGGAGGCAAAGCATGTGAGGGACATCTTGAGGTGTCTCATCATCGTGTATACACATACAGCTGTCGATCTCAGAAAGCTTGAAACGATGCAGGGTAGCTCATGAACCCACTGGATTAGAATAGGATAGTTCTGTCATTCCAGATAACACAGGGAGGGAGCCTCCCTGTGTTATCACATGTATATTAAAACATCCAGAAGGCTCTTAGAAAAATTAAGCTCTACACAATAAGAACGGGAAAGAAATTTCTATCTGTTCGGTTGATTGATGCTTAAGGACGAGAAGGGTATTTTTACCTTCTGCGTCGGCCTGCTTTCAAAGGCAGAAAAGAAGGAATTATTTCATGTTTTCAGATAAATATTATGTACCAATATCTTTGTTAGGGTCTAAACTATATGTAAACAATTATCAAATCTCTTCACCAGGGGTCCGCAGGCGTAAAAGAACACCCGTCCGAAATGTGTTGATAGACATTCCAGAAGAGTTATCTGTATTGTGGCATAGTAATGAAAGACTTTCAGGGCAAATTCAGGGGCAGAATAAATGTCAAAACTTGATGTAATCTGTGGTTGGTACACAACAATAACTAGAAAGCATATTTTTATCAACAATTTGTGAAGAATCTTACATACGTTTCTTAAAGGTCTCTCCTAAATAAAAAGTTTACTCAACTCAACCATAGATGTTGCCTAGAACTCACATGTGAAAGAATGTGTCAAAGGATATACAGTGAAACCTCTATCTATCGTTCCTCGAATAATCGTTTTCCCGGATGTGTCGTTTATTTCTTCTACCCCGAATTCATTTCATACAAAAATAGATCGCATCCATCGTTTCTATCCAACATTTTACCGCATTCATCGTTTGAATTACGCTACATATTTGATATAATTTGTCTGTTTTTTTAACATTTTCTCAAATTTGTTATATTCGACGACAATATTTCAACGTGTGGGAAGAGAAGCTTCAGCTTTCAGCAGAAAAGGTCTGAAGATCTTTGGGTTCTGTTCAACTTTGTATTTTTTTTTTATTAATACATTTATTTACATCTAAAACTTGTATTCTTAAAATTTCAACCTACCAATGGTTATGCAATTCGGAGGACGGTATCTTTACTCGATTGTATATCCTTCTTTATCCCGCATTCATTGTTTTCCCGCATTCATAGTTTATTTCACTAGGTCCCTTAAAAAACGATAGATAGAGGTTTCACTGTATATGCAAATTCCGAAATTTGAGTGATGTGGTCGGCGATCATGGGTTCAATCCAGTCTATGTCCTAAGCCCTGTAAATGCCCAGACTTCCATATTCTTCTTCATCTGTGTTAAGATGTCATCGTGTTGGCCATAAGCTCCACCTAGGGAGCAAATTTGGATAGAAGAAGAATATTGTTTTGTTACCCACTTCTCTGCTAAATCAATAAATATAATTTGGAAAGCAGGTTAATGGATTGGATAAATAATAAAACAAATTTTATGAAAAAATATATATTTGTTATTATTATGCATATTATAGATAAAATAATGGAATAATATACACAGAGTACACTTGATTTTAAAGAAACATTTTTACTGTATTTAGAAATAAAAAATCCAAAAAAATCTAATAAAATAATCTAATATGTATTAACAATTTTTAAAACAAATAGCATGAAATTGAAAATGTTTTAATCGGAAAATAGAAACTGAATAAAAATTCCTAGAGAATATATTTGAATACGTCATGAATATTATTGAATAATCGCTCATAAGACAACTTCTCAACAACTGTTTAACAGCTACGCACAATATATATTTTTGTAATTAAATAAGACATTCCGTACTTATTTATACAAAGGTTTTATTCGCTCCGAAATTATCACATCTGCAATATGCTTTGCATTTCTTCACATATAAATACATCCAAATAAGCTTCAAAACAGTGTTGCACTTATAGTAGTAAGGCGTTTTAGTAATCATACTTACACATAAATTATTAACTAAAAACTTAATAAATTATTTTACTATAGCCAATTTCGTATTAATTTTTATTTCAGAGCATTATATTATACCAGCAGTTCACCATCAATATAACAAACTTTAAAGGAAGTACAAACTCAATTTGTAAAAATCGAAATGTAGAATACATACAAATATAAATCGTAGCTAGAATTGCTTTCCTTAGAATTTGTACCAATGATTATTCTTTAAACGTTGCCAACTCTAGCACTGATACAAATCTAACAATTTGACAGAAAAATAAACAAAGTAACATTGAATTTTATCATGATTTTACAAACAGGAACCTGTAAAGTTTGTGGTATTGATGTATATAGCAGACCTATAATTTACCGGATGGACGGGTCTGTTTATCCACCATTGGTATATAAATTTATATTTGAAAAAAATCTAAGATGTGAGTTTAACCGGATCCACGCGGCTCGCATAACCGTATGTGTTTTAATAAAACATGCCCCATACGCGGCTGACATAACCGTATGTGTTTTTGCTTTGCTCCAAGTTTCCAACCTCAGTTCAACTTGGAGGGATTTTTTCATGGTGTGGAACTTTGGATAAAATAATACGTCAATCCTTGGCCTTATGACATCTGTTGAAATATCTGACTAATAATTTGTAATATCACAAGGATAAATAAAAGAACAGATCCCTGATTTTTCTTGCGGTCGGTAATTAGTCCGCGCCATAATCATGCCCTATATCTGTCTCACTCTTGACGCTACGCATCGCCAGTGGGTAAGAGTGACACACGATCTGGCTCTGATTTATTTATGTTACGATCTTATTTGTTTATATTACGACATATTTCAAGAATAATGTGACACAAGTGTATTATGGAGTACCAAAAAGGCACAATGAATCCCATTGAACGTTTTTGTTTAGGAAAATAAATGGTTTCTTAACTAAATACATGATAAAAGTAATCATTTTAAAAACGGCGAAATACCGCCGCGTACGGGCGTCTCTCAGGAACAAAGTTGACGCGGTTAAAAGGTTAAGCGACACATTTCTATAACAGATCATTGTGAATGTTCTAATCAAATGGCACCCGGCAAATTGGAAGTCTGCTATACAATTTACGTTTATTATTTAGACACATACATTTGTAACTTAATATAGGTACATTATACATTACGTTGAATTTTCAACAAGTTTAACAACCTAATTTACCACAGCAATAAAAATAATATATCCCATTTAATTATTACACACTATAGTTTCGTTATACATATGGCAGCTGACGATGGATTATATGTATTATATAATTCAAGTAACATGGAAATAATTATATAACTTTGTTGATTACTCATAATGTTGATCACAGATATGATTGGAAAAAGAATTTGATCACATCAAATGCTTAGAATGCATAAATATACACTTGATAAAGAAGTTTCATGCATGTTTTATCTTTTATTTCATTATCAGTTTTAATAATCTATGTATGTATAAGGTGTATAAAAGATCATTATCCAATGAGGATTAATGAGAAGTAATACTTTTTTTTTTAATATTCAACCTTTCCGGGAGTATGGACGTAAATGAACGTCGGTGCGAAATTTCCTTACAGGAGTATCGACGTTAATGAACGTTGAAGTCCGTCTGTCAGTTAGTATGATGTAACTTGTATAGCAATGACATCTGTGGATATTTGCGTGTAATTTCGTCATAATTGAAAAATATTTCCAAGAGGTGTTAACTTGTATAGCAATGACATCTATGGATATTTGTGTGTAATTTTGTCATAATTGAAAAAATTTTCCGAGGTGTTTTTAAAAATATAATTGAACATAATTTCTAACTTCATAATATAGGGTCCGCCATCTAAAGTTTTTTTTTTCAACTAGTGCTTATTTCGTGAATGGTAACACTTAGCTCATGTCTGATTTGACAGATAATTAGTTTTATCCTTCCGCTGAGCGAATATGGTTGTGTATACGCTTGAACAACGCTGGGAAATATTGCGACATTACTTTGAAAATCATGGTAATGTTGCAGAATGTGTGCGAAAATTGCGTACGGTTTTTGGAAGAAGAGAAGCACCGTCAGCTCCGTATGTTCGTTATCTTGTGAAAAAAGTGAAAGAAACTGGCATCCTCATCGATAAACCAAAGCGTGAAAAGCCAAAAACAGTGCGTACACCCGAGAATATCGATGTTGTGGCAGAAAGTGTGCGTGAAGCGCCATCAACATCAATTCACCGTCGTTCTCAACAATTGAACATTTCGGAGACATCATTGAGACGAATTTTGCATAAAGACCTTGGTATGACGCCATACAAAGTCCAATTGGTTCAGGAGTTGAAGCCAACTGACCATCCAATGCGTTTTCGCTTCGCTGAGTGGGCCTGCGATCGACTTACAGAAGATGCCGATTTTGCCAAAAAAATCATCTTTTCGGATGAAGCTCATTTTGATCTTGGCGGGTATGTAAACAAGCAAAATTGTCGTATTTGGGGCACAGAAAACCCGCACGCATACATTGAAAAGCCGGTACACCCAAAACGAGTCACTGTTTGGTGCGGATTTTGGTCCAGAGGCATAATTGGGCCATTTTTCTTTGAAAATGAGCAAGGAGTGGCCGTTACAGTCAATGGCGATCGTTATCGGGCCATGTTGAACGGATTTTTGTTCACAAAAATTGAAGAGGAGGATATTGGCAACATTTGGTTTCAACAGGACGGCGCTACGTGCCACACAGCCGAAGCTACACTCGATGTTTTGCGCCCTGTTTTTGAAGATCGCATTATCAGCCGCAGAGCTGATGTCGTTTGGCCACCTCGGAGCTGCGATTTGACACCGTTGGACTATTATTTGTGGGGTGCCCTCAAAGATAAATGTTACGCCGACAAGCCAGAGACAATTGACGCTTTAAAGGACAATATTCGTGAAGCCATTGGTGAAATACAGCTGCACACAATCGATAATGTGCTTAAAAATTGGACCGATCGTGTAGGCTACTGCATGGCCAGCCGAGGCAGCCATTTGAATGAAATTATTTTCCATTATTAACCGGAAGGATTGTACTTATAAATAAAAAAAGAAATTTGAGAAAATATTCAGTAGTTTTTTTTTTATAGCATTTTCAAAAAAAAAAAGTTATTTGGCGGACCCTTATCAATTTAAAGAAAAAAAAATTTTTCATGTAAAAAGAACCCACTCTCCAGAGAAAGTTGGACATCAATTGTTGTACTCCCGGAAAGGTTAAAAACTGTATTTACACTGTCTACAAACAATACATGTCGCACATTTGATGCAACAATGGCGTAATTACACTTTTAGAAATATTACACGAGATGCCATTCAGACGTAGCAACAGAAATGGGGCCATTTTACTCAATTCTACAATGACACTCGCGCCATCTCGCAGCATTTCACCACAAAGTCAATTCTGTCCATGTTTCTCCCTATGTAAATAGTCGTTCCGCACATTTTGACATATTTAACTTGTTTTAAAAAAAATTACGTCATTGTTGCACCAAATGAGCGATGTGTTATTGATAAATATATAAATTAAATGGGGGTCGAGAGTTAAACAGATATTGTAAAATAAATATATTATTATACCATTCATGTACCTTCATTTGATTATTGGAATACTTTAAACATGTATTAATTTGATCACTTACATTGTATTCTTTTATTTTAATGAATTAATCCACAATATTAAATATTGAAAAAATATATACATGTCTTTAACAGAGATTTAACATGGGTATGCATACTAAAAATTCAAAATTATTATCAACAGAAAAATATTAAAAAAAAACAGGCATTAATTTTTTAATAAAAATATGATATATGTATTTATTAATAAAATAAGATATGTACATAGGCTTGAAATGGAAAATTGAACAAATTAGAGTTACATATACATATTAGCAATAATCTCATAAACAGGACCCATGTTCCTGTTTAGTTCATAGTTCAGTAACCCTATCACCGTGGATTTACAGGGTAAAACTAATCGCAACATATTGTTATTTAAATCAACACAACTCAATATGGCTGCAAAAGCATTACAAATGGAGGGCTGCAGGGAATATATCGCTCTCATGAAGAACGATAATCTAACACTAGAAAAACACGCAACACTCATATATCATGGAGTTCCCATTCGTTTCAATATATCGGGACATGTCACCTTTGTTGGAAGTAGTGTCCCAGCGACCCAGAAAATGTCCCAATATTTAGTTGAAATATGGTGTATTTAATTTCCCCGAATTCCCAAAAACTTAACATAAATTCGAGCAAAAATCTTCTTCACCCAATTATTTTTTTTGGCTCCCGAAACATCTTGAAAATTGATTTAGAATTTGTTTAATAAAGTTACCCTAAAAACACTGTATTGTCACTGCTCAGACAAATGTTCTATACCTACTAACAGAGAAATAATACAGGAAAAACTGGTTAGTTCAAATAACAATAATTTAAATATGATAATTTAAAAACAATTGTTATTTTGGTCCCAAAAATACTGAGCACCTAACTTTTAATAGCGATAAACCAATTGCAGGACAAACTTATATGAAATCTTCAATATTGAAAATAAAGGATGCATTTTTTATAAAATATGTATATATACATATATTTTTTTAAATGGCGGCATTTTAGGCTGGGAGCAATTAAGTATTATAAACTCAAAAAAAAAAAATCAATGCCGTAGAACGGGGCATTGAACTTTGTTGTGTTACTTGAGCTCTGTACAAAAAAATAAATAAATCTGTATTTGGTTTACAATTCATTGATTCATTGTTCCCCTGACAGGTGACACTTATTGTCACAATACTTCGATCGATACCACGATCTAAATATTTTTTTGTACTGGGCTCAAGTAACACATCAAAGTTCAAGTTTCAAAGCCCCGTTCTAAGGTATTCTTAAACTAAAATACATATAAACCAACTAAAAAATTAAAGAAAAACAACCTACCTATTTATATAATTTTGTCAATAAGAAAAGATTTTTGTTGGTGCTTTTAAACATGAATTAACGAGTTTTTCCTGTACGTTTTTTTGAAGAAATAAAAAAAGTATACCAAATTAATATTACATATTTTATCTTGTATATCTAGTGAATACACATTGCAAATACTTTTTATACATATTGTATCTTCAGTTTCAAGTTAACACTCGTTATGTGTCATACAGATAGTATAAAATGATGCAGAGTTTTATCAGTAAACAAATGTATTATTATATTTATGTACATACAGAATACAGTGGATTCCACTTAATCCAGACCCACCCAGATCAAGATATTTGACTCAAGTAAGCGGCTGCCTCAATGAATCGTAGTGAGCATAAAATTAAACATGGGGGCACCGGTGACCTCACTTGTGTTGGACTGCAGCGCCATGGGGGGCACCAGTGACCTCAATCAAGAGCTATATTCAAGGTGCTTTAACTATGGAACCCATCGTGAAATAAAAAAATAAAATAAACTAAATACATTATATTATTAAAATACGTGAATTACGGAAAAGTTTTTTTTTGTGTGTGGGAGGCGCAGATGTTACACAAACAACATTATTTTAAAAGGCAAAACGGCAAAGTGCGTACGTTTTAAGGCAGCTAGAAAGAAACTAAACAAAAATCTTTCTCAAGAATATTTTAATACAAGTCGCTACCTTGTCGGTTGATTTTGATTGAAAGCTGTCCAACCGCATTCCCAGATCTGATACAGAAGCATCTATCTAGGCTTCCTGATAGACCTCTTGCAAAGCAATTTTTTTTTAACTAAGTTGCGAAATTTATTGAAAATGTGAAACAAAACAAAATTGTATCCCGATTTTACTGTGAATTTACATTTAAAAGCTTTCAATATCCCTGTCACTGACATCCAAAATAAATACAAGTTTGTAAATCCACCACCAAATTTTCTAGATTTATCGGTTGATTTGGAAACAAGTCGCTACCTCGTCGGTTGATTTGGAAACAAGTCGCTACCTTGTCGGTTGATTTGGAAACAAGTCACTACCTTGTCGGTCGATTTGGATACAAGTCGCTACCTTGTCGGTTGATTTGGAAACAAGTTGCTACCTTGTCGGTTGATTTAGATACAAGTCGCTACCTTGTCGGTTGATAGGTCGGGGTCGCGTCCCTCGCCTATTGTCACAAGTGTCAGTGCAGCGGCGTGAGGTGCAGCGGGGTGAAGTAGTGGCGGCAGCAGATGGCGGGCGGCGCGGGAGGCAGGTCGATGGTGCGCAGGGCACTACCGGCGGCGCCGAGGCGACCCGCCGCCGCCGTGTACTCGCGCTGCAGCGCCACCAGGTCCAGGTTCTGGCGACCAAACTCGCTGATGCCCAGGAATAACACGTCCCTGAGCCAAACAGAATTATACGCTGTGTTTTAAAGTAAAAAGGTTCATAAAAATATACAATTCAAAATTATATCCGCTGTTGATTGAGCTTTGCCAAAAATATAATAACATAAAATTTTACAACTTAACCGAATGATAAACAACATGCTTAGGGGTTAATTGAGAATTAGGCATGATGAAATGTAGAGAAAACAATCGTAGCTAAATAACTTGGTGTAGATTTGATAATATATTTTTATAAAAAGATATTTCACCAAAAAAATAAATCCTTAATCAAATTCATGCCTTTAAATTTGGGAAATGACAATAATACACATCAGCCTACATATATGTACATACAGAGAATAGTAACATTAATGTTTAGTAAACAATCCATTGCTTTAAGGATGCTACATGTGCTTTCTGCGTGAGTAAATCAAATTATGCTTTGGTGTAGTTAAAAATGAGAAGCAAATGATAAACATGTTAGGATTACAAGGAAAATATAACCTTTAATCACTAAAATTTACACTTAACTTAACACAGTGTTTGAAAATGATGCGGAATTAGAATGGTCGTAATAGCTTTTAAGAAATAGTGGTATTTACTGAGTAAAACTTTAATTAAAAAAAATAAAATAACTTTTTTTGAATATTCAAAGCATTAACTTTGTGGATCATATTGATATATAATTTAGAGAAATAAAAATACTTTGTGTTTTGATCCACTCACATTTTTATTAACCAACTAGTTTCGGCAACAACCTGTTGCCCTCTTCAGGGTTTTCAGGGCAGTCATAAATTAAACCCTGAAGAGGGCAACAGGTTATTGCCGAAACTAGTTGGTTGATAAAAATGTGAGTGGATCAAAACACAAAGTATTTTTATTTCTCGAAATAATATAAAATATCTTACCTATAAAGGGAATGAAATCTCCCGTGGGGAGAAGTAGTACTCCTCCACTGCTGCAACTTGCGCAGGCAGTCCGTCAGGTCGTTACTGCTGATCCCGTCCACAACTTGTTGCACCACCCTACGGGAACGCAACATCACGATATAATCTAACCTCCAGCATTGTAGCCAAATATGCTAACCCAGTGGCTCTTAACCTGGGTTCGATCGAACCCCAGGAGTTCGGTGAGTAAGTCTCCAGGGTTCGGCGGAGCTCAAAACACACACCCGACTTCATCATCATCATATCAGACCGTTGAGGTCCACTGCTGGACATAGGCCTCCCCATTCCGCCTCCACTCCTCCCGATCCTGCGCCGTCCCCATCCACTGTCTTCCAGCAAACTTGATGATGAAGTGATACAACATACAATATATTCATTTACCCAATAGATCTAGTATATTATTTGAAAGGAATACATCAAATATTGTGAAAAATGATTTGACATACGATATATCAATTTATCTAATAGATCTAGTATATTATTTAAAAGGAATATATCAAATATTATGAAAAATGATATGACATACGATATAGTCATTTATCTAATAGATCTAGTATATTATTTGAAAGGAATATATCAAATACATATTTTGAAAAATGATATGCCGTACGGTATATTCTTTTATCTAATAGATCTATTTGAAAGGAATATATTAATCTAGCAATATTTTTTTCCAATTAAGGGTTTGGTGAACACGCATATGAAACTGGTGGGGTTCGGTACCTCCAACATGGTTAAGAACCACTGTGCTAACCACTACATAAGGCGAACAAAATTGAAATTCATTCCCGGGGGGTCAAAAAACATCAGTGTTTTTTCACTCAATTTCAGCACCAAAATGGTTAAATTCTTAAATCACTATGAACAATGTTTCGAAATTGGATCATATATATAGAACATCCAAGAATTTGAGTAGTGTGGTTGTCCGCCTCCGTAGTGTAATGATCAGCGCGCTCGGCTACTACTCTGGAGGTCCCGGGTTCGATTCCCAGGGAAGGGTAAGTGATTTTTTCACTATAATATTTATTTAATATTACCCTGGACTGGTGCCTGAAGCGGAGGGCTGATCGCCTTTCCTTCATGTGTTAACGATCAAGATAACACTGCGTTTAGTCCGCCTCCGTAGTGTAATGGTCAGCACGCTTGGCTACTGTTCTGGAGGTCCTGGGTTCGATTCCCAAGGGGGGTAAAATAAATATAAGTGATTTTTTCATTGTAATATTCATTCAATATTACCATGGACTGGTGCCTGAAGCGGAGGGCTGATCACCTTTCCTTCACTTGTAAACGATCAAGATAACACTGCGTTTATTTGACACAGTGCCCTATGCACCATTGGGGTGCGGAGAAGGGTTTGAAGAGAAGAAGAAGAAGAGAGGTTGTCAATAATGGGTAGAATTTGTGAATGTTACACGTGTGTAAAGTGATCACTAAAACCAGCCTATGACGGAATTATTGGTACAAATTATAATGAAAAGGCAGGCAGGCACCTGTGCGGGGAGGTGGTGGTGTGGTCGGTGAGCAGCGCGGACACGAGGCTGGAGGGGGCGGGGGCGGGCCTCCAGAGCGCGCGCAGGGCGGGACCGAGCTCCCCGTGCAGCCGAGGGTTGTCCCAGAGGCACTGGATGCCCACCTCACCTGCAACAGTATCTGCAATGCAACATTACCGACATACAGAGGAGGTTATGTTTTAATCTTCTTTCTTCTTTTTTTTTTTTAATATAGAATGGCGTTGCATATGAAATACATTGCTTTTGCCAATGTCAAATTAATTGAATATTGTTACTTAATTAAAAAATATGATAAGACTGATTATTAAACTATAAATTTATTCCATTCAATTTTAAAAAAACAACTAAAAGTCTGTACATAATTGGGTTCCTGCTCGCCAGGATGAGATGGATATCTGTAGGGAGGGGAATAAGCGGGGCCAGAGTTTAAAAAAATGTTGGCATTTGGTCATTTATTGGGCAAACAAAGAATATGTGGTTAAGGTCTTCCTCTTCAAAACGACACTCGCAAATGGGGGAGTCAAAGACACCAATCCTCGCAAGGTGCTCTCTCGTGCAGCAATGTCCCATCCTCATTCGACAAATGGTGGATGTATCTTTCTTGTTCATCGAAATTTTCCTAAACCAAAGACGGGATGGGACAGTAGGCTGAATCTTCTTTCTTGCTTAGATTGGAATTAACCTATTGCGACACAAAGCCAGCAAATCGACGGCATGACAATAACTTTTTTCATAAAAATGACATAAATAAGTATAAATCGGTTAAATCAGTATATCTAGCTTATGAACAATAACAACAATTATGCTTTTATATTTTACCATTTTTATTTTGTGTGGAGGCGGACATGGGCAGTATTACATTTACACAAAAATTTCTTTTGCCTTTGAATATGGAAAATATCTTATATTGTTTGCGGGACACACTTACCCCATTGCAACACAAAGGCGGCGAATCGCCGGCCAAGGTCAATTTGTCACTGACTCACAAAGCTGGCGATTCGCCAGTTTGTCTCTGAAGTGATTTTTTTACATTAAAACATTACAAGTATATTTCGGTTAAATCAGTATATCTAGCTTATGAACAACAACAAAAATTATGCATTTATGTTTTACCATTTTTATTTTGTGTGTGTAAAAATTATGCTTTTAAGTTTTACCATTTTTTTATGTTATTGTAGTAAAAAAATGTGTGAACATTAAATAGTGTGTTGTATGAACAAATTTTGTCATTTACAATATTACAATTAATGTTGTAAATGAATTATCTGGTCAAATTATAAGCTTAATAATAAAAATGAAAATGGTATTTTCTGGTGTTTCTCATGTGTGTGATTATAATCCAGGATTCGGACCTCACATACTAATATAAGAGTTTCTGCTTAGTAAAAAGCTTCTTTACATCTCACCAATAGATGTCTCTAGTGAAGTTCTAGTGATTTAAGAACAAGGTTTCTAAATTGGTTCATATATATATAGATCTTCCAAGAATTTGAGTAGTATGGTTGTCAATAATGGGTAGAATTGGTGAATGTTACATGTGTGTAAAGTGATCACTTCAACCAGCCTATGACGGTCGTCAGCCCCGTAAATGCCCAGACTTCCATATTCTTCTTCATCTTTGAGGAGATGTTAAAAAATAAATTTTGTCATCTTTATTAGTGGTGCAATGGGATAATATCAGTAAACCCATATCTGCAACATGTTTTTGATGAGTTGATATTTTTATTTTTATTTCAAAGGCATACGTAGATTATCTACCAAAATCGAAAATTGAGTTATTGGTGCCAAAATAAATTTAACGTATTAACACATTTTTTACGGGAAACGCTTAAAAGCGTATTTTACGTACTGTTGGTAGAGAGCGGTAGACGCTTATAAGCGTTCTATTTGCTTACTTTTGGTAAAGCGCGAAAGACGCCAAAACATTGTACAAATTGGAATTGGGTTTGTGGTAACAGTGTCGGGATTGATGAAAAAAAGAACCCTGACAACAATATGCTAAGTTAGATTCTAAAATAATACTGTTATGAAACTGAAAGATTTTTAATGATATCAAAACACAGATGACGTCTATTGAGATGGGAATTTGGAAGTCTGGATATTTACAGAGCTTATGACTTATCATTGACTGGTTCAAGTGATTAATTTGTACACTGTTTAATATTCACCACAAACAACTTAAAGTGCATGTAAAGCATAATTTATGAAGGTGTAAGTGTGTGAATAGTGCTATGGTATTGGTGCATAGTGTTGTTTGCATGCTGGTATAACATTTTCTTGAAATCTCTCATCATAAAGCTAATTTTTCATAGTATTTACCTTCGTTGAGATCTTCTCTGGATATTTCCTTGGAGAGGTGATTGTTATTAAGGATCTCTATAGATTGGCCGCAGCGAGACTGGAACTGCTTCTTATAGCGAGGGTTGAGCAATTCAGAGAGGTGACTTGTTATGTTCACCCTCTCAAACGCCCAGATTAGGTTCCAGTATATGATGGGATGTTCGTCTATAAACCTGGGGTCGGTTAAGCACGAATCTCCATCATGCGCTGGAAATAAAAGTGGACATACAATAAAAAAATCTCTTTGTAGCGAATACCGAAGTAACAAAATATCCAGTATAACGAATCTGCAATTCATCCCCGGTAAAAACCAAAATTCAATGTAGCGAAGCCGATATCGGGATAGCGAAGTTTTTTTTCAAAATTTGAAAAAAAAAAATTAACAAAAAATAAAAACATATTTCAACTTGCGTTTTAATTCACTTTTCTTTTATTGCTTATAAATTAATTTTTTTCCAATAAAGTCTCACAATTTGAAAATCATAGTTTCATTTCTCTCATGTCCTGTACTAGGTAGGTACCTATATTGTATTGATCACTGGCCGGAAGATCGAGTGTAGTGTAACAGCAATTTAACGTAAGTGGGTACATATAATATGGCGATAAAATAAATTTAAAATGTGTCAAATCCTATACATCCAATGTAACGAATTTTCACTATAGCGAAATATTTTTTTAGTCCCGTGAAGTTCGTAATACCAAGATTATGACCTGTAGTAGAAGACCCTAACAAAGAGATTGGTACATAATATTCATATGAAAACATTAAATGTGTAATTCTTATTTTCTGACTTCGAAATGACGCCGGTGCAGGAGGTAAAAATACCCTCCCCATCCTTAACCTCTAAGCTGCTCAATTACGAGTGTCAAACTTTCCGTCCCGTGCTGGATTATTTTACATTATAATATTTTTGACAAAAAAAAACACATTTTGCCTATTTTTTGTAGTGAAACTTTCGGAAGTCGTTCGGATAAATATCCATTAGAGATGTTCACAGTACACAATTCACTTTACTTATTATGTTTTTATAGTGTATTTACACAAAAATATTAACATTTACGGACTCGCGGCAGAAAATTTGGCGGCCGTATAGAAGACGCGGCTGTCGTAAAGTCTATTTGTCGCGTGCGCGCAGTTTTTTTTAAACGCGTTTTATTAAAAAATAAATGTAAATTAAAATGAAATTTAGAATAAATATTTTAAATAAATGTTTATATCAAAAAACGGACATGATTAATATTTTGAAATTGTGTGAAAATTTTCAAAGCAGAGATCAGAACAAAAATGTATTTTGCATGTGGGACATCAAAATTGTGTGACTTTATTCCTTTTCTCGCGTTTTGGTAATGGTCACTTTCACCATTTTTGCTTTCAGAATCGTTGTTTATTCGTCATTGCCATATAAATTTTAATTAGGTAGAGACGTATTTATAACGATAAAAGTTATAACTAAAAAAAATGCTTCCAGTATTCGAAGCATCGCACGATAATAAAAAATAAAAATAAATGTTAAATAATATCACAAAACACCGTGTTACACAATCACTTGTAAGTTAATTATAATATCCTTCTCATTCTACACAGTTAAGCATCGATTGACCGGGTTGAAATACCTTTCCCGTCTGAAGTGTGTTAATTTGAAATATTTCTAGAATATTGATCCCTTTGATTAGGAATTTTTACTGTATTAAGATTAGAAAATAAATAAATATGCTTACCTAAAATAGATTCGAGTTCTTTTCTTAATACTAATGGATTTAAGTACGGGACGCTCATAGTTTCTGGAGTTTTCTCCTCTCTTCGCAAGACCTGAGAAAAAATAAAATGTAAAAATAAGAATCTAACAAATACAAACAAACAAGAATGGAAAAGAAAACACAAATTTGATATGAAGTTGTTGATTACTGTCAATTTTGGTGAAGTTTGTATTTTAATTTATATAACAATTCTTTAGTTTATGTATTAATTTTAAATCAAACACAGATTTTTAGAGTCTACTAAGTTGTATTTTATTAACAAAAACACATAAAAAATTAATAATTGTCTAGGCGAAACAATTGTCACAATATTAATTTTTTCTGTTTTTGTTAATAAAATACAACTTAGTAGTCTCAAAAAATCTGTGTTTGATTTCAAATTAATGCATAAATTAAAATGGAGTTCTACAAATTAAAAGCCAAATCAATTAACAATTCTTTAGGTTATAACCCTTGCATACAGTACTATTTTTTCCTACAGTATTTTTCTGCCATTATAGTTTCAGGATCATAGCATCCTGAGGATGTCTCCTGTTTCGGTGGCTAAAATGTTGGGAGGATGTAATAAGTTTAGGCAAGGAAACCTCCAAAAATATGTGTTCAATATTTAATAGTGATCATGATAATCCAAGTTCATATATTTTATTCAATGTTAGTAAGTAGTGACTTGATGGCACATTATCGTCATTGAAATCTAAAAAAAAATAATGTTTTGTTTACTGTAAGATGTAAATATATATATGATGTAAATAAAGCGTAAATAACAGTTTGTATTAGTTGTAATATAAGCTAACTAAAGAAATAAAAAAATAAAAAATATTTTTTTTAAATCCTGGCATTAATGCAACCCCAAAGAAAAAAAGACGGGTTCAAATTATTCGGGTGTTACTGAAAATTAGTTGAATAAATTAAATTAAATTAGAGATAGACAAGTACCATAGATATAATAATTTTTGCATTAAACACAAAAAATGATTTTTTTTTAAAATAATCTGGATTAATATTCTTCATATCAAACCCTTATTTGCACCCCATTGGTGCATAGGGCACTGTATCATATAAAAGCAGTGTTATCTTGATCGTAAACAAATGAAGGAAAAAACCCAGGTACCAGTCCAGGGTAATATTGAATAAATAATAGAGTGAAAAATCACATATATTTATTTGACCCCACCCCTTGGGAATCGAACCCGGGAACTCCAGTACGTTAGCCAAGCGTGCTGATTATTACAGTAGAGAGGTGGACGAATATTGACTAATAATATGTACCAGGATTAATATTTTACACCAAAAATATTTCAATATAATTTTGAAGAAAGGTCAAATTTTGAGTTGTCAATAAGGTGAAACGTTGGGTAATATATCCAAAATTAAACAAGGTTTATTTAGTTGAGTTCTACATTTATTTATGTATATTTTAATACGTGACGCGTTTCGTCTTCTTAGGACATTATCAAACACTAACAGTCAGTGTTTGATAATGTCCTAAGAAGACGAAACGCGTCACGTATTAAAATATACATAAATAAATGTAGAACTCAACCAAATAAACCTTGTTTAATATTGGATATATTACCCGACAATTCAATATGGAGTTCTACCAACTGTATGCAGTTACAATAAATAGGTAAAATGTACCGTCACTGAGAGAAGCGGCACGGTGTGCTTGGAGCACGCTCCGCAGCGAGTGTTGAGGTTGGAGTCCTCCGCACTCCATCCGCCCATGATCTCCTCGTCGTACAGCAGCGCCAGGCAGTTGTGGCACTGGGAGCACGAGGTCATCAGGACTCGCACGCAGAACTTGGAGTCGGGCCGCTCCTGCGAAAAAACACATCATTTAGATTTTTAACTAAAAATAATTTATAATAATAGACACTCACACAGGCACTGGAAAACCGAATAGAGGCGTTTGAAATGGATCTCTATCGCAAGATCCTGCGAGTTTCATGGCGTGATCGGGTCACCAAACTATCCTCCGACGGATGAATACCAATAAGGAAATCCTACCAACCATCAAGCAGAGAAAGCTGGTGTACTTCGGAATGAAATGAAAAATATCGTCTTCTCCACCTAATCATACAAGGAAAGATTGAGGGGCGAAGAACTCGAAGGACATCATGGCTGAAAAACCTACGACAATGGTTTGGCAGAAGCACCAAATCTCTGTTCTGAGCTACAGCATCAAAATTGAAGATAGCCATGATGATCGCCGATCTTTGTTAGAAGTGGCACAGAAAGAAGAAGAAGATATGTTATAAAGCACATCCACCATAATTATTTTAATTTTTTTTAAATGGAATAACCCGCAAAGCGTCTATTTTAGATGCTTATATGCAGGTAGGAAAGTAAGGATAGTGAAGATAAATGTGAAAAATACATCACAAACACCCAGACCAATTGAAAATAAATCTTTCTTGAATTCATAATGCAATTGGCGGGAATCTAACCCGCGACGCCAGTTTCGCAGTTGAGCGTCTACCCAACTACGCCACGGCTCCTGTCATATAGCTATTGTTAGCGACGTCATCTTTTATATATAGTAAACCCCCAATTACGTTGAGATAGGTACCGTGTTATCGGAGGCGACATTAAAAGGGGTTAATGTTTTTAACTGACCCCACATAAAGTTTCCTACGATAACGCGGTACCTATCTAGACTTTATAGGTAGGTTTACTGTATATAACAGTCGTCCTGAAAAGGACTTTTCTATAATGTAAATGTAATTTGGTAAGGTAATGCTACCCTTTTAATAAAGAAATAGTTTCACTTTCAGGGTCGGCCACGTTAATGTTCATGATTGTAATGTAATAATATGTAAATACGTAAATAATACTATGAAAAAATCCGCCGAGACCCTCCAGTACCTTCGTCCACGGGTGTTGCGGCCCGATTACCGCTTGAAAGCGCTACACAAAGATTATATACGCACTATACTAGTAAGTACTTACGCCGTGGCGTGCGGTCCGAGCGTGTTAGGGTGGGAGTAAAGAAGGGACCACCCCCTGTGCAGTTTATAGTCTTGTGCAGACATAGACGCCTCTTACAGCTATTTTATTGTAATTTGATATATGTATGTAGTTACCGATTGCGTTATTGGAGGATAGAGATTATCAGGAAGGTTTGAAGGGAGCCAGTCTGCTTCACTCGGAGCGCCACTTCCACCTAGAAAAAAACCCAATAACATTGCTTCATAATCAGTTTTTTAATACAGTGGAACTCGGTTATAATGGCCTCGACTGTTCTGTCAATTCGGATAAAATGTCACATTTTAGCTTCTTCTCCTTCTTATTCTTCATTGCTGAGCGTTGTGACCCTTGCAGAAGCAATGACTCTTCTCCAGTTATCCCTTGACTCCGCTGCACGTAGCGCTCTAACCACTGCGGTGCCTGCTGCTGCCTTAATTTGATCGATCCATTGTGTGGGGATCTTCCTCTCCCTCTCTTTCCTTCCAGGCTACCGATCACAATTAGTCGTTCCAGGATATCCTCGTTGCCACGCGCAACGTGTCCAAAGAACTGGAGAATCCATACTAATCCACATTTTAGCAAGTCCGGCCAAACTGTATGTTTTACCGCTATCAAAAACCTGGTTTTATCGTCGATGAATATTAGCGAAGATTTCGTTGCAACTAAATAATTTGCCTATTGCTACAATTAGCTATGAAAGCTGCCCAAACACTTTCTCATTTTTTCCATTTTCGAGAGACATCTGCTGCCACACTTGAAGCAGTACAGTATTTACAGAGAACTACAGAAAAACTATTTTTTCCTAGTAGTGTCTACAAAAAATTACAGACTTCTTTCGACAAAAGGTGTATTCTGAACATGAGTTTCATTTAACTGTACTTTTACTTTTTGTGTATTAGCTTTAGTATTTCTAGTTTAACGAAATGTAGTCTGTATCAAGATCAACGCAATGTCAATGAAACACATATTAACCCGTTTGGAGGATTGATGCTTAAGGACAAAAAAAACCCCAGCATTAAGCGGTTGAATATCACATCGCTCACTCCTTTCAACAATGTCATATATCAAAAATTGTCATTTTTCAGTTGTGCATGTTTTCGGAATGCCCAGAAAATGTACTATATCCCAGCAAAAGCGCCATACTTTTAACTTAATATTTACCCGCTACAGGGCAGAAAGTGTTGTATTTTAATTTTGAAGAAAAGGTTTTGTTTAATTATTTTTTTAAATATATTAAATATTTTTCAAATCGAGAAAAAACATCCAGGTTTTACCCAAAAAGATCTGTTGCAAAGTAAAAAATTCAATATGTGGCTTGATATTTATTTTTAATACACTTTATTATATTTTTAAACTTTAAAAACGATCTCCTGAAAAATCTAGTTTTTTGATATATGACGTTGTTGAAAGGAGTGAGCGACATGTATGTTAGGTTTTACCATCGATGTTAAGTGATCCGGAGCCCTCCCTTTCGGATGATTCTTCCTCTAGCGTATCCCTGTCCCCAACGTTGGTCCCGCGTGTCCCGCCCTTCACAGGGGTGGAGTTGGCGGAGATGGCCTCCTTGATCTCGTCAAACTTCTTGGCGACGCTCGTGGCCGCGTACTTCAGGCTGCTGATGCCCCCCTGGATCAGCTCGTTAGACTTCTTGCCGGTGATGCCCCCGGGACTGGGAATCAAAACATTTCATTCAAAATAGCATAGAAGAAATATGAAAAGAATACTTAGACGAAATTACTATTATTTATTATATGGGACACTGGATTATTCACTCTACGGATGGGATGTCAATTTTCTATGTGTGTCTCAACTTGATATGAAACATGTATATGGTATAAGTCTGAGCATCCCAGGGCTTACGACCTGGCATTTGCCTGGCTTAAGTGATCACTTATACACTTGTGTAACATTCACCATTCTGGCCATTATTGAACATCCATATTGCACTAATTCTTGAAACTTGTATCTATGATCGTAGATCCTACCGCACAGCGGTAACGTTTTCAAGACATTCATGAATTATGGTATTTAGAATATTTAAATAAAAGTACCAACTATTCAGCTCCAAATCAACATGTCATCGCCATCTATAAATATTTTATTATGATTTTTAATAATATAATCTAAATATTATTGATATATTAAAAATACATTCAAATATATTGAGGAATAGTAAAATTATCCAGAAAATGATTGGCGTTGAGTTCAGGAAATTTAGTAAAATATTTCAAAATGTATACAAATGACACAAAATATACTTTGATAAATAATAAAACATTTTTAAGGTGACTATAATATGTTCATGAATGAGTTCATCTGAATGAAGAAAATGTAATGATTAATTGTTAAAGTATTATTTTATTAGAAATCTAATGTAAAATTATTTGACAGATTTTCAAAAATTAAATAAAATACTAAAAAGAAATTCGGTAGCATGAAAATATTAAAAATACTAAACAATATATTGCAAATCATTAGTGATACTTCAATATGTCATATCCAAATGGGTAATTTTTAGTAAAACAAATTTTTTCATGGTAAAAAAAAATAACACCTATATTTATTTAAGGAAAATAATATTGTTTAATCGGATTTTTTACTCACTAAAAGACAACGATAATTTGTTTGTAGGTAGGACTGACAATTCTGAGTACTACGATGCAATATTACAAAAATGCAGTTTTGGCATACGACATATTGAAGTATCAAAGACGATATCATGAAAACCATCAGCACAGATTTGGTTTGAAAGCAAAGATCATGCAAACGGGATGAACAATCATCGTGGCTATTCAACTGAAAATAGTAAAAATAAAATATAATAAAGATACGACCTGTCACTAGCTAGTTTAAGTGATCACTTTAGGAAAGAATAGTAAATGTTGCAAGTGACAGTAAAATTTTATTTTCTTCAGAATAAACTTCATAGGCGACATCTAGGTTTAAATTAACAAAAATCTTCGTTAACATATTGTTTACGGTGTGCACATATTTGTGCATTTCAGAAACTTCATATTGCGGCAGTGTGCACATATTTGTGCGTTTCAGAAACCTTAAGTTGTAACGGTATACACATTTTTGTGCATTTTGGTTACCTTCAACTATACAAAAAACACATCTTAAATATGTAATTTCTTGATGGGTTTGCTTTTTTTTTTTTTAAGAGAAATATTTGTGTTTTTATTATTTTCACAAATACTTCAATTTTATACTATTTCTGTGAGCCTAAGCGGCTCATTATTAGAAATAGGTATCAAATTGTGGTAGAGTGGGTTCGAACCGAGAAACTCTAACTTAAGAGTCCGCGAAACTAACCACGGGACCACAACCCGACACTGTGCTTTGCTGTGTAGCGGATAGATGTCACTATATTACAAAAATATTATATATTATTTTCTGTCATAATTCTTTCAATGTGATCTAATATAGCCCGCGTCAAATTACATTGATTTAATAAAGTGACTAGTGTATGTCCCATGTGTCGATTGTTTTATTTGCATGTTTATTTGCCATTGCAGATTATCTATCCAACATAGAGAATATTTCCGAACACCCTGTGTTGTTTTTGATGACTTACCTAAAGTTGGTGATGGCATTCTCAATAATTTGTTTGGACAACTTCATGTCGGCCTTTCTCAGTGACAGACGGCCCGGCGAATAACGGCTACAAAACATCAATATGACAACACCAATTTGAAAAAAAGAAAAATATGAAATTAAAAAAAAAAAATCTGAAAAAATGAAAAACGGAAAGCAGTCATCCACGTTCCATACGTCAACAGCAAAAATGCGTGTTAAAACAGCGAAAGCGTTTTAATCTACAAAATAAAATTTGGATATTGCATTTTTTCAATTAAGCATTATTTTGATTGTAAATTTCATAGTGGCAAAGTGAAAAAAATTCAGGCGACTTTTAAATTTTACAAAAAATTAACATGCATATGATGGTAAGGCATATTCTGACAATCTGTTTTTACTTCAGTCACAAATTAGGTTGATAAAACTGACTTTTTTGCAATAGTAAAAATTGGTAGTACAATAAAATTTATTATTTTGAAAAATATTCAATCAATTATTTAGTGTATTCTTATGATATACAAGAATATAATAATATTCAACAATTATTTCAAAGTAAGATTAAGTGCCCTGTATTTTAAAATGGAAATCAAGTTATGACAGGGTGGGAATCGAACCCCGGGCCTGACTTGTGGCATAGAAAACTACTCGGTGAATATAAATTCATATTTAAAGATAATGATTTTAAAAATATAGACCAAAATATGTAACAAAATGGTGCGTTATAAATTGAAAATATAAAAATGCAAAAAATTAATTTATGTAGCGAATGAATGAAAATATAATCGATGCATGAAAATAGATGTTAGAATAATTGGAAAGTCATGCATTTGCAAACACATACAATGGAAATATATCACATCATATTATTGTAGTGAGTCAGGAATAAGTTAGCCATTCTTTACCCAAAGCTGAGCTTCAGAGAGTTTCCCAGGCTGGCGAGACCAGAAGTCATGGAAGCCGTGGGAACCGTCTCACTCCTGTGAAGTTTCCTGAAACAAATACTCCAATCTAGATGGCCATTGGGAACACGATATCAAATTTGCATATTATTACGTAGGTTGCTACTTAAGTTTTGAGATATACAAGTATAAATAAATTTACTTATAGTCCATTATTTGATTCAACATCGGTTAAGCAAGATTCGTCAATATCCAATTCAAACCCCGCCCACTCCTTTCATCCTACGAGTATATAAGCTGTTTCATTAATATGTTTAACCCTAGTGCATGTTTAACCTCGGCTCGTAACGCATGTCTGTGCTGAAACCTTTATTGCATGTCGGTCTTCGGGTCGACCAAAAATCGCATGTGTTAAACATTTTGTGTAGTTTTAAGTGTGTAAATGGTGGTGAAGGGTGGTATTGTTTGCATGCTGTGGTAGTGATTGTCCTGACGAAGAGACGGGTACGCCTCGAAACCGGTAGACATAAAAATCTCAGTGAGTGGTTATATACTAATATTATTAACATTTTTGTAAAAAAATAAATAAGTAAAAATGACTAACCACAAAGTAAATGCTTTAAATATTAATAATATTGAGAATATAAAAACAAATATTTACAATCGAAAATGGCTTTATTGTTTTCCAAAATATTCTCCTTGGAGGTCAATACACTTTTGCATGTGTTTGAACCAATTTTCTAAACACTTTTTCCAGTCCGATTGAGGCACCTCCAAAATATGTGTTTTGAACGTATCAACTGCTTCTTCAGGTGTCGAAAAACGTTGGCCTCGCAATTTATTTTTGATATGCGGGAATAAGAAAAAATCATTGGGTGCCAAATCAGGTTTGTATGACGGATGACCCACCAATTCCATATTTTGAATGCTAAAAAAATTAATTTGTTTGAGCTGATGTGTGACAGCTTGCATTGCGATGGTAGAGAATGGTTTGTCTTCTGCAATTGGTTTCTCTTATTTTTCATGAGGAATGCATTGAAACACGCATCACAACAGATTAAAAATAATAATAATAGTATTCATGATTGAAATTTATATTGAAAAAAGATTGTGAATTAACAAGCATCTCCTGCATAATAGTCTAGCGGATTGTACCATCAAGAAAAATGTGCCCAAATATAATATTTCACTGTGAGAAAAACAAAAGCAATTTTTGGCAACGTTGAGCTATTCCAAGACTACACAAGCTAGAAAATAAGTATGTATAAAGAATTAAAAATTTTAAAATGAAAAATTATCGTTATACAAAAAGATTTTGAGAGTTGTGTTGTGGTTAGTGTCGCAAACTGGAGGCTCTAGGTTCAACTCCTACTTTGCCATAACTATTTCTTATTTCCAAACAGAAGCCATTGAGCTCACTAATATTAGAAAATAGTATTGAATTAAAACATTTGTATTAAAACAGAATATGTATATATATATATTTATATATATACTTTTTTTTAAAGAGACTTTTCCATACTGCCATTATCTTGATCGTTACTTACATGAAAGCAACGTGATCACTCCTGGGCTTCAGGGACCAGTCCAGGGTAATATGTATTAAATATATATTACAGTGTATAATCACTAATATTTATTTTCACTCCTCCTTAGGAATCGAACCCAGGACCTCCAGCACGGTAGCTAAACACGCTAACCATTACATTATTGAGTATTAACACATTCAGGATGGGAAAGGTGTTTCTACCCGCTCGGTCGGTTGATGCCTAAGGATGGGAAGGCTATTTTTACCTTCTGCGCTGGCCTCATTACAAAGTCCGAAAAGTAGGAATTATTTCATGTTTTTATATTAATATTATTTACCAATCTCATTGTTAAGGTCTGAATAAACTATATGTACACAATTATCAAATCCCGTCGCCAGCGGTTCGCAGGCGTAAAAAACACTCGTTAGAAATTTGTTTTCATGCGCCCCACACAGGCGCATTTCCATGGTAATATGTGCCAATAATTTGAAAGGGTAAAAAGTACCCGTCCGAAATGTGTTAAAATGTTCAATTCATTATACTGTACATAAAATTAAGCTGAATAATATAAGCGGTAGGAAGAAGTGCAACTAACGCAGACGTGTCGGACGCGTCGGAGGCTTCCTTGGGCACGTCCTCGAGCGTGGCGCTCCGCCGGAACAGGACGGGGTTGTCCGAGAGCGGGTGCTTGGCCCTCGGCGGCGAGGGGGCGCGCGGGGCGGTGCGCGCGGCCGGCGGGGGCTCGCGCAGCGCCCCCAGCGGGTCGTCCATCAGCACGGGCGTGCGCGGAGAGGTTCTGCACAATGCATACGCACACACTTCTAGCGTTACAAGCTCATCTCTACAAGCGAGGAGTCAGGTTTGGGAAGATATATATATATATATATATATATATATTGACTAAATACAACAGCTCAATTGAAGGAGTGAAAACCATAGGTATTATTTTCGTATATGTATTTGATTTTAAAAATATATAGATTTATGTTTTCAACCTTTCTCTTAGGGCGCTTGTGCACTACACGGAATTTTACTGTCCGCCAGTCCGGTTTTTTCAAATAAAAGCGACTACGACAGTTTAGCGTGATCGAATTCACGCGCACTGATCGAGCGCACTGATCCGGAGAAAGAAGGACAAATGCAAAAGCCAATCATCCGTTTTTTTATGCTTACCGGACTGCCGGACAGTAAAATTCCATGTAGTGCACAAGCGTTCTTACGGTAATAAAGCTTCCACGTGCAACGGTCATATGTATTTTGTACACAATATGAAAATGTGATTTAAAAACGGGAAAAATGTGAATATACCTAAATGTTACTTTTATTGACCATAGATGAAGTTAAAATGTAACAATTTTGTAATGTTTGCTCTGGTAAGTAGCTGAAAACGGGGAAAAAATACATCGCAAGTAGCCGCCATAGCTGGCGTAGCGGCACAACCACCCCGAAGGACTTGTGCGCTACTAAAAGGAGATCAGCGGAAACAGTATCAAGCCGTGTGCTCTTGTACGCAAAGCATGGCAAGCACGCACACACTGGGAAACATTTGTGTATTAGTGATTCTATATTCGATTTTTTCACAAATTATTTATTTACTTCGCAGCAAATAAATAACTTTATATTATAAATCTTTTATGTAATACGTGATTGTATTATGGAGAAATTCAAAAATTTTGAGCCCGCATTTTTTATATTTTATATTGATATTTTCATTATTAGAGTCAAATTATAGTAAATACATATCACCGGGAAGGAAAGGTTAAAGATTGCTTTGCCCAATATATGGATATATCTATATAAAAAAGTTGACTTAAATATTGGTGAGCGTCTATATACAGTTACAGAGTTATTTTTTTACTGAAATGTCAGACCACAAAATTAATGCTTTAAATATGAAAAATATTAATGAACACTCATTTATGATTAATGTGTAAAAAAAATTGTATATGTCCCATACAGTTAGTTACTTGAAACTCTTATAAATTGATTGTAATAAATATATATATTTTTTAAATTTAGATTCAACCCATTTGTCATTTGGTTTTCACCCCTTCAAGTATTACAAATTCTTAATGAATATTTTTTAAGCCACACTTATTCAAATAGGTACTATTTACTAATAATACTTCGAATGAGGTGTATGATAAAAATGCTTTCGGAAACTCTAGCAAAACTATTGCAGTAACAACTCGTAAGTTGAAAAGGCAAAAAATTAATATTATTTCATTTATCAGTGAAAATATCTTTAGTAATTGAGAATCATCAAACTTTTTCAAATAATCATTGGAGGTATCCGAATTTTGAAATATTTTCCGAAGCATGGCAATTTTTCTATAATTTTTATCTGAAGTAACAAACTATTACTGAAAAAAAATTATATATGAATAGGATAAGCAACGACTAGCTTTGTCATAATATGAATATATACCTTGGTTTGTTTTTTTACCTTAGAGGAGATGATTTAACAGCATCGTCAACATCTAATTCTTCGTGAGAACTTGCCTCGGCAAAACTTAAATTCCTAGAGCACCCACTGTGAAGTTTGGGAATTGTTGCTACAAAAAATAGAAAAATTATGTTATTCAACTTTTTTTTTCATTTCGTTCATACTTACTTAATACGAGAACAATCCCTACTTTCATTTAAGCGTTTGAAATGTGGTGATATAGAAGAATACACTTAATATCATGGGTTGAAAGAGGGTCTGAGGAAGAATAAGACTCTAACCACGAGCATACTGCGAAAAGTGACCAAGACGAAGAATTTAGTCATGTCAAGGCCTTTAATTTTAATTTAAACTTAGGTAATTTTTCGCAATATCTCTGGCCAATATCTGTACCCGACGGATTCTCCAGTTCTTTGGACACGTTGCGCGTGTAAGCATAGCCTGGAACGACTAGTTGTGATCGGTAGCCTGGAGGGAAAGAGAGGGAGAGGAAGATCCCCCACACGATGGACCGATCAAATTAAGGCAGCAGCAGGCACCTCAGTGGTTGGAGCGCTACGTGCAGCGCAGTCAAGGGATAACTGGAGAAGAGTTATTGCTTCTGCAAGGGTCACAACCCTCAGCAATAGGAATAAGAGGAGAAGAAGAAGAATTTTTCGCAATACACATATTAACATGAAATGCAATATACATGTTTTAAATTTAACCGTCCTACACATACAAACGTACGTGATACGCACGGTTTTTCTTCACCATTCCGCGCTAACCCGTATGACCCACGAGAAAAGATATCTGTTCCAAAAATATTTAATGCGTATCGGATACACTGACAAAAATTTTGTCAGGTTTCATACCTGACAATATTTTGTGACAACAAACGTGATTTTTTTGCTTATTTATAAAAAATATGCCTGAAAATAACCCGAAGGTAGGGTGGTTAAAGAAGACATTTGGTGTAAAACTTACTAAGTTTGATTTTCTGCAACTTGTCTAACATTTGAGCATCACCAGCAAAGCTTTCCGATCTCAACAAACGAAGGCATTCCGAGGGGGTGTCTGGAGGTGTCTGAAATTTAAAATTTGTCAAAAATATAATATTTCCCCATATTAGTTGAGAATATTGAAAGCATAACATTATTAGTTGAGAATATTGAAAGTACAACATTATTAGTTGACAATATTGAAAGTATAACATTATTAGTTGAGAATATTGAGAGTATAAAAAAATTAGCTGAGATTATTACTTTTTTTACCTGAAGTTTATCAGTTATAGTACTGGACCAGCTGTTGGTATCGGCCCTTCCTAAGCTATTTGATCGATGTCGGACAATTTCGGTCAAATCAGGATCAGATGGGAGACCTATTGAATAATTAAAAATGAGATTAATTATGCTGTCTGGTTTCTGTGAAGAAAGCCAAATTTTTAAGACGTATGTTTTAAAAAAACATATTTTAGAATTTAAATAAGAAAAATCTGTCTTAAGGAATTTTTTACTAAAGTTTTGGCAGACTAGGGGGTGCAAATCAAACAAGATCAAATCTATAATTTATGAAAAATGAACAGTGAGGATACTGCAAAAAGAGACCAAGTATTAATTTTTTTCAAAACAATTATGACTAAACTATCAGGGTTTTAAGTTGAAACAAGTTTTAAGCCTAAAACTAGTATATTTGAGGAATTTTATGATAGAATTTCAGAAAGAAATTCACAAAACCTGCAGAAATTTCGACTATTTAAATGTCAACTGTAATAACTCATGTCAAAGGTTTAAATAATTCTCAAGGCAAATATATAAGAGGACAAACCCAGATTTGTGAACAAAGATTTGGACACACTCAAAACATTAATGTGTTTGGTCACTGGTAAAAAATCTCATTATCAGATGTTTCGCGGTATGTAAAATAATTTGGGAAAAATATTTCATACATTTTATGAAAGTCTCTGTTAAATAAAATAAAAATTACATGTGAAAGAAGGTGTCAATCGAAGGGTATATACAACATCCGAAATTTGAGTAGTGCGGTTGTCAATCATGGGTAGAATGGTAAATGTTAAACCTATGTTGAGATGTCAATCCAATTCACAAGAATCTAATAATTTGTATTTAATTTTACATATGAATAAGCTTACAGCCAGTACATATATGTATACGAATGAGAGATAGCGAGTGTTTTTGCCTAGAATTTTCACTCAAGAATTACAAGAAATTATAGTAACTTTAAACATAAAGAATAAATTCACTCACGAGAAGGTATGGGCTATAAAACTTATAAGGTTGAAGCCTAAGTAGGGCCATGATAAGCAGTGTTGCATAAGTCGTAGCTGGTTTTCAGAATCACTTGGATGTTAAGTTATTCAAAGAGACATAATATGGGGCCAGACCGACCTGTTATTAGAAGTCCCGCCGCAGTAGATATCCGGTTAGGGTGCCTCGTGCCCGAGCGCAGTATTGTGGCTGCGTTAGCACGACTCCAGTGCTCCTCCATCTGCGGGACATCTCCCCCTGTACCCCAACCACCTGAACAAGTATTATTTAGATTTTATATTTATCTAACTAACCAGTTAACCATGACTGCCACGAGAGAATGCCATACCACCCTGTCCTTGCAAACATTCTTCGCCTCTGTCACATTCATGCATCTCCTCATACATACCCGCCTATTATTTCGACTCCTGACTGGGCCGCTTTCAAGTATTTGACATACCTGATTGTGCCAAGTTTTCCTCGTTCTTCCTCTGCTTTTTTTTCTACATTTGCCACATAATTATTTTTAGTCATTCTTTCCTAACTCATACGTTCCACATGTCCAAACCATCTCAACACACCTTTCTTAATTTTATCGATAATGCTGATCTCAGCATTGCATTCTTTCGAACATCTATCATACATCTTTTTGCCGCACATTCGTTTGAGGGATCGCATTTCGACTGCATACAGTCTGCTTTTCTTTTGCCAAACTAGTACTCGGTTGTCTCCCGTAAATTATTACTGCACATGTTGAAACTGTTGCCCAAGTATGTACCTAGAATTGTATAGCTATATAAGGACTGTCAGTCCATTTAATCTTCACATTCATTTGAATATGCCATAATAACTAGGCGAAACAATTGTAACAAAATTGATTTTTAACAATAAAATACTACTTAGTAGGCTCAAATAATCAGTGTTTGATTTAACATTTAATACATAAATTGAAATGGAGTTCTACAAAGTGACTGCCGAATCAATTATAGAAATTGGTCTCTGCATACCTGAGTCTAGGCTGGTCCTGCTGGCGGCCGTGTCTTGCGCGGGCCGTGCGAGCGCGGCGGCAGGGCGGGGCGTGTCCCCTTCCCGGGCTCCGCCCTCCCTCCGCCGGGCCTCTCTGCGCGCGCCGGCACGCCGGAACAGCGCCGCGCCCGCCACCGTCACGCGGAGCTTGTTCCACAGCAATTGGGAACCACTGAGAACAGACAGTGAACATAAATGAACCGAGTACAAAATAGTAGCTGCTCTTAAACAGTTGTTCGCACCCCTGTCACTCAATTAATAGTGAGGTCTTGGTTATGTTTTGAGCATTGGATTCAGTATAGGGTTCAATGTGCGAAGCATGTTTGGAACTCGGCTTAGGGATAATTCACGACTATAACTCTAGGCCTTGCACACTCTTTACTCTAACACAAAATACACTAATACAATACACCACACCAGACCACACCACGCGCCACTTCAGGCATACATATTTTATTTTGAACTTAATAGTATTTTTACTCTTTCTTGTTTTATTTATTTTTTATTTATTTATTTATTTATTGTAAGGCCAACAGACAATTTAGTATAACATAAATATACATTCAATTAAGTAATATTTGTAATGTCCAATTACAGGCTTTAACATAATTGTTACAAATAAGGAAGGTACCTTTTTGTTTCTGTGCGCATACACACCAATGTTCATAATTACATGTAGAAATGCATACACCATTCACTGGTATGATAGTGCCTTAAATGAAAAGTAGTGTAACTTATTTTTTCCATAAACATAATTAAATTAAATTTCATGAACGTGATATGCATGCGCATGCGCACATAGGTACACGGTGCACATACATATATATATACAAATAAGCAATAATAATTACATACTATTTTCAAGATTAAAGGATTCTTCAATTTCTTTCTTAAAGGATTGTAGTGTAATATTGAATATATCTGTATTCTCATATTTATTATTAATTAAATAACAGGTTCTGTTAATGAAAGAATTTTGATATGACTTGGTATTACATTTCGGAACGTGAACAATACTTTTGTTGTTATATATATATTATATACTGTTATATATATATGTTATATATATATTATATATTTTGTTGTTATATATATATTTTGTTGTTATATATATGTTATATATATATTATATACTTTTGTTGTTATATATATTATATATTGTTGTATAAAATGTGAAATCAGTAATTAGCCTCATTATCGGCTCCTAATATTGTATATTTATATTATTTTTGTTAATGGCTGTTGATTTCCAATAAATAAATAAATAATAAATAGATAAATAGCATTATTCTGTATTTTAGCCACTAAAACACAGGAGGAAAAAAACAAGTGGAAAGAAAGATGGACCACTGAGCGCTGATGGCGCTACAATCAGCCATACTTCACAAATGTATCGAAAACCTTAAGCACATGCGGAAGGTTCTAAGACCATTGCATATATACAGGTTTCAAGAATGATGTAGTTTAATCGCTCAAGCCAGCCAAATGCCAGGTCGTAAGCCCTGGGATGCTCAGATTTCAACCTTCTTTCATATTAAGTTGAGACACCATTAAAGTAATTGTGTTATTAAAATGCTCTTATTCCATTTAAATGGCTAAACAGTACATATAATATTTACGCTAAAAAATACAATTGCTGTTTCTTGTAAAAAAAATTCAATCTAGTACATAGTCTAAAATATACCTATACACTTTTATTTAAGGGTCAATACCATTTCAAATTTAAGTCATTTTATATTTTTTTACGCTAGCGCTACGTGTAGCGCAGTCAAGGGATAACTGGAGGAGAGTCATTGCTTCTGCAAGACTCACAATCCTCAGCAATGAGGAATAAGACGGAGAAGAAGAATATTTTTTACACTTTTTTTTCTATCCATTTCATTTCGTTTTCATTAAACTCTATATGAAACCGATTGAGCACATTAAAATCAACAACGAAAAAATCACCAACCAGTGGCAGTTCATATAATTTTGAAAAAAATTCTGACCAAAGGCAAATTTCATACCTCGGCATGTCTTGGGGCCACTGCGCTTCCAGAACGCAGCGGTTATAGAAGCCGTAGGTGAGGGCGTTGGGCTGGACTCCGCTGCGCTTCATCAGGAACAGGAGCTGGACTGCAAGGACCGGCAGCGAGTGCACTCCACACAGCTGCATCATCACTCGGTAGCAGACCTATAGGCACACGCAGTGATATCTTGAGGGACATTCCGAGAGGCTACATTCATGCACTTATCCAAAAAAAAACATGGAATATCTTTTATTTGTTAAAAGTATATGTGTACATATACATACATATATAAATTAAATAAGTGCACAGACCCACCAAATCTCTTGATGCATTCCTTTATTTTACCTTTGATCCATATTTTTGTTTGCTCTTGTAACTCCGCCGACAATCAATTGAAATTGCTTGGATCTACATATCGCTCACTCCTTTGAACAACGTAATTTATCAAAAAACTTAATTTTTCAGCAGATTGTTTTTAATGTTTAAAAATATAATAAAATGTATTAAAAATAAATATCAAGCCACCTATTGAACTTTTTACTGTGCAACAGATCTTTTTACGTAAAACCTGAATGTTTTTTCTCCACTTAAAAAATAATAAGTATATTTAATAAAATAATTAAACAATACCTTTTCTTCGAAATGCACAAACAAAACTTTCTGCCCTGTAGTGGGTAAATATAAGTTAAAAAATATGCCGCTTTTGCTAGGATATAGAACATTTTTTGGGCATTCCGAAAACATGCACAACTGAAAATTGACAATTTTTGATATATGACGTTGTTGAAAGGAGTGAGCGATATGTTTTCTACTTCCATATTTAATTATTGTTTACTCTTGGGACCATCAACCCTTCGTTGTGGGTAAAGTGGGTATCATGGCTGTGCGGTCGAAGATTTTTATATGTCCTTTTTTTTACTATGAAAATTAAATCAATCAAATTAAATTGTGTCAAGTTTTGGTCCCGTGGTTAGTGTCGCAGACTCTTGAGTTAGAGTTTCTCGGTTCGAACCCACTACCACAATTTGATACCTATTTCTAATAATAAGCCGCTTAGGCTCACAAAAATAGTATAAAATTGATTTTTTTTTTGTAAATAATAGGAACACAAATATTTCACTTTTTATTAAAAAATAAATAAATAAATTTAAAAAAGTGCTTACCTCATCGCAGGGAACTTTGAGCTTGCTAGCTCTCACCAACAATTCATAAGCGTAACGAAGCAGCGAGTGTTCTTTCCCTAGAAAAATAAAATAAAACCAGACATGTTTTTTTATTGATTCCTTTGATTTGAAAAGATTTAGGACAGGGTTAAGGTTACACAGTAATACATAGTTTATCAACTAAAACAAGGATAACTCGTAATTTACAAGGTAAAGAAAATATATGCTAAGAAAATTGCAACAATTATTTGAATTTTCATATTATTTATATAAATATATCGATTTTTTAAAAATCAAAAAGTACAAAATGATGGCATTTTGACGGTCTACTTTCATACTTCTTTTGCTTCACTTCCATACATTATGGTCGGAACCAGGACTGCGTTGTGTACTGTCCGATTAGCTTTCGCAATTCAATTTTAATTTTTTAAACTCTTACCCCCACCCCAATGGTGCATAGGGCACTGCATCATATGAACACGGTGTTATCTTGATCGTTAGCACATGAAGGAAAGGTAATCAGCCCTCTGCTTCAGGTATCAGACCAGGGTAATATTGAATAAATATTATACTGAAAAAAATCACGTATATTTATCTGACCCCCCCTGGGAATCAAACCCGGGATCTCCAGAACCGTAGCTGAACGTGCTGACCATTACACTACGGAGACGGGTGTAGCTTACTGCCAGTTTATCTTTCATTGTTGAATTTGTAATTAACGGAATTTACCGGGATGCAGCATCAGCTGGCAGGGCAGCAAGATGAAGTAGAGGCTGTAGCAGGCGCCGAGCAGGCAGCGCGCCCAGCCCTCAGGCGAGGCGGCGAGGCGCAGCGCCAGCAGCTGGGCGGCGCGGATCTCGTGCCGCGTGCGGCGCGCCATGGGGCCTGACTCCGCGCTCTCCAGGAAGGCGCTCGCGCCCAGCCCCTCCTTGCTCTGCACCTCCACGCTCATGGCCATCAGCGACGGGTCCAGGTCGAACTTGTCGTACTTGTACGTCTGGCCTGGCGGACACAGTATATTCATAAGTCGTCTAGTCGTAATATTTATTTTTAATTTTTTAAAATTTGTATACATTTATTTCAATCACAATTTATACATATTAAGATCTTTTTTTTTTGCAAAGACCCACCAAGCCACCTTGTGTGTCTTGTCGGTGGAGTTCTTTTTTAATAAATTTTTATTATTTTTAACGATTTTAACGTAATATAGACACAAAAAAGAGAAAAAAAATAAGAATATAAACATTTTACAATTTTCATAAAATTAACTCTTGATCATTTACCCATTCCTTTATTTTGCCTTTGTTCCATATTTTATTTTGACCTCTAACATCCGTCGGCAACAAATTAAAAATATTCGAAACGATATATTGCAGTGTTCGACTCCCATATTTATTATTAATTCTTGGGACTATCAAACCTTCGTTGTGCGAAAATCGTGTATCATGGTTGTGTACTAAAGGATTTCGATATTTTTGTCTAGTTTGTTGAATGGTCATTTTCTAAAAAGCCACTGATGAGCAGTAATGAGAGAAAAGTAATTAGAATTTTGTGTGGACATGTTGAATGGGCTACATAATAAATATACTATTTTATTAGAATTTTTTTTAATTCAAAACTCTGCGTAATTCAGAAATTTTGGAATAAAAGGTATTGAACCAAAATTTAAGATATCACAGTCGTACAGGAGAAAGTGACCAACTTACAAAACGTAAAATGTTTAGGAGGGCCATTTAAGTCACTTTTGCTTGGCAAAAAATAAACATCAATGCAGTTAATCATTTTTAACAAGTCAATATATTATACTTTCAAGTTTAAAATCCTTTGGGATTTTTTTCAGAGCAATATTAAGCTAGTAAGATATCAAATAGTCAATGATCACGTTTTTGTAAAAAAAAATGCACTTGGCTACTTTCTCCTGTATGACTAAGATATAATTAATAAATAAATAAATTATCCTCTTCTTTATCCCGTGTACTTACCTAATTATGATTTTAATTTAACATATCTGCGAAATGTTTATGACTTATCCATCCCTGAATAAAACAAGGTATGTGTTGAAACCAGTTGGGAAAATAGTGGTTAAAAACAAAGTTTGTATAGTATTGATTTTTATAAAGTTTATAAAATGTGCCACTAAGTATCAGCAAAAAAGGATTTTTTGCTGGTACTCTGTGCAAGAAATATTTATATATTAGTAAATAACATTATCTTGATGAATTCTCATAAAAAAATCACTTTTTCCATTAATTGATCCGGCAGTCATGTTGAGGTAATATCTATCCACTTTCAACGTAAATATTACTTGGTAAATACCCAATTCAACATCCCAAGGGCACAACTCTAAAAACACGTGTTAAAATGCGTTTATTTACCAGGGTGAGGATTATCCGGAGGTAAGACGAAAACAGTCCTCTCAGAACTATGCGCCGCCATGTCGATATCCAAGAGCCGCACTTGAGTGGTGACATCATCCAATCCGCTGACTCTCTCGGTGCACTCATCGAAGAATGCCAATCCCTGATCTCCGTCACACACAAACGATCTCTCTTCTATGAATCTGATGAACATTTGAGTTTTCATCACGAGCGAAAAGAACTTTTGATTCATCTGGGGACAAAACACAAATGAATTATTTCATATGTAGTAAAAACATTTTTTGATTGATTAATCAGGCAGTTTTGGAAAACAGGAGTACACGGCTGTCCAAATTTAAAACACAGTAACGGACATTTTTTTTGTAGTGGATTTTTTTGCATTTTTGGACTAAGTCTACTTAGTCCATAAATGCAAAAAAAACCTACTACAAAAAAATGTCCTTTACTGTATTTTAAATTTGGAGAGCCGTACATACCATAGCATATATGGACCGCATAGAACAGTACTTCAGACTTCCTCAACTTATATACATACATACATCTTTCATCACTCATTTCAACAAAAATATTGTCACCTGAAAGCAGCTATCCTAAATGCAATAATAAGTAAATTTTATAGGGAAGGCAGTTGAAATTTCGAAAGAGAACTCTCTTAACCTATGCAGGAGTGAGTTTTATGTGTAAGTATATTTTTTTACTTTTTTTAATTTTATACCATAGTCCTTGCTATAAGCATCATATTTTCTTGAATAAAAAAAAAACATTTACACCAGTAAACACGATTCATCAAAACATCGATAATTTTGACATAAATCATGTTTTAAACATGTTTTTATATAAATCACATCATAAATCATGTTTTGTATTGGTCGTACATATACAACCATACTCCTGGACAGGTTAATCATACAGAAGTATTTTCTTTGAAATATTTAAAGTCTTAGTGTTTAAAGATCTATTTGTTTGAGTTAAGAACTTTCTAAACAATAAAATCTATAAGTAGAACACAATCTACAATGAAAAATGTAAATGGTCGTTTGCTCAAAATCTTAAATTTCTTAAAAATATTAACCGCTTTATTGCTTTGAAATTTTGACATAATGTAGCATCCAAATACACTCATGCTTTATATGCACTTTTTTCTTTTGCATTTAACCAGACTGAGTACACTTAACTAGTACATGAATAAAAACTTGGCTTGTATGGGACATATGCTAATTCTCCATTCAGGTGATAATATATAAAATGTCTAATTTTGTAATATAAATTCCAGTAATATAACACCTATCGGATTGATAAACTTTTTTCAATCAGATGCATATAATTTTAGGTCAAGTATAAATACCTTATCCCGGGAGCGCAAAAATGCTTGGAGCTGAAAGAGAGCTTGAGGGTCCGTAGTACCGACTGTAGGCGCCTTGGTGATGGGCAGTAGAAATGTGCGATATCCTTTCAGCGTAGATGCCATGAATCTTAAGAAAGCACCTTGAATTTCCAGTTCAAGGGCCAACTGGAAATTAAGAGAAAATATTAGTAAACAATGCTTGCTGGAGTTTAACCTTTTAACCGCGTTCAATTTGTTCCTGAGAGACGCCCGTGCGCGGCGGTATTTCGCCGTTTTTTAAATGATTACTTTTATCATGTTTTTAGTTAAGAAACGATTTATTTTCTTAAACAAAAACGTTCAATGGGATTCATTGTGCCTTTTTGGTACTCTATAATACACTCGTGTCACATTAAATATATCGTATTCTTGAAATATATCGTAATATAAACAAATAAGATCGCAACATAAATAAATCAAAGCACGCATCACTCTTACCCACTGGCGATGCGTAGCGTCGAGAGTGAGACAGATATAAGGTATGATTATGGCGCGAACTAGTTACCGACCGCAAGAAAAATCAGGGATCTGTTCTTTTATTTATCCTTGTGATGTTACAAATTATTAGTCAGATATTTCAACAGATGTCATAAGGCCAAGGATTGACGTATTATTTTATCCAAAGTTCCACACCATGAAAAAATCTCTCCAAGTTGAACTGAGGTTCGAAACTTGGAGCAAAGTAAAAACACAAACGGTTATGTCAGCCGCGTACAGGGAATGTTTTGTGAAAACACATACGGTTATGCGAGCCGTGTGGATCCGGTTAATGAGAGTAAAACCCCTTTTGTACAATTTTTAAAGGGATGGAAAACACTGCATAAAACTGAAATAAGTATCAAAGCCTATATTAAAGAACCCTGATTTTGAATATTATTACTTGTATAGTTAAAGAACTAACTTTGTGATTTTTTATTTTATAACTTACAAAATAACAAAATTATAAAATCAAAATTTCCAAAGTTATAATCCTTATTATAACTTAAATATAATGTCTACCGGTTTTGAAGCAAATAGCGTCTTTCTCAAGACTAAACAATCCTAAAAATTATGTAATTTTGCGGAAAATGCTATTTCCTTTTAAACCGATCGACATCATAAATAAGTTGTAATAAGATTTAAAGTGATTTTATAACAAAGTTATTATTGCTTCTATTCATGAATAACATTTTAGGAATTGATTTTTAAAATGAATTTCTTTCAACACTTTCAATCGCAAACTTCTTCTGTTATTCTATGATCAATCAGCTGATGACAACTATTAACTCTCATATCGTCAATAGCTGTTTATGTTCGATATATTGAAATAATGAAGAATGAAATAAAAAAAATAAGATTGTTTATGAATTTAAAAAATAAAATAAATAAATAAATAAGATAAATAAAAATAAACAAATAATTGATCACCAATACTGTATTAAAAAATACAAGTAAAACAAACCTCTTTTCTTCGTTTTTGAAAATCTCTATCTAAGCTTGTGGTAGGTTCTCCATTATAATGTCCATGATGGTGACTTCCACCTTAAAAGAAATAATAATTTTGATTTAGCACTTTGACAATAATTTATTTGTGGTGTACTTATTCTACAAATAAACGTACCTTTTTTTAAAAGGAATAACCCGCAAAGCCTCTATTTTAGAGGCTTGTCTGCAGGTAGGATAGTAAGGATAGGTGAGGCAAATGTGAAAAATACATCACTAACACCCAGACCAATTGAAAATAAATCTTTCTTGAATTTATTTTGCAATTGGCAGGAATCGAACTCGCAACGCCAGTTTCGCAGTCGAGCGTCTACCCAAATACGCCTGACATAGACTTCATAATAATAAAAAAAATAATAAATTCTCAAACTCTTACTTTATGGTCCACTTTTCTACATCCCTCAAGTCCAAACTCTCAATAAAGAATCCTTAACCCTTTCCGGTCCCCCAAAATTAAAAAAAAAATCTAGATAGACAGTTACATTCCAATTGGAAAAACCTTTTGTCCTCTGCTCCACATACTGTTGTAATAGATAAGAGTGACAAAAATGTAAGCTTGGAATTTAAATAAATAATACTAATGATGAAAAAAATGTCGAATAACATAGGACCGACATAGGACCTAAGTGGAAAAAATTGATGTCGAATGAGATTCGACATTGGACCAGTAAGGGCTAATAGTGTCTAAACATTAAAGAACTTTATATGTGAGGTGATTTTAAGAAATTTGTAAAGTTCTTACCGCCTCCAGGTGGTCTCAATTTATTATATAAAGATTCCAGAGTGTTTCTTAAGACTCGTGCCTGCCTTTTAGGGAGCAGTTTAGCTGAAATATGGCGCTGGGCTTCACAGACCTAAAATAAAAAAGATAATGATAAGTGAATGAAAATATGGGGGGGGGGGAAAAATGAATAAAAATATGTCCGCCTCCGTAGTGTAATGGTCAGCACCCTCGGTTACCGTACTGGAGGTCCCGGGTTCGATTCCCAGGGGGGGTCAAATAAATATAAGTGATTTTTTCACTCTTATAATTTATCAATATTACCTTGGACTGGTACCGGAAGCGGAGGGCTGATCATCTTTCCTTCATGCGTTAACGATCAAGATAACACTGCGTTTATATGATGCAGTGCCCTATGCACCATTGGGGTGCGGATAAGGGTTTGAATGAATGAATTAACTAAAATATTGATTAATATATGTAATACAAAAGGTAGTGTTGCATCAACTTCTTTGACTCACCGTTATGTTGTTAGTGTCCAAGTCAATGCAGGAAACGTCAGGCGGGGGATCGTAGAGATCGAAAAATCGAGAATCCACACCTATTAAGTATGGCAGGGGTGCGTGCAATACTTCGGCCAGCCCTATAAGCAAAATTGGAGAATCAGACAACTCGAGTTAGTTTGGGTCATAATGAAAGCGCTATGATGCAAGTTAGTAAAAGCGAAACCAAGAGACAAAAAAAAATTCTATTCAATTTTTACCTTGTAAATGCCACTATTTATTTAACCCTAGAATACTTAACTATTGTTAAAATTACGACACCAAAATGACAATTCACTATGCAGTGCCTTGCACAGTCACAAATCACTTCACAGTAGCTTTCTAAAGCAACTTTTTTCTCATTATTTTTAATATTTTTTATTTATTCGGTAGTCACCCAGCGAAAGGATGTTTCCGCCAGTGTCAAGTATTATTTTTATTTTCAAACTATTACTACTACCATCACGCCCCCGCAGGGGTAGGCAGAAAGGATGGAACGCCACACTCTTCTGTCCTGACATACACTCCTCGCCTCCTTCACATCCACACATCTAGTCATACATACCCTCCGATTGCGCAGATATTTGACACCACCAGATTTTAGGTTCTGATTGATCTGATCGTGCCAAGTCTTTTTCAGTCGTCCTCGCTTTGTTTTCTCGCTCACATTCGCCACATATATTTTCTTAGTCATTCTCTCGCTATCCATTCGCTCCACATTATTTACAAACAAACAAAATAATAATAGAAAATAATACAATAGAAATTAAAATAAAATTTCATAGTTTCAATGCGTTTATTACCTTTAAGTGATCTCTTGAACCCAAAAAATGTTACTATTACTTCTCAAATAATGAAAGTTTTTGATTATCTTATTTATTCTTATTTTATTTCTATTTCATATTTTTACGATTGTTTAGTAACAACGTCACTCGTAGGACAGTTGTATCATCAGTGTCATCATTGTCATATTATTAATTATGGAATTATGGATTATATTTCCATAGATTTCTAATGTAGAAGTTAAAGACGATTACTATTAACCGCCCTACACATACGAACGTACGTGATACGCGGGGTTTTTATTCGCCATTCCGCGCTAACCCGTATGACCTACGCGCACGAGAAAAGATATCTGTTCCTAAAATATTTAATGCGTACCGGATCCACTAACAAAATTTTGTGAGGTTTCATGCCTGACAATATTTTGTGACAACAAACGTTGTGATTCTTTTGCTTGTTTATAAAAAATATGCCTGAAAATAACCCGAAGGTAGAGTAGTTAATAATTGTTAAGACTTCTATGTTGTTGTTATACGTCCAATTACTATCTATGAAGTGGTTAGAGCATACTACACGGTCCCTGATTCTTGTTTTGAATTGTCATATTGGTATTTACAAGTAAAAATTAAATATAAAATAGATGGATATTATCACACAGTGACTGACGAATCAATTAATCGAATTATACTAACCTAATGGACAGAGAAGAATGTAGGGGCACTGCCATTTGAAAGGAAATAGGAGACTTGAAAATAACCCGAAGGTAGAGTGGTTAATAATTGTTAAGACTTCTATGTTGTTGTTATGCGTTCAATTGTTATCTATGAAGTGGTTAGAGCATACTTCACGGTCCCTGATTCTTGTTTTGAATTGTCATATTGGTATTTACAAGTAAAAATTAAATATAAAATAGATGGATATTATCACACAGTGACTGACGAATCAATTAATCGAATTATACTAACCTAATGGACAGAGAGGAATGTAGGGGCACTGCCATTTGAAAGGAAATAGGAGACTTGAAACAGCTTCCGAGACTGCAGTAAGAGTGTCGGGTCTGAAAAATAAAAAAATTAAAATTATACACCCCGATGCCTCAAACCCGGCTAGATCATACATAATAGCGTGATTCATGGCGGTAATGTATAATTATTTTACAATTACTGTAAAATGTGCTCTCCAAAGAGAAAATCCAGAGAGGACACATTATTATACAATTAAATTCAGAGTAATTTTAAAAAAAAGGTGATTTGAATATTGCAATAATTTACGAAAAAATTTAAACGTACTGTTCACTAATTTCATAAACTACTTATATATACTACTGATATTTTGACAAAAAAATACAAATTTATTTCGAAATACTGCAAAGCATCAGTTGCGTATGGAAAAAAGTTTAAAAAAAAGAATTTCGGTTCATTCAATTTTGAATTATTAATTTTTTACTGTAATTAATTAAATTTCCCTTTTTTAATCCTTATCAACATCCAATGGTGCATAGGGCACTGCATTTCATTAACACAGTGCTATCTTGATTATCAAGTGATTATTCTAAGCAAATATCCGAGTGAAAAATAATTCATGTTTATTGATGCTTCTAGGAATCAAACTGGACCACCAGTATGGTAACCAAACATGTTACACTACTTGAGACTCGGATAAAATTAGGATGATGATGCTAATGATAGATCATACAATTATAATTTTTTTTTTTAAATAAAACAAGTCGTCAATAATATGTGTAAATTGACCTGAGCGAGTGTATGAGGATCTTCTGCTCCGTGAGAGCCAGCATGAGCACCAGCAGACAGTTGTCGGTGCCTAAGTTCAGGAGTAGCTGCCGGAAGCCGGCGCCGCTCCGCACCAGGGGCTGGTCCTCCCGCCTCGTCAGCACCACGCGGTCGCTCATGTTAGTGGCCGATAACTGGAATTTAAACTCTTTTTGAGACTCTCTCCTTATGTGGAGTGGTGGCTTGACATTGTATTTATCAAATTTTGAATTTGCAAATCATATAATAGATACTAATCACTCATTTCACTCTCATAAATTAAAATTATTACACCTTGTTCCATATAAAGGCCAAATTATGAATTATCTTGAAAATTTAGAAATACAAAAAAACCTGAATTCTAATAATAATTTATTAAATAATATATTGTTTCAAAATTCTTCGCCATTGCTCTCCGTTTTTCCTTTGTTTTCAAACTCCGTTCCTTGACTAACCCCTTCCCCTTACTTTCCCCTCTCCTTATTTATAGAACAATTTTATATTTTAGTTATTATACAGACCTGAATGATGGAAGTTTAACTTCTGAAACATGTAGTCTATAATAAAACTCAAGTGGTAAAAAACGAAGTGTTTTCTTTAATCATTGTATTTATCAAGCCAATTCCAATGTCAACTTTGGCTTGGCTTTACGCATTTTAAAAAATAATACAAATACAAAAAACGAACGCTCTCTACAATGTTCCAATACAGATCTAATGTAATGGTGGGGGCTGACCAGAGCATTTTGTCGTAACGTCGCTCGGCTTGCTATACTGACTATACAAATGTTCGCATTGTAACGTTTTATATTACGACGAAATGGCTCCGGTCAGTCCCCACCATAAGACCCTTTTTAAAATTCACTATGTAAATCTAACTAACTGAAACTAACAAACCATCACGCCGCTTCTTCCGCAGGGGTAAGCAGAGAGAATAGAACGCCACACCACTCTGTCTTTGCAAACATTCTTCGCCTCTTCCACGTTCATGCATCTCCTCATACACACCCGCCGATTACGACTCCTAACCTGACCACTTTCAAGTATTTGGCATACCTGATCATGCCATGTTTTTCTCGGTCTTCCTCTGTATTTTTTATTATGTAAATCAATTAATTGATTTACAAAACAGTAATAAAAATTGTAATCAAGAAATTAAGGAGTGCTAAGAGTTAATGTGTTATTAATAAAAATTACGATCAGCATTAATTAAGAAAAAAATTACAAAAATCAAGACCCGTTTTATCAATATTCTACGTTTATTTTCAAAACTCATCAACATTATTTTTCAAAGACATTGCTTTAAGTTTAACCATTTTTAGAATTTTGAGGCAAAATCTTCATACCCATTGTAAACATTAAAAAACCTTATAAAATGATTCGGCAGTCACTTTGTGGTAATATCTTTCTGTTTTTAATTTAAGTTTTACTTGTTTATTACCACAATTTAGTAAAAACTATTGTGATATGTGTTTTGATGCGGAATACATCGCAACATGCGTCACAATAGATTTGAAGAAATAGTGGTATTTACCAAGTAAAATGTAAAAAAAAATTATTAAAATTGTTTAATGTTTTGTTTGAGTTTCTACTATAAAGCATACCTTATGATACAAATGCACAGTTAATTGCATACCTGTATTAAAATTCTCGGTTCAGGAAAGGGAACTTCCTCTAATAAATGGGTGATATATCTTTCCACAGGAACTGATAAAGCTTCCTTCGAACATGCCATATCCTAAAAAAAATAAACATAAAATCATAAGTGTGCACATTCAAATCTTTATAAAAAAAATGTTAACGTTTGTTTTCATAATTAAATAAACAAATTGACTGTCCTTTCTTACCAGTATGTACAAGAGCCACCTTTCGAATGTGTCACTGAATGGCCAGTGTGATAGTAGGCAGATACTTTTGTTAACATGTATGGAATATTCCGCTTGAGAGATACCTTTCCTCCAACATAAACTTTCTAATTGTGCGTCTGTCAAATTATTATGATCATAATTCTCATAAAATGTCACAGCAGAACCATAAACCTAAAAAAAAGAGTATTGCGTACAGAATGCATAAAGAAAAAATAAGTATAGGCTAAATAAAAATACAGTTAAAAAAATACATATTGCATTTATTTAAGAACTAATTTATTTAACTTTTTGACAGGTAACACCGACCAATAGAGAAAAACCATAGACAATTTAGAGGATTGTCTGATTTAATTTTTAAATATGGAATTTTGATAAACCTCAAGCCGGAGACGGTTTTACTAAGGAGAAAAAAACTTAATATCTTATTCATGACTGATATGTTAATTATAATAAATAATGATAAAATAAATATGTAACCTTGTCTGTCGCATCTGAAACTGTGAGGACAAATGTGGAGAACACAGGTTTTGGCTGTGAGGCCTCATTTGGCCAAATTTCTAGGGTCGCCCCCATTGGAAGGCAAAATAATGGCACTGACGTAGGAAAACTAAAATTACTATAATCTGTGGACGGATATCTGAAAAGAAAATTGTTATGAAAAAAGTCAATACACAATTATAAAATAAATTATTCATGAATGTTATAATGTGTGGATTAATGAATGAATGCACATTAAAAATAAATATTTAAAAAATACATATAAAAAAACTAAATGTAAGTACATTAATAATAAATGTATTCCTTTAATTTTTAAATTCAAACAGTGTTCCGCCGATAAAACAGAGTGGGCGCAGAGAAAAATCAAGATGGCGATATTGGGTGAGTTTTGACCATCAAAAAATTATTTTTGTATTAATTAATAATTTAATATTTATTTATAACCTTTAAAAAAATCTAAAATCTAATTATTTTGTTGTTATTATAATCTTAAAACTTTGAGAAACCATGCAAAGATGATGTTAATTATTTTTGATCTAGATCGGCATGTTGAACAAATAAAATATGATAGATTTTTTTTTTAATTACACAATACACTTAACTTCAGCAAAAAAACTAGCATTTCTTAAAACAAACAGCATATTTAAATGCAAAAGTTGTTATTTTTTCAAACTTACTTACGTTGGCTTGTCATATGTACATCCGACAGCCTGTTACGAATTTACAATTTTCTATTTTGAGAAAAAAAAAACCGCAGGAAAAAGTAGTTTCATTTGCAGCTGTTAAGCATATTGCTAGGTTTGAAAATTTATCGTAGTATCAGTAAAATTTTAGTATTTGTATATCACAGCTTCAACATGTATTTCAATTCATACTTGATTAAACGTCATTCAATTCCATCTATTAATTTGAATACGCTGACGTGAAAATTAAATGGACTTTCAAAATCCTCATACATTGTTTTACTGATTTGTCATATATATTAAAAAATCATTTACGTTAATATTTATTTTACCCAGATATGTATATTAATTTTATCTTAACACATCCATTTGCTTGCATTTTCAATAATCAATAATATTATTTATTGATTCGGCATTAACTTTGTGGAATGACATGATTATTTTATTAAAATTAAACACTTGAATAAACCACTTAATCGAGTTTTATTTTTATTTACGACTAGTTTCGAAAACGACAGTTGTTTTCATCTTCTGGTACAAATTAAAACTATTAAATTTAAATCATTGTTTTAATTTGTACCAGAAGATGAAAACAACTGTCGTTTTCGAAACTAGTCGTAAATAAAAATAAAACTCGATAACGTGGTTTATTCAAGTGTTTAATTTTAATAAAATAATCAATAATACATATTAAGCATCTTAACGCTAACCATTTATTAATTGCATACTATAAAGAAAGAAGAGTGTATATAAAAAATAAAGAGAAAAATATTTTTTCAAGTATGGCTTATCAATATTCTGAAAGTTTTATCAATAGATATTAACACAAAAATTAAACAAATATTGAGTTACAGATATGGTAAATGTTCAATTTAGTTACCTCCTTTATATTTATCCTGTATTTGAAGGTTTTCATAATTTGCTGATAACAGTTTTGCAATCATTAAACAAAAAATAAAAATAAAGAAGCCTCATTTTTGTATGAAAAAAATACACATTTCATTAGAGATGTAACCAATAGGCAACTGTTACTTTTTAGTTACCCGATATATAAATCATGATTTTCAACACCTTTCTTGTTGTGTATATGATATAAGAATTTTATCTAGCCTCACACTAGTTTGACGATGTCGGTTACGACGAAACCCGGTCTCTGGTCAAATAAAATATATGTAGAAAAAATTATATAATTGTTATTTTAACACACTAAGCTCGGTAAAGGTATTTAAACCTGTTCTGTCCATTGATGCTTAAGGACGGGAAGAGTATTCCTTCTGCGCCGGCCTTATTTCAAAGTCAGAAAAGAAGGAATTATTTCATGTTTCTTTTTTATATGAATATTATGTACCAATCTCTTTGTAAAGGTCAAAATTATATGTACACAATTATCAAATCCCGTCGCCAGCAGTCCACAGACGTAAAAAACACCCGTCCGAAATGTATTATTATTATAATTTATATTTGAAGCAATAACTTTATGATTTTCCATTTTATAATTAAAATTAACTTTGTTTTAAAATCACTATAAATATCTACCGGTTTCGAAGCTAACTGCTCTTTTTCAAGACTGATGAATAGTATTAACCGGTAAACGTGGTTAGTATCGCGGACTCTTGGGTCAGAGTTTCTTGGTTCGAACCCATTCTACCACAATTTGATACCTATTCTAATAATGAGCCGCTTAGGCTCACAGAAATAGTATGAAATCGAAGTATTTTTGTAAATAATAAAACACAAATACATATTTCTTTTATTAATTGATTCGGCAGTCACTTTGTGGTAAAATCTATCCATTTTTAATTAAAGTTTTAGTTAATAAATACCACTATTTCTTAAAATCTACTGTGACATGTGTTTCGATGCATTCCGCATCATTTTGTGTTTGAAAATGATGCGGAATGCATCGAAACAGGTGTCACAGTAGATTTAAAAAAATAGTGGTATTAACTAAGTAAAACTTGAATTAAAAACAAATATTTCTCTGTAAAAAAAAAATTATAATTAAGTTGAAAAAAATATTTACAGTGATTTGAAAACAAAGTAATATTTTAATTATATTATATATTGCTCACTCCTTTTAAGAACGTCATAAATCAAAAATTGTCAATTTTCAGTTTTGCATGTTTTCGGAATGCCCAGAAAATGTACTATATCTCAGCAAAGGCGGCATATTTTTAACTTAATATTTACCCGCTACAGGGCAAAAAGTGTTGTTTTTGCATTTTGAAGAAAAGGTATTGTTTAATTATTCTTTTAAATATTTTTAAATGGAGAAAAAACCTTCAGGTTTTACCTAAAAAGATCTATTGCACGGTAAAAAGTTCAATAAGTGGCTTGATATTTATTTTTAATGCATTTTATTATATTTTTAAACTTTAAAAATAATCTCCTGAAAAATTAAGTTTTTTGATAAATTACGTTGTTCAAAGGAATGAGCGATATGTAGATCCAAGCAATGTGGCTTGATATTTATTTTTAATACATTATATTTTCAAACTTTAATAACATTCTCCTGGAAAATCAAGTTCTTTGATTTATGACGTTCTTGAAACGAGTGAGAGATATGTATTATTATTATAAAAATAATCAATATCGTACCTAAACAATACTTCAGGCTTATAGGACAAAAGCGTGGGGCGGTTCATGGACTTCTTGTAGCAGAGGAACACGTCGCTGCCCATCATGCCCTTGTTGAGGTTCTTGTTGATGAGGCAGAAGGCGTGCGGGGAGGTCTCGGCGCGGCTGGACACCACGACGCAGATGTCCGTCACCACGAGCGCGTTGCACGGGGCGGAGCGGTGCGCGCGGCGATACGTGATGAACGTCTTCGCCGTCGAGTTGTTGACATTCGCCACGCGGCCACCCGTTGACGTGGTGATCATCTCGGCGTCGGCCATGAGACGCTCCTTGCCTTCGTACATGACCCCTGAACAAATAATTATAATGGTTATCATTCATAATATTTCGAGTACGTCCAAATGTTTGTTTGTTCACCTAGGAGCTATTTATATTGACATCTCAATATAGATGAAGAAGAATATGGAAGTCTGGGTACTTACAGGACATTCGATCTATCATAGGCTGATCACTTTTTTAAGTTCACTGTACATACAATTTCCAAAATTGAAGTAATGTGGCTGTCAATAATGGGTAGAATGGTGAATGTTACGTGTATATACTGGACCTTTACATTTTAACCAAGCCAACTCGAACAGGAGGATTGAAATCACCCACACTTGAATGTATTGTATGTTATGTTTATAATCTAATCATTAAAAAAAAAATTATTAAAAATAAAAAAAAATTAAATTTTGTATTACCATGTTAGTATTCGGCTCAACACAGGCCATGCCTAAAGAGCCGTAATACGTATAATAAATGTGTATATGAAATGAATATGTATATTGAATGTATCTATGTATTATGAAAATAAATAAATAAATAAATTAAAAAAATAAAAATAAAAAAAATGTTTGATAACTTTAGTAATACTAAGTAAGAGCTACTACTCTAAATTATTTGAAATCTAAAAATATTTTTTTTAAATTTCAAATTGTTAAATGTTTCAAAATATTGTTTTTGATAGAAAGCACAAACAGATGGTACCGCAATTTCTACGTACTTATATATCGAGATGTTAATTTTTTGTCTGCTAGCGACATGTTATTTCTTTCACTCTAATAAATGTGGTATTACCAATTTATTATCCAATTTCCAGCCTCTCGCTCTCACTTAGTCAGCGCGCTGGAAAGGATCTGGGATCTGTGACTCAGCTTGCTGCGAGTTACGAGCTACGTACTACAATTTCCATATAAATATAAACTGGGGTCTTTTGGTACCCGCTTCGGATCACGTGCAATTTTCAATAGCAACCTTGTGCCTACATAAACTCTAAGTATATTTCACACAAAATAAATGATTGATTTCATACCAATATCCACAAGGGGGGGACGATCTCTCCCACGCCGAAAGCAAATATAACATTCGGCCGAACGGAGTGACCCATGATTTAAGTTGGCTGGTAAACCTGTTGGCGTAGTTTCTAGAAGCTCATAACCCTCTGGGACCTCTTCTCCCAAACCGGGAAAGAGTATTCCTGGAAGAAAATTAAAATCCATTATAAAAAAAAATTTAGCACTCAAAATGCTGAGAAAAAAAATAACTAATAATTATTTATATATATTTTTTAAACAAATGGATATAAATGTATTTAGTATATTTCTTCTTCTTTTTAATGGCTTTTCACCCGTCTTGAGTGTTCTAGCCAGTGTCGAGTTATTCTTTATTTATACTTTTTACATTTGACTTTCAAGTGTTTTTTTTTACTTTTATTTATTTTTATTTAATTTTATTTATTTATTTATTTTAGTATTCCTGTTGGTGGGGTTAGTTTTATTAGTAATATTAGTTTGTTTAGTGTGTTATTTTAGTGAGTTATCATACTATATATCAATTAATTTTAAGATATTTACAAATTATTTTATATACAAGTTTGTTAGGGGAGGTTAATAAGGTTAAGATGTTAGTGGGAAATGGAACGTTTATGCTGGAGAGGTATATTTAGTATATTTAAAACATTGTTAATTTTGTGATATGATAAAATAACACTCTCCTTATCATGTAACCACTACTTCATGACTACTAGTTTCGGAATAATCATTCCATCGTCAGGTCAACTGTAGATCAAAGTGAAATTGCTAGTCTCCTATTTATATAGAACAAAAATAATCATTATTATCATTATTTGAAAGAGAGAGAAAGAATATAAAGGAATCACGATAGGAATATTTCCAATAATGGACTGGAAGTTAAATTTGATCGCTTATTTAATATATTATTATGGTATTATACAGAGTGAGTAATGAATGATAAGGAGAGTGGGATATACGTGTGTCATCAAAACTGCCGAGTTGTACATATGTCCTGTTTTTACAAATTGATTCGTTCAGGAGAAAAATGTTATTTATTATTGGGAACCCACAAAGTTGCTATTTTGGAGATTTGCCGCTGGTAGAAGGATGAGAATGGAATGGAATGTATGAAAAATACAAAAGTAGCCCTAAGATAGTAATGTTTAAAGAATGCATTATCAACTAATTTATTAATATTAAAAGTCATTAAAAAGTGAAAATCGGTCTGTGTCTTTTTACACTAAGAAAAGTATGAAAAATCATATTTCGGTATTCTGTAGGAAGAGTTACCGCTATGCTGAACAATATCACGCCGGATATTGATCTGTTCCATGTGTCTTAGGGGGTATTCTAAAGCGGGATTATTCTACTACTTTTCTCACTTTTTTACTCTTTTTCTCACTTTGTAATTTATGTTTTTAATATAAGTATACGCTTTAAATATTAGTTTGTTATATAAATATTAATTACTGAATAAATTGATTTTATTTTATTATCAATAATTTGATGTTAGTTAGTGAATAAATAAGGATATTATAATTAATTTCTTTATTTTTAAAATTAGTAAACTGGTTCCTTTCTGCATAACGACGCCAGCTAATTTCAACAAATTCATACTGTGTAACCTCATAAACTCATTCACTGTGTGAAAATGTCATTTTGTTAATTTGAAATGTATAAAAATTTATGATAGTAAAAGAAAAAAATATATAATTAAATATAATCAGCCTTGATAAAGAAGCGGTTAGCTTCGAAACCGGTAGACATTATAATTAAGTTATAATAAAATATTTATAGTGATTTTAAAACAAAGTAACATTTAAATTATAACATGGAAAATCACAAAGTTAGTGCTTCAAATAGAAAAGAAAAATGCTATGTAAATACAGAATAAGAAACAAATCAGCATAATATAATATAATGAGTACCAATTTCATAAGCTGCACTGATTGGTAATCAATATTTACTGAGGAGTGTCACACCATGAATGGTGGTTACTTGGTATGCCTGAGTATTCATTTACAAGATGACCTTCTTGCCAGCTAGGACATATCCAATTACTCATGGCAAATGATTTTAATCATTATTCAAATGCAGACAACAAAAACAACAAAAAATTAAATATATATATAATGGTGCATGGGACACTGCATCAAATAAAACAAGGTCCTATATTCGGCTGTCCAAACTCAAAACACAGTAAGAGACATTTTTTTGGAGTACTTTTTTTTTGCATTTTTGGACTAAGTAGATTCTACTTAGTCCAAAAATGCAAAAAAAACCTACTACAAAAAATGTCCCTTACTGTGTTGTAAGTTTGGACAGCCGAATTGATTGTAAACTATAAAAATGGAATATCAAATTTTAAATATTTTAGTGGTAAGATAACTCATCCGCCTCCGTAGTGTAATGGTCAGCACGCTCGGCTACCATTCTGGAGGTCCCGGGTTCGATCCCCAGGGGGGGGGGTCAAATAAATTTAAGTGATTTTTTTACCTTTCAGACACTGGACTGGTATCTGAGGCGGAAGGCTGATCACCTTTCTTCATGTGTTAACGATCAAGATAACTCTGCATTTACGATGCAGTGCCCTTGGGGTGCGGATAAGGGTTTGAAGAAGAAGCCTATATGACTCTAAGTATGTAACCCGAAGTGTCCTTTTACTGCTATTTTTCATTTCCTACTAACTATTTCTCCATTATTTCCTTTCTCATAAGCCAGCAGTATCTTTGAAAGAAATTTGGAGCATAGGATTGATAACCTTGGCCTTGCATAATTGAATTCATGATCGAGCTGCTGTGCCAATCTAAAGTAGTGCCATATGCACCATTGGACGGAGGAGCAGGAGCATACTGTTGGTAGAAAGCAGGAGACCCTTATAAGCGGTCTATTTGCTTACTTTTGGAAGGGAGCGAGAGACGCCAAAAAACATTGTACAGATCGGAATAGGGTTTGCGGTTACTTGTGATTAGTGTACTGAGGGTCAGGCGGCAAACTGTCTGAGTATAATTAGGGTCAGGATGATGAAAAAACTGCCCGCAAACAATGCGTTAATTGGTTTGCAAACTCTGTAAAATTATTATTTATAAAGCATTATTTATATTTACTGAATCTTGTTTTTTTTTTAATTTTCAGGAAGTCATACCAATGTAAAAACATCCATGGTTGTTATTTAATTTGTATACACATATCACTGTCCTCTAATATATTTTCATTGTTATTTTGTTTTAAAAATATTATTTAAATTTATTTCAGCGCTGTTCAGGCTGGTTTTGTATTAATAATAATAATAATAATTAAACCCTTATCCGCACCCCAATGATGCATAGGGCACCACGTTATATAAATGTAATGTTATCTTGATCGTTTACACATGAAGGAAAGGTGATCAGCCCTCCGCTTCAGGTACACCAGTCCAGGGTAGTATTGAATAAATATTAGAGTGAAAAAATCACTCATATTTATTCGACCCCCCCCCTGGGAATTGAACCCGGGACCTCCAGAACGGTAGCCGAGCGTGCTGACCATTACACTACGGAGGCGGACAAAAGGTTTTGTATTACAAGATTTTTTTATTTCTTCTTCTTCTTCTAACCCTTATCCGCACCAAATGGTGCATAGGGTACTGCATCGTATTAACGGAGTGTTATCTTGATCGTCACTTACATGAAGGCAAGGTGATCACTCCTGCGCTTCGGGTACCGTCCAGGGCAATAAATATTAGAGTGTAAAATCACTTATATTTATTTCCACCCCCCACCTTGGGAATCAACCCCGGGGCCTCCAGCACAGTAGCTAAACACGCTAACCATTATACCACGGAGGCGGACAATTTTTTAAATTTACAATTTGGCTAATGTATTGAAAGTTTTATTTGTTTATTACGTACCCAAGTCTGTAATAGGAGCCTTAGAGTCATTACTCTTCAGATGACCAGAATCACTGAATATTGATTCCTCTAGTAATTCTGGATGATCCGGTAATCCGGCAACCACAAAATAATCGGCAACTCTCCGTTCATCCATATTCCAGAATTATCTATAATTGCACATTGATACCTGTTAACCTCACTTTAAACACAAGGTGTTTATAAAAACTGAATCAATGTGATGAATGATTGAGCTTACAAATAATTAAAACTCATCAACACAATTTTCACTGGAAAAGATAATAATTGTGGAAGTAGGAAATGACACAAGATTCATATTTTTATCAAAATAAGATAAATATCTAGTCATTCATCAACATGAATTCACCAGTGAAATTAGCTTTTAACGCACTTTCATGTAAGTATTGTGAATATTATATAAATAATTAATTCAATTAAATACTAACAACAAATAATACTGAGGACACATAACAGTACTTCGTTAAAATTCTTTCAACTTAATTATCACTTATATACAGTCAGGTATTCGAAGAAAATATCGAGCAGGTAATATTCTAAATAATAGTATTTATTTGTTTGCATTTAATTAATTTGTTACAAATGAAGAACTGTTAAACAGCTATAAAATGACAACTTTTAATGTCAGCCATGATGTGATAGATATTTTCGATGTTTTATTAGGTTTTCAGCCTGCGTACTGTATTACCAAAAGAGCATGTTTAGTGTTGTGCAAATTTGATCCGATGTTAATGCTTGACACGTCAGTTTTCCAAATTACTTCACGAATCAAATTATTACAAATGAAAATTATGAATGAAACGATAGATTTTTTTAGTCTCTAAAATGTATCTTTGTCTCACTCGCATAGCATATTGTGATAATATCTTGAACGTTTGTGTTTGAGAGTGAGCGAAAATAAATAAGTATTTATGTTTCTTTTCGTTTTAATTACATGTTTTATCAAAATTTGTCAGAAAATAGTTTCGTACTGACATTTTTTGGTGAAACCGCATCTTATAGAATAAAATAACAACTATATATTTTTTTCCACATAAATTTTATTTGACCAGTGACCGGGTTTAGTTGTAACCTACATCATCAGACTGGTGTAGTTGGTTACTGGTCACTGGTCAAATAAAATTAATGTGGATAATTGTTATTTTATTACCTGAAAAAAAATTTTAACATGCTGATAGGTATGCATTTGATTAAAAAATGAATAGTTTTGAGGCGAACGACTAAGTAAACAAAAAATGTAAGAGAGTTTTTACAGTTCATTTTGAACGTGGTGATCGGATCCAAAAATTTTGTCCAAAAAATTACTTATTCCGAGTTTGGAATGCCAAATTCCAATTCGGAAAACTAACGTGTGCTGTCACCTTCATTTTTCTTCATCTACTAGCACAGTTCCTACTCGAAAGTTTTTAGTAGATTTCTCAATCTGATTCCGTGCAGTGATCACTACTTGTTACCAACATAAATTCAACTGTCAAAATATTTTTTTTTGTTGAGACGTAGGTAAATATTCATCGTGTTCGTCTAAAAAATGATTTATTTTTAGTTGGGTCGATGAGATTTTCATGATATACGGTTAGTATTTTATTTATACAATATATTTTACAACTTTTAACTACTTTTTCAATTAAATCAATCCGTTTATTCATAGATATTCATTTTCTTTTTAGATTGTCATTGAAGAAATTTAGAGAATATTTTTTTGTTAAATCATATCAACTCCTTGCTTTCTCACCGTTGTTTACATATTTCACACCTGCATATTTTACATTAATCGATTGTTACCAATCTAACTTCCCCCGTTCCTTTGAAAAAATATTTATAAGCTATGAGTAAACAATTTTTTCAAGGTTATTTAATATTTTTAAATTAAGTTACTTGGCGTAATATTGAAGTTTGTTGTGTAAACTAATCGTATTTTGACTATAATTCACGCCCAAGAACGCCAAGGAAACGATGCGGATACTTGACGGCAGTGATAACTTACAAGGCCATGTGTTTGTTGGTTTAGGTAGTCTGTAAATTTGCCTTAAAAACAAACGAGAAGCAGTTTGTCCTTCACAAAATTTGTTCAAACCTAGTACTGGCTAACACATTCACGTTTAGCTGTATTTTGACATGAAAATATTTTTGTGTTTGTTTGAAATAGGATTAAATGTTAAAGATGTGAGTGATTCCAACCCGAATTTGTTATCAGTCTTACTAGCCATACTTCTTATTCTTACTATTTACTATGAGGATGTCACTGTTTTTTAAAAAATAATAGTTTTTATATCAACTCTATTTATGCTAGTATTTTAAAACCTCTGTTTTTTTTTAATCCCCAAACAATCAACATTTCAATAAAAAAAGGATCTTTTCTACCTTCAAAATTATTATACAGTGATGGTAATTTTAATAGAATTTTCATTTAAATGATACTGAGGTCATTGTTATATCATGGCTATTATATACCCAATTTTAAATGAGCACACTTCACCTTGGGAAATATAGTAAGCAAATTACTTCTTAGTATTTGACATGCCATTTTTTTTGCAAACTTATATTGAATTTTTTTTATATATGCCTTCATGTAATTAAAAACAACAATCAAGATACTATACTATTTATTTTTCGTATGGTTTTTAGTCATCACATCACATCAATATAAATTATAAATATAATAGGTAAAAATATTAAAGGTCAACATTTAAAAGTATTATTTTCCAAATATTAAGTCGCTGATTTGTTAAGGAGTAGAAACTCCTCCAGGTTCCAAGATATTATGGCATTGATATGATGTAGTGCTCTATGTGAGTGTGGATAAAGGTTACAAGGCATGTTAAAGTAGTTTAAAAATTATTGATGAAAAATATAATATTTTTGTATAATTTATATTTTAATGCTATTATTATTTAGGTATCATTAATGCCTTACTCGCAAACATAGAATTCTGCATAAGAAGTAACACTTCTCTCCACGCGCGATTTAAAAAAAATACATATTGGAATTTTTTTTAGAACATTTTGAAAATATATTTTTATATTTATTTTAACTCCTTAACTTTCAATAACTCTTTTCTTTTCAAAAAATTATATTCATTTAGGAGAAAAACTAACTTTTTCAATACAAAAACAGTGTTTAAAAAAAAACAATTACGTCAAACGTTACCCGAGTTTAAAGAAAATTATGTTGCGATATATCGTAAATTGGTCTTTATATTAATTTTATAAGTGAATTTAAATTTACTCATTTTTACCGTCATGGAAAAAACTTTTTGTTTTTATTTCAGGTAAATATGGAAACTAATTTAGTGTGTGAACTGAAAAAACAGACTGGGGCATCCGAGGAGTTGTGCTACTCCTTACTGCAAGGCCAGGGCTGGGACCTGACGTCAGCTCTCGTGGCATACTTGCAAATGTCAGGTATATACATAGTCTCGGTTCTTCTACTATCCTAATTTAGATGGCTCACCGAGTTTTTTATGTCTACCGGTTTCGAGACGTATCCGTCTCTTTGTCAGGACAATCACTGCCACAGCATGCAAATAATACCACCCTTCACCACCATAGCACCATTTACACACTTAAAACTACACAAAATGTTTAACACATGCGATTTTTGGTCGACCCGAAGACCAACATGCACTAAGAGGTTCAGCACAGACATGTGTTACGAGCCGAGGTTAAACATGCACTAGGGTTAAACATATTAATGAAACAGCTTATATACTCGTAGGATGAAAGGAGTGGGCGGGGTTTGAATTGTATATTGACAAATCTTGCTTAACCGATGTTGAATCAAATAATGGACTATAAGTAAAATTTATTTGGTTGTTAATTAGAGGAATTCGTTTTTGTAAAAAAATAAATAAGTAAAAATGACTAACCACAAAGTAAATGCTTTAAATATTAATAATATTGAGAAAATAGATGGCATGGTTTGAGTATGCTTTTTAGATCCATTTCAAGTACTTCATATGCTTAAAAAGTTACACCTACTTCTAAAGAAATCACATGTTCCACTGTATTGGCAGTTTCCTTTATACCTTCCTCATTTTTGTACAGATTTCCGTAAGATAGTTTCGTTTATCTTGTCTTCTTCTCTTCTTCTGCTCGGTGTAGGCCTTGTAGCCTGTTTTTTAAGAGGGATTAGCCTCCTGCGATGTCGATTCCCAGCTTTCAATCCATCTCTTTAGTGGCCTTCCCGGAAGTCGACTACCTTGGGGTTGGCCGTGCAGTACAATATAAGGGAGTCTGGATGGTTCTATTCTCCTCACATACCATTGTCTCCTGCGTTGCCTTCCCCGCCTAACGACATCTTCGATCTCGCATATTTCTCTTATCCTGGTGTTATCTTGTAATTTTTATATTAATTTATTGTCCAAAAAAATAAAAGATACTATAACATTGTTTTATCATATTACTCTTATTTTTCAGACTTGGCCAAAACTGATTCGAAAGACAAATATGAAGAGAACTCTCGGTACAACATATCAGGCAGCTGGAGAGCCACCCACGAGATAGATGGTACTATAGACACCGTGGATGGGGCCCCCCTGTCTCCCGTGGCTTCCCTGATCCCTTTGTCCTCCTCCCCTTTCCTGCAGCCGGCCACGGTGGACATCAGCGGAGCTCCCAGTAGCAAGCCAATACTTCAGAAAGCCGATGCTATAGACTTGATAGATTGTAAGTATATTTTTGCAAATTTAAGTCTCCAAATATGACGTTTTTTACAGACATTCCAGCAATTGTGGAACTGAATAATGTTTGTTTTTTGGTTGGCTTTAAAAATTCATATTTGGCGCACCACTTGTATTTATATATTACATTTATTTTCTAATTTAGTGACAAATATATATATATATATATATATATATATATATATATATATATATATATATATATATATATATATATATATATATATATATATACATATATATATATATATATATATATATATATATATATATATATATACATATATATATATATATATATATATATATATATATATATATATATATATATATATATATATATATATATATTTATATATATATATACATATATATATATATATATATATATATATATATATATATATATATATATATATATATATATATATATATATATATATTTCTCTTTATATATATATATATATATATATATTTGTCCGCCTCCGTAGTGTAATGGTCAGCACGCTCGGCTACCGTTCTGGAGGTCCCGGGTTCGATTCCCAGGGAGGGTCAAATAAATATAAGTGATTTTTCACTGTAATATTTATTCAATATTACCCTGGACTGGTACCTGAAGCGGAGGGCTGATCACCTTTCCTTCATGTGTAAACGATCAAGATAACTCTGCGTTTATATGACGCAGTGCCCTATGCACCATTGGGGAGCGGATAAGGGTTTTATTATTATTATTATTCATTTATATTTATATATATATATATATATATTTTTTTTTTTATTATTTTTTTTTTTAGTGCCCTAACATTTTCTTACATGTATGCTAAAATTGCCGAAGACTTTTTTACAAAAAATGGTCCATTTTAAATTCTGTAGACATTGTAAGGGCGAAAACAAAAGTATAATATAATGAACAATATTTATATATGATTGTATGATATTTCTATTTTTCACTACAAATCAGTCAAGCATGTTTATTTGTGAATATAATTGATGAATTGGAACTTAAGAAATGCATACACTACATAACCTATTATCTCGACCACTAAAATACTCTGGCGTTTTTATCGATATATAGATGTCCACGCTTTTGGCAAAGTATACTAGAGTGGAATAATAATTCTAAGCACTCTAACGGTTAACCAAGTGTAAGTGTTTATGGTATGTAAATTTTCTAAACCCCAAATACGAACATTATTTAGTTTTGCATTTGCTGAACCTAACTTCATAACTATCAGGTGCTGGTGGCGCTATTTTAAAGACAAAAAGTGCGGATTTTACATCTTAAAAATTATTTTGTCTAAATGTAGACCGTCACGTCGGACATACTTTTGGAATCTGTCCTCAGTATTCCGTGCCACTTGCTAGAGAAGTGACGTCGGGATGCCATTAACTTCTCAAATTTTATATTTTTTTTAGTGCATAGATGGTCGTGGGGTTTGTTTTATACACTTAACTTTTCAAACGATCCACGGCCAGGGCCCAGGCCTTTTTTGCTGTTGAATTTTGTGTAGTCTGATTATTTCTATGGATTTTACCATAGACAAGATTTTTTTTTAATTTCATTTTAATGATAACATGGCGACATTATAAATTATTTTTGTTTGTTTTGTTTTCAGATAAAAAATTACAAAGAGGAATATCTCGCGCGACTGACAATGAAAATATAGTGTCAAAAGTTCGATCTGAGTGTGCTCAAGATGTATCTTCCAATAATTCTAGCAACACCAATAGTGAACAGTTCTATATAGAAACTCCGGAATACACTTTTACTTTGCCAGATATCACCATTTACTCTGAAGATTTTAGGTATGCATTCCTTTTTTTCTTTTAAAAATATGAATTAGACCAAAGGCACCGACCGTTGCCGTTAAAGAGCTACTACTGTGTATTTATAAAAATACTGTGTATTTTACAACTAAATACAGTAAATCCCTCTATAACGCTAAGAAAGGTACCACATTATCGGAGAGGACGTTATAGAGAAGCTAATGTTTTTATTCCGTAGTATTCCGTTCGCCTCCATAGTGTAGTGGTTAGCGCGCTAGTCAGCCATACTGGAGGTCCCGGGTTCGATTTCCAAGAGGGTCAAAATAAATATTAGTGATTTTTCAGTATAACATTTATTTGATGTGACCCTGGACTGGTACCTGAAGCGGAAGGCTGATGACCTTTCCTTTGTATATTTAACGATCAAGATAACACTGATTCTAAACAATGCCGTACCCTATGCACCATTGGGTGCGAATGAGGGTTACAATGTTTTTAAATTGAATTTCAATTTTAAATGACTCATTACCGCCATTTCCGCTAGTTAAAATGTAAAAATACAATTTAAAACATTAACTTCTTATATAATTCCCTGAAATGAAATTCTTTATCAATTGCTAAGCATAAAATAAATACTTATAGTAACAAATATAATTTTATATTTCACTGTCTCAGAAAATTCCTGGAGAAGGACCTTCTGGAGACGTCCACGCTGGTGTCGCTGGAGGGCAGCGGGCGGCTCAACTGGTGGGGCGGCGGGCTGGCGCACCTGCGCCCGCTGGCCACCTCGGGCGACGGCAACTGCCTGCCGCACGCCGCCTCACTGGGCCTCTGGGGCTTCCACGACCGCCTGCTGACCCTGCGGCGCCTGCTGCACGCCGCGCTGGCCGCCGCCCCCTGGCGCCACGCCCTGCGCCGCCGCTGGCGGTGGACGCAGACCAGGTAACCTGCGCTGCAATTCTCACCTGACCTAACATTACAAAATTGTTACATTTTAACTTCAACTATGGTCAATAAGAGCAACATTTAGTAATACAGTGAAACCCCTATCTATCGTTTTTAAAGGGACTTAGTGAAATAAACTATGAATGCGGGAAAACAATGAATGCGGAGTAAAGAAGTCAATACACAAGGATATACGATCGAGTAAAGATACCGTCCTCCCAATTGCATAACCATTGGTAGGTTGAAATGTTAAGAATACAAGTTTTGGATGTAAATAAATGTACTAATAAAATAAAATACAAAGTTGAACAGAACCCAAAGATCTTCAGATCTCTTCTGCTGTATCCATCACACAAGCTTTTGATAGTCTGTATCCCACACGTTGAAATATTGTCGTCAAATATAACAAAATTGTGAAAATGTAAAAAAAAAATGTTAAAAAAACAGACAAATTATATCAAATATGTAGCGTAATTCAAACGATGAATGCGGTAAAATGTTGGATAGAAACGATTGATGCGACTTTTTTTTGTATGAAATAAATTCGGGGTAGAAGAAATAAACGACGCATCCGGGAAAACAATTATTCGAGGAACGATAGATAGAGGTTTCACTGTATTTACATTTTTCTCATTTTGAATTCACATTTTCATATGGTGTACAAAATACTTATCACTGTTGAACGTGGAAGTTTTTAGCACCGTAAGAGAAAAGTTAATTTATAACTTTGTCACATTAACATTTTATTCTACCTATGGAAAGGGAAAGAACTTTTAGAAATCATGTGTTTTTCTTTTTGTATATATTGGTGCTTTAAATGAAAAAAATTATAAGATTTAACTATGTATATCTATTTAATGTCCTATATCCGCCTCCATGGTATAATGGTTAGCGTGTTTAGCTACCGTGCTGGAGGTCCCGGGTTCGATTCCCAGGGGGGTCAAAATAAATATGGGTGATTTTCACTCTCATATTTATTTAATATCACCCTGAACTGGTACAAGAAGCGCGGGGCTGATCACCTTGCCTTCATGAAATTAACGATAAAGATAACACTGTTTTTTATTAATTGTATCGGCATTAACTTTGTGGTAAGACATATTACATTGATTAAAGAGAACACTTGTTTTTATACCACTTGAGTTTTATTAAAGACTACTAGTTTCAGAAGCTAAACTTCCATCATTCAGGTCTGAGTTATTATTCAGGACTGAATGATGGAAGTTTAGCTTCTGAAACTAGTAGTCTTTAATAAAACTCAAGTGGTATAAAAACAAGTGTTTTCTTTGAGATAACACTGCGTCGCAACGCTGCAGTGCCCTATGCACCATTGGGTGCGGATAAGGGTACATATCTATTTAAGAAAAATAAGTTTGTACTTTAGTTTGAAGTATGTTTGTAGACAAACTACGCAGGCCGGGCTAGTACTGAGTTGTGAGGAGTGGCAGGCGGAGTGGGCGCACGTGGTGGAGCGCGCGGCCCCCGCACACCACTCCCTGGAGGAGATTCACGTGTTCGCCCTCGCCCACACCTTGCGGAGACCCATCGTCGTCATAGCCGACGTCGTGCTCAAGGTATGTTGCACTTCCTGGCTGCCACACCAACCTGCGTGATAAGATTACAGTACTCTTTACCTCCGCCTCCGCAGTGAAACGGTCAGCAGCTCGCCTACCGTACCGGAGGTCCCGGGTTCAATTCCCGGGTGGGGTCAAATACATATAAGTGATTTTTTTCACTGTAATATTTTTTCAATATTACACTGGACTGGTACCTGAAACGGGGGGCTGATCGCCTTTCCTTCATGTGTTAACCTTTTAAACGCGTTAACTTTGTTCCTAAGAGACGCTCTTGCGCGGCTGTATTTCGCCGTTTTTTAAATGATTACTTTTATCATGTATTTAGTTATGAAACGATTTATTTTCCTTAACAAAAACGTTCAATGGGATTCATTGTGCCTTTTTGGTACTCTATAATACACGTGTGTCACATTATTCTTGAAATATATCGTAATATAAACAAATTAGATCGTAACATAAATAAATCAAAGCATGCATCGTGTGTCACTCTTACCCACTGGCGATGCGTAGCGTCGAGAGTGAGACAGATATAGGGCATGATTATGGTGCGGACTAATTACCGACCGCATGAAAAATCAGGGATCTGTTGTTTTATTTATCCTTGTGATGTTACAAATTATTAGTCAGATATTTCAACAGATGTCATAAGGCCGAGGATTGACGTATTATTTTATCCAAAGTTCCACACCATGAAAAAATCCCTCCAAGTTGAACTGAGGTTCGAAACTTGGAGCAAAGTGAAAACACAAACGCTTATGTCAGCCGCGTATGGGCCATGTCTTGTAAAAACACATACGGTTATGCGAGCCGCGTGGATCCGGTTAATGATCAAGATAACACTGCCTTTATATGACGCAGTGCCCTATGCACCATTGAGGTGCGGATAAGGGTTTGAAGCGAAGGAGACTCTTTACAAGTCATTTTATATTTGTTTTAGGATCTAAACGGTGAGGCTATGGCCCCCATCCCCTTCGGGGGAGTGTACCTGCCTCTGGAATGCTCTCCCGAGGACTGCCACAAGTCTCCCTTGCTACTGGCGTACGACATGGGACACTTCTCCGCCTTAGTTACCATGGATATGGGAAAGCCGAGCCCCGCATCTTCCATCATCCCCCTCACGGACTCGGACGGTTGTCTACTCCCCATTCAGTTTTCTGTAGACCCGGGAGAAGATTTCCAGTGGAACAAAGACGAAAATGATCCCAAAACTATACAGAGACTACTTCTCACGGAGCGGGACCAAATCAACCTCCTGTCGGAGTATCTCGACGTCATTTACAAGTCTCCTTCCTGTAGCCCCGGACAAGAGGAACCCGATCTCATAGACCTATCCGAAGAAGACATCACCAACAAATTCTCGGAGCTGTTTGTAAACCCTAATTACGAAACTGAACTTCCCGAACAAAATATGTTCGACAGCAAAAGCAAGGCGGCTAAACAAATTCACACGGTCGCTAAGCAATTTGGAAGCATAGGTAAATCAATGAGTAATAAATTAAAAAAGAATCTCGGATCCATTACTAAAATTGGCGCAAAAACAAACGGCACCAGCAAAAAATCGTCTCAAAATTCTATATTTTCATCGCCAAAACACAAAATTCTCTGTTGCCAATTGAAAGCCAAGAGACACGCTATTCAGGATGAAATGGTCAAAAATTACTTGGAATATGCGGAGCGGCGGTTTATGAATTCCGAAATGCTCAAGGGTAAGCAAGACACGGAGAGGAAACACTTTGAAATGTTAAAGTTAAGGGAGCAAGCGATGTTAGAGGGCCCCCTGAAGTGCGTCAACGCGGGCTGTGAGCAGTACGGGACCGCTCTGACCAGTTACATGTGCAGCACGTGCTTCCAAAAGCAGCGGCAACAGGAACAGGAAGTCCGCAACAACATGCATTCTCCCACCGGCCGACACCATTACAACGGCATGCCTCGCTACGGAACGGGAAAGTCCAAATTCTACACGGAATCGGATTCCGAGTCGCACGACATAGTGAGGCGCATGCCGCCCACTTCGGCGATCAACAAAAACGATCAAACTCTCTATCTCTCCAAATCTACATTCTACAACGACACCGGCAAACCTTCCCTCGTGTGCGCAAAATCCGTCAACAACCTAGATGTTCCCGTTCCACATAAAAATTGGAAGAATAAATCCAGCGATGACCTTTCCAGCGTTGCGGGAGATCAGAAGCGAGACAGGAGTATAAGGAGCACGCTTCCAGCCAAAGTGCACACTACAACGTCTGCGAGTCGGCCGGGTTGGAATTCGGGACAAACTTCTTCCGACGCCCCGGACCAGCCGACTGAAATATTCAACCAAGTACAGCCCTGCAGGACTCCCTTTTGCGTGTACTACGGGAGTTCCTTATCAGATTACCTGTGTTCGAAATGCTGCGATTCTGTTAAATATAACAACTCGTAGTTCCCTCCTCATATCCTCAGTCATGTATATATATATAATAATCATTATTGACTATATGTAATCGTATATATTAGAAAGCTACGAATTTGTATTTTGCCAATCCTCTTGTAGTTTATTAAAACTTACCTTATAGCTAATTATTTTACGCTTTTCTACCATGGGTGACATGAACCAAAACATGCCATCATAACTAAATCGTAACGATACAATTTATTCGAATTGTTTATAAAACAAAACATTTAAATATGTTAATGGTCTCTTAATATCACAAAATGTTACCACAACATTTGTTATAAGTATAATATTTAAAATTCTCATGAACGATGTCACAATCAAGATCTTAATAATAATTTTTTGCTTTTTCGTTTGCTTCTCAACCTTATCATATGCAACAATTTGATCGGAAAATTATATGCTCTTAAATGATAATTTGTTGAAATACTGAAGAGGAGATTTATAAAATAAAATAAATTGCTGTAGTAGATATTCTCGGTGTTCAGGTTGAAACAAAAAAATATGTTATTTGAATAACTATGGGTAAGCCAAACTCTGGCAAATGATATATTATATATGAATATTCATAGATATATGTATTGAGAAAACACCAATATTATCCACGGTTTGTCAGGGTTGTGATAGACGAAGTATCATTAAAATTAAAATAAAACTATTTTTAATTGCAAGGTTAAAATATATCAAGTCTGCTTATTAAAATAGTCTATTTAACTCATTTTAAAAATGCAAAAGTCTATGTACATATTTACTTTGATAGCGCTTAGTAAGGAGATGTCTGATAAAAGTTTATATTTTTAAATTTAAAAATATGTAATACACTATTCATTCAAATACAGGTGATTTCTCTGATAAATATAATAGCCATACATCGACACGCTCAATGGATAAAGTTGAAACTGCAAAATTACTTATTCACGTGAGATTAATTTTATTTATTTTCATCTTAACTTTGTTTTGTTCAAGAATAAAGTAGTAAATGTTTAAATGTTTGCAGTATAACTTTTTTTGCTAATCTTTAATAAAATAAAGATATTTTTTGTTACAGACTTTTAGGTTTACCTCTAAAATGTGTTATACAATTTATTTTTAAGATAACAAAGAACTAATAACTCAAAAAATGTACCTGCCAAACGCTATGCGGTATAAATGTCATTTTTCATATTGTTGTTTATTCCATCTGATATTGGTTATGATTTTAATAATTATAATAAATGGAATATCACACAGTTATCGAAACAATCAGCCTAACATTTTGATCATAAAGTGCATGGAATCCAATCAAGTATTACGTTTATTGCTAATCTGACTTCATTCTGAGTTGATATGCTTTATAAAATTATTTTAGTAGATACAAAAGCAAAATCCTAAATCAAAAACGTCAAATGTTCAGGAGATACAAATTAGTAAATTTTTACAATATTTTGCTGCCAGGTTTTAGAAAGTAAACGTAATATTACAGCGCATAATATTATTGTGTTTTCCTTCCTTCTAAAAATTTGTCTTTGAAAATTTTATTTGATCTTTGCGTTGTCCGGTTGTGGTCCCATGGTTAGTGTCGCGGACTCTTAAGTCAGAGTTTCTCGGTTCAAATAAATACTCACAGAAATAGTATGAAATTGAAATATTTGTGTTAATAATAAAAACACATATCGCTCACTCCTTTCAAGAACGTCATAAATCAAAAAACTAGATTTTTCAGGAGAACGTTTTTAAAGTTTTAAAATATAACACAATATATTAAAAATAAATATCAAGCCACTTATTGAACTTTTTACTGTGCAACAGATCTTTTTAGGTAAAACCTGAAGGTTTTTTTTCCATTTGAAAAATATTAAGTTTATTTAAAAAATTAAATAAACAATACATTTTCTTCAAAATGCAAAAACAACACTTTCTGCCCTGTAGCGGGTAAATATTAAGTTAAAAATATGCCACTTTTGCTGGGATATAGTACATTTTTTGGGCATTCCGAAAACATGCACAACTGAAAATTGGCGATTTTTGATTTATGACGTTCTTGAAAGGAGTGAGCGATATATTTCTATTTAAAAAAATTAAATAATGTTCAGGAGAGACAAATTAGTAAATTTTTACAAAGTTTTGCTCCCAGGTTTTAAAGAGTAAACGTAATATTACAGCGCATAATAATATTGTATTTTCCTTGCTTCTAAAATAACTTCTAAAAACTTGTCAGTGAAAATTTTTAAATAATATTTATTTGTCTCTTCTTAACATTTGATGTGTTGAATTTACCGATATTATGAGGCCAATAGGCAAATATTAAAATGAAAAAAAGAATCTCAAATTTTACATATTGTACTATGGCGGGATTATTAAATCCAATATAAGTTTTATTTTACTCCGTATGTTATGAGTTACGTCTGCACATGTTGCAATTTAGTTGTTAAGACATATCGCTCACTCCTTTCAAGAACGTCATAAATCAAAAAACTTGATTTTTCAGGAGAACGTTTTTAAAGTTCAAACATAAAATACAATGTATTAAAAATAAATATCAAGCCACTTATTTAACTTTTTACTGTGTAATAGATCTTTTTAGGTAAAACCTGAATATTTTTTCTCCATTTGAAAAATATTTAGTATATTTAAAAAAATAATTAAACAATACCTTTTCTTCAAAATGCAAAAATAACACTTTCTGCCCTGTAGCGGGTAAATATTAAGTTTAAAATATGCCGCTTTTGCTGGGATATAGTACATTTTCTGGGCATTACGAAAACATGCACAACTCAAAATTGACGATTTTTGATTTATGACGTTCTTGAAAGGAGTGAGCGATATATAAAAGCAATTATCTATTATAAATAATTGTAATTTCTTAAAAGATTTGTTAATTTAAGAAATTTCTCTCGGAACAATTTTTATTGTACTAAATTTATATTTGACAGTATTCACTTTATAGCACTTTGATCTAGTCACATATAAGTTTTTAAGTTTATGTGTTACAAAGTATTTTGTTTTGAATTATTTTCCACGACTTATTATTTTATCACTTGCCTGAATCAAGAATGAGTAATTTAGACTTTTTTAGGTATTGAATTGTTTTTCTCATTTTCAATTTGATTAAAAATTTCATCTAATATTTATTTTTTACATTGAAATTAAAATATTATTTTTTATAAAAAGTATTATTTTTTTCATAATTTTCATCACCTTTATGAATATTTGATGAAGAAAAATCTATATTTGTTTGTTTTATTTTCTTTTTAGCACCCTTACCACACTTTTTGCATGATTTTAACAAAAAAAAATATTAATAATAAAGCACTAAGTTGTATCCCTTAATTTTAACTTTGTTTTCTCTTTTATTTTCTTTCAGTAAAATTACATAAATACATATTATCAAAAGCAATATGATTCTTAATTTTCAGCAATGTGTTTTAAAAAAATAATTAGACTTCTTATTCAACTGATAATTACAGAATTGTCTCAAAATAAAATACATATTCATTATGTACCAATAATTTTTGTGTCTTCCAAAAAAAGATGTCTTTACTGATTTGCTCCATATTTTGGTATATTGCGTTTGGTAATATAAATGGTAAATGCTTGTTTAATGCTATATTATTTTGTTATTGGTTGGAGGCCTTCATAAATGCCACCAGTTCTCTACTTGACTTTAGTTCCAAAAATGAAAAGGAAATTACTATATAATTTTACAATTTGGATAATTGTCAGTGTCAATCAAAGTATTTTTGTTTTTTCTAGTTAACTCCTTATTTTGTTACTTTCTCAAAACTCAAATTGTACGAGTATGTTTGTAATATTTAAAAGTTCAGGAATATCATTTATTAACTAAATAATTATTTTATGTATTTAAATGAATCTGTAACTTTTTTCTAAACCATGTTCCATGTCGTTGATTGCAAGATTTTTGGTTTGCTTTTGTAACTAATATTTTTTCATAAAAATGCACCATAACAAACAATGAAGACAAAGGGTATTTGGTATTATGTAGTACTTTTGCTGAGGGTGTTGCCAAAAAAAAAAAACAAATATCTTAAAATCCATATAAATCATAGAAGGTGATTGTCTAAATTTCTACATTGATATAATTTCTACAGGTTTTATCATAATTTTCATATTTGTAATATCACTAATTATTACATTATATTGCGACATGTGTTTCGATGCACTCAACAGCATTATCAAACGTTGCATCACAAATTTAGTATGATAATTAAGTGATATTACCAAGAGTGAATGTTAAATTTTCACTTGGAAGGATATTATCACAACATGACTGCCAAATCGATTAATCGAAAAAAGTGATATTTTGGCATCAGTTTCATGCAATGTCACTGTTGGCAAATCTTGCTTAAGAGACTACTATGCTTGTCCCCAACTCTCCTGTTTACTTAAAATGTTAATCTATAAATATTTATATGCTGATAGCATTTTCTAGGTTGTAATGCCATGTATCACATTATGCGTTACATGACTCCGCAGTCGGTAAAAAGTACAAAAATGGGATAAATTCAACCAGAAAATTACCCTCAGCATCTGACCAACCGTAACAATCGAAGAATAAAAACGTATGTTGATTATATAACAAGAAGTATTTTTTCTAAATAAATATCAAAGATCTCTCTATTAAATTATATTTAATGTTTCTAAAATTAATAATTCTATGGAATTATATTAAGTTTGCCGTAGAATCTCAGTTACAGAAGTACAATTGTATTTTATTTACTAGCACACTATTGTATCAAATAGCTATTTTTGTATTATGAATATATTTTTATTAAGTAATCATGTACTTAAACAATAGACAATAAATAATAGAAAAGCCAAATTACAAGGAAAAAGTAAAGTAGACTTTAAAGTTAACTGTTTTATCAATAGATATTTTGCATCAAATAATAAAGAGTGGTGCCAAAATCCCTAAATGTTAAATGTCTCTTATTTTTGTGTAACAATTTATCCAAATAGATGTATTAATTGTTAAAAGGTTAGAATCTGGAAGTGTGATTTTTTTGTTTAATAAAATATGTGATAGAGGAATACCTCACATAGTCCTGCCTCAATCAATACGGTTCCACAATGGTCAAGTTTCTTTGTGTGCTCTGTCCGGCCCCTCAGATGTTGGCAAATCACCATAGTCTTTTCTGTCCTGCTTTGTCAAGAATAGCTCCTGTACTCCTCCATTTTCGTTTCAGTCACTCATATTTCAAAGCCGAGAGAGCTCTCTTTTGCCAATGTCACCCTTTCCTTCTATCTTGCCTTGGGGAATCAGCTAAAGTACTCGGTGTTCGTGACCAAGATATACCACTTTTCGGCATTTTTTCTGTGATCAGTAATTCTTTACTTTAGCCAACCCTTTGTGGGACTTCCGCATTAGTTATTATAGATTTACTTACAGAGAAAATTGCCCTGAAGTGGAGAATTTATTAAGATAGGTTCAAGAATCCTATTGAGCTTTGTGACTTGGGATAAATACATGATGATAATATTTTTCTCCCCCTGTCACTCAGGCGCCAGTTAAAGATTTATTTTAAAACTGTATTTTTTTTGTTTTAAAAATTTGTGGTACTAATAAGCCCGGATTAAGTGAGGTATACCTGTTTTATTGTTAGTTATTCTAATATTCTGAAGTTTTTTTCTTTTTTGTGAACATAATATGAAGGTTAAATGGAAAATAAAGTTGCAACATTGATATCATTGGTCAATTACAAAATTTACTTTAAAAACAATTAATAATTTTTTCAGAAAACGACATATTGAAAATGTTAAAATTGCTTGAAATCAAGAGTAAGATTAAAAGGAAATCATCATATTAAAAGGAACCAATTACTGAAAAAAGATACAAAAATGTTTCCTGAAACATCCATCTTTTCTGAGCAACTGCAAAACATATTTTTTTTTTCAAAATAGATAAAGGCCGTGTATAAAATATTATTTATTTCCATACAATCCTCTTTCTTTAATATATGGCGACAATTTATATGGATTATTCCATACACTAGTTTTTTTTATTGTTTGTATTGAGCAATGAGTTCCATAAACATCTGAACTATTTTAACTTAACGAAGAGGTAAAGCCAAATCTAAAAATTTACAAAATATATGCGGAGGAAACTTGTGGAAGTAAATTGAATGGGTATTTAGTCTCTTTCCATTACATTCAACATCTACTTATTTTCATTCCTCCGGGTTGGCAACACTGTTAGTGTTACCATTGAAATAAATTTACACTGTTCTGCTCTGCAATAGTTTCTCTAGTTTGAGATATGTACTGAATAAATTAGTAGATATCCAAATAAACTTACTTACTATAAAATGGAATATTATTTGGAGATTACTGTTAGACTAGACGCCATTATTGCATCTTCCTTTTATTCTTCATATTATGGTTTTATTTTTCAATAAACAATCTGTAATAATTATCGTTGTATTCTAATAAAATTCTTGAGCATTGGTTTCTTCTCCATCTACATCACAACACAAAAAATATCCATTTAAAAGTGTCACATTCATGAAGTAAATGTATAAAGAGCATATTTCTTATTTGTTTCTCATATATAATATATTTATAGTGTGAATTAATAAATCAGTATGCTAAGATTTTGTGTCACAAACCTTATGTCATACGTATCACTTTATAACTCCCTTGATATTACACTGGGAACAGTATGCGAGAGTTGACTGAAAAATTCACAGCCGAGTATTTTACTGGGTGAAAGAAAAAATCAACCCAGGGAGTGAAAACTGCGCTAATTGTTTCTGGCTTCCGATATGAAGTCATCCACCTTATTTTCCTGACATGGTATCATCAGATTGCCATCATTTTACAAATCTCAATAAAATCTCAGCGGAAGAAAAGATCCGAATAACAATATCATAGCAGCTATCGTGCAGTATTTTAAAGATATTCTCAAACTGTCTTATTAAACTGGGATAGTGACTGAATCATCATTAAAAAAGGGGCATTCATTTATCTTTAAAAAATATATAAGGAAAAATAATATGACATACTGCCTTTACTCTAGTATAATTTCTCAGATCTGCAAACTTTTCGGCTGACCCTCCATAATATTAAAAGTTAAACTTGTTTTATTTTTTCTTTATTTACAAAAATTTCTAAATCTTTCTTCCTTGCTACATATTTGAACACATCTATCTTCCTGTTATAAATTTTGATCACTGTACCAACATTTGAATTTAATAAAAAAAAATCTCTTGACTACTTTTCTTTTCAACTAAACATTAACTACTTTTCTTTTTAACTTATTTAAATAACGACTTTATTATCTGGTACCTTGGTACTCTGGTACCTTGGTATAAAAAAAATCAAATATCATAATCGTCAATAGAAAATTGACAATTAAATAAGTTTCTGAACATTATGCAAAATTAAAAAATCAACATCTTTATCAATTCCTGTATGCCAATGATGTGTTTATATGCTAAGAGTATATACAGGTGGCACAAAATTTATCACTATCAGAATATGTTATAATTTTTGCAAATAGTGTCGTCAATAATATTTGACATTTCGCTCACTCCTTTCAAGAACGTCATAAATCAAAAATTGTCAATTTTCAGTTGTGCGTGTTTTCAGAATGCCCTGAAAATGTACTATATCCCAGCAAAAGAGGCATATTTTTAACTTAATATTTACCCGCTACTGGGGAGAAAATGTTGTTTTTGCATTTTGAAGAAAAGGCATTGTTTAACTATTTTTTTAAATATACTAAAAAATTTTAAATGGAGAAAAAACCTTCAGGTTTTATCTAAAAAGATCTGTTGCACAGTAAAAAGTTTAATAAGTGGCTTGATATTTATTTTTAATAAATTGTATTATATTTTTAAACTTTAAAAACGTTCTCTTGAAAAATCAAGTTTTTTGATTTATGACGTTCTTGAAAGGAGTGAGCGATTTGTGTTTTAGACAGCAGCAATATACAAACAGATTTAGGTGGCACAAAATGAATCATTCAATTTTGTTTTTTTAATAACATTTTTTATTAAATAAAAAAAATGTTTTGAGTAATAGAAATCTTTATAAGAACCTTAATAATTTTTTCTGTTAAGTGGAAAAGATGATATCCGTCAAATGGATGCCGCCAGTGCTGATCGCATTTGTGCCCATTTTATCAATCTTTTTGTAAACAGCAGCAGCTGCTCGGCTGTCCAAATTTAAAACACAGTAAGGGACATTTTTTTTGTAGTACATTTTTTTTGCATTTATGGACTAAGTAGACTCTGCTTAGTCCAAAAATGCAAAAAAAACGTACTACAAAAAAATGTCCCTTACTGTGTTTTAAATTTGGACAGCCGAGCTGCTGTCTAGTTCAGAAATGTCAAATATAATTGACATACGATGCCATTTGCAAAAATTAAAACATCTTCATTTTGATGATTCATTTTGTTCACCCTGTGATATTATTTTATGTTTCACCAACTTATTGAAGCTGATTTTTTTATCAGCTTGGCATAGTATTGCTTTAAAATATGTATTATTTTAATGAATAAATAATAGTTTTTTTTCCAATTTAACTTTTAAAAATTTAAGCTATCCTGATTGTATTCATACTAATATTGAATGTGCCTTTTGTAATTGTAATCATTAAATGATATCCAAATATTTTTGTAACCCTTAAACTAATATTTTTTGTTTCAATGTTAATGATGATATTACATGACAATGCTCACCAAATGTGTTTTTTTCTTTTGATCTCCTTATCCAGTGGTGTCTTGTGAGGTTCGTGCACCAAACACAATTTAAATTAATAAATTGAATAGTAAAAAATACTTTTTATAATTATTAACTGCTTAGAAAAAAATCATTTCATAAGTGCAACTTCATTTTCTCTAAATCCAGGTAACATTTTATGTAATTGTATTTTTTTTTCATAAAACATTGTAAAAAAATAAGTTTTTCTTTGAAATAATTATATGGTTTTGAAAAGAAAAGAGTTATTGGAAGGTAAGGAGTTAAAAAATGTTTATATTTAAAAATATTTTTTATTTATATATGCTAGAAAACAAAATAAAACAAATAAACGTCTATATATAATATAAGTCGTCCCTCTTCGGCGGTCGGCCGCAAAGACTAACTAATTTGGCCGGCCGCCGATTAAAATCTGTGTTTGCGAGTAAGGCCTTAAAGAAGTCATCGTATTTTTTAGATTTTTTTTGTTTTCATACATTTGCCAAATAATAATAATAATGGGTTTTGTAGATAAGTCTAGTGTGTCAAGGCCGATATCTGGGATCATAATTTGAGATATTTTATTATATGTTCGTTATCTTATTTACGGAATACAGGTAATATCTATCATACCCACTCATTTAATCATTATTCGCCGGCGCTGCCATTTTTTTCTTTGATTATAAAATCGGATATCAAAACCAAGTCACAAGCCATCTGGCAACTAAAATCAAGGCTTAATGATTACGACTGTATGGCATTTTCTGTGTCTGATACACATCAGTACGAATTATCGCTGATCACATGTACATACTATAGATAACTCACAAATTATCGAAACTTGTGACAAAAATTACTACGATTATGTCGGCGCACAATGGTGCCTTTTGCAAATCTAACAGGACATTTTTTTGAGATTTTTTCGCTATTAACATTTTCTTAAGGGGGTATTCGCAAGTATCCAATTCATCAAAAAAAATAAGTTACGACCTATTTAACATAAATGATTTATTTGCTAAAAAGGCATTTTTGTTTTTAAAAAAAAAGTTTTTCTTCGATGTAAATATATGGTTTTCAGGTGGGGAGTTTAAAAAAATGATAAAAATATTTTTTTAATACATATTCTAAAAAAATCTAATTCCAATAAATATACTCATATTTATCCGCCTTCGTAGTGTAATGGTAAGCGCGTTTGGCTACCGGGTCCCGGGTTCGATAGGAAGAAGGGACAAAATAAATATGGGCCATTTTCACTCTCTTATTTATTTTATATCACCCTGGACTGATCACTTTGCCTTCATGCAATTATCGATCAAGATAACACTGTCAAATACGATGCAATGCCCTATGCACGGTTGGACGTGGAACAGGATTAGAATAAAAGGTTTTTTTTACATGTGCGAGAGAGGTAGACGCCCTTTTTTTAAATCAATTTTGTACCGTCAGTTTTGCAAAAGGCACCATTGTGCGGTGGCGTCCAGTAACGTCGATGTAAGGCTAGTTTACATTGAGTCATTAACTGTCTTCAAACACATGGCAAGTCAATGCCGACTCAGTATTGCTATCGTATAAATTGATTTCACGTCAGTACAGCGCTGTTGCGTCAGTGATGACTTCAACACTCCCAGTGTTTATTTTCAGTCCGTTCCCCCCGCCAACCACGCTAGCGGTACTGACATCGTCTAAACACCAAAATCAGTGGTTGGTCAGTCACTGACATAGCTTTGTAGGGTGTCGTCGCTTCAAATGGACATGGAAGGACTAAACCCTAATGAAGTTTAAAAAGCCATAAGGATGACATATTTCTTATAATTAGGTAAAATCAATAAAGATATATATTATTCTAACACATATCCATGATATCCGTGAACTCTTCTAATAGCAGATAGGAACCATTTCTCAACAAATAATTGACTCGCATTAAACTCTGCCATTTTCGAAAATTCTTTTTTCCTCACTGACTTTAACCAGTTCCAATCTAGCCCGAGCTTGACTCGGGCAAAGGGTTTGTATTGCATTGATGAATCCGATCACTGCTCGATAAAATCATATTCCGATTCATCAATAATGATTTGCTAACACAAATATATCGATGCATTTGTTTTTATCAACTGACCCAAGTGGTGTTCGAGCAGTCTTGTTTCGACTTGTGGGTGACGATTTCTTGTAGAGCGATGAATTTTCTAGCCAAAATTCAACTGTTAAAGGCCCAGCATTCGTTAAGTCGAAACTTAATGAGCCTCCGAGAGGAAGACTCTCCGATCCTTAACCGGAAACACATTGCGAGACCGAGTAAGAAATACCGACATCCGGAGCATGTGTAAGACAGAGGATATCGTGAGGTGGGGACGACAACGAAGGCGATACTGGAATGAACATATAAACAGAATGTCAGAAGGCAGGCTTTCACGTATCGCCATTCAAGGTAACCCTGAAGGACGCAGACCCCCAGGCAGACAAGATGGAAAGACAGCTGGGAGTCAACATCCCAAGAGCGACATGCGGAGGCACAAACAGATCCCTAGGATCTACAAAAAGAAGAAGAAGAATAAACTTAATGTTCTTTAAATCCAGGTAACATATTACGTAATTCATTGAAAAAATAAGTTTTTCTTCGAAATAATTGTATGGTTTCGAAAAGAAACGAGTTATTTAAACGTAAGGAGTTAAAAAATAAGATTTTTTTCTTCTATATATTCTAAAAACCAAAAAAATATCCAATATCCATTCTTTAAAAAAATCGGGCGTGAGTAGACATGTGACCTCTCCGGTGATCTCCAGTGGCATAAATGCGACTTAACGAATGCTGGGCATTGGGCCTTGTAGCGTGTGGGCACCGTGAAATAAAAACTTTGGTGACTACGTGAACAGTGTAAGTCAGTTCTCGGCGCCAGTACTGGCGTCAGTAACTGACTCAATGTAAACCCGCCTAGGTAGTACCCCGTAGTATAATCTGTGCGTCGATATAAATACAGTTCAGTACGTAGTGACTGATTATATAGTCTATATACTATCCGTATTTGTCATTTGCATTATAAACATTGATATATGATATTGTACTCTCTCGGGATATTTTTAGTTTGTGATAGTGACTACATTTTCGTGATAAAGTGGATAACAAATGTGTTTGAAACCGTATACAAAATTAGTTTATTTTGTGACAAACCTTTAAAGAAAACGTATGTCTACGCCTGTTTTTATATAAAGTTAATAACAGTTTTACTAGTACGCCCCTTACCGTTTATTTTTTTCTAAAGCTCAGTGCTAGAAACGCCGGTGATAAATATCAAGTTTAACGGTGATTATTTTTTCATTAATTATATTCTAATTTTTCACATTTGTAATATCAGCGTCAGTGTGTGTCATTATTTGGGATTACCCGTACTCTATCTTGTGTAAATTTCATACTGCTAATATGTATGAGTCCTCCGAGAAATAATATCACTGAAAGAGATTATTTTCAGTTTTCAAATTAATTATCTAATAAATTTCTTCTGCAAAATAAATGTAATTGCTTCCAACCAATAAAAAACAAACCTGGTTATGGTTTGTACATTATACAGCTGTTTGAAGTAAGTGTCCAGATTAACTTGGTTCTGGATTCAGGTGAATATTATTTTGACATCAGCAAATTTATCACTCGGTAGAGTTGTCACCATACATCAGGGATGGCGAACCTATGGCACGCGTGCCATAGACGGCACGCGAGACGATTTTGCATGGCACGCGAACGAAGAGAGAAAAATATGTGATAATACAAAATTTCAAAAAAGTTTTATAAATAGTATTAAAAAATTCAAAAACATATTTGAATAGCCATGTGTATTTTCTTCGTTCATCAATAGTTTCGCAAACGACGGAAACGAAAATGACGATATTCATGCATAAATAGATGGCATTGTTTAAAATCTTCCCGCATTGTCTATTTTTCTCGATTTATAGTTAAAATTTGCTTATAAATGTAAAAGTAGCGATTCGTTTGTAGTTAAAATCTGAAGTACACAAACATTTAAAGCATTTTTATTTCCATGGCATGTGACACGCACTATATTATTATGTTAAAAAAAAATTTTTGGCACTCAGGCTGAAAAAGGTTTGCTATCCATAATCTTTGGTTGTCACTGTAACGTCATTGAGAAAACGTTTGTCTCCTGCTATGCTGACCTGGGTTCGATCCCTGGTTTAAGGGGCATATATTTTTTTTAAAGTATGTGCTATGTAATACTGACATTTGTATTTATTAATATAAATGCTTTATATCAATACGGCTGTTCAAACTCAAAACACAGTAAGGGACATTTTTTTGTAGACCGTTTTTTTTGCATTTTTTGACTAAGTAGATTCTACTATGCCTAAAAATGCAAAAAAAAGTACTACAAAAAATGTCCCTTATTGTGTTTTACGTTTGGACAGCCGAATTAGCTTCCACCAAATATATTAATGTAAATACTAATGAAATAAAATAAAAACATAGCACGCCACTGACTTATACAGATGTCCTTTTTTTTCGTCATTTATACATATTAATATTGTAATACATATTTGAATTAGTCGATATATGGAAGCAGAACAGGGAAAAAAAATTAAGGAGCAACTTTTTCACATTTTTTTGCTTGCTATGCGAATTACTCATTATGAGAGGTTCCACTGTGTTAAACAAAAAACATTTTAATGTGCTAACTGGTGGCAACCAAAATCATCATTTTTACAGACTTGTGCACTTTTTAATAATTTGAATAATAATGTTTTTAAACAATTTATGTAGCATCATTTTCGTAAAATACTCTTAGGGTGCTCCTTTCTGTGATTAATTTATAACGAAAAGAATTTTTTTAAATGATTTGGCACTGATCATCTCACTCTCACTGTTGGCGGAACAGCATTTAATATCATGTAGCCTGCAACGTTTGTCAAATTTAGTGAGTTGAAAGATCCCTTTACCCAGTGGCAGTTGTTGTAACTGATCAAAGCGTGAAACGTCTATCAGCTAGTTGGTTTGGAATGCACAGCTCTTATATTGTAAACTGTGGAGCTGTATTATGCATTGATTTAAAAAAATCACATTTTGTCAAAGTGACTCTGAAATCTTAAAAGCTACGGCTTAAGGTGGAGACTAACCGGAGTAATTTCATCGTAACGATGTAAGCATTCAGGCAGTTAGTACACCGAGCCAAGCGCTCCATCCATAGTTTCGGATGCTCGGTGATGCTCGTCGCAAGCGATGTTACGACGTTATGTTACGACGAAATGCTCTGGTCAGTCTCCACCTTTATGCAACACCGCTTATCACGGCCCTACTTAGTCTTCAACGTTTTAAGTTTTATAGCATATACCTACTTGTGAGTGGATTTATTCTTTATGTTCAAAGTAACTATAATTTTGTATAGTCAAAAAGACTACGATTTATACGCAAGCAGACAGAGTTTATACTCTAACCTTTTGGGAAAGCGTAACTGGTACAGTTCGAGAAGCAATGCAGTGATGTGACTGATTTTTTTCTTCTTCTAACCCTTAATTGCACCCAATGGTGCATAGGGCACCGTATTATATTGACGCATTGTTATCTCGATCGATACTTACATGATGGCAAGGTGATCAGTCCTGCGCTTCAGGAACCAGTCTAGGGTAATATTAAATAAATGTTAGAATTAGAGTGTAAAATCACTAATATTTATTTTCACCCCACCCCCTCCTCCGGGGATCGAACCTGGGACCTCCAGCACAGTAGTAAATGACTCAATTTAGAAATTCGAAAATCCGGTTTCGCTGCAGCATTTAATATTGATCAATTAATTTTATTTTATGTCTTTAGCTCTACTTACTGTGACAGTAAAATTAAATCAAAATGGAAGCTGCGGAAGCAAAAATAATTTCGATGCTGTCACTGGGCATTGGGAGCTTTTTGGCTGGAATATTGCCAGCCTGGCTCAGTCCACTGGGCAGGCGGCGGTGTCCCCTCTTACTGTCCTGTCTCCTGTGCTGGGGAGGAGGTGTCCTGCTAGCCACTTCCCTGCTACACATGCTGCCCGAGGCAAGGGAATCCCTCCCAGAATATGCTGAACTGTCTATCTGCGGAGGGTTCTTCATGATCTACTTTGTCGATGAACTAGTCCACTTCCTCTGTGGAGAATCCATAGACAAAGCAGAACCTAATGAGCGGCGACACTTAAACCATCAACATGGGCACAGCCATTTTCCTTCCGCTCCTCAAGTCCAGTCCTACGGATCGTGTGACAATTCTGATTTGGTGGCGCAAGAAGTTAGAGACGAAAGGTTGGTGCTCGGATTGGGAGAAGCTCCGTGTCATGTTAGTCATGAAGAGCCGTGTAATCGTAGTTCTGCAGGTTCCATAGGCCTCCTGCTTGCGTTACTTCTTCACTCTATACTGGAAGGCCTCGCCATCGGGCTAGAGAGCATCGGTAACAAAGTATGAATATGAATAATTTGGATAAAAATATAAATAACCAAAAAAAACTTTAAGAAAATTAATCAACAAAATTTATTTTTAGGTTCTTTTGCTAGCAGGAGCTGTAGCAACGCATAAACTGGTGGTGGGATTCTGCCTCGGGGTCGAAATTTCTGCTACGGGCCGAAGAAACATTTGTTCTCATATTGTTGTAATTTCAATATTCAGTCTTGGTTCTGTTATTGGAATAGGCATTGGAATGTTTGTCCAAGAGTCTAAAAATCTCCAGTCTCAAACAACAATGGGAGTTCTTATGGTATGTATATTTTAGATTTTATTTTTCTTCTTACTTCTGCTGCTAACCATACTAATGATGAACAGGGCACTCATCAAATTGATAGAGTGCTAATAAGATTAGTGTATTATAAAAGCATAAAAAGATCATTTCTGACTATCCATGACCTACAAACAAGTGTCAATTGTTATTTTCTATTTTCATTTATAATATTAAAAAAAAACTATTAATATTATTTAAAACTCCTGCTCTTTTTGGGTGACTTGAAGCTGTTAAAAGTGATAACAGTTGACAATTTTATCAATCTCTAAGTAAAAAATATGAATATAAAATATACATGAATGGAGAGGATAAAATAAAGTTATGTTTGACGATTCGAGTGTTCGGTCACATCCTTTACTAGGGCCCAAATAAACTGATTTTAAATCTGTTTTTTTATTTATTATTTTAGTCGCTGGCTGCGGGTACCTTGTTATATGTTACCGTAAGTGAAGTTCTCCCGAGGGAAAGGGCCAAATGGCACCACTCAAGCAGAAAAGCGGGCTTAGTACAATTGGCTGCGACGCTTTTTGGTTTCATTTTAATGTATTTTATGACAAAATACATTGGTAAGTTTTTAAATTTTGGCTTCAGGTTAATTCAATATAAATTGTAATTGTAAACAAGTATCCTTAATTACTGTATGTGATCAGATCTCCTATTCAGCTTTTTTTGATTCTGCGTGATATATAACAAACAATATGAATTATCACATTAAAATACTTTGAAACGTGTTAAATAAATTTTATTTTGATAATACTTTTAAAGTGCCTTTCACATTCAATATAATTACTGAATGTAAACAACATTGGGTTTGTTTGAACAGACGGGGTTTGTAAACAAATCATAAGATACTCTCTTCCAATGATTAAATACTACTCTCTTCCATGTCAATGGACAGTAACAAATAATGAGACTTTTAGGATGTTTTTTTTTCAAGTATCTAGTCTACTCAACTATTTTCAGTAGGTACTCAACTTTGCTTGATTTGAGTTAATAATTTTTGCTGACCAATGTTTCAAGTTTTGCTGACCTAATGCCTCTTCAGTTGTCATTTGGTCCATCCAAATATATTTTCATGGCATTTTTTTATTATTATGTAAACGTAAATAAAAAGAGTAGTTAAGAAAATTGGCCTGTAAATGAGTTTTTTTTCAGATGCAGAGCATTAGGAACTTTTATCTTGTGACCTGAATATTTATCAAAGATTATTGTTAAACTGATAACTTGATTAAGTTAATGTTGACCATGGTATAAAACTGTGATATAAAGAATATACGACTGATTGATCAATCAGAAAGAAGATTGTGTTGACATGTATGAGTTATATGATTATACGCATACTGCAAATGTTTGTGTAATACATAAAGGAAATGTGGAGAACAATGTAACAAATATTTAATTTGAAGTACGGTTATCAATAAACCAAACAGAGTTGATAACTGTGAGTGGCTACAATGTGGTTAATTGATTAATAAATATACTTTACACAAATTGTGATAAATTCGACCCAATTCCCAAGATTAGAATGAAGACTTTTAATGCAATTGACCGACGGAGCAGGTCGATCACTTCAAGTAGAAGAAATTGGGGCAAAAATAGGAATGGCAAGATGGTGCTTTTCTGAAACTAAAGAATATCTTGTGTTATATTCGGCTTCAAATCCTCAATGCCTGGTCTGATTTTCTGTACAGATGGTACAGACTTGGACTCTTTACTCCCATGATAAATAAAATTCAAGTTTTGAAATGTAATGCTACAGTAGAAAACTCTCAGCATCATAGACAAAGAGGCTGTCCTGCAACTGGTGCACACAGACTGAGAGTTTATGACATCCATCAAATAAAGAAAAATTTAGTATTTACTTTGATTGCATAGTGCGAAATCCAAAGTATTGCTTATTCCAAACCATAATCCAAGAAAGGTGGAAGAGAATCGGGGGATTTAGAAAAAAAGAAAATGACAAATATTTCACATTGTGTTTTTCAAGTCTTAAGGTGGAGACTGACCGGAGCATTTCGTCGTAACATAACGTCGTAACATTGCTCGCGGCGAGCATCACCGAGTATCCGAAATTATGGATGGAGCGCTCGGTTCGGTGTACTGACTGCCTGAATGCTCGCATCATAACATGTTACGTTACAACGAAATGCTCCGGTCAGTCTTCACCCTTAAATTGTAAGCTTGAAGCATTTTTGTGATGACTTGGTGCTATAAGTGTAACATAAAGTTTTTATAATTTGTGTATTTATTGTTAATATAACAATACATGTTATTTAATGTAAATTTATTAAAATAAAAGTACCATAAATAAATAAAGTAAAACAAGTTTATGAGGCTGATATGGAAATAAGAGAAAATGAAGACCGAGGAAAACTTTGCATGATCAAGTATTTCAAATACTTGTAGTAGTCGGGTCGAGGTCAGAATAATTGGTGGGTATGTATGAGAAGATGAATGAATGTGGAAGAGGCGAATAATGTTTGCAAAGGCAGAGTGGTGTGGCATACTATTCTTTCTACTACCCTGTGGGAGCGGCAGAAGAAGATGGTTATTTTTTTAAATACGGTGGTATTATCAGTGGTTAGCAGAGAAAATAGAATGCCATCTACTCTGTCTTTGCAAACATTCTTCGCCTCTTCCACATTCATACATCTCCTCATACATACCTGCCGATTTTTCCGACTTTGACCCGACAAGGTGTTGTTCAATTGACTTTTGAAAAATACTACCTTGTTAAATTAATGGACGACTTTGAATTTTGTTGATATATCGCTCACTGCTTTCAAGAATGTCACAAATCGAATATTGTCAATTTTCAGTTATGCATGTTTTCGGAATGCCTAGAAAATGTACTATATCCCAGCAAAAGCGGCATATTTTAAACTTAATATTTACCCCCTACAGGGCAAAAAATGTTGTTTTTGCATTTTAAAGAAAAGGTATTGTTTAATTTTTTTTTAAATATACTTAATATTTTTCAAATGGAGAAAAAACCTTCAGGTTTTACCTAAAAAGATTTGTTGCACAGTAAAAAGTTTAATAAGTGGCTTGATATTTATTTTTAATACATTGTGTTACATTGTTAAACTTTAAAAAAGTTTTGTTTAAGCCCAGTTCTCAATATATGAAGTATTTTTACAATTACTTTTGTAGTTTAGTTTACTTTTAGTGGATGGGAGAGATAGAAGTGGTATCCGTTCAGGACTTTGTGAAGTAAATTACTTTCTCATTTTGCCAAAAGTGAAAATTCTTTCAAATTAATTTTTACCTTTTACAAGATACCTGAAATATTAACTCAGTTCTTGAGCATGTGTTGGTCAGATCGATACTAATGGCGTTAGGAATACCATTGTAAAAATATGGTACAAAATCTTGAGCAGCGCTGAAATTCCTTATTGCTGTATTTTAAATAGATATAACAAAATTATCAGTATGTTGAATAATTTATTGGAAAAAATAAAAAGGTTTGTGTATATGTATAAAAACATTAGAAATCAATTTATATTTTCTTTATGGCATTTATATGCCATGTCGTTCTTTTATGATATTAGCTGCTCGTTCTGCGATTATGACTATCACAGAGTTGGGCGGAGAGCTCACAGGGGTAGGTAGAATACTGGCATCCACTATGCTTAGTCTTTTGACACCACGAACCCTAAAAATAATACATTTTTTTTTAACAATTTACATATTTAATTCAAAGTGTTTCCATAATTATAATAAATAATAATATTAGTTTTTACTAGTATTGGAATAAAACTTGGCCATGATGAGATTCATAAAGTTCTTTTATCTACATGTTTATCCATTTTATGTGAATTTTTTAAAAACTACTATTATTCTTTTCTAACCCGTATCGCACCCAATGGTGCATAGGGCACTGCATTGTATTGACACAGTGTTATCTTGATCCTTACGTACATGAAAGCAAGGTGATCACTCCTGCGCTTCAGAGATCAGTCCAGAGTAATATTAAATAAATATTAAAAAACATTATCCAAAAACTACTATTACTAACCCGTATCCGCACTCAATGGTGCGTAGGGCACTGTATCATGTAAAGACAAGGTCATCAGTCTTACAATCCAGCCCAGAGTAATACCACATAAATAAAGGAGTTAAAAAAATCCGCCTCCGTGTATTGGTTGGCTCATTTGGCTATTGTACTGGAAATTTCCGGTTGGCATTAAGTACTATTATCACCCTCAGAAAACAAACCAGAGACTTCATGTGGCCAAATAAACTAACCACTACAGCATGAAAGCAGTTTTTGAACATTGAATAAGTAAATTAATTAACAAATTATACAAACATTAGAGATGGATCAACAACTGGCGTTTCCCCTCCCATACTGCACGTGCCAGCAGCGTGATGCCCCGTCAAACCTCCAAATCTTATTATGCAATCCAAAAATGCATCAGTTATATTATCTTCCAACCATAAATGCAAGCATTCGTCCAATCTCGGCCAGTGTATTGCAGCACCGAGATCTTTGAATGTTTTAGTTTGCAAAACATTCAATGATAGTCTTATTGCTGAAAAAAATACATCCATTCTGTTTAATATGTGATTTCTAAAGCATATAGTCATCGTAAATATGAATCCATGTAAGGGACATCATTTATATGTATAGTGTTTATACACACAAACACATAACCATATTTTAATTTTTTCCTTATATTACTAATTCATACTTCCCGTGACAACATTTGATAAAAACGTGAATTGTTATATATTCAAACCTTTTATTATGCATTTGATGTCATTGTGGTTAGATAAATAATTTGGATCTATAATTGGGTCTTGCATCGGGTCATTATTTTTTAACTTAATTGATCCTCTGCTTGACGGCTGAAGACATGTGTGTAAGAAAATAATTCCTTCCTTATCAGGATCCTCATAAAATGGGAAGAATGAACGAAATACCTGTAAAAAAATATTATTAACATATATATACACATTTGACTCCTTTTGTTTACAACAATGTGAAAAAAATCAATGACTAATCATACCTCTTGTTTGAAATTCACAACTTCCCGATAAACGACTTCATCCACGGACCCCATTGCAAACAAAATTATAGCAGAGTGGTCATCTCCCCTTCCAAAGGCTACAACTCCAGGAGATGTAAGATAACCTAATATTAACATATTTTTAAAATAAAATAATAATATACATAACTAACGATCTTTAAATATGTATGTATGTTAAAATTTGTATACACAAAGATTGTATTTAACAGTTAAGGATTAAAATGAATAAAATAATTTAGTATTGTTTTACCTTTTCCTTTTAATAAATATGAGAATAACGAATCCAGGGTTTTTATTTTGTTTATCGTTATTGTGATAGGCTTATTAATGCTAATATAAAGAGGCATATTAATATGGTCATGCAGGTTTTTTCCAACACCTTCGGATTGTACAATTTCCTCTATATTTAAATCTTTCAAGTAAGCTTTTGGTCCGATACCCGATAAAATGAGAAGTTGTGGGGTTTTTATAGATCCTGAGCATAAAATAATTTCCTTAGTAGCTTTAACCCTTTGGAACATTCTATTTCTATATATTTCAATCGACTCAGCATCTTTTTTAATAAAATTGACCTTAAAAACAATAATAATCCAGGTTAAAGTGTTACCTTTATTACAAGTTTTTATACCATGTATGTGATTGGGTACTGATTCCAAATTTAAAAGAAAAATGTTACCTTAGTGACTACAGAATTTGTCAAAACATGTAGGTTTTTCCTATTCAAATTATGTGAAAGATGGGATTTCCAAGTTGAATCTCTGTGTCCATTAAAAATAGTATATTTCGATGAATCCACCTCCATCTTCACTTTTTTAGGAAGCTCGGTGGAAGATTTAATAAATGCTGCATTTATATCGTGAAGCTTTTGGTCAATATTAGAGAATCGTATCATATGCTGATTCTGTAATTGAATAATCATTAAAATCTTTTATGTATATAAAAAACTAAATATGAAGTTAACCCTCTGACTGATAAGTTTTAATGAAGATTTTATTTGAAAAAAATGGCAAGTCTTTTTCTTCTGATAATGAAATAATCTAAGGCATATTAACTAACAATACGTTTCAGTTTTTGTGATTTTTTTATGTGTTTATTGAATGTCTAAATAAAGAGAATGTTGAATTACTTTTAAAACTGATCTTAGATACATAAAGGTTTTCTATCTAATATTTTGTTTTCAATATCAAATATTTTATTAATACTGGTTTCATGGGCCAAAACAAATTATTTGATCATATTTTTGAATAGCAAATTTAATCTTTAATAGTCCTTTATGTGGTAATGAAAAACATGGATTTTTAAAAAAATATTATATTTTTGATATTTCGTAATAAATATATAAATATTTCTTAAGTATATCTCCTACCATCTGTTAGTGAAATTTCGAAGGGTAAATATTAGATTTTTTTGTAGGCAAGGTTGTGTATAGCCGAGGACGTCAACATGGCGTATGCGGTTGATAATGCATGTCTAAAATAGGACACCAACGTGGCGTTAATGTTAATTTTTGAAAAAACATGTGATTTTATCAAAAATTAACATTAGGTACTACTATTTATTTTTATGGGACATATATGCTCAGAGACTACTGGTCTGCTAACGCTCTGGTAGAAATGCTTATTTTTGGCCGTACTATGTCCCGTAATAGATTTTGCCAAATATTGCAAATATGTACTCCATATCTCAAACTATAAATTACATCCCGTAGATTCCAAAAGGCTAAATAAAATACAACCGCTCATAGACCATTTTATTCCTCTTTTAGGCTGCTTACAAATCAAAACTCTTTGCTAACTTCCCCACAGAGGCAGGCAGAGAGAATATAATGGCATACCACCCTGTCTTTGCAAACATTATTCAAAGCTGTTTGCTTTCCCCATATCGCTCACTCCTTTCAAGAACGTCATAAATAAAAAATCGTCAATTATCAGTTGTGCATGTTTTCGGAATGCCCAGAAAATGTACTATATCCCAGCAAAAGCGGCATATTTTTAACTTAATATTTACCCGCTACAGGGCAGAAAGTGTTGTTTTTGCATTTTAAAGAAAAGGTATCGTTTAATTATTTATTTAAATATACTAAATATTTTTCAAATGGAGAAAAAACCTTCTGGTTTTACCTAAAAAGATCTGTTGCACAGTAAAAAGTTCAACAAGTGGCTTGATAATTTTTTTTAATACATTGTATTTTATTTTTAAACTTTAAAAACGTTCTCCTGAAAAATCAAGTTTTTTGATTTATGACGTTCTTGAAAGGAGTGAGCGATATGATAATTAAGGCTATCATTGTTACCTTGATAATTATTACAGCAGTGTAAAATTAACAGATTCGTTGTTGCAAAAAAGCATCAGATTTTGTGGTTCGATACGACAAAATCGTGGATTACCAGCCGAATTCAAAGCCACATTGAATGCCCTAAAAAAGTGTGAAAATGCTTTTTGTCGCAACGGCCAGATCTTGCTTAATTCCTGGTGCGATAAAAGGGTAGTTCAAATGATATCATTGATACATTTTGCTAAGATGGTACACATGGGTAAGACGGATTATCTTGGTTGTAATATCATTAAGCCTGAAAGTGTGTTTGAATATAATAAATATGAGCGGTGTGGACCTCTCGGACTAATTCTTATCTTATACCATCCAAAGGAAGGCCATTTAGTGGTCCAAAAAGTAGGTACTCTTTCACCTTGTTATGTGTGCTCTGTTTTGTTTTCTCTCTCTTATTTTATTTTATTTAAGAAAAACAATATTGGTAGTAAGAAATTTTTTAGTTTATTTGCTAGATTATGTAATAATTTATGTAATAATTTTTTGCCTTCTGGAGACCACATTTTGCAGTCACCAGGTCCACTCCGAGTGCGGAACTTACAGGATCCACTAAGCAGGTTGTCAGGGGATATCTCCAAGCATATTCCGATAGCCATACCTCCCTCAGAAAAAAGGGAAACCCTGTCAAAACTGCAAGGTGTGTTCAAAGCACAAAAAATGGAGTGAGACCCGGTATATTTGCGAACATTACAATGTGGCTTTCCATAAAGGCAAATGTTGGAAAAATTACATACAATGATGATTTATTAAAGTGTTTCAAATATATACCGGAAGTTTTAATTTTTTAAACCCACTATTTTCATAATTTAACCCTTCACCCTTCACAAAACATCAAATTTCACAAAAATGGGCCGGGCGCAGGGTAAGTTTTATGTGTATTCGGTCAGTGCCCATTAGCAATGTTACTTTTCTGAAGTAGTTTAAATTAATAGGAAAAAATACCACATCACAAAATTTTTCTGAGAATCAGTTTCATTCATACCTTGGAGTCAACATATGAAGCATCCTCAGAAGAAATAAAAGTTTTGTTGATCAGAGATTCAATATTTTTATATTTCCAACCTTTTGCACCCATTTTATCCCACAAGTCAAAATCTTCTGGCAATCCCATTCCATGTAACATATAATTGATCTGCCCCGATCCTCCGAGACCTTTTCCACGAGGTAAAAATTGGATCTTAAATACACAAAACATGTTAAAAAGTGCAGTAGACAAACAAATGATCAGTGAACACAACTTTACGCGTGTTCTGTTGATATTATATTTACATAGTAACAGCAAAATATTTCAATTATTTTATTTTAATGAATATTTGTGTTCTTTTGATATATGCTAGTGATGATTATACTCAAGGCATACATTCATATAGAACATAGTGCTACATCCTACCCGTAAGCCCTAGGATGCTCAAACTTCCATTTTCCTTAGTATAAAAAGAATGATAGATTTTTTGATATCAAGTTGAGACACCTATGTATAGTATCACATACTGTTTTAAGTAGCTACCCATAAATATTTAAGTTCAATTCAATTTTCAGGTAAACTTAATAGGCACATGTTTGATAAAAGGAATTCAAATTGAAGAAATTATATTGTTATAAAAAAATAATCTAAGAAGTCATTAAGATCTTTCTTGTATTAGATTATGAATTCAAATTTATATATGCCATAAACAGTATGTCCGCCTCCGTAGTGTAATGGTCAGCACGGTCGGCTACCATTCTGGAGGTCCCGGGTTCGATTCCCAGGGGGGGTCAAATAAATCAAGTGATTTTTCCACTCTAATATTTATTCAATATTACCCTGGACTGGTACCTGAAGCGGAGCGCTGATTACCTTTCCTTCGTGTGTTAATGATCAAGATAACACTGTGTTTATATAATGCAGTGCCCTATGCACCATTGGGGTGCGGATAAGGGTTTGAATTGAAAAAAATAAACAGTATGAAAACCCGTATTTTTAAAATGCAAATATTGCTAGTAATTCTCACTTATTATTTATAATTCCTCACAAAAATCAAGGGAATGTGGGATGTACAGAGTATTGTATTAGGTACCTTATCATATAGTCCAAAAGAGGAATATTTCTGCGGGACTGTAGTGAATGACCAGTCATTGGACCCTTTCTGTATTATCGTTGGTAATATTGGCACTTTGGATGCATAACCAAACTGATCACCAGCTTCTACCAGAAGGACGGTAACGGCTGGATCTTCTGAAAGACGAGATGCCAACACACAACCCGCCGTCCCAGCTCCGACTACAAATATTTCATTTATACATATTTACCTTTTTTATTGGACCTTTTTCCAATGTTTAAAAAATTCTGATACATAATATGTAAGTCATAAAATATTATTTCCAGAATTTTTTTGAACTAATGATATAATATCAAGTCCATTCGAAAGAACACAAAAATTTGAGACTTCAAAAATCATTCTGCCAAAGAAACCTTTGTTAAATTTATGTAGTCGACTCACCAAAATGATGAAATATGGCTCAACATTGAGTCAGTTGGAAGTTCAGGAAATTTATGTAACGTATCCAGGTTTCAAATCTGGAGAATCATATTTACAGTATGCTGATAAAGAAAATAACCCTTTTATATACATATGTAGATAATTTTACAGATTTGATTTTATTACTGCTGTCTGCAAATGTAAATACAAGATCTTATATCCTTGTATTAAATAAAGGACTCTTCCTACTTTTGTATAAATACTTTTTATAACCCGTAGAAGACAATGCAATTTATTTCTCTTCAAACGAACTTTTCTTTCAAGAATAAATCAAACAAATTTTAACATTCATTTTTGAACTTTTTTAATTTCAGGATTAATGAAAATTTGCATACATATCAATATAAGTAACATGAATACTAGTAAAGTAAATAAAATTTTTGTTTAAAAAGTGATTATAATTTAACTCCTGATAGAAAAAAGGAGCATCATATTCATTCCTATAAGTTTGAAATCTGTTACTAAACAAAATAAATATTTGAGAGATAGTATACAAACCAATGATAAAGTCATATTCCAGCTCAACATATGAAACTAAACTCATGGGCGAATACTGAAAGTATTGCCAAATAAACGAAAGAAAAACAACCGCAACACAGAAAATGTAATATTTTCTTTCAAAGTAAAACATTTCACTGCTCCACTAAGACAGATTATAACTCCGACAAAGTACCTTTAGAGACTGACTGTGGCATAAAGTTTCAGCCCCTAAGTGGATTAAATACTTGATAAATATAAAGTTTATTGCATCAGACAAAAATCAATAATCATGTGACTTTCATTCACAAAACAAGAGATTGTCAAATATGTGTTTATTTATTGTGGAATCAGTTTTTGAGTTAACCCATTGCAACACAAAGCCAACCAAGGGCAATTTGTCACTGAATCACAAAGCAGGCGATTAGCCGGTTTGCCTTTGAAATGAATTTTTTACGTTAAAACTGAATGACAATAATTTTATTCATAAAAATGACATCAATAAGTATGTTTCGGTTACTGATTTCATAATAAAATATAATTATCACCATTTATTTCACATTTTTTGTTATAAAATATTACGATATTATAACACCTGTCCATCCACCTCCAAAACAACCAAACGCACTCGTAAACAAACTCGTCGTGCTTGTAATATTTCATCACATAAAGATGAAATAATATAAATAAATTCCACCAAATCCAGTCGAACAAAACCCATCGAGATTATGCAAAATGTTTTTCTTGAAGAACTTTTTCTCTTCTTTAAGAGCGAATCTCAATGGAAATGTGAGAAATGCTTGGTGGCTCTCCACATGCCAGAATGCTTTAAAGCTTATCAAACTCTTCCAAAACTACCTGGGGATGAGTCAAAATGATCTAGCTTACGAACAACAAAAAAACGCTTTGATGTTTTACCATTTTTTATTTTGTGTGTAATTTACTCTTAACCTGTTAACCAGCAGGACGCATAAATACGTCAAACGTAAACAATGTTGGGTACGGGTAGGACATATGAATACATCCTTCAAATATATGTTGCCCCCTGGAACGGGTGGGACGTATATTTTTCCAACAACTAAGGTATTAGTCATCCATACATGTCTCAACATGAATTTAAGACACGGAGTGAATCAGTATTCGCGCCCGTTACAAGTTGCGTAATTGGACAGCGGACCGCCCAGTTAACAGGTTAATGTTATTGTTATAAAAAAAATGTGTCAAAATTAAATAGTGTGTTGTATGAACAAATAAGGTCATCTTTATTAGTGGTGCAATGGGTTAAGAGGAACAAAGGATCTAAATTTCTATCATCTGCGCTTCATCTTCTTGTATGGATGTTTCTTCTATTGGTGCTTCAATGAGGCTCTTACGTCCCTTTGAGTCGATGACTTCAATCATTTCGGGCTCAACTTCCATTTCTGCGTTTTCTTGTTCTTTTCTCTGTTTTAAACCGGCAGCAGGAGAACTAAAATAAAAATAAAAAGGTTTAGAGATTTTTTACTCTTGTGAAGTAGTCTTAATAAAATTGTTTTTTTTAAATTAATTCTAATTATAAAATGTTGAGAAGCCTGTATAAATCCCGATACACATATAATGAGCAATGTATACATTTTACATATTAGCCTATATTCAGTATAAAAGATTTTAGGCATTCATCAATGATATTAAATAATACCTAGAATGTAAAACCTAATAAGTGCAAGTAAATATAGGACACTGTTTATTTATTTACATTAGGCACCCTAGGGACGGTGAATAAAATTGTCAATATTTCTTCTTTTAACTTTTATCTGCACCCAATGGTGCATAGATCACTGTATCATACAAAGGCAGTGTTATCTTGATTGTTAAATACATGGAGGAAAAGTGATTAGGCTCTCCTTCAGGTACCAGTCCAGAGTAATATTAAATATTATTACAAAAATTACTTGTATACATATATTGAAGAGGGTCAAAATAAATATTAGTGATTTTTTAGTCTAATATTTATTTGATATGACCCTGGACTGGTACCTGAAGCGGAAGGTTGTTTACGTGTATTTAACAATCAAGATAACACTGCTTCTATACGATGCAGTGCCCTGTGCACCATTGGGCGTGGATAACGGTCAGAACATTTATGAGTTAAGACAACCTCGTTTGATACTGAACTTATTGGAATATTTTACTGCATGTGATAAAATCAAACATGAGTATATGGGTACTTATTTATAAAGGACTGTGTCTTAATGTATGGGTATATTGGTACCACTGCATAGGTAAATAAACTAATCAGGCCTGTCTTTTAGTTTAACTTTCCATTTGAATTTTCATAAAAAACCATAAATTGAACTATGCATTGACTCTAATTTTTACGGGTCATGGAGCATTTAGAGAATACCTTTTCCATTTTAAACGTGATGAGATGTCATCACAAGATGTTTTTCATTTGGTTTGGGTATGTTAAATTTTTTGTAAAGATTTAAATTGGAAACAGAGTGTGCAAAAGAAAGCATGCAGTTGACAAAATTTTCAGGCAATGGACATAAAGATTTATCGGATTACGAATAAAAATATGACAAGACGAATAAGACAAATAATTGAGCTATGTGACAAATCTTGATTGATATAAGATATTGAATGCATTGTGTCTATTGTATTGTTGTATCTTTTATATTGTTTTTAGGGATCAACCTTATATATTTATTATTAACACACTATCTGCGGGGGGATTCTCGCTCATAATAGAGATAAACATCTCTGAAAAGAAGTGATAACATTTAACCATACTGTATACATCGATATGAGATCAAAAGTCATGCGTAAAAGTAACTTACACGCAATAACACGATGAGTCGAGTGAAAAGGTAAAATTACCCTTCCCGCCGAACACCACCAGTCGAGTGAAACGGTAAAATTACCCTTCCCGCAGATAGTGGGACTATACACATTCATCATCATTTTTAAGACATATAAACTAAATATGCTATAATTCCTTGCACATAATTTTGATTTTGGCGAGGAGAATTTTCTAAGGCACCTAATAAATATATATTTTTTTAAATAACTTACCGTATGAGGGAAATGTTTCTCTGTACTTCTTTAACATCACGTTCCAACTCAATCTGTGTGCCCTTACGCAACCTCTCCATGATATACAGGTTCTGTCTCTTCTGCCGAATGCTCTCCACCTTCTTCATGGCCTCCACAGTCTTGGTCCAGAGTTCTCTGTTGTACTTCACTGGGACGTGTCTCCTCTTCTCAAATTCAAACGCCGGGTCGATGGTCAGCTCTTTGCCGTTCATCTTTCTGTAGGCTTTGGTCCACCTTGTCTTACGTGGGTTCTTCTTCTTTTTGAAGGCTGCGTGACATTTTGAACGGCAAAATCTGAATATCTGAAATGGTAAACATAAAAATAAGTTCACGGCTGGGTTTAAGCAACTCATACTCACATAAGTAATGGAGGGGATATTTTTAAAACATGATATTTACATGCCTCGAATTTGTGGCGTCACAAATTCTACTATTGACATGATTCATAATAGTACATACAGTTTGGTAATTTTTAGCAAATTAAATAATTTAAAATAAATACAATGAATGGTGGTTAATATTATACGAAAATAATTTTCTTCTTTTATATTTTCGTATTCAGTATTGAGCATGGTACAAAGGGAGTGTTTCTCGACGAATGAACTGAAAGTAAACAATTCTATTGCGTACTTATGGTGAAATCTTTTTTGCATTATCGAATTTCACATTGAAATATTTTAAACCCGATATATAATTTCATTTTTATAATATACAAGCTTTGAAATGAAGGATATAGTGAAAATCCGACAAACTAATCGGAAAATGTCAGAAGCTGTCAGAAGCCTGTGATAGTGTAGTAGGTTTTGACATTGTAAAAGTACTTTAAAATGTAAGAAATCGTTAATTAGAAAAGATATTTAGTTAACTCACTTTACAGTCATTTCTGACGAATTGGATCCCATGCCCGGGATAAAGTCTGGAAGAACAAAAATAACAAGTTTCGATACGCATTTTTAACACGTGCCGTGTGAAATTTTGTCACGAAAGAAAGGAACAGATAAAGCACGACAAAGAAAACTTGTATCTGTCAGTCGTACACATAGGGACAAGAAACAATTCTCGTTTTATGAAAACAAAATTATGGTAAAATAGTCTTACGTGCACTTACACTAGATGCTATTTTACAAACCAATATTATTTATAATAGATAGTATCTAGTACATTACATTATGGAATTCTATTTTAAAATTCACTAATCTATGGATTTATTCTTCGATCAATTCGTGATCAATTCGGGGTCGTTCGTGATGTTATTTATTTCGTAGATTAAATAATACTTTTCACATTTACACGATGATGTCTCTTAAAAACATATTGTTTGCCGGAAAACATATAAATCATAGTTTATTTAGCTGTAACGCATATAAGTCTCTTAGTAAAAACGGTATTATTTTATCCGCCAATTCTACCCGGCTATTCGCATCTGATATTACAGGTTAGAAAATGCAATAAAATATTTTGTTTATTACACATAGTTATATTTATTATTGCTTTAATTTATACTTAAGTGTTCAGTGTTGCTTGTCACAGAAGTAAGATTAAGTTAATTTCTTAAAATAGGGAATCCACAAGCGAAAGAAACTTCAACCACTACGGGTCCAAATCTGCTAGGGCAATTGTTTCCGCAGACGACAATAGCTAATCCAAATTCTGAAGAGATTCAAAGGAAGCAGGACGAATTGGAGAAGGAATCCAAGGAGAAATCACAAGAAAATAAAAAGTCATGGCAGAGAATGAAGATGGGGTATATCCTTTGATATCCATACTCTTGAAGAACTACGAAATTGCAGCGGAAGATTATGCGATTTGTTTGTTTTAGATTCACATTAATTGGTGTATCCCTTTCGGCTACATGTGCATATCTTATTTACGAAATGGGTTCCCCAAGGATTGATGAAAATGGCAAGATTATCGAGGACGAATTTTCTACGTTACCAGCTATTCAGCAGTACCTGAAACGAATGTGGAAGGAAATGACATTCTATCAAAAGGTGACATGTTTAATGCTAGAATTGCCGACATGTACTGCATGTCTGGAGTCCTGGTTCCAACTCTAATGTATGGAAGTGAAACATGGAGTTGGGAAAAGTAGACTGAATGCAGTCGAAATGCGACCTCTCAGAAGAATGTGCGACAAAACGATGTATGATAGATGTGCGAATAGTGAAATAAGGAAGGAATGCAAAGCTGAGATAAGCATTATCGATAAAATTAAGAAAGGTGTGTTGAGATGGTTTGGACATGTAGAACGAATGAGTGAGGAAAGAACGGTAAAACAAATTTATGAGGCGAATGTTAGTGGGGAAAAAGAGCAAAGGAAGACCGAGAAAAACATGGCACGATCAGGTATGCCAAATACTTGAAAGTGGTCAGGTTAGGTTGGTCTTAAAATATGTAAATCACACTTTGATTATTCAGGCTACCAATCTGTGAAGTTCCAAGGATTTAGTGTACATGATCAGGCTTCTTCTCAAGCCACATTCACATTGTAAATCTGTTTCATCATTCATTCGGTCCACATGGCCAAACCATCATCACACTCCCTTCTTTTTCAATTGAATTAAACACAATTTCGTTATAATAACGACATCAAAAGACGCTGTTTTGAGTCAATTTTAAATAATGTGCTTATGGTCAAAATCTTCATAAATTTTTTTTTACAAAATAAATTTTCACTACGGATACATTACTTATTTATTTAGTCACGGCCACAGCTTATTTAAAAAAAAAAACAGTAATATACATACATAGTAAGTTATAAATAAAATAAGTGACAAGGTCTTTTCTTGTGATTATTTTTTTCCTGGTTGTCAAAACATATTGAAATAATTAACATATAGTCATACAGGTGAAAGTGACCAAGTGCATTTTTTTACAAAAGCGTGATCATTGACTATTTGATATCTTACTAGCTTAATATTGCCCTGAAAAAAATCCCAAAGGATTTGAAACTTGGAAGTATAATATATTGACTTGTTAAAAATGACTAACTGCATTGGTGTTTATTTTCTTGCCAATCAAAAGTGACTTGAATGGCCCTTCTGAACATTTTACGTTTTGTTAGTTGGTCACTTTCTCCTGTACGACTACGATATGTTAAAATTCGATACATTGCTTGAGTCACACCGAAGATTGTTTCAGAGACCAAGCTAGCAATCAAAGAAAAAAGGAAAAAGTAATTAGTGGAATTCCAACTATGCCCGCATACATTTATACACAGTGGAATGCTAAGATTGACTACAACTTTGCATATTTTATGGTATATGATTACAGATGATAAAAGAGCCTTCCCGTGAAAAACTTCTGCCAGACCCGGTTCCCTATCCTTACCAACAGCCATATACTCTAGTGTTGGAATTCACTGATGTCCTTGTACACCCTGATTGGTCTTACCAGACTGGATGGAGGTATTAGCAATAATATTTATTACCTTTTATACACAAAGGGTTATGACCATTTAGAACTTTATCATATGCACTTCTGGAATTAAATATGCATTTATATTATTTGAGTCATCAGCATTATCATTCTCAAAGGAGGTACGCGTGATCACATAAACATCATTCTCAAAGTAGGTGCGTGTGATCACATGAACATCAGCAACATCATTCTCAAAGTAGGTGAGCGTGATCACATGAACATCAACAACATCATTCTCAAAGTAGGTGAGCGTGATCACATAAACATCACCAACATCATTCCCAAAGAAATGCATTTCCGAACTTAAGTGAGAATTTGGATGTGCAATTGGAATGTGCCGGTAGAAGTGCAAACAAGCAAAGTAAAATATTGACATTGAAGTCAGTGCATTTGATTTTGTATTATTCGGCTCCATGACATGTATGTTTCAGCTTATCAATGTAAATTTGTGTTTTTATTATTCTTATTTTTTTATATTTATCTTTTCAAATATTCCCTAAACTTCTTATACGCTTTTTTGAAAACAACTACAAGTGCTTAAAGTAGTGATCGACAGTGATCTGTTGCAGTATTGTTCTCATAGCAAAATCGGACTGTGGTGTTGTGGTTAGTGTTACGGATTTTAAGACAGAGTTTCTGAGTTCATTCCTAATTTTAATAACAGGTTGCTTAGGTCTGCGAAAATAGTATGAAAGTATTTGTGTATGTAATAAGAACTCCGCCTCCGTAGTGTAATGGTCAGTACGCTCGGCTACCGTACTGGAGGTCCCGGGTTCGATTCCCAGGGGGGTTCAAATAAATATAAGTGATTTTTTCATTCAATATTACCTTGGACTGGTACCGGAAGCGGAGGACTGATCACCTTTCTTTCATGTGTTAACTATCAAGGTAACACTGCGTTTATATGACGCAGTGCCCTATGCACCAATGTGGTGCGGATAAGGGTTTGAATGAAATGAATGAAATAAGAACTGGAATATTTCGCTTTATTAAAATAAACCTGTCTATAGCGAAATTGATATACAAACATGGAGTGCAGCAGGTGTCATTCTGCGAGTGTTATGTTGTTAAATTGATTGAATTGTTTTAGGTTTAAAAAGCGACCGGGACTCGACGCATTTTTAGAAACAATGGCCTCGACCGCTTATGAAGTTGTCATCTTCACGACGGAAAATCCTCTGATGATTTGGCCTATCATCGAACAATTAGATCCCAATTCAAACAGGATAACGTACAAATTATTCCGAGATTCGACACATTTCGTCGACGGGGTACACGTAAAGAATCTAGACAACTTGAATAGAGATCTCTCTAAGGTAATCAAATCCTTCACACTTTTTTATTTGCTATTATATAACAAGGAAAAAGATTTTATTTTCAAACTATAATTTGTCAATATTTGGCAGCTGTCCAATATTAGTTTGTTGCCAATGCAGTATCTTCTTTATAAAATGCTAGTAGTACATAACTAAGTAAGTAGTCAGTAAAAAACGTTTGTCTGCCTCCATGGTGTAATGGTCAGCATGTTTAGCTACCGTCCTGGAGGTCCCGGTTCGATTCCCAGGAAGGGGTGAAAATAAATATTAGTGATTTTACTCTCTAATTTTTATTTTATATTACCCTGGACTGGTCCCTGAAGTGCAGGAGTTATCATCTTGCCTTCATGTAAGTAACGATCAAGATAACACTGCGTCAATACGATGCAGTGCCCTATGCACGGTTGTGCAGATAAGGGTTAGAAAAAGAAGAAGAAAAAAGTTTTAATTTATGTATTAATTTTAAATCGAACACAGATTTTTTGAGTCTACTAAGTTGTATTTTAGTAACAAAAACACATAAAAAAATTATGTTGTGACAATTCGTTTGATAATGCCCTAACAAGGCAAAACAATTGTCACAATATAATTTTTTGTGTTTTTGTTAATAAAATACAACTTAGTAGACTCAAAAAATCTGTGTTTGATTTAAAATTAATACATAAATTAAAATGGAGTTCTACAAATTAAACGCCAAATCAATAAATAAATAAAAAAGTTTTACTTTGTCACATCAGCTAATATCGGTAAACAAGTACGGATTTTATTAAATTTCTTATAAACAACATGTCATCATTAAAAAAATGTTTGTAAAAAGAGGGTTTGGCTTCTCTGCTAAAGGCCCCGGGTTCCATTCCCGAGGAGGTTAAAATAAAAATTAGAGATTTTTTACTCTAATATTTATTTAATATCACCCTGGTACCTAGAGTGCAGGACTGATCTCCTTGCCTTCATGTAACGATTGATCAAGATAACACTGCATTAATTTGATTCAGTGTAGTATCCACCATTGGGTATGAATAAGTGTCAGAAGAAGAAAAGAAAAATCTTCCAATTCAGTATACATTCAGATCATCTAAATATAATAATATCGTTTGAAGCAATTTTTAGTATTGACTATAAAAAGTTTTTATTTATTTTTAATTTTATGATCCTTATTTGCTGTCCGCTTGTTCAAGTTAAAAACCTAGATAATTTTCCTCAGACTGTTCTTAAGTTACCAAACATATTTTACAACACTCCAAAATAAAAAGGCAATATCTGGGAGGCACTGGGTTTAAGCAAATGGCATCACAATCCGTGTTTCAATACTTGGTTACTTTTACAATATTTTGAGTGTGTCCAAATACTTGTTCACAAAATCTGGATTATCTCCAATCACAGGAGTTATTTTCATATTATTTTTTGACATCTCATCAAAGATGAAGAAGAATATGGAAGTCTGGGCATTTACGGGGCATACATACTAATATAAGAGTTTCTGCTTAATAAAAAAAAAAAGCTTCTTTACATCTCACCAATAGATGTCTCTAGTGAAGTTCTAGTGATTCATGAACAAGGTTTCTAAATTGGTTCATATATATAGAACTTCCAAGAATTTGAGTAGTGTGGTTGTCAATAATGGGTAGAATTGGTGAATGTTACACGTGTGTAAAGTGATCACTTAAACCAGCCTATGACGGTCGTAAGCCCCGTAAATGCCCAGACTTCCATATTCTTCTTCATCTTTGATGAGATGTCAAAAAATAATTGGTTACTTTTATTTGATGAGATTCAATTATAAATTCCTTTGTTTTCCTCCTTTTCAGGTAATAGTCGTAGACTGGAATGCACAATCTACCAAATTTCATCCACAAAACACATTGCGGTTACCAAAATGGAGAGGAAATGATGACGACACAACGCTTTTAGATCTCACTGCCCTATTAAAAAGTATGTTCATTAATAAAGAAATCGATTTATGAATTAATACCTGAAGTATAGGACGTGAAAGAAGCTTCTATAAAGTGGAAACAATGTTTTTTTTTCACTTTATTTCACTGTTACTGGGTGTGTCCGCCTCTGTAGTGTAATGGTCAGCACGCTCAGCCACAGTCCCTGGTTCGATTCCCAGGGGGGGGGTTCAAATAAATATAAGTTATTTTTTCACTCTAATATTTATTCAATATTACCCTGGACTGGTACCTGAAGCGGAGGGCTGATCACCTTTCCTTCATGTGTTAATTAATGATCAAGATAACAGTGCATTTATATGATGCAGTGCACCATTGAGGTGAGGATAAGGGTTTGAATGAATGAAATGAGTCTTGAGGAAGAAGCTGTTTGCTTCTAAACTGTTCAACGTTATAATTAAATTATAATATATCTTATTATAATTTTATCATAATTATAACAAAAGGGAAAAATCACAAAGTTAATGCTTCGAACATTAATTATACAAAATAACTACCGCTGAATATTCATCATGATATTTTATCTTTATTGCAATTTAAAATGTCGAATGTTCTTTAGCTATTGCCATGTCGAGCGTGGAAGACGTCCGGGAGGTTCTGGTGTACTACAGTCAATTTGAAGATCCGATAGCTGCATTCAGAGAAAACCAGAGACGACTCATGGAACAGATGGAAGAAAGGGAAAAGGAAGCGAAAGCAGCGCAGCAACCCATGACTAGCAAATGGTCAAAGACGTTCCTTAGAAAGTAATATGTTTACATAGTCTGTATATGTGTAGTATATCTAATAAATACGCATTTAATAGTATGCTTTCGGAAAATCATTACAAGTTTATTTTACACACAAAGTTGAGGAGTGCACATTTGAAAAAAAGGTTTAATCCTTAAATATAGTACACATGTATTTGTTAAATGTTTATGTATTTGTAAGATGTATATGTATGAGTAGACTTACATATGTTTCTGTATTCTCTTGTAAGATTACATTTTATTGCTGTGTGTAAACAGTCTTCAATGACCGTCGCATTTCAAAATTGTCCACTCTCACGACCGCTGAGAATTGATTTACTATGTATCCGATTTGTCCGAAATTAGAAAACATTTTGCTGTATAATCTTATCTGAAACATTTTATTTCCCAATTTTGGCATAAGTGCCAATTATGTATAGGGCACTGCACTTGATTGATTCAGTGTTGACTTGAAAAGTAATAACATTGAGATAAGATTATCAATATTACCAGCTCTTCTGTTATCGGCAAAGAAGAGACCCTTCGCTAGTGAAGAGATTGTTTACCAACCAGTCTGTTCAGTGACCGTTGTGTTTAAATTTGACTATGTTAATATTCATACAAAATCGTAATTTTACTAGTGTTTTTTTTTCTATGCAATATCCATTTTGATGAAATATCAGCGGAGTTAAATCTAATACACTTAATTCACTGAACAGCAATAATACTGTCTATAAATAAGTCTCCAATTATGTATTCTGTTTATTAACAAATTGAATTTGTTGACTATATACATGAACATGTGCAATGAACAATTATTACAAAGTTTAAAGGTGGAGACTGACTGGAGCATTTCGTCGTAACGTAACACGTTACGATGCGAGCATTCAGGCAGTCAGTACGCTGAGCCGAGCGCTCCATCCATAGTTTCGGATGCTCGGTGATGCTCGCCGTGGGCGATGTTGACTTTAACACAAATATATTTTTATTTAAAATTGGGTCATATTTATAGATGGTAAATGCATTTTTAAGTCAAACATTGACCTATGTAAATAATAAATCAATTATATAAATAATATAATATGTGTTTTTATTTTAACCATTCCCTTACGGTTCTAGAAAAACTTCCGCGTACAATGGTGTTTTGTACACCGTATGAAAATGTGATTTAAAAACGGTAAAAATGTGAATATTCCTAAATAATGCTTCGATTGACCATAGTTTAAGTTGAAATGTAACAATTTTGCGATGTTAACTCTGGTAAGTATCTAAAAATGAAAAAAAAACATCCCAAGTCTCCAGCAATAGCTAGCGTGGCGACACAACTGTAAAAGGAGAACCATCTGTGCACCACGAAATACGCGTATATACAAAGCATGAAAATGTGATTTAAAAACATGAATATTCCTAAATGTTACTTTTATTGACCATAGTTGAAGATAAAATGTAACCATTTTGTAATGTTAGCACTGTAAGTATCTAAGTAGCCGCCATAGCTGGCATAGCGGGACAATCACCCCAAAGGACAACTATACATTGCTAAAAAGGAGCTCGGCGGAAACAGTATCAAGCCGTGTTACGGAAACAGTATAAAGCGCGTGTACACAAAGCACGGCACGCACGCACACAGTGAGGAATGTTGTGTATTGGTGATTTTATCCCCGATTTTTTAACAAATTATTTAATTAATAACTTTATATTATAATACTTTTATGTAATATGTATATTACGTAGGAATACAAAAATTCTGAGCCCGTATAATTTATATTTTATATTGATATTCTCATTTTTAAAGTCGAGTTGTAGTAAATACATATCACAGGGAGGCAAAGGTTAATACCCTTTGTTTTGTTTCAACTTCTTTTGTAGAATAAGAAAACGGATGTGTATTTAAATTTTCTTTATTTAAATAACTTAATCTTCATCACTTAAAGCGAATTGGTCCATCCACGTGTTAATTTTGAATTTAGTATCAACTGGAGCAGGAACTAAATCATCAATTTGTTTAGAACTTTCATCAATTTCCCAAACACTGAGCAATTCATTTGCCCACATATCTGCGTAATCATTTAAACCGTGCAATGATCGCTTCCAACTCCTGTTATCTATTGTCAAACCTTTAAATGGTGCTCTTCCGACTGTTGATTTAGACGGCCTCTTCATGCAGCTTTGGAAATGACTCATATTAATCTGTTGAGACACTACAAAAGGGAATCGATTTGTAAGTAATTGTTCGGCCCAACGTTGGAGGTTTGTATTGATGTCATCGTCTAAAATATTTTCACGGCTGGAGTAAAGTTCTTGACAAAAAATATCTCCTAAAGAATTCAAAGAAAGTAGATCTATATTCCCTCGAAAGTTATTGTAAAATACCGACCCCGTTCTTGACATTTGTAATCTTTTTTTCAAATTGGCGGTGGGATCTAAACAGAATCCGGCCATTTGCACATTTTCGAGTGTTTTTTGTAGGTTAGGAGGATGCCACGGAAAATAAAACTCCGAGTTTTTATTTGACAAATCCGCCGATTTGTTTAAAGAATGGGTGATAATAGTTACATCTTCCGAAAACTGACCACTAACGCTTGTAATTTCTCTATCTTGAAACATCTGGCAATTAATGAAAAGTGGTGGAGTTTTCAATCCATGAGTCCATTTAGATAAAATAGTGTTTTCTTTTAAATATCTTATATCACAGAGGAGTAAGTTGTGTATCGTTCCTAAGTAAATGAAATTAGGGTTGTGACGGCATATTTTGGAAGCCATTATCTTATCACAGTCCATTTGAAGTAAGGGTGAGATTTTTACCAAATCCTGTGTATTTCGTTTATCAATTATTTTTACACATTCTGTATTTGTATGAAATATAGAATTAGAATCGAGTAGCTGGACTGAAGACCAGTTATTAATTATTTTCTCTTGAGAATCATTATTTATAATATTTGTTGTCTCCTCTAATTCTATATCATACATCTGTATCGCCCCATTCACATCGGAATAAATCACATTGCCACAATCATCAAATGCAATACTAGTAAATGGAAATTTTGCATAAATGGTCTTAATATGCTGGAGATTTCCATTCTGGCAGTGGTTTTTATATTCGATCAAGTGTATTTTATTTTTTTGGCGAAGTCCTATAATGTTTGATTCCAAACATTGTTGAAATATAGTTTCGAGAATGATCTTTTTATCTTTGCAATGAAATTTTGCAGTATTTTCACTTTCAATTATTTTATTATGAGATGGGTTAAATTTTTGTACACCTGAAATAAATAAAAAAATTAATTTAAAATCGTGTGAAAACAATGATGGGTTTTTAAGAAAACGCTGGACTCAGTAAGTCTACTACTTTTTAAACAAACTTATATCTCAAAAATTTTTATCGTTCAACATTTGCAGGCATAAAAAAAGTTCAAAAGGGACACAGCCAATCGGTCTAAAATCTGGATTTATCACCCTGTTAACTGATCATTTTTATTTTACTCTTATGCATTTCAAATAAATATATTATACTTACTCAGTTCATTCCGTGATGATTTAAGTAAATGTGTTTGCTCTTCAATATTTATAATGTTTAAATTTCCTTTTCCACTCAAGTACCAGTTATAATTACTGTCAAAGAAAGGGTCAGGATCATCTCTAAGGAGTCTGGTAAACTTTAACAAGTAGAGTGGAATACTTGCTGTTCCAGTGTAGTGCAAGTTAATTTGTGATATTTTTTTATCATCTAAAAAATTAAATCAATGTAATGATAGATAGTAAACAAATCCTTCATAGAGGAAATGATTACAACAATATGAAGCAATTATGTCTCAGAAAAAAGTAACTTCATACTTCGGAATCGTGGTCTTTTACTACCAGGTAACTATTGTATTTATGTATTAATTTTTAAATCAAACAAAGATTTTTTAAGTCTACTAAGTTGTATTTTATTAGTAAAAACACAATTGTTTATCCAAGTTATGGCATTTTCAAACGAATGTGAAGATCAGATGGACAGTCCTTATGTAGCTATACAATTCTAAGTGATAGTTTTAACATGTGCAGCAATAATTTATGGGAGACAACATTTTATGTGTTTTTATTAATAAAATACAACTAAGTAGACTTAAAAAATATGTGTTTGATTTAAAAAGTAATACATAAATTAAAATGGAGTTCTACAAATTAAACGCCAAATCAATAAATAAACTACTATATTATATTATATATTATATGCAAGCGTTAAAAACTTACTTGCTAAATTCTTGTGAGCATTTTTCAAAACATTTAGTTTCCTTTTCCAGCTTTCTTTGGATTGGGTATATTGGCAGTACAGGTCATCTATTTTTTCGGCACTAGGTGAATTAATCGGAGAAGGAAGCGTACCTTTATATGGAAATGGTTTGTACGCCGTTTCGGTAAAATCATCACTTACAAAACTTGAATGTAAGTTTTGGGACAAAAATAAATGATGCGGGAGGTAAAAAGTTGGTGCATTTTCAGAAACCTTTTTGATGAACCCTAAGGCATTGGGATTTGTCATGATTTTCTTTGTTTATTTTCTGTTATTATTATTATACGCTAGCTAATAAAAAAAACATGACATTGATCGCGGACTACCAGCACAGACTAACTAATTTATATAACTACCAGTTCACGAGTTTACATTGACAATTGTTGACATTTGACAGCAATTTTGGATATAGCAGTATACCAACATGTCAACAAAAATTGAAGCACGTGGTTCCTGTGGCCTGTTCCGACATTATTTATATACCGAAAGTAGTCATTTAAAGAGTTTTAGGGAGTTGTGCACTACACGGAATTTTACCGTCCGGCACGTCAGTTAGCGTTTTAAAACGATTATTGGCTTGGATTGGCTTTGCTTTTGTCCATCTTTATTCGGATCGGTGCTCTTGATCGGTGCGTGAACATGTTGCGCGTAAATTTGAGCACGCTAAACTGTCGTAATCGCTTTCATTTTTCAAAACCGGACTGCCGGACGGTAAAATTCCGTGTAGTGCACAAACACCCTTAGTTTATCCCACAAAATATCCATTTTCTTCTTTGCAATTAATAAATTTCAAATACCTTATAATTTACGTAAGCACAATATCAAATGAAATTTTGATATTCATTAATTTTATGCTATGTATTTTATGTAATATCAATTGTAATTTTGCATAACCTTTCTTCAAACTAATCACATTGCAGAAAAATATTTGTTAGTGACTTAATTGTTCTTTATAAAACCTTTCACTATACGCATGGCTCATAGATTTATAAAACCTTACAAATTTAATACTGCCGTTAAAATTTTTAGATGCACTGATTTTTTTCTTGTCCTTTGTATCTTTTTGAATCATGATAAATATTCAACTTTACCAAGAATACAAAATATTGATAATATTTTTAGCGAGATTGCGGATATTTATTCGAATTCTTTAATTTATTTGGTTATTATTTTATTATTTTTTTTATTATTTTACAATGTTATTATTTTTGGTTCTTGTAATTATTTTATATTGAACATTTTTGTCAGCACGGAAAAAAAAATACTCTTAAATAACGTGCTATCTTTTATTTTATTTTTATCTGTTCTTAGCATAAAATAATTATTTACTTCAAGCAAGTTTTATCAAAACCTTTTTTTAATTTATAAAAGCAAGAAATTTTTATTTAAATCATTAATTTTCACTTTATGACTGTAAAATTATTTTTTATTTTATTTATATTGAGTTGCATACAAATATTTTATTATTCTACTTTGATTGTACTACATTTTACTATATACCACTGTATCTTTCCTCTTGTAAACCCTCGAAATTTTAGGCGCATGCCTAAAATTTATTTAAAAATTAATGACATGCATTTTTTAAAACTTATTAATCAAATTAAATTTTATGCTGTCATAGATCGTTCGAGAGTAATGTTAGTGACGAAACATCACCCATGAATTAGTTAAGTGTTGCTAGTTAATACAAAATAATTTCGAAAATAGATAAGTACCTACTTATTTAAAAAAAAAAAAGATTTGAGCCATATATTATAAGTACAGTGGAACCTCTCATAACAGGTAATTCGCATAGTAAGCAAAAATCATCTGAAAAAATTACTCCCTCAATGAGCGATGATTCGTATAACGGTTTACAGAGAATGGTCTTTTTTTCACGACATTCACCTGTGAGCCGGGACTCAAGGTGGATAGCGACGATATTGAAAAGCTTTTGAAAAAACATAGCCAAAAGCTGATCGACGAGCTTATGGAGTTGCATCGTGGTTCACAGCAAGAAACTACGGAGGTGAGCTTTTAATTGGGGGAGGAGGAAGTAGCAGAGCAACAATCTACTAGCTCAATAAGAGAAATGCTGAAAGCATGAGAAACTGTTGCATCGTACATTAAGAAGCATCACCCTAATAAAGAGGTGGCTATTTGTGCCGCAAATTTATTCAATGATAATAGTGCGACACATTTTTGTTAAATTTTGAAGCGTCGGCAAAAACAAATGTCTTTAGACAGTTTCCTAGTCAAAAATAATGAATTATTTGTCATAGATTAATATTTTGTAATACATAATATTTACGTTACGACGAAATGACTCCGGTCAACCCCACCTTTAGATACAAATGGTTTGCAACTACCCGTTTTGTAACATTTTAACTATTTCCTCTCTGGAATAATTAAAGATGGAGTTAGACACTTCACCGATTAAGCTGATGATAAAGTCAAAAAAATAATCATTTCAACTTACTACAGATGGTATCAGTAAGGATTTTTTCTTCTTCTATTTTCCGCCTAGAGAGAGAACCAAGGATTAGTGTGTAAAAGAAAATAATAAAAAACATTTATAACAATCAAAGGTTTTATTATATAACAATAAAACAGGTGATGAAAAGAAAAGAAAAAACTTTTACAATCACAGAGAAACATACATAAAACTAAAAAAACTAAAAACTGATTTTTAAAAAATAAATAGAACAAAGGCTTATTTATTAATTTATAAACATTAAATTTCAGTTGATTATATTTATTGCTTTTCTAAAATTATTATTATTATTAATGAATTAAAGTTAGAAGGCACTTTTTTAAGTATGTTTTACGACAAACAAATACATAGTAATTACCTAGTACATACATATTTTATTAGAACACATATTGTGAAAGGGTTGATAACATTATTTCAAATTTGTTATACATTATGGCAAATCTCGAGATCCTAATATTCACAAAACACACTTTTATGCAATAATAACCTTTCTGCTAATGAATGTTAAGTGATTATTTTCTATAAAGACATTGATTTAATTTTAAAAACATTTAATCAAATAAAAATAAAATTAACCCACTCATCGGGTCATTTTATCTGAAAAACTCACTAGCAGACATTTTAAACTTATCAATTACAAACACATAAATGAATATAGAAAAGACATTATGAAATTATTCCATCAGAAGTATTATTTCATAAAAATGATATACTTGTAGAATGTAAGTGTGACAAGGCGGAAATTATACTTTAAAATTTTCGTGAAGAATCATAAATTTCCCATCTTATGCTACTGTATATTTTTGGTTAATGTTAGTTTTTTTTAATACACTGGAGAAAAAAGTTATTGAAAGTATATCAAACTCCATAATAAATAATATTTGGTACTACATACATCCATATATTTATAAATGGTACGTAGTTGAGTAAATAAAATTAATTAAACATACATTCGCAATTTACAATATGCCATCATTTTTTTTAAATACCCGTAGTTAATATTTTTACTATAATTCGAAAATCAATTACAGCTTTTAGGTTTCAAACATTTCAACTCAAGTAAAAATTTCAACTCAAATTGCTCATTTGCAACTAGCGTCACAACTCGACATTATGATTTTTTCAGGAGTGCATTTGAACCCATTACTTGTTAGGTAGTCATGTATTGTATATTAAAGTAAAACCAAGACTTTTGTGCATTTAATTATTATGACTTTACTATTTATAATAATTATATGGTATAGCGGTTCAAGTGTGTCCCAAAAGATTAAAAGTTGAGAACTAATCGCAGATAAGTGATACAATTCATTTATGCATATTATCGAACTCACATTATAATAATTATTATTTCCATAATTTTATCTAATAATATTGCTCGGAAAGTATTATTTTATAAGATTATAACAAGGGAGACAAGCTACTCTTGAAAATATTTTATACATACATTACATTTATTAAATTTAATAACCTAATTTCTAGAAAGTTTTTCAAAATGATATAAAATTTTTCAAATGATGGGTTTTATAAAACGTTGGCAAATGCGAGTGCCAATGAGATTATTATCCAGAAAAAAATGAAATGCATCCATGAAAATCAAGTTGGATGATTGCGATACAATACATATTATTACATTCATATCAAACATGCATTGATGTAGGAAAAAGTTTTACAACTCCAGAAATATAAAAACCAAGTGATCATTATTTATGTGTATAACTTTTATATATTTATACATAATATGTATTCCTCTTTATATGAAAAAATATACAATTTGTCTTCAAATTATTTCATAAGCATTTTGTATTTGAGGTATTTTTGGTATTGGAAGATGTTATTACTATAAGAACGAATACATATGTATGTTAGTAAAGGGTTTCGTTTTTTTATGGTAACTTTTATGATAGCAATGTATTTAAAAATCCACTATCAGTTTTCCCAAAGGAAAAGATCAATTAAATGATTTCATGTTTAGTCAGTTTTGTAGGCTTAGGGATAGATTTGTTATTATGAAAATTTAACTGAAAGTTTTTAAAAATCAAGTTCTTTAGATACATACAATGAAACATGTTATTAAAAGTTTTAAGGAATTATTGAGATGATGAAATTCATAAAAAAAAAACAAAAAGGTCAACACTGTCAAGTAGATTTGTAATTTAATTCAAGGATGAACATTTTTGAAAATGTTTCTGGTGTAGTCTGTAATTTTTTGGGGTCGGGTTGTGCATATATCGCATGAAATTTACCTTGCGACTGCAAAAAAGATTGATAATTCATACTACATTCAATGACATCACTCACTTTCCGAGTTTGAACTTCTTAATGATGACGAGGAATGTATAAATGAGCTTTTACCATATTTACAGATAAAAAGAAAATCATTGACCCTCTCATTTTGTTGGATATTATGTCATTGTAGTTGAGGTATTAAAAGTAAAACTTATTTCAAACCAATAAAATGAATTTCGTATAGAATTTTTTTCGCAAATACAAATATTGACAGATTGTTACAATTTACACGTTACAATAACTAGGGTTCACAACAGTTACATGCTTTTTTTCTAACATATCGTTCACTCCTTTCAAGAACGTCATAAATCAAAATTTGTCAATTTTCAGTTGTGCATGTTTTCGGAATGCCCAGAAAATGTACTATATCCCAGCAAAAGAGGCATATTTTTAACTTAATATTTACCCGCTCCAGGGCAGAAAGTGTTGTTTTTGCATTTTGAAGAAAAGGTATTGTTTAATTATTTTTTTAAATAAACTAAATATTTTTCAAATGGAGAAAAAACCATCAGGTTTTACTTAAAAAGATCTGTTGCACAGTAAAAAGTTCAGTAAGTGGCTTGATATTTATTCTTAACACATTGTATTATATTTTTAAAATTTAAAAACGTTCTCCTGAAAAATCAAGTTTTTTGATTTATGACGTTCTTGAAAGGAGTGAGCGATATCTCATCATTAAAATATCAGCACGGCCAAGTAATACTTAAAGTAGCCATCAGTACGCCGAAAAAGACTGCTCTAAAACATGTTTGTTTATTTTTTCATCCATAATAATTTTACGCTAGCCTACGACTGCAAGTCTGATAGCTGTGAAATTTTAGAGTATAATTGACTTTTATCAATATCTTTCGCTGATAACTGATAGTGTTGAGCAAAAATAACAATGTACTCATGTAACAGTAAAAATATAATTTAAAACGGGCAATAAATTAATGTAATAATGTGTCCCAAAAAATATGAAAATATGGTAACTCTACGATTCTTTACATCATATTTCACTTAAAAATAAACTGATATTTAAAAACAAAACAAAAATATTGTAACATATTCTTGAGAAAATAAAAAACAAACGTAAAGAGGGGAAAAATAAAACATAGTTTAACAGGGTGTTAAAAAAATCCCTGACAAGTTAATTAATTACCATATTAAAAATGTATTTATCTTGTACTAAATTTAGATTTAAAATAAATTAAATTTAATTCAGTGAGTAGCTTAAAGTTTGCTTAAAATTTAACTATCCTACATAATTTAACCAATAAATGAAAGTACTGTGATGAGACAATATTCAACAGCTTATCGGATGACTGTAACATGTAAATATTTGGTAATAAATATACAGTAAGTTCTCTACATATAATAATATACATAACTCCCATTTCTAACAATCTGAAGCACTGGACTGATCACCTTGAAATCATAAAGTTAACGATCAAGTTAATACTGCGCCAATCGGACTCGGTGCCCTATGCGCCATTGGGTCAGACGAATTTCTCTATGTGTGGCAAATTTCCATCACCATTTTTTCATCATATTTATACTTATATTTTAAAATAAGCAGAAGTGCATAAGGTTAGTCCTAGCTTTTATGTTTATGTATTTATTTTTTGACGTCTCAAAGATGAAGCAGAATATGGAAGTCTGGGCATTTATGGGGCTGACGACCGTCATAGGCTGGTTTAAGTGATCACTTTACACACGTGTAGCATTCACCAATTCTACCCATTATTGACAACCACACTTCTCAAATTCTCGGAAGTTCAATACATATATATATGAACCAATTTAGAAACCTTGTTCTTGAATCACTAGAACTTCACAACAGACATCTATTGGTGAGATGTAAAGAAGCTGTAAGCTTTTTTAGCGAGAATTTGAGTAGTGTGGTCGTCAATAATGGGTAGAATTGGTGAATGTTACACGTGTGTAAAGTGATCACTTAAACCAGCCTATGACGGTCGTCAGCCCCGTAAATGCCCAGACTTCCATATTCTTCTTCATCTTTGATGAGATGTCAAAAAATAATATGAAAATAACTCCTGCAATTGGAGATAATCCAGATTTTGTGGTCCAAGTATTTGGACACACTCAAAACGTTTATGTATTTATATACAAATTTAAACTGAACAGAAATAAATAACAGATTTGTGTGATGGATCAATAATAATAATAAAACTGCTTCCTATTACATTCAGTTATTTGTAAACGCAACACGGTGTTGACAATTCACTCGAAGTATATTATGTATAAAGTGCAACCAAAAATCTACAACCAAAAATCCTGAAGAAAGAATGTAGTTAATGTTTAGTTTAGTTTGCAACCAATTTTTTTGATTAGATATTATTATTAGACATATTATTGGGGGATGGTCACACTCTTTAACACTTGCTCTGTCCTTTCTCCAAGTGATGTTTCATTTCTAGTTATTATCACAGTTAAAGTGATGAAAATATAACAATGAATCCTAATATTGTATATTTAATCACAATTAAAGTGATGAAAATATAAGATATGAAACCTAATATTGTATACTTAAAGTATATTCAATAACAATTAAATTGATGAAAATATATAATATGAACCCTAATATTGTAAATTTAAAGTATATTTAACAATTAAAGTGATGAAAATATAAAATATGAACTGTAATATTGTATATGTATTTAAAATATATTTTATCACAATAAAAAGTGATGAAAATATTCAATATGAACCCTTGAGGCAGTACTCTACGAATATTGCGCTCTATGTACTTCTTCCTTCTTTTAAGCCTTATCCGCACCCAATGGTGCATAGGGCACTGCATCATATTGACAGTGTTATCTTGATCGTTACTTACTCACGGCAAAGTGATCACTCCTGCGCTTCATGGACCAGTCCAATGTAAAATTAAATAAATAGTACAGTGTACAATCACAAATTTTTATTTTCATCCCCCCCCTGGGAATCGAATCGGGGACCTCCAGCATGGTAGCTAAACACGCTAACCATAACACCACGGAGGCAGACCATTTACAGTAAACCCCCATATAACGTTGAAATAGGAACCGCGTTATCGGAGGGAGAGTTATAGGGGTTAATGTTTTCAAATTGTATTTTAATTTTAAATAACTCGTTTCAGTCATTTCATAAACAAATTTTTTAAAATTAACACCCCATAACGTTTCCTCCGATAACGCGGTGCTTATTTCAACGTTAAAGGGGGGTTTACTGTATTACCTCAACATATTATTATTACATAGAGAACAACCTGCACATCTTGATTTGTATCTGCCGGCTGAAGTGTTAAGCCAATACAAGTAATTTCCGGTGACTAGCATTCATGAGATACTACAAAATGGAGACAATGGAACACAAGTTGATGGAAGAAGTCGCCACCAAGCGGCCAGTAAAATGGTGATGCTTTGTCATGAATCCGATAAGAACGGGTGGAGCAGAGCTTCGGATGCGGTGATCCTAGTGTGCGGGTTCAAATCCAATAACTTTTCGAGTAGGTCAAACGCTTCGTCCGGAAATCCGCACCAATTCTTGTTGGAGTTTGAATTTGATCCCTGGATGGAAAAATAAACAGAGATTAAAATCAACCAAAAAAGGTTTTTCTTCTTCACACAATATTTTTTGTTTGTAACATATCGTGGGTGTACTGGCAAAAATGTGTAATGGCAAAAAAACTCGAAAATATGCAATTTTGACTTAACCCTTACTGGTCCAATGTCGAATCTCATTCAACATCGATTTTTTCCTATTAAGTCGCATGTCGGATGTTATTCGACATTTTTTTCATCATAAGTACTATTTATTTAAATTCCAAGCTTACATTTTTGTCACTCGTATCTATTACAACAGTATGTGGAGCAGTATTTTCCAATTGGAATGTAACTGTCTACCAAGTTTTTTTTTTTAAATTTTGGGGGACTGGAAAGGATTAATGATGCATATTATAAAGTTTTCAACATTCTATAAACTGGCGAAATACAAAAAGTAGTATGCAACATCATATTTATGTGGTTTTAAAAGTAAATTCAACTTTGAGTTTAATAGTGGGTATTTTATTCAGGCTAAAAGTTTTAAATAACAGGGACTATTCATACAGGGATTTTAGAGTTAACGTTTTTTGCCAGTATACCCACGATATGATGTACATATTGCTTTTAAAAGAGCAATATGTACTGTAAATGAACTACATATGTTGCACACATTTTCAGACCATGCTAAAAAGTCTGGTGTTAATAATTTACTTTATTATTATTTTAAATATTTCAAAGTTCTCATTCCTTCAATGATTGTTTGAAAAAAAAAAACAATCGGTAATAAGGTTGAAACAATGTTTGTCCAAAATTTTAAATAAAAATATGGGATAAGGGCAAAAATAAAGTAAAATTGAAAAATTATATTCAATGAAATTATTTTCAAATATTTAAAAATAATGACCAAACATTTCATGTACAATAAATATATTTTGAATAAATGAAGGGATACCAACAATATAAAATAATAACTGCCGACACTGGGACTCATACCCGGGTTTGAGGGGACTGTATATTATTTAAATGATTTAATTTACAATTTTATTCACTACTTTTGTCAATTTGTAAGCAAATTTTTATTTAAACATCAACAGTCTGTGTATGAAAAGTGAGTGAATTTTTGTTATTTGAGATTGACAATTTTTAAGTATGGTAATATAAAAAATAACTTATTTGGAAGGCAAATTCAAAGTGAAAGGATTGTATGCCAAGAGTCACATAAGGCTTGCTATATTGTTTTGCGCAAGGAAAAAGTAAAGAGTGCATGTGATGTGTCACGAGTTTGATCAATACATCTAGGAGTTCCAAAAATTGAGTAGTGTAACCACATTCCGTCACTTCACAACCGTCAATAACGGGTAGAATTGGTGAATGTTACACGTGTGTAAAGTGATCACTTAACCAAGCCTATGACGGCCGTAAGCCTTGTAAATGTCCGGACTTCCATATTCTTTTTCAACTATGTTGAGATGTCAAAAATGTGAAAACGTAAAGATTACGGTAGTAGTAATTTTACAAATAAAAACATAAATTTTATACATACGGGTAAATTAGGATGACTGCCGTCCGGGGCACATACACACACGTTGAGCGGTAGAGTACAATGCGTGCAATTCCTCACTTTTTTTGACCCTTTCGCTTGTTTGCTATTGGGTCCATATTTCCGGCCGTCGGTTTTGGCACATCCGCCAACAAGTTTTGAGTTTGGCTGTAGATCGCTGACTGTGATGTCCGACGGATCTCTATCCTGGTGCAGCTCGTGTATGGTGGACTTGACAAATTCGGAATTGCCGGCGCTGTTGGATTTCAAGGCGCGATATCGCAAATGCGAACAGAGCTTCCTCAGGTCTAAAGGTCTCCGAGTATGACTGCACATTAAGTGACGACCTGAAAAGATGCATTATTTAAATATTTAATTTATCACCAGCCTATAAAAAAAATACATATCATGGCAGTTCTCATTTAAACAGTAGAGTATTACCGACATGGTCCTAAAGCAAATTATAATAATATAATAATAAAACCCTTATCCGCACCCCAATGGTGCATAGGGCACTGTGTCATATAGACGCAGTGTTATCTTGATCGTTTACACATGAGGGAAGGGTGATCAGCCCTCCGCTTCAGGTACCAGTCCATGGTAATATTGAATAAATATTACAGTGAAAAAATCACTTGTATTTATTTTACCCCCCTTGGGAATCGAACCCGAGACCTCCAGAACGGTAGCCGAGCGTGCTGACCATTACACTACGGAGGCGGACATAAACAAATGCATTACTTAAACATCTTATAATATAACATAAGTGTCTCTTCCTTAATGACCACAATGGGATGTACATATTTACTATAATACAGTAAAAGTCAGTAAATTGAATTGATCATTAAAATTTTACCATACGTTAAAAATTTCAAATTTCAGTCCTTTCTACAATTTTTATCATACATGTTTATTTATTTTTATTTCCAAAAAAAAGAGCAACAAAAAATACAAACTTAAAACATTCTGCATTTTTTATTTTGTTAGAGAAAATTTGAATTTCTTTTGTTTTTTTTTATCAAATTGTGTTTAAACATGTAAATTAAAACACGACTTATAAACTAAGATGGTCACTGAATGGGGAAAACGTACACATTATAACAAGTTGCGAATATGATTTGTGACAAAGTGGTACATATCATAAATGATTTATATTGTTAATTGACCAGTTTCAGATTGCAGTTAAATATGCATTTATAAAAATCTATAATTTGATATGGCTGATTAAAAAAACTGCCTTCATTGGTTTGATTTATTACATTGTTGATAAAAATTGTAAAACCCAGATTCCCAACTTTGGCATTGGCATGATGACATGGAGTCAAAGTATTTCAATAATTTCATCCAAGGTTTCCATTTTGTAAGTAATAAGCCAGGATGAAAACTTACTTAAACTTAAGAAAGGTGTGTTGAGATGGTTTGGACATGTGGAGCGTATGAGTGAAGAAAGAACGGTTAAACAAATTTATGGAGCGAATGTAGTTGGAAAAAGAAGCAGAGGACGACCGAGGAAAACTTGGCACAATCAGGTATGTCAAATACTTGAAAGCGGCCGGGTCAGGAGTCGTAATAATCGTCGGGTATGTATGAGGAGATGCATGAATGTAGAAGAGGCAAAGAATGTTTGCAAAGACAGAGTGGTGTGGCGTTCGATTCTCTCTGCCTACCCCTGCGGGGAAGCGGCGTGATGGTTAGTTAGTTAGTTTTTTTAAAACTTACCTAAAACATTGGCGACATTCTTGAGAGGTTTGCTGCCGAAGAGTGTAACCATTTCAGCCAATGCCGTTAGGTCGTCAGGCGCACGAAAGAAAGGATAGCATCCTGAGACTACAGATAATAATATGACTCCACACGCCCAAAGGTCCACAGCTGAAAATTAATAAATGTATGAGTAAAAACACGGTACATAATCGTGGGTGTATTGGCAAAAAAAAAACAAATTTTGACTTAACACCTAAAGCCCGATGCCCCCAAACAAAGCGCGCCCAGCGGTGATGGGTCTAAACTGATCCAGTACAGAAATCGCCTTTAAGGCGTTTTTCGTCACGTTTTTATATTTTATACATTAATCAAAATAGGCTACATTGCAATAGGATAATGTGCCATAAATTTTGTTTAACCCGATGGTTGCCAGAGACGAGATATCTCGGCAAATGGCGGAGTGCCCGTATGGCCAGAGACGAGATATCTCGTCAGTACTTTTGATGACGTATTACTCCGCAGTTTTAACTCATATTGACAATCTGTCAAAAACGGAACATACATTGCCATCAGTTGAAGTTGTCACAAAATATTTTATTAAGTTTTTAAATACTTTTAAGTGATTTATCGGTATCACTTTCAGCTGACAGTTGACAGATGTCATTAGGGCTACCACTCAAACCACTTGAAATATTGATTATTTTAATCGATTGTTTTGAACGCCAGGGGTTTTTATTTTGCTCAATTTTTTTGTGTTTTTCTTATTATTTTAAAATATTCCATTGATAAATAATAGTTGTGTGTTAATATTAAATTTAATAAAAACTTGCGTGTGCGACTTAGTGTGACAACCCTGAAAATTTTAAACTGGTTTAACTTCAAGAATAAAACTCTAACAATCGATGCGGGATATAATATTTGGTGAGTAAATTATAATTCAATAAAAACAACAAAAAAAATAATCTTTAGACAACTTTTTTTTTTCAAAAAAATACTTGGCCTGTTGAGCACTGCCGCGTAATTTATTTGCGGCTATGAAAAGGTTAAGAAATTTCAAGATTTTGATAGTTTGCAATTTAAATTATCCAAGCGCATCATTGTACATACATCCAAACACGATCGTGCTGCCCACTACTACCACGGACCATGTCGCATGTATTACTATAAAATGAATGTCGAAACAATAAATAAAATAAAATAAAATATATTTTTCAAAGATTCACCTGTAGTTTGCTCCGTATACTTCAGCAAGACCTCAGGGGGTCTGAACCCCTGAGTCCCGGCTCGAGGCGCGTTGTACGCCCCGCGGCCCAGGCAGATGGAGCACACCGACGGTCGCCCCCCGCACCCGCACAACTTCAGAGTGGACCCCGACTTCTTGGACCCGTTCTTGCTCAGCGCCTCGTGCTTGACAGACACCTGAGCGGCCTGATCTAAAGCCACCTGCTTGGGCTTCTCCGCCTTTATCAAGGGCTTGCTGGCAATAGGAATGTGATAGCTCGGGATCCCGCTGGCGATGTGTGAATATTTCGGATTCGCGTATAAATTATTGTAATTCATCAAATTATTCTGCAGCAAATGAGTATTGAGCTGACTTTTATACAGGTTGTAGTCTACGCTGGCGTGTAAGCCTTTATGAGAGCCGCTCCCGTCAGCGTACATGTTATTAGCTAGCAGACTGTTGTAATTTAAAGCGTTGTAGTAGTTGTAGTACTGGGCTAGCTTTTGCAATTCCAGTGCGTTTGCGCAAATTGGGTAGTTGGAGAGCTGGTAATTTTGTAAAAGATTATTGTAATTGACTAAATTTGTTGAACTACTGGAGAAATTATTACTATAGTGGTTTAAGTCTAGGCTTTGTACTACGTCTGCGGGTTGGCGAGGGGTTGCTATTCTATTGGACGCGCTGGCAGCGTCATCTACGAACATCTGTCTCTTAACGGCGGCCAGCTTTGGTGAAATGTCTTGAGATCTCACTGGTTGGGCAGTGCTCTGAAAGACAAAAAAGATGGTCAATTCCTAACATGATTTTTTGTATGTGTTGAAATTCAGGGTTTAAATTAACATATTTATAGATTTAGAAAACTATAGACGAGGAAGACATGTCATTGAAACTACATGTAAACTTACAACGGAAGGCATGATTTGAGGGTGATCGCCGTGTATTGGTTTCAGTGGGGTACCATCAGTAGTTGAATCATTTTGTACTATTAATGCTCTTTTTGGATTTCTTTCTAAGTCTTCTGTGTTCATCTGGAAGCGAAGAATAAAAATATTAATATTTTCATTGACACAATACTTAAATCAGAGTCAAACTCTTATCCGCACCCGATGGTGCATAGGGCACTACATCATATAAACGCAGTGTATTATTGATTGTTAACACATGAAGGAAAGGTGATCAGCCCTCCGCTTCAGGTACCAGTCTAGGATAGTATTGAATAAATATTAGAGTGAAAAAATCATTTATATTTATTTGACCCCCGGGAATCAAATCGAACGGACATTTTAATTAGGTATCCAGAGGAAAGATTTGTTAGTAACAATATAAATAGATTTCAATACCAGTTCTAATCTTCAAAATTTAAAATTAAAAAATTATTTTGGAGATTGGCTATATTAGATACTTTGATTTTGGTTGACTATATTATTTTTCCGGATTAGATAATAACTCACAAAAATAATATTGTATAAGCCAGAAGAAAATAAACAAATTGATAAACACTACTCATATTTGACTTTTGGCTGCATGTCAAAGTTTCGATCACGTATTATGAAAATGTGTTTAAATTTTGCCGGAAATTAATGGTTCTAAAAATACGCAAGAAATTGTTTATTTAATAAAAACAAATGTTACGCTATTTTAAAATAGTTTGGGTATAAAAGCTGAAAGGTTAATGCTTGACTATCGATATTTAAAGTAAATAAATAGTAAATTTTTAAACAGAGACATAAATTTATAGTATTTGTTGTTCCTATTTCCAATGAAAGGCAATTGAGGGTTTGTTTAACACACTAAGGCAGCTTGTGCACTACACGGAATTTTACCCTACGGCAGTACGGTTTTGATGAATGAAAGCGACTACGACAGTCTAGCGTGATCAAATTTACGCGTAACGTGTTCACGCACTGATCAAGAGCACCGATCCGAAGAAAGATGGACAAAAGCACAAGCCAATCATCCGTTTTTATATGATAACACACTATCTGCGGGAAGGGTAATTTTACCGTTTCACTCGACTGGTGGTGTTCAACAGGAAGCGTAATTTTACCTTTTGACTCATCGTAAATTGCGTGTAAGTTATTTTTACACATGACTTTTGCGGCATCTTTTGATCTCATATCGATGTATACAGTATGGTTAAATGTTATAACTTCTTTTCAGAGATGTTTACCTCTATTATGAGCGCGAATCCGCCCACAGATAGTGTGATAACTGACGTGACGGACGGTAAAATTCTGTGTAGTGCGTGCACAAACACCCTAAGGATGGGAAAGGTATTTTTACCCGTTCGGTCGATTGACGCTTAAGGACGGGAAGGGTATTTTTACCTTCTGCGCCGGCTTCATTTCAAAGGCAGAATAGAAGGAATTATACGATTATGTTTTTATATTATATGATTATTATGAAATCGATCTCTTTTTGTAAAGGTCTTAACTATATGAACGTAATTATTCAATCCTGTCGCCAGCGGTCCACAGGCATAAAAAATACCCATTCTTAGTGTGTTAATAAAACTTCTTCTAACCCTTATCCGCACCCAATGGTGCATAGGGCACTGCATCATATAGAAACAGTGTTATCTTGATCGTTAAATACACAAAGGAAAGGTGATCAGCCTTCCGCTTCAGGTACCAGTCCAGGGTCATATTAAATAAATATTAGATTGAAAAATCAGTAATATTTATTTTAACCCTCTTGGGAATCGAATCCGGGACCTCCAGCATGGTAGCCTAGCGTGCTGACCATTACACTACGGAAGCGGACAAAAAGTAATTAATAAGAGGAGAGTTAATAAAACTAGCATTGATAAACCATACCTGGCTTCCGTTGAGTTCCGTGTATTTTCTTTTTCTCCCGTTGACAGTTTGAGAATTACTCGTATCCAGATTGGAATCATTATTAAAGTTTTTACTTATATTACTAATTGAAGTATTATCTACATTGGTTGTTTTTTGGTCGACTCCATTCGGTGGTGCGATTCTGTCAATTTTTTGAGCTAGCCCAAAATCAACAAGAAGAAACCTGAAAAAATAAAATAAATTACAGTATGTTCAATAAATGCATGTCTGTAAATAAACTACAGTAAATACATGGCTGTTGTTGTGAACTCATATACAGTACATATGAGATTGATCACTATTCTAGGGGTTCCAAAATTTTTCATAGTGTGGTTGCCAATCATGGGTAGAATGGTGAATGTTGACTGCTAATCAACCCAAAAAATAAAGCCACTTGAGATCTACCCAAGCTCTTCTGCTCATGGCCAAAATACTTTGAATATTGTTAAGTAATTAAAGAAAACACTTCGTTTTTTACCACTTGAGTTTAATTATAGACTACATGTTTCAGAAGCTAAACTTCCATCATTCAGGTCTGTATAATAACTAAAATATAAAATATAAAATTGTTCTATAAATAAAGATAGGGGGAAAGTAAGGGGAAGGGGTTAGTCAAGGAACGGAGTTTGAAAACAAAGGAAAAATTGAAAGCAATGGCGAAGAATTTTGAAACAATTGCTTTCAATTTTTCCTTTGTTTTCAATTTTTGCCATTGCTTTCAATTTTTCCTTTGTTTTCAAACTCCGTTCCTTGACTAACCCCTTCCCCTTACTTTCCCCCTATCCTTATTTATAGAACAATTTTATATTTTATATTTTAGTTATTATACAGACCTGAATGATGGAAGTTTAGCTTCTGAAACATGTAGTCTATAATCAAACTCAAGTGGTAAAAAACGAAGTGTTTTCTTTAATTATTGTAACATGTCTTACCACAAAGTTAATGCCGAAACAATAAATAAAATTGTTAAGTAGATAGTGTTTTAGTATTAATCAGTCTTGATAAAGAAGCGGTTAGCTTCGAAACCGGTAGACATTATAATAAAGTTATAATAAAATATTTATAGTGATTTTAAAACAAAGTTACATTTTAATTATATAATTATAAGAAATAATACCTTTTATTCACTCGATCGTATAGAAAATTACTAGGCTTCACATCTCGGTGGATAATATTGAATTGGTGCACTCGTTTTAAGGCTAATAGAAGGTTTTTAATGTATGTTTTTGTTTCCGTGGCATCCATTTTGAGAACATATTCCTGCAAAACACAAACATACGTTATCTAGTTGTTTTGGTTTGAATATTTGTGTATTAAGTATTATTATATCATGTAGATAACGTGGCCACTTATCAACACAAATTGTATGCAGCAGACCAGAAGTAAATATAATTAAAAGTAGATAAAACATGTTATGTTATTGAGGCGAATCTCAAAAAATGTCAAAACAATTTTTTTTTAAGTACATAAAGTATTTTGTACATTAAAAGCATTTTTAACTTTGTGGTATGGTAATATAACACTCTCCTTATCATTCATCGTTCACTTTGTGGTAATACCACTTAAAAACACTACTTCATGACTGCCGGTTTCGGAATAATCATTCCACCATCAGGTCTTTGACATTTGACCACACAAAGTGAACGATGAATGATAAGGAGAGTGTTATAGTACATAAAGTACTTATTCGCAACACTTAATTATTTTAATTTTATATACCACCAATTCTTTGATTGATTTATAAAATATATTTAAAAAGGGGTCTTACATTAGTTTTGTATTGTAACATTGTAGATTGTGTACTATTAGTGTTTTATTTTTTTTTAGAAATTGTACCAAACTTTGTAGATATCAGAGTTGAAGCAATAAATACGATGTCAAGCGGTAAGGGTTAAAAATAATTTTAAAAAAACCTTTCAATTCGCAATCTCATTTACATATAAAAAAAAAACATTCACAAACTAACGTTTGTGGACTTTGAATGGCCAAATAACTTAATTATTAATGCATTATTTTGTCATATGTTGTTTTCCTGCATATTTTCAATGATATAAAATTATTATCGCAGTATGTATGTATTTATTGATTGAATTTGTTTTTTTTTTCAGTAAAGATAAATATTTATCGAAAAAACTCTCTGAATGAATAATTTTATTGAGGTGAATACATTAGTACTTATTATGTATAAAGGATTCTTCTAGATTGATCATCTAGTAAGGTGCAGTTTAAAATATTTATTTTGATCGCACTAACATTTGTACTGTTTAAAAAAAAAACACTAAACACTTGTATAAAACCACTTTTTGAGTTTATTAATGTAAACATGACTAGATTCGAAAACTACAGATGTTCTCATCGACAGGTAAAAATACAAACTGAAAAGCAATAAATAGTTTAAGTACTGATAGAGCATCTTACACTAATAATAATTTACGTAAAACCTCAAAATCAGAAGTCAAGATATTTATTTTTATTTTTTAAACCCTTATCCGCACCCAATGGTGCATAAGGCACTGCATCATATAAAAACAGTGTTATCTTGATCGTTAACACACGAAGGAAAGGTGATCAGCCCTCCGCTTCATGTACCAGTCCAGGGTAATATTGAATAAATATTAGAGTCATCACTTTTATTTATTTGACCCCCCTGGGAATCGAACCCGGGACCACCAGAACGGTAGCCGAGTGTGTTGACTATTACACTACGGAGGCGGACAAACATATTAGAAAAAGCGATATATATGGAATTTCTTGTGAGGATCGTGATAATAAAAAAAAATATTAAGAATTTCGGGAACGTTTGCATTGTGGTGATGAGCCCGAGTGCTGCTCAGGAAAGTCGTATTCCGGCTTCTCGGTATTGATTTGCCTGAGTCAAATATATTTATGTATCTGTCTTTATTGACTAACCCGAGCGGTGTTCGGGCAGTCTTGTTTCGACTTGTTGGTGACGATTTCTTGCATTTGCAAATTTTCTCGCCAAAATTCGACCATTAAGTGGTCATTTATTATAACTGTAGACAGTTGGTAGAATTCCATATTGAATTGTTGGGTGATATATCCAAAATTAAACAAGGTTTATTTGGTTGAATTCTACATTTATTTATGTATATGTCAATACGTGACGCGTTTCGTCTTCTTAGGACATTATCAAACACTCTATGTGTTTGATAATGTCCGAAAGTAAAATGTAAGAAGACGAAACGCGTCACGTATTAACATATACATAAATAAATGCAGAATTCAACCAAATAAACCATGTTTAATTTTGGATATCACCCTACAATTAAGTGGTCAGTATAGAATCGCAATGTTATATAAGAGGTTAGGAAATAAAACATTACTGAAAGAAAACAACTTACAGAAAACTTAGTGTGGGGTAAATACGGCATAACAAAAATGACAGTGTCATATTTTCGCATGCAGAAATCAAGGCCAACAACATTTTCACAGCCCCTGAAATCAGAATCACAAATAACTTATTGACTTAATGCTAGTTTTATAATCATATTAGGGAGTATCAGTAATTACAAACTGTAGTCATTTGGATAAACACTGTTACAGTGATATTTTCAGTTACAAAACATTGGATCGTGTTTAATTTGGGTCTCCGTTAAACTATGGCTACCTGACCTTCCTATTCGATCTTTCCAGCATTGGCATTCCATTACTTCCAATACTTCAACTTTTGATAACCTACACTAACAAACCTGTATGCAAATTAAAATGTCTATATAATTTATATTTGAAGCACTAACTTTGTGTTTTTCCATTTTAATTATAAAATACATTTATATATAAATAATTGTATTGTTTGGTGTAATTGTAAAAGTGTATTATTAATTATTATGTATAAACAGGACATTTTTTATGTAAATCGGTGGATCAGTGTTCCGGCATCTTTTTTCGCGGATAAATTTTGTTTAATTTTCAAAATCAATTAGAAGTAACAATGTTTGCGCTTACGTGATTACATTCTATATTTATAAAATTCTTCAAAATGATAAAAATATGGTATTGATTACATTAGAATATTTAAATAATATTTGAATATATTATTTTTTAGTAAAATAAAAAAGAATATATTCAAATATCATGTCATTTCATTTGTCGAGAAAGCTTGAACCGAAGTGAGTTCCAGAACCTTTTTGGTTTTAAAAAAATCAAAGTAACATTACTACTAAAACTAACTCTACCAATTGGGATATTGAATAATAAATATAAAATAACAAGACACTGGCCATAACACTCTTGTAGGGTGAAAAAACAAAAAAGGAAAAGAAAAACGTTGCATTATATTCAGGCCCATAGAGTACATAGTAAACAAAATGGAATAGATCACAATTTCATGTTAACAGAAGATAATTTATGACAAATATTTTTATGTTTGACTAACTCAAGTTTACGATTTTTATACGTTTAACATATTTCCAGAAAAAAGCATTGTATCAGAATAGTGCAGAATGATCTTAACGGGAGATTTTCTAGCACAATCTGGATGAAATGAAGGTATGATTCATAGAATTTGAAATATTTTAAAAACTTAATATAAACTTAACTGATTTCAACTCTCATTTCTATTTAAACTCTTGACTTTATTCACCTGCAAAACAGCCATTTAAATTTAAAATATCAGTTGTTTGGAAATAAATTTCTGTGCACCTTTCTATATAATGGATTACAATAAAAGAAGGCATATTTTTATTAGCTTATGTTTATGTAAAATAAAAACAGCTATTTGCGAGCTATCGACAACACACTCCACAACGTTGTATACCAACTCTGTCAACTTATGTAAAATCAATGCATATCTGCTCAAAATCTTTTCCGTCATTTTTCCTCATAAATTTGATATGAATAAAAAAAACATTTATATATTTCAGATTCAATTGAAGCGCCCTTGAAGTAGTAGATAAAAATGTTATTCAGCCAACTTACAATACGGATATATTATTGAAGCATCAGTCTATAAAATTAAAATAAGATATTTGGGTAATATGTATCTTACAAATAAAATTTAAAAAACACCCACATATGCGCGAGGCCTTGCATATTTACAGAAACTGGATAAAGTTTTCGAAGAAAGAAAACACAGATGTTAGGCTTTGTTTGATCCTCTAACATTTGACAGCAAATAAGAAAATCAAACGGATCACTTACCCGATGTATTTTAAGCATCTAAGTTCTTGTTCTATTCTACTGGGGTGTGATGTAGGCACTAGGTGTTTTATTGCGTAAAATTTCCTTTGATCCTGAGGTAAATGTTCGTGACATTTCAAGGAAGCGAGAAATACTGACGAAAACGACCCTTCCCCGATTTTGTGGTGGAGATTAAAAATACTCATCAACTCAGGAAGTCGTTTTGAAAGGTCAATTATGTGTTTTCCTAAAAGCAGATACCCGTCCATTAGTGTATAATACATTAAAGATAATATCGTGTCACATGATAAACAAAGTATTAGTGGGCGAAAATGCACAAGATCATGAGAAAAACACTTACTTTCCTCGTCGTTTTTTGTAGTGTCCGTAGACACGGATTTCAGCGGAGTCTTACGTTTTGATAAATTAAAGCTTCTATTATTTTGTATCACAGGTGGTATGTAAGGCTTTATGGATATATTTCCATCATTATTTGGAGGGAGAATATTCATTTTATTACCCGACCACTTAAAGCTTGCCAAAAATGTTCAAAGTCGAAAAAAAGACTACGTGACGTACATAAAAGAAAACATTGCTCGCGCCAAAAAATGTAATGCCATGTGAAAAAACAATCTTTGCGTTCTTGTCTAGGTTTCATGTGTACCAGGCTGCATAAATACATAATATAATAGCTTGCGGAATTAAATTTTTGCTAAGATGCCACCCTGCTTGTCAAAAGTCAAAATCTCCAAAGAGGATCTTTCGAATCAGCGTCAATTTGCTATATCGGCGTCGGCCGGTGTTTAAAATTTTTCGTTTTTCTACATGCAATAATGTCATGTACCTATGCCGATGGGTTGTCGCCATATGAAAATAAAGGAGTTCTAGGCGTGTCTGAGGTAATTTTGCAATATTCCCAGCTATGTTTAACTATGTTTCGCGATTCGTCCATAAAATATAAACAGTTTCTACAGTAATATTTCTGTCTACAACCTTGAATATTGTAAAATATAGGAAAATAAATGTTTAGTAGTTGTAATAAACATTGAATAACCCATTAATCCTTTTTTATACTGTAATCTGCCTTAATTTGCCATTGGGCCTAAATTATTTTTTATTTTTCAGAAATTTGATTCAGCATCTGTTGTGAAAAAAAAATGTTTGACCCTCCTTGAGTTTATAAAAGAAGCTAAATATGTGGTGGTCCATACTGGAGCCGGGATCAGCACTTCTGCTGGTATTCCTGACTTCAGGTATACTCATGTTATGTTTACCATAATTACAAATTGATTCCTGTATTTTTACAATAATTAATATAACTACATTGATATCTTTACATAGTCCTGGTAATTTGTTTTACTGACAATCTTAACCTTTTAACTGCCGGCAGGTTCATGTATGGCGGTACCCAGCATGCTGTAAATTTTACGACAAAAATAAAACCTTCTAAACATATCGTTATTGAAAGTGTAATAACGTTTATTTATAAAACTTACCAAATAAATGAAGAGCGCGCCAGTCGAGCAGTCATTTATCCATAATCATAAAATTAATTGTTCATGGTGCAGGGTTGTCACAAAATTTGTCATAGAAAATATGAAAACTTAATTATACGTCAAAAGTAATTGTTTATGTTAGTTTAATATTAAAAGTATACACACACACAAACTATGATTTAAAAAAAAAAAAATAAAAATCATCAGAATCGACACTCAAATCACTGTCATCAGATTTGGCAGTGACGGCAACTCGGGGATTATTGGACAACCCTGAGCGCCATTAGTTGTTCTGATGGCAAAGCTCTCTTTAATTTACGTTTAAAGTGGTAAAAACAAATTCTGTTTCAATTCTAAGTATGCAAAGATATTCTCAATAGATGTCACTATGCGTTCAATATATTTGTACATTTTAAATAATTGATTTTCTTTAGTAAAAGCCCACTTAAAACGGCGCGTCTTAAGACGTAATTTTTGTATGAGCGGCGCTCCGTTCACAGAAAATTATGCGTCTTAAGATGCTTTTGGCAGTTAACCGGTTAAATTTTAAACTGGACTCGTAAATTAATCTCATAAATATATGAAGAAAATTTTAAATAGTTTACAGGAACATTCAGTTGTCAGCAAGTAACTGTTACTTTTTCGATGCCTTGATTGGGATGGTATTCATTACTATTTCTTGGTTTGTATTTTTATGCAGCTTAAGTTTTTGGTGTCATATTTTCAAATATACCAGGAGCTTGAAATATCTAATACACCTTTAAATTCGTTCATTAATACAGTTTTTGAATTTGATCACCCATATATATCCGGTTGTGGTTTTTTTTATATGATTATTGTAAAATTACTGTACATTTGTCGTTGTTTTTTCAGAGGTCCAAATGGAGTATGGACACTGGAAGAAAAAGGTCTGAAACCGAGTATTAACATTTCCTTTTCTGATGCCAAACCGACAAAAACTCACATGGCTCTCAGGAAATTGGTGGATGAAGGGATCGTTCAATACATTGTCAGTCAGAATATTGACGGGCTTCATCTCAAATCGGGAATCAAAAGAGATGTTTTAGCTGAATTGCACGGGAATATGTTTATCGACCAATGTAATTTCTGTAAAAGGTAATTCCTGCTTTTTAAACATTAACGTTTTAAATAATCAAATGCTTCTAAATATCTAAATGGTAGTTTGGTTAAACACTTCAACAAGCACTATTCATGTGTAACGGCCCTGCTTCTTCTGCCAGAAGCTAACAAAGCAAGATGGCGAGGTGTTTCTTATGTCTGATTTTAAATAACAGATTGCTGATGGCAAACATCAGATAAAAATAAAATAGTAAAAAAAAGCAATTTGATGCCACAAAACCTTGTAGGGGAGAGTGCCCATGGATGGAACGTTTTTGATTTTGCCTCTCTAGTTTTTCTCCGTAAAATAAATCATAAAAAGTAAACGTGGTTTCTCTTTATTCAATCTTTTAGCTACAAATAAGCCGTACTTTGTTTTCTAAAAAAATTAACTTAACTGACTGAAAAATCGATTTCAAATAATTTCCTAAAATGTCCCATTCATAAACACCCTCCCATGAGTGGGACACCAGTATACTATGAATGGGACATCAATTAAAATGCAAGATCGATGGAAAAATTATATTTTAAAACAAAAATAATTGGTAGGCACTTTCATATAATACGTAGACGCATGCAAAAGAAATTTTATTCAACATTTTTGGCAAAAAAAGTTCAGATATCTTAATATTCCACAATTTTCATGGGCCACATAATTTACGTTTGAGCCATTGCATAACACTTTATTGGTATTCTCCTTCACATATGTGACACTTATTATCCTCCTTTCATTTTGTTTTTGTCAGTGATACACCTTCTATTTCAACTGATTTATCTGAACTGATATCTCTGTTATCACTCATAGAAATCTCTTCTATGAGTTTTTTTAAACTCTTTTAGCGTTGGGCTTATTTTTTGGACTATCTATAGGTTTTCCTTTTCCATTCTTCAATAATTGTATTTTCAAAAAGTTTTCTTTTTCTGGAGTATCAGATATTATACTTGATTTCCCTTTTCTAATTTTTTTCTGTACTGTAGAACATATTCTTCGAGCTGAATTTAAATACGTGGAAAGCATTTCTTCTTGCTTCAGAGTAAACTAACTAAAAAAACTAACGAACCATTACGCCGCTTCCCCGCAGTGGTAAGCAGAAAGAATAGAACGCCACACCACTCTGTCTTTGCAAACATTCTTCGCCTCTTCCACGTTCATGCATCTCCTCATACATACCCGCTGATTATTACGACTCCTAACCTGACTACTTTTGAGTATTTGGCATTCCTGATCATGCCATATTTTTCATTCGCCTCATAAATTTATTTTACCGTCCTTTCCTGACTCATTCGTTCTACATGTCTAAACCATCTCAGCACACCTTTCTTAATTTCATCGATAATGCTTGTCTCAGCTTTGCATTCCTTCCTTATTTCACTATTCGAACATCTATCATAGATCGTTTTGTCGCACATTCTTCTGAGAGATCGCATTTTGACTGCATTCAGTCTACTTTTATCCCTCTTTTGCCAACTCCATGTTTCACTTCCATACATTAGAGTTAGAACCAGGACTCCGTTGTGCCCTGCCAGTTTAGCTTCCGCTGATGTTATTGTTATGTGATGTTACTGATATATGTTCCGCTCTGTTATTCCTATGCTAGGTGTATGTAAAAATATCTAACCACTAGAAATATCAGCCTTTACTTGTTTAACATGTCTATAAAGAGAAGATTTTCCTATTGCATATGTCTTTGCAACCGACCTAATATTTTGCTTTTTATTTAAAACCTGTTCTACAGCAGCTTCAATTTGAACGTTGGTTATGCGTGATCTTGGCATTATAACCTAAAAACAATATAATGTTTACAATACGTGTAATACAAACGAGTACAAACGATTTTTAATGTAAATAAAAAGTATTCATCACGAATGGGACAATTTTCCCTTTGAGTGGGACCGTCCCATTCATGATCACTGGACGCGTCCCATTCAAAGAAATGCGTGATTTTTAGAAAAATAGATAAATCGATACATTTATACTAAAGTAAATTTGATGAAACTTACTTTATAATATACGGAGAGAACCAACTCAAATAATTGTATATATCAATTGGAGCACTTATCATAACTTATATGTGCAAACATAATCAAATTACAGTAAATAATTTACTTTTTGACCCAAAAAAATTGTAACACGTCTTACTCGCTTCACTGTCAGTCGAGAACTGTGGTTTGAGAATTAATCTGTCTAATATCATAACGTTAATGTTGGGTATTTTTTTATTTTTTTTTGTTGCAATAGTTTGGGCTGGAGGACGATTGTCCCATTCATCCTCTGTCCCACTCATGGGCACTCTCCCCTATGTAATATGTTTTACAGCAGGCAGTGAAAACTAAATGTCGCTATGTATTACCGTATTACATAGCGTAGGATTTGACTTATTTAGAAAAATATAGGGACATATTTAGAAAAAGAATGAATTTATTAAAAAATATTTCCATTCCATGGTTATAAGTAATCATAGACAAGAAATTTAAATACTGAAACAAAAAATGTCATTTCTTATTTTTGACCCAAAGTAATTAATAAACAGAAAATTATCATTTTTTTCTGCGAGTTTTACAAATTATCTTCAGTTGTGAATTGGATATTTTCGTAAGCAATAAATGTTTCATCATGATGCTGGATCCAAGCGTATTATGTATTTGTAAATAATTATGAACCTCATAACATTGAGCTGAAACCTCAAACAGATGCAATTTCTACGGAGAATATTAGCTTGTCTGTTCTCAATCTTGTGGATTGGTCTGCAGTAACAAAATGACATCTCCTTCGCCATTCTAGTTTATTTTCCGAAACCCTCTTCAGCTCCTCATACGTTGAACAGCCCATGTCTACGTATAAGTCACTTAGGTTTTCGCTGCGTAGGCGTCCTTTGCCATTTATTCCCTCGATCGTCCCATCCATTATTATATGGAGGAAATCCTCTTGTCTCGAAACATGACCGATCCATTTGGAGCGTCTGTTGGAGATGGTCGTGAGTAGGTGCCTTTTTTGTTAGATTAATCATTGTACCTCGTCGTTAGAGATGCGGTCTCTCCATGATAGCTTATATTGAGATAATTAATCACATGCTAAGAGGTTAGGAACTGTCAACAGTTGAGTTTTATTTGGTTTTGGTCAATTTTTGACATTGACCGCATTAAGATTTCTTCACAACTCGTCCAGAAAATCCACCATTGGAAGTCGGCTGTTAAAATTTCATCTTTTTGATCAGTTGTCTAACTCTAGGCTGCGACCCCAGGTGGTTAGGTCATAAATAATCATGTTTGTTAGCCACATCGGTATGACCAACTTTGCCAACAATATGCACAGTATGCACAAACATTAAAAAATCAACCTAAATTTTGTGACAATTTGATATTACCAAGCCATTGGAATGTGGAAAATAGAAAGGCAAGCAAGTTGCAACATTTTAATAGGTAGGTACTTCTTATTTTGCGCTGTAGCCACCCTGTCTCGACCCGAGGCTAGATATGTTAAGGAAACCTGCTTATTTCATGGCTACCACATGGATATATCTGATCACAGTCCTGTCTGATAAAATTCAAACCAAGTTTTTATCGTTGCATTTTGATATATGAAAGTTACATGTCTTGTAGGCAATTTGTGAGGCCATCACCAGCACCAACTGTTGGCCAGAGGACTATGGGGATACAATGCCATGGAGGGGGGACTGGTAGAAAACCATGTCGGGGAAAGCTCCATGACACTATTTTAGACTGGGAGCACAGTTTACCTGATGATGATTTGGATCTGTCCGACAAACACTCTTCGTAAGTAACTCTTAAAAAAAAATCTTTTTGACATCTCATCAAAGATTAAGAAGAATATGGAAGTCTGGGCATTTACAAGGCTGACGACCGTCAAAGGCTGGTTTAAGTGATCACTTTAAACACTGTAACATTCACCAATTCTACCCATTATTCACAACCACACTAATCAAATTCTTGGAAGTTCTATATATATGAACCAATTTAGAAACCTTGTTCTTGAATCACTAGAGACATCTATTGGTGAGATGTAAAGAAGCCTTTTATTAAGCAGAAACTCTTATATTAGTATGTGAGGTCCGAATCCTGGATTATAATCACACACATGATTTCCATATTTTTCTTCATCTTTGATGAGATGTCAAAAAAATAATATGAAAATAACTCCTGTAATTGGAGATAATCCAGATTTTGTGAACAAGTATTTGGACGGACTCAAAATGTTGTAAACTCTTAAATATTTTAAATTTAAGTTTCACTTAGGTAATACCACTTTAAAATCTATTGTTACACAAAACAAAAACACCATATGTAAAGCTAAGTCTAAATTTTAGAGTTGTATCCTTAGGACCTCTAAGGATGAAAAGGGGGTACGACCTGTTTCTTATTTTTTATCCGTGGGAACATAGACAATAGTTGGAACATATACAATTAAAATAATTTTCAAATACATACCCGGATACATACTGAGTAATAATTTTAAAAATGTGTTTGTAATGTGGGTATATTTTATTCCTTGCAGAATGGCTGATTTGAGCATCTGTTTGGGTACGACAATGCAGATCAATCCGAGTGGGAACGTTCCTTTGAATACATTGCGATATGGCGGCAAGATGGTTATATGCAATTTACAGCCTACTAAACATGTAAGACTTCATATTGACTTCCTAACAAGGATGAAGAAGAATATAGAGTCTGGGTAATTACAGGGCTTACGACCTGTCATAGGCTGGTTTAATTGATCACATGTAACATTTACTACTCTACCCATGATTGACAAGCATACTATCTCGCTACTACTTCACATTACCCAGACCATATTCTTCTGTCTTATATATTTTTTACTTACGTCTTATATGTTTTTACTTTGCTTTCAATATTCATGCATTTTTCCTTAAGATTTGAAAATTTATTTTGGAAATACAGTGAAGCTTGTTAATTCGAAAGTAGATAATTCCAATTTTGCCATAATTTGAAAAATATGAAATTCTTATCACCTCAAAACTGCGCTTTCGTGTGAAAAATTGTATAGTATGAAAAAGTTTGATATTTTGCCCAAAGTTTTTGATAAAATTAGAATATAAATATAAATGCTTTCAAATCAAAATCATAATAAAAATTGTTGACAGCTGTCTCAACCTACCATGTATGTACATAGTTTGGAACTCGTGTTGTGACATAACACATAATAAGTGTAAATTCTTAATTTGTATTTTTTTTGTATCGGTCGTTTTAATTAACATTTTTGTAAAACATTTAAAAATGTAGTCTTTTGTTTTTTTTAAATTTAAATTAACAATTTTATTAACTGCTCCCTTTTCTTGTTAAACAAAAAAATTGTACATTTGAAATACCGTTACTTATCACTTTGTACATGGAAAACGCAATAGTAAAAAAATCAAGGGCCTTTGTATATAGCGGACGATTGTTTTCATTAGTTGATTTGTATTCTTTTAGGATAATAAAGCAGATCTGATAATTAATACTTTTGTGGATGATGTTTTTGAAGAAATCATGAAATTACTAGAGTTGGACATACCTGAATATGACCCCAAAGAAGATCCTGTAATAACAGCCGCAAATGATTATGTAGAGTGGACTGTGCCAAAAAAACTTCTAACCCAAGCAAAAATTAAGTTCAAAAAGAAATGCGAAGGCGGCATCAAAAGAAGAGTTCTTGTAAAAAGAGAATACAAAATACAACAAGACGAGTTGAAAACTCAAAGTAAGAAACTCAAGAAAATGGAGAAGGCTGTAGTAACAAAGAAACTCAAAAAACAAAGAAAAGTTCAAGACTTTGATGCAGTGGAAGATGATGTCATAGAACTTGACACATCAGATGAAGATGATGTAATTTTGGTGAATGAATGTGATTCATCATGTATCGATGATGAACTTTTAGAAAATAAAGACAATTTAAATACAGATGTAAAAACTACAACTGCCGACACTCAAATTGAAATGAATATGCAAAATTCTAGTATGACATCAAATAATTTTTCATCGGACGCTGTAGAATCTAATAAGTTAAACGAAAATGACAAATCACTAGTTAAAGTTGATGAAAAAATCAATGCCCAAAGCGATGAAAATATTGATATTAAAAAAATTGAGGACGACTCGAAAGTGAAATTGGAAGAATGTAAAGAGGAATGCAAAATGAATATGTTGGACTGTTCAGAAGTAAAGAAAGAAGAAAAACTGTCTATGGTAACTTCTGAATCTAAAAAAATTGAAAATGCGAGTCAAGCCAATGAGGAAGAAAAACTATCTGAAACATGTACTCCTAATTCAAGTGAGAAGGAAGACACACCAGTAGACACTGGAATCTCACAATAACTTTCAAATATTTTTTGATAAATATATAATGATGGCATACTGGCAGAATGCCTCAAGTCATACATACGAATTATAATTATCACGGACCATGTTTGTAGAATTCATTGAGTCATACAAATATGCGGGATAATCATAATTCGTTTGTAAGACTTACTGCATTCTGCTAAATTGCCATACTAAACCATTTTTTTTTTGTGTATTGTAATCTTATTGGATGCCGAATTTTGAAGCATTTATTTTTTTATTTATGAACTATATGTTCATTAGTCTCACAAGTATTTTTAAATTGACTCTTTTTTTATATTGTTTATAAAATAAATTAATTTATGTTGAGATGCATTTTTTATTATTTTGACCATGACCCATGGTAAATAAAATTCACTAAATATGTATTCAATCATCTGTCTGATGAAGTTGACTTGAGAGGTGTTTAAAATAAAATCTGTTACTGATTGACAAAAAAAAAAAAAAAATAGTTTATTCATTCAAACCCTTATCCGCACCCCAATGGTGCATAGGGCACTACATTATATAAACAAAGTGTTATCTTGGTCGTTAACATACGAAGGAAAGGTGATCAGCCCTCCGCTTCAGGTGCCAGTCCGGGGTAATATTGAATAAATATTAGAGTGAAAAAATCGCTTATATTTATTTGATCCCCCCTGGGAATCGAACCCGCGACCTCCAGAACGGTAGCCGAGCGTGCTGACCATTTCACTAGGGAGGCGGAAAATAGTTTATACTGTGTAATTATTAATTTTTTTCCTGAATAACTTGTGAGAAATAATCTTAAAATAACTAATTTACATTTTTAGCCATACCTTGTCTCCATAGGGGTAAAAAAGGATTTAAAAAAAACAATGACACAATAATCAATTTATTTCATTGAGTGTCATCTATTGAAATTTCTCATTTTTGACAATTTTTGAATCTTAAATTTTACTATTTATTGGTTATTTTAATATCATTGAATAAAACCACGAGTTATTAATTTGAGTTTCCAAGATGTGTACATTTGTAATAGAATGAAACTAACCTGAGAAGTCTTCCTGCGAGTGTATAAGGTATCAGGATATATCGCTCACTCCTTTCAAGAACGTCATAAATCAAAAATCGACAATTTTCAGTTGTGCATGTTTTCGGAATGCCCAGAAAATGTACTATATCCCAACAAAAGAGGCATATTTTTAACTTAATATTTACCCGCTACAGGGCAGAAAATGTTGTTTTTGCATTTTGAAGAAAATGTATTGTTTAATTATTTTTATAAATAAATTAAATATTTTTCAAATGGAGAAAAAACCAAGTATTTTGATTTATGACGTTCTTGAAAGGAGTGAGCGATATATTAAAAGGTTTTTTTGGGAACTAAAACAAGCGTGTGCCGGCCAAATAAAGATTTATTACTTTATCTCCACATGGACCATTTTAGCATATATAAAATATGGTGATTTACTTAAGAGGAATGAACCTAGAGCTGTGAGTGGCACCAATACCGGGCCGACCGTGCTTCACAAGTTTGTAGGTTACGGAGAACTCCCCGAGGTAGTGACCGATCATTTCCGGCTTGATTTCAACCTGAAACAAGTACAATCATTTAATTAATAAAGGAGGTCGCAAATTGGTTCAACCAACGACTAAAACTGACTAACTAACCATCACGCCGCTTACCGCAGGGGTAGGCAGAGAGAATATAAAGCCACACCATTCTGTCCTTGCAAACATTCTTCGCCTCTTCCACGTTCATGCATCTCCTCATACATACCCGCCGATTGTTTCGACTCCTAACCTGACCACTTTCAAGTATTTGGCATACTTGATCGTGCCAAATTTTTCTCGGTCTTCCTCTGCTCCTATCTCCAATTACATTCGCCCCATAAATTTGTTTTACCGTTCTTTCCTCAGTCATTCGTTCTACATGTCCAAACCATCTCAACACACCTTTCTTAATTTTATCGATAATGCTTGTTTCAGCTTTGCATTCCTTCCTTATTTCTTGACTATTCGAACATCTATCATACATCGTTTTGTCGCACATTCTTCTGAGAGATCGCATTTCGACTGCATTCAGTCGACTTTCATCCTTCTTTTGCCAACTCCATGTTACACTTCCATACATTAGGGTCGGAACTAGGACTCCATTGTGTACTGCCAGATTAGCTTTCGCTGATAGGTTTTTATTTGCTATAACTGCTTGCAGCGCACCATTCACTTTGTTTCCAGCATTCACTCTCCTTTCTATGTCTTCATGAATCTTTCCATCCCTAGAAAACATACTACCCAAACATACGCAATCATTTACCTGCTCCAACGACTAAACCTTATTATAACTTTACAAGCTCCATAACGTAGTGTAGACGCTCGACTGCGAAACTGGCACCGTGGGTTAGATTTCCGCCAATTGTAAAATAAATTCAAGATTTATTTTCAATTGGTCTGGGTGCTTGTGATGTATTTCTCACATTTACCTTCCCTATCCTTACTATCCTACCTGCAGACAAGCCTCTAAAAGCAGAGGCTTTGCAGGTTATTCTTTGACTTTTGAGTAAGCATTTTTTTTAGGCGATTATCAGTTACAGATGAAGGGATTGGGAACGGTCAATATGTGGAAACAAGGATATTTATTAATGGTAAATTATTTATGTTATTTTAGACTTCTACAGAAGTATAATTTAATCTATTGCATGTGTATAATATACTACAATCTTAAAATAAGTAAATGTGATCATTTCGTGTAATGTCATTAAGGAGTTTTGATTTATTTTCTAGACATCTGTGTTCTTTCAAGTGGATATTAAAATTTCTACATTTTTTTATGGAAAAAATAAAGAAAACATTAATCTTCGATGTCAAGAACATACAAGATGTATGATTCTTATTGCTAGACCACGATAGTGATAACATTGCAAAGCATTAATTCCAGATGTATCTAACTAAATTATTATCTTATCTGCCCCCCCGGGAATTGAAGCCGGGACCTCCAGTAGCCAAGCGTGCTGACCATTACACCACAGAGGCAGACATGAGTGATATTTCACTCTAATATTTATTCAATATTAACCTGGACTGGTGCTTGAAGCGCAGGGCTGATTACCTTTCCTTCATGTGTTAACGATCAACATAACACTGCTTTTATGTGATGCAGTGCCCTATGCACCATTGGGTGCGGATAAGGGTTAGAAGAAGAAATTACTATCTTTATTATTTCTAAATTGTATACTGATGCTAATATAAGCTTAGGTTGTGTTTTAAAACAATATTTAAAATATATGTTTTAGAAATCTCAACACTGTCATTGTCATCTCTCACCTGTGTGAAAGTCTTGCCGTTGTACACGCCAACAATGGATCCGACCATCTCGGGAACGATGATCATGTTCCTCAAGTGAGTCTTCACGATCTCGGGCTTCTCATTGGGCGGCGCCTCCTTCTTGGCCTCACGCAGTTTCTTCACCAGAGCCATCGGCTTGCGCTTCAGGCCGCGGGAGAACCTCCTGCGGGCACGCGAGTGCATCAGCTCCATGAGCTGCTCACTGAAAAGGGGGGAAAACAATTAAATCACGTATATTTGCTATCTCTTTATGAACATTTATTTTAATATTCTAAATAAAAATAAATTTACAATACTATACATAGTAAATTGCACTTAGCACACTTCGGACGGGAAGGGTATTTTTTTACCTCTTCGATCGGTTGATGCTAAAAGAACGGGAAGGGTATTTTTTACCTTCTGCGGCGGTCTTATTTCAAAGTTACCAAAGAAGGAGCTATCCAATGTTTTTATATGAATATTATGAACCGATCTCTTAGTTAAGGTCTAAACTATATTTACAAAAAGATCAAATCCCAGCAGGTGTAAAAAATATCCGTCCGAAATGTGTTGATTGGGCCACCAGTTGATCATATTAGCTACTTATTTGGGCCAAATCTTGAAATGGAAACCAAACCAAGGAACTAATAGTAATGTATGTAAGCTTCTTCTTCCTCTTCTGACCCTTATGCAGTGCCCTTTGCACACAATGGTGCTTAGGGCACTGCACTGTAAAAAAGAAATGTTTTCTTGATCACTTAATATTTGATAGCAAAGTGGTCAGCCCTAATTTCAAATTCCAGCCCAGGATAATATTAAATAAATATGAAAATGTAAAAAGTCACTTATATTTATTTTGGTCCCCATGGGAATTGAACCCAGGACCTCCAGCACGGTAGCCAAATATGTTGACCTCTACATTACAGAAGCGGACATGTGTAAGCTTAGTTTTCATTGTTTCACTTAGTTGGGATTATTAATTTCAGAACACGGTAAATACAATACACACATGTGCCGTAATTGTGTCATATTTTCTTTATAAAGCACTTTGTATATTTGTCAACATAAACTAAAAGGTTGACAAATTAGCAAAAAAAACTTTTTTTCACAGAACTCCATTTGTATCATATTGCTCACTCCTTTCAAGAACGTCATAAATCAAAAATTGTCAATTTTCAGTTGTGCATGTTTTTGGAATGCCCAGAAAATGTACTATATCCCAGCAAAAGAGGCAATTTTTTAACTTAATATTTACCCGTTACAGGGCAGAAAGTGTTGTTTTTGCATTTTGAATAAAAGGTATTGTATAATATTTTTTTTAAATATGCTAAGTATTTTTCAAATGGAGAAAAAACCTTCAGGTTTTACCTAAAAAGTTCTGGTGCACAGTAAAAAGTTCAAAAAGTGGCTTGATATTTATTTTCAATACATTGTATTATATTTTAAAACTTTAAAAACGTTCTCCTGAAAAATCAAGTTTTTTGATTTATGACGTTCTTGAAAGGAGTGAGCGATATGTTGAATGAACCCTAGACTGATTTATTATTTATTTACATTAGGTATTTACATTTTTAACACATTAAACAAAACATTCTGCAGTTAATTTTGATATATAACAACAGACCACTGTATTATATATTTAATAAAGGTTAATTATAAATATTGATAATGAAAACAGTAACATTGTAAGAACGAATAACCATTAATATGCTCAATGAGTTAATACTCTATTTACAATAAAAACAGCTTAAAACAAAACCTTGTTAAAATGTAACTAGCACTGATAGACGAGAGTTTATCCACTTTTGCGGCGATAAATTGTCAGTAAACTGTCATTCACACATTTTTATTATTACACTTATGCACAGAGAAGTTCACTAGGAAAATGTCCATTTTTCAGTAAAAACTAATCATTCACAATGATAAATCGTAGTCGGGTTCACCACTTATATATTCACAAGTTATACACATATTAACGAATACCGTTTGCACAAAACTTCAATACAAACGAAAATTTTAGGTTATGATAATATGGACTTACTGTGGCATATCCAGGAGTTGATCCAAGTCGACTCCTCGGAAGGTGAACTTCCTGAAGGCACGCCTCTTCTTCTGGGGATCCTCGTTCTATAAAAGAGTGATGTGAAATAAATTCATACTGACGATCCTAAATCTGTCGGTACCAAAATGTCAATAAAAAAGATACAACGCAGAAAAACGGATGCTGATTTGAAATACACACGCAACTACAATAAGAATCAAACTTCAACTCTAAAATAGGTAGGATTACTCGGATAAGCGCCGATTAGTTAAAATTAATAATTCCACTTACATCGGCCATGTTTCCTTAGCAAACGACAAAATCAAAGAAAGAGAGAAGACCGCTGTCAAAACAGCATATCCGGTGGAATACTTTAAGGCGACCCGGATAAAGTTTAGTGGTCAGTTATTGATAGTAATCGTCAGGAGCCAAGAATCTAGTAAATATTCTATCAAATATGTTTTGAAACAAATCGAATCAAATACAAAATATCAATTGTTCATGTAAGTTAATTGAACTTCCTTTAAAATAATCTCCATTCAAATTGCGTTGAGTTCCTTCAGTGAAGTTGTCTTTATGTCTTCCATTGAGTTGGCTTTGGAAACATGAAAAAAATCACACGGAGCCAAATCCAGTGAAAAATATGATATCCGATAATATTTTTAAAAATTAAAAGCAAACAAAAAAGTGTTTTAATGAAACAAAAACTCAAAAAAAAATTAGCATTTTGGTTGTGCGAAAATCAGTTTTATTTTTTCTATAACCCAGCATACGAAAATAACAAATAAATTATATTGATTATTTGATGATAAACATGCTTTATCAAAACTTAATGGTCCCTAATTTTTTTGCTTGGGTCACCAAGCTACGAGTTTATTTTATAAATGTTGATCCACTTCCTTAAAACATTGCGAAAACCCTAACTAACCATCACGCCCAGTGATGGGATTCAAAATGTTCAAGAACTGGTTCGCTATTTAGGTACTACCGTACTACCCTTACCCCCTTCCCTATAAAATAAATAGTTTTTTTTTATGTATTAAACGTTTTTATCTCCTTCTGGCCTTGTGGACGACCGGCAAGTAAAGAAAGGAAAAAATTGTTTATTTGCACATTTTTTGAAGCGTATATCTATCACGATATTCTTTTTTCTTAGTACAACCACATTTTTTTTCAACTTTCCAATATTTTTTTCTCTTCGTAAGGCTTAAATATTTTCACAACGTGGCGGACTAAGTAAACCGAGCGTGCTCCGGATACATTATCTCAATCGGAATATTGCGTGACAACAAAGGGTTAAGGACCGGTTCCGCGAACTGTCAAAATTTTAAGCACCGGTTCGCTAGAACCGGTGTGAACCAGCTGAATCCCACCGCTGATCACCCCGCTTCCCTACAGTGGTAGGCAGAGAGAATAGAATACCATAACACCCTGTGTTTGCAAACATTCGTCGCTTCTTCCACATTCACGCATCTTCTCATATACACCCGCCGATTATTTCAACTCCTGACCTGGTTGTATTCAAGTATTTGACATACCTGATTTCGCTTAGTTTTCCTACTACATTTGTGTAGCCGACGTAAAGAAAACGTAGATTTAGAAATAGAATTTAATTAGCTTAGGGACCTCGGTATGTGTTAGCAATGTACTGCCCCCTCAATAAAGACTGAAATGTGTCGCTTTCGGGGGTGGTCTTTGCCCATACCGAGGAGAGAAATAGCTCTAGGCTAGATTAAGCTATTTGTAAGATATTTATAAGACTGAATAAATTGTAAAGTGTATACTGCTCTGCGGTGCGCGCTCGACTGCGCCGAAGTAGCGGAGTGGGGATGTCCTTATACGTGCTAGAGGGAGACGGTACGCGAATGCCCTCGCTCCCTCTACGCCGTGATTGGCGGACATACCCCCCTCCGCGATTGGTCAGGCACGGCCGGGCGGCGCTACGGCGAGGCACCCAGAGCGGGTATATATAGGGCAACATTCAACTTAATAAGTCAGATTTCGACCGACTACCGCTGCGTTTTCTTCTCTCCGCCCCGCTTCTTCCCGACTTCGCTGCCCGCCCGGACTCATCGCCCCTCAGGAACATTCGACCGCCGATACCCCCTGGACTTGGACTCGGATTTACTTTGGAGCTGACTGCACCCGGACTGGACGACGACGGAGCCGCCGCGACGACCCGACGGAGCGATACCGGACTTACGACCCGGTTGCCTGTTGCGTGCAGGTTGCGACTGCCGGTAATACCGCCTTCGCCGGCGGTCGCAAGGGATCTCTGGGCTTTCGGTGGATCTCTACGCGGGTAGATCCACCGTCGAGCGCGGCCGCGGACTGAGACTTGCCCGGCCGCTCTGCGCTGACGCCAGCATCTGCGGCATCTACAGTACTTTGTGCTGCGGCGCGATTGCCTAGTCGCCGCGTCGCGTACAATTTGTATTCCTAAAGCAGCAGTTTAATTAAACAAATATTCATATAAGCTCAACAGTATGATTATTTCGTTGTTATCTGAATCTGAATTACCTGACGTCCAAACGCTTTCTTCCATCTTATTTTATTAAAACACCGCTAATATCTTTTCCCTTCTCTGCATGTGAGTAGATTTAGTTTTAGATGTCAATATTACTATAATTTTATACGTACAAACATTCCCTTCACCTTATTACCTAAATAATCTCAGAGCAAATAAAAATCACGTCGACTATCTTGTCTTTGGTCTTTGGATTTCACTGCTTATCTGTGGAATTTGCATTTGACAGTCACATTTTGGCAGTTGTTATTTTTCGCTATTCTTGTTGCGATAGAATATCAATTGAGTATTATTAGAAATAAATTAATATGTGTTTCTAGTTGCTTGTCCGCGAAAAACTTATAAAATACTCGCAGAATGCATAGTGTAAAAAAATCTCTAAGTGTTATATCGAATTTATCTCGCAGTTCGTTCCTAACCTCTGGAGTATATGAATTATCTTCATCAAATTGTAAAAACCGCTCTCGGATTATAAGTCGATGTGGGCAGGCTCAAAGAATAGTCCGAAATCTCAGCTATGGTAGTAAATATTCTCTGTACAGTAGTAATAATTTTACGCTGTGCAGACCAGTGAACGTGGTACACCTCGAAAATCTTTATAATGTCAGATATTATAGTTCAAAGAAAAATGACGGAGATAAAGAGAATGTAACAGAAGCCGTGCATGAAAAAGAAGAGCCTATTGTGACGCAAACCCATCTACCGGCCACTGTAGCAGTTCCCGAAGTATGGCCACAGTTACCCGTCATCGCTATCAACAGAAATCCCGTTTTTCCAAGATTCATAAAGCTCGTTGAGGTTTGTTTACTTCACATTATCATCAAATAATCTCCAAATTATGTGTAAACTTATTAGATGTAAAGAAAAAAATATTTTCCATGTATGATGCAATCATTATTTTAAATCGCACAATTATTGAAATATTAAATTTATTTTCTCTTATGTATTAATATTGAAGGTTTGACATGTAAAGTTGCATTGTAAAAAGCTACAGAAAATACTATAATTAATCAGTACAATATAAACGTAATGAATGTTGAGAAATCCAATATCATGGTTTTCGGAAGAGATGAATGTAGATCTGGATGTAAAAAGTATTAAATGGAGAAATTCTTAAACAGATAGATGTTTTTGTATATTTTCTAAGATATAGAAAGGAGAGTGCATACTGGGAACAGAGTGAATATAGTGCACTGAAATAATTTAGAGGAAATAAAAACCTTTCAGCGAATGCTAAACTGGCAGCGCACAATGCAGTCCTGGTTTCAAAACTAATGTGTAGAAGTGAAGCGTGGAGTTGGCAAAAGAAGGATGAAAGTAGACTGAATGCCCTTGAAATGTAATCTTTCACACAAATGTGTGGCAAAACAATGTATGATTGATGTTCAAATGGTGATAAAAGGAAAGAATGCAAGGCTGAGATAAGCATTATCGATAAGTTTAAGAAAGATATATTGAGATGGTTTGGACTTGTGGAACAAATGAGTGTGGAAAGAATGGTAAATGAGGGGAATGTAGTTGGAAATAGTAGCAGAGCAAGATCGATACAAAATTAATATGATTGAGTGTTTCAAATACTTCAAATATGAAAGTGGTCAGGTCAGGAGTCAAAATAATCGGCGGTATGTAAGGGTGGTGACTGCCCGGAGCATTTCGTCGTAACGTTCGGCGAGCATCAACGAGCATCCAAAACTATGGATGGAGCACTCAGATCGCTGTACTGACTATACAAATGCTCCCATCGTAACGTGTTATGTTACGACCAAATGGCTCCGGTCAGTCACCGACCTAATAGTTTATTTATTTGCAGGTGTCAAATCCAGTTTTGATAGACTTATTGAGGCGTAAAGTGAAGCTGAACCAACCATATGCAGGGATATTTCTAAAGAAAAATGACGAAACGGAAGGTGACGTCGTGCACAGTTTGGATGAGATCTACAACGTTGGAACATTTGCCCAAATACACGAGATGCAGGACATGGGAGACAAGTTGAGGCTGGTGGTCATGGCTCACCGCAGAATCAAGATCACGGGACAGCTGAGAGACACGGTCGAGGAGCCACCACCAGGTTAGAAATGATCATGGTTTATGTGATATTTAATCACTTAATGCTCTGGATTTTGTTCACAAAAATGGAATTAAAAATATCAGATGAAACAATTTTTTTATTCAAAGAGTACATAATTTGAAAGTTTTCCAGTAAAAAAATCAAAATAGAAGCAATAAAAAATGTAGAAAAACTTAACGCAATAAAAATAATAAAGCAAGTCTATACAAAGTAATAAAAAACTTCCTCAAACGATATCCGCTCCCTATGTGGAGCATATGGAGTCCATTAACTATCAGTTGTCACCAAGATTTACTGCATCCTAAGCCTTTTGTCTTCAAAGTCAGACCACAGCACGCCTAAAATTCTTCACGAACATCTATTCTCAAAGCTAATTACATGGCTGCTCTGGGTCCTTGATTTTGAACTATGTAATTAGAAAAGAAATAATTATCTTACTTCAATGAAAATATAAATTTTTATATTATTATCAAAGATTAATCAACAGTTATAAATTTAAAACAAAACAAAGTCAATAATGCTTTTAACATACAAAAAATAAGTTATTTATTTATTTAACTTTAGTTTTTTTTGTTGTATTTTATAGGAAGTTAAGGTGTGTTTCCCCATAAAGGTGGGCACTGACCGGAGCATTTTGTCGTAACGTAACTTCGTAACGTCGCTCGTGGCGAGTATCAGCGAGCATCCGAAACTATGGATGGAATGCTCGACTAGCTGTACTGACTATACGAATGCTCGCATCGTAACGTGTTACGTTACGACGAAATTGCTCATGTCGGTCCCCGCCATAATATATTTTTGTATGACTTAATATCATATTTTTGTCGTAATCATTTTCATAAATTCGTCGCACGCTCTTCTACAACTACATCGCACAACTCGTGCAGTTATGAAGTTGAAGTTTCCGCCGTTTAAAAATGATCTTAACGTTACTGTTGAAGAGACGGATGCTGAACGGCGTAGAAGAAAGCATAGAAATATGAAAAACACGCCGCAGAATCCAAAGATCGAACCGCAACCCCCGAACGCTGACGGGACAGTGGAGAAATCCACGCAACCTGTTCTAATGGTGGAAGTGGAAAACATCGTACACAACAAATTCCAGCATTCTGAGGAAGTCAAGGCACTAACGCAAGAAGTTATTAAGACGATTCGGGATATAATCAGTCTTAACCCACTATACAGGTAAATATGGAACTCTCCAATATACTTATTTATAGATTTGGCGTATAATTTGGAGAACTCCATTTTAATTTATGTATCAAATGTTAAATCAAACACTGTTTTTTTTAATCTACTAAGTTGTATTTTGTTGTTAAAAGAAATATATAAAAATATATTTTCTGACGATTCTTTCGCCTAGTTATGGCATTTTCACACGAATTTCAGACGTTTGTTTGAAAATGACATAACTAAGGAAACAATTGTCAAAAAATGTATTTTTATGTGTTTTTTTAAACAATAAAATACAACTTAGTAGATAAAAAAAAATCAGTGTTTGATTCAATATTTAATACATAAATGGATATACTTTATCATTCTGCATCATTATTTTTCACTTCAATTAGTTTTGAGTACTCTGTTGATTGTTAATGAATCGTTAACTGATTGTAATGCGGGTTTGATTCATACAGCTGTTGTTTTGACGATTTTTGACAATTTTATTTAATGGTCATAAAAATTACTTAATAACAACCGTTATACTGACTTTATCAAGGTAAATTAGTGTAACTCTAATCCCGTCAAAGTACATATATTATTGGGTTGATGCAAAAGTTTTGACCGTTTTTTACATATTTTTTATTTATTTTTTTTTTCTTGTGTATTATTTATTTAATAAATTATATAATTTCCATCAGTTCTTATAACCTTCTCCCATCTTTCTATCAACTTATAAATACCAGTAGTATAAAATTCCGTGGATTTTAATGCGAAAAATGAAGTAAGGGATGTTTTTACCTGCTCTATTGAATAATTTTTTTCATCATTTAAATTTTTTTGCAGTGATCGGAATAAATAAAAATCAGAAAGAGCAAGATCTGGAAAATACAATGGATGCTTGATAACATCCCAATTTAACTCATTTAGCTTGTGTTGGGTCATCATAGCCACATGTGGTCGCGCGTTGTCGTGATGAAACACTGCCCCTTTTCTGTTTACCAATTCTGGTCTATCCTTTTGAAGGACCATGTTCAATTTGGATAATTGCTGACAATATCATTCTGCTGTACTTGTCTTATTGTGTTCCAAGAGTTCAAAATACACAATGCCCTTATTATTCCACCAAACACAAAGTATAACTTTTTTTATGGATTTCGGCCTTCGAAGTTGTTAATGGGGCTTGTCCAGGTATAGTCCAATGTCTTTTTCTTGTCACGTTGTTGTACACGACCCATTTCTCATCTCCCGTCACCAAACGATGCAAAAAAGGTTCATGTTTTTGTCTCGCACTCAAAGCAACGCGCGTTGAAACACGATCCAATAAATTGGCAGCCGACAATTGATGAGGTATTGAAACGTCGTACCGCGAAACCATTTCCATACGCTTCAAATGTCTTAATGCGATTGTTTGGTTGAATCCCATCATTGACACAATCTCCCTGATGGTTAGACGTGGATTGGTGTCAATTATGACTTTTAATTCGTCGTCATCAGACTTCAATAGCCGCCCGGTACGTGGTTTATCAATGAGTGAAAAATCTCCAGATCGGAATTTTGCAAACCATCTTCGTACCTGTCGAACTTTGATGACATCTGCTCCATACACTTCACAAATGTTTTTGGTTGCCACACTCGCGGTATTGTCTTTACGGAATTCATAAAGTAAACAATGACGTAAATGCACTTTATCAAACGACATTTTGAAAAAATACAACAGGTTATTACTGTACTCTGGCCAGGCCAAAACTAAATAGAAAGTAGAGGGAAAGCATCCTTTATACAATGGAATCATAAAAAAGAAGATACTATTCATAATTTATGAAAAAAAAAAATTTTACCTGGGATCATAAAAAACGGTCATTACTTTTGCATCAACCCAATACATGCAAGAAGTTAAATTAATAAATAACAATATTACTCAAATTATTTTTTAGGTGTTTGTTTATCAAGGACATTTTTGATTACTTGTGATTAAGTCAACCCAGTCACTAGTATTACTATATTTAGGTTTTAATTAACAAAACTCTTGAATCACCTCTCGCTGGAAGAATTACTCTCACAATTTTAGCAGTTTTAATTTCAACACCCTACCTTTTGGTTATTTATAAACTAGGTAAAAATTTTGCGGGTTTTCCTATAGTAAGATTTCCCAATAACAATACTCATTTACAATATACCACACAATTTTTTTAAACAAAAGATTCATTTACTACCCTTTTTATATCCTTTGCAAGTCAGAGGTTCTCAACATAAAATGACGTGGGATATTTTTTTGTAATTATATTTTATTGAATATTTAAAAAAAAAAAAAAATTATTGAATGATTGCAATATCAATATCAATCAACATAATCTCGACATATTCTACAAATAAAGGTAGCCAGCGATATTGACCATGAAATACTAAAAGCGTCATAAGACGTAATCGTATGCACAAGGCGAGTAGGAAAAATTTGATGTATCACGATTGTTTCTTTGGTTGCGAGTATACTTTGTTGCACCTGAACGCACAGGATATAGCTTATTGTGTTTGGACGATAATATAGCTGACGTATCACGTATGTTTGTATGGGTAAGGCGGTTAAATCCCAAATATAGTAATACTTTTAACAAACATAGTAAAGTTTTTAAATCAGAAGCAACTACATACAAATCAAGTATTATGAAGTCATATGGTTATTTTATTATTTTGCACACTGTCCTTATTATATACATTACTTATTTCTATTAGGTAAACTAATTCTCAAAAATCAAATAAATGAAATCTCTAAATAGTATTGTTTACTGCGTTTTATTCACAGCTTTTTCTGGAAAACCCTCGGAATTTGTTAACTTATTAGTTTAATGTGAGTATTTCATGGCATTCTATTGGGTTGATGCAAAAGTAATGACCGTTTTTTATGATCCCAGGTAAAAAATTTTTTTTTCATAAATTATGAATAGTATTTTCTTTTTTATGATTCCATTGTATAAAGGATGCTTTCCCTCTACTTTCTATTCAGTTTTGGCCTAGCCAGAGTACAGTAATGACCCCTTGTATTTTTTCAAAATGTCGCTCGATAAAGTGCATTTACGTCATTGTTTACTTTATGAATTCCGTAAAGACAATACCGCGAGTGTGCCAACCAAAAACATTTGTGAAGTGTATGGAACAGATGTCATCAAAGTTCGACAGGTACGAAGACGGTTTACAAAATTCCGATCTGGAGATTTTTCACTCATTGATAAACCACGTACCGGGCGGCCATTGAAGTCTGATGACGACAAGTTAAAAGTCATAATTGACACCAATCCACGTCTAACCATCAGGGAGATTGTGTCAATGATGGGATTCAACCAAACAATCGCATTAAGACATTTGAAGCGTGTGGAAATGGCTTCGCGGTACGACGTTTGGATACCTCATCAATTGTCGGCTGCCAATTTATTGGATCGTGTTTCAACGCGCGTTGCTTTGAGTGCGAGACAAAAACATGAACCTTTTTTGCATCGTTTGGTGATGGGAGATGAGAAATGGGTCGTGTACAACAACGTGACAAGAAAAAGACATTGGACTATACCTGGACAAGCCCCATTAACAACTTCGAAGCCCGAAATCCATAAAAAAAGTTATACTTTGTGTTTGGTGGAATAATAAGGGTATTGTGTATTTTGAGCTCTTGGAACACGATAAGACAAGTACAGCAGAACGATATTGTCAGCAATTATCCAAATTGAACATGGACCTTCAAAAGGATAGACCAGAATTGGTAAACAGAAAAGGGGCAGTGTTTCATCACGACAACGCGCGACCACATGTGGGTATGATGACCCAACACAAGCTAAATGAGTTAAATTGGGATGTTACCAAGCATCCACTGTATTCTCCAGATCTTGTTCTTTCTGATTTTTATTTAGTCCGATCACTGCAAAAAAAAATTAATTATGAAAAAAATTATTCAATAGAGCAGGTAAAAACATCCCTTACTTCATTTTTCGCATCAAAATCCACGGAATTTTATACTACTGGTATTAATAAGTTGATAGAAAGATGGGAGAAGGTTATGAGAACTGATGGAAATTATATAATTTATTAAATAAATAATAAACAAAAAGAAATATTAAAAAAAAAATAAATGTAAAAAACGGTCAAAACTTTTGCATCAACCCAATAGTATTGAACAGAAACATTTTCACCATCATTATGTAGTTACATATATTTCTTTTGCTACTGTTTTAGCCGGTCCCGCTTATCGTTACCATTAGACCTTAAAAAAAAATTGTAAGTTAGTTTTATTTAATAATTTTGGATCTTGGGCAGATTGGTTCAATCGATCAATCGTCATGTTTTTTTTAGTTGTGTTTGCCAGTTTTGTCGGCTTGAGGCGAAGGCTTTCAAAAAATCATGTTAGTTAAATAAATCATACAGTTACATTCGTACCTTGATATAAGAGACCTGGAGATAAGACAAACCTCTTTAACCCTTTGCCCAATTTGTCCATAACACTTCTGCTTCTTCTTCTTTTTGTAGATCCTAGGGATCTGTTTGTGCCTCCGCATGTCACTCTTAAAGTGTGTTGACTCCCAGCAGCTGTCTTTCCATCTTTTCGGAGGTCTGCCTGGGGGTCTGCGTCCTTCAGGGTTACCTTGAAGGGCGATACGTGGAAATTTGTCTTCTGACATTCTGTTTATCTGTCCATAACACATGAGGGTAAAAAAAGGGCTTTTGCAGATTTATAATCCTGCAAAACAGTTCAAACTGATTTTCTCGTTACTCTATGTATATGGACTGTAGTGAACTTTGTCACCCGATATCTGTATTATATCGTATGTTTTTAACATATCATATATTTAAAAAAAAAAAAACCTGCCCTATATCCAAATTTAAATCTTCATTAAAACTTATTAGTCAAAGGATCAAAATGGAGCTGGCTTAACATCCCATCATTTTATTCCTCTATGTAAGAAAGATACCTTTTTACAAAAGAAAAATGTTACGGGGTCTCTTATATCAATGTTTGACTGTATATTACCTTTTTCTGTATTTTATTTTATTTTTTCTTAAATTATATGCCATGAAAGATAAGTTCAATTCATAAAATATAATGTATATATTATTTTTTAATCTGCTTCCTTAGCTTTAATTGTAGGTTACATATTTTGATATTTTTATCTTTTCCTCAAGTGTTTTTTTTTCTCTTTAGGGAAAGTCTTCAGCAAATGCTTCATCAGGGACAGCGAGTGGTTGATAATCCGGTGTACTTAAGTGATCTCGGTGCGGCTCTAACTGGTGCTGACGCTCCCGACTTGCAGGCTGTTCTGGAAGAAGTCAATGTAAGTGTAGGATAGCAGTCTGTAAACTCAAAATCATTTTAATTCTGCTCCATTTGAATATTATGACAGAAAGGGAACCAATGGATGGCACTTACCATCATTTAATTCATCAAATTTAGTATAACATTAGCATTTTATGATAATATGTGTCGGGGGTTCATCTTGTGTTGTCACTGTGGCATTAGCAGCTGCGTGCATAGAGTTCTTAATCAAGGTAGGCAGTAGGGTTGAGTAAAGATAAGTTATAGTAGGCACTGGTCGTGTTTCTATATGGAAAGCGAGTAATCCAGGGTAGGCACTGCTTTTCTGCCTATATAGAATGCACGCCTCTGGGCATTAGTAACATACAGGAGTGATATGTATCAAATGTTACTAAAAAATATGTTTAATATTAAACGGATGTTTTACAGATGCTTTTTTACTATCACAATTTTTTTTTTATGATCTTGTTGTGATATGTCACGGTTTTTTTCTTTTCAGATACCAAATAGATTAATGTTATCATTATCATTATTAAAGAAAGAATTAGAGTTATCGAAGTTACAAGAAAAGATTGGAAGAGAAGTGGAGGAAAAAGTGAAGCAACAACATCGAAAATATATACTGCAAGAACAACTTAAGGTATTTTGGTTATGCTATTTATTTTTCTTTTACAAACTTCATCTCTAATGATAATGTAAATGCTAAAATACATAAATGTATTTTTAAATTGTTTGATTTGACTTGTTTGTTTTGGTTTTTCAGGCTATTAAAAAAGAATTAGGTATTGAGAAGGACGATAAAGATGCTGTAGGAGAAAAATTCAGAGAAAGAATCAAGGGGAAAGAGGTCCCCGAGGCGATTAATGTGGTTATTGAAGAGGAATTGACTAAATTAAACTTTCTCGAAAGTCACAGCTCCGAATTTAAGTAAGCTTTAATTTTTAATGGATTTTACAAATACACACAATAAATTATTGTACAAAATCCTGATTATATTTTTTTACATCAATTAATACATAAAAATATATCTAATGTAAATAATAAAGTTAATACATATCTACATATACAGAAACACATATGTCTGTGTGTAGGCGTTCATCACATCCATAAATGAATATATACATGCATACATTATTCACAGTAAACAAAAGAAAATAATTTATTATGATGTTACATTTATGTTACATTATAATTAAAACATTCTCACAACATTTTGAGTGTGTCCAAATACTTGTTCACAAAATCTGGATTATCTCCAATTACAGGAGTTATTTTCATATTATTTTTTTGATATCTCATCAAAGATGAAGAAGAATATGGAAGTCTGGGCATTTACGGGGCTGCCAAGTGATTATAATCCAGGATTCGGATCTCACATACTAATATAAGAGTTTCTGCTTAGTAAAAAGCTTCTTTACATCTCACCAATAGATGCCTCTAGTGAAGTTCTAGTGATTCAAGAACAAGGTTTCTAAATTGGTACATATATATAGAACTTCCAAGAATTTGAGTAGTGTCGATGTCAATAATGGGTAGAATTGGTAAATGTTACACGTGTGTAAAGTGATCACTTAAACCAGCCTATGACGGTCGCCAGCCCCGTAAATGCCCAGACTTCCATATTCTTCTTCATCTTTGATGAGATGTCAAAAAAATAATATAAAATATTCTTCATGAATTTCCAGTGTGACTCGTAATTACTTAGACTGGCTAACGTCCCTCCCTTGGGGCGTATCCTCTAAAGAAAATTTGGATATCGATGAAGCGAGCAAAGTATTGGATCATGATCACTACGGAATGGAGGATATCAAGAAGAGAATACTGGAGTTCATAGCTGTGTCGCAACTTAAAGGATCTACGCAGGGAAAAATATTATGCTTTCACGGGCCTCCTGGCATTGGAAAAACGAGCATTGGTGAGTAGATTCATATTTGCTGCTGGAATGTGATGATGCTAAGCTTTTTCTAACCTGTTTATTGCTTTAACGGGCTGGAAAATGTATTTAAAAAAAAAACAACAATAACTAAGTGTTCTTATGAGATTTTTTTGTTCAATTTGTTTCTGATGTATGAGACTAGTCACCTTTTCCTCATGTAATTTACTATCAAGGTAATTCTTCAATCCACCTATATCTGAATCTTAGAGCTATACCGAATTTCGGTCTAAACTAAAGAACCACCTTTTCAGAATTATTTAATGGGTGATTACTTGAAATTAGATAAGGTTTTATGCAATAACTAGATTACCAAGGTTCATTCTAATAAATCTCTTTTTATTTCGTAGCTCGTTCCATCGCTCGAGCACTAAACAGAGAGTACTTTAGGTTCTCGGTGGGGGGAATGACGGATGTGGCAGAAATCAAGGGACATCGGAGAACGTATGTGGGGGCAATGCCAGGCAAAATCATCCAGTGCCTGAAGAAAACCAAAACTGAAAACCCGCTAGTTCTGATTGATGAAGTTGATAAGATTGGCAAGTAAGTACAAATTTCCCGATCAAATTAAAATGTGATTTTGTTATCAAGTCCATATATTCAAAACATTTTGAGGGTGTCCAAATACATTCTTGTTCACAAATCTAGGTTTCTCCACTTTATTTTTACAGAGTTATTTTTATATTTTTGATATCTTAACATAGATGAAGTAGAATTGGTATTTACAGGGTTTGTGACCTGTCATAAGTTAGTTGTCATCACTTAATCAGCCTATGATAGGTCACAAGCCCTGTAAATACCCAGACTTCCATATTCTTCTTCATCTATGCTGAGATGTCAAAAATGCAACTCCACACATCACTATAACTTCATATGAAACATCAATCTTTAATCATTTATTTTTGTCCAAGCAGTCAGAAACCTAACGTGATAAATGTACCATCTCTGATGGCCTTCAAGAATCGTGAAACATTGCAAGCGATGATGGTCCACTCGTCTAATATAAAAATATTTATTATTATTTTTTTAGGGGCTACCAAGGTGATCCTAGTTCGGCCCTATTAGAATTGTTGGATCCGGAACAAAATGCTAATTTCTTAGATCACTATCTGGACGTAACGGTTGACCTTTCCAAAGTTCTGTTTATCTGCACGGCCAATATTATTGATACCATTCCGGAACCGTTGAGAGACCGAATGGAAATGATAGACATGTCAGGTATAACTGCTTTTCAAACTTTAATTAAATATTTATCTAGGATGAGATAGATGTTGTTTTGAATATTGAAAGCATTAACTTTGTGGATCAAATTCATATATTATTTCAAGAAATAAAAATACTTCGTGTTTTGATCCACTCACATTTTTATTAACCAACTAGTTTCGGCAACAACCTGTCATAAATTAAACCCTGAAGAGGGCAACAGGTTGTTGCCAAAACTAGTTGGTTAATAAAAATGTGCGTGGATCAAAACACAAAGTATTTTTATTTCTCGAAATAATACATGAGATAAATTTGCTTATCATAATCATTAAGTTATTAGATGTCGGTTGGATTCATTTAAATTATTTGTTGGTTGCTTTGCTTAAGTTTAATTTTCTACATATTTTATCTCTTACTTTTACTTGTCATTAAGCTTTACCTAGCAAGTAAACAAAACTGAGTTACCGTAGTCTGTATTTGGTCTACAATAATGAATGTATCGACATGATTCATTGTTTCCCTGACAAGTGACACTTATTGTCACGATACGTTCATTATTGTAGACCAAATACAGATTTAAATCTCTTTTTTGTACTGGGCTCAAGTAACACAACAAAGTTCAAGTAGCCCCGTTCTATGGTACTATAATTCTGTTTTTGTTAAATCTAATTTATCACAACATCAATCACAAAAATAAACCATTATCAGTCGCCGGCCTTATTGATGACACTTATCATTAGCTGTCGCGGGCCGAATTGATGACACTGGTCATTAGTTGTCACAGGCCGGATTGATGACACTGGTCATTAGCTGTTGCAGACCGGATTGATGACACTGGTCATTAGCTGACGCGGGCCGGATTGATGACACTACTTTGGCTGTAGTGTGCCAGATTGATGACACTGATCATTAGCTGTCGCACGCCAGATTGATGACACCAGTGAGCCAGATTCAGCCCGCGTGCTGTAGTTTGAAGACCCCTGGTCTAGAGAATCTTTTAATAAGTGCTCTGATTTTGCTGTACTTACCTAACAGCTATTTATGTCTTTGTAATTGCTTCTTAGGTTATGTTGCTGAGGAAAAGCTTGCAATCGCCAAACAATATCTGATACCTCAAGCAATGAAGGACTGCGGAATGAATGAGGAACAAATTAAAATTGGAGATGATTCCTTACATTCCCTAATAAAAAGCTACTGTCGGGAAAGTGGGGTTAGAAATCTACAAAAACACATTGAAAAGGTAATCAATCTGTTTATTTATTGATTTGGCGTTTAATTTGTAGAACTCCATTTTAATTTATGTATTAATTTTTAAATCAAACACAGATTTTTTGAGTCTACTAAGTTGTCGTTTGAACATTCATTTGAAAATGCCATAACTAGGCGAAACAATTGTCACAATATTAATTAATTAATTTTTATGTGTTAATAAAATACAACTTAGTAGACTCAAAAAATCTGTGTTTGATTTAAAAATTAATATGTAATCAATCTGTATAACTCTGTTATTAAATTTGCATGAGATTATTCTCAGTTGTATTTTTTCTCAATGAAAACAATGTTTTATAACATTTTTGTGTAAACTTGGGTTTTCCCACTTATATTACATTTATTTTTACATTCTCGACATCTCAGCAAGTTTTGTGAACAAGGATTTGGACAACCCAAAAATGTTGTGAATAATATAATAATCAGCAAATTATAAGTTTTGAGAAGTCGAAAATGTAAAAATGTTTTTTTTAGTTTTATATTTACTAATAAAAATAGTGTTTTTTAAAATGTTTTTATTTGAAATGGAAAAAGGTATCTATACTCTTTGAAATTAGTTTTTTATCGGCTTTTTTACTCATTTGGTTTTTATATCACTTGTAACACCATTGCAACTTAAAATTTTAAAATCTTTGATTAGTGTAACTTATTGATTTTTTCCATTTTTTTCACAATAATGCTGAAAACAATTCATAATTATAATAATAAGTGGATGACTACATTGTGATGTGGAATTTTTAAAAAGAATTTCTCCAAATAACGTCCTAAATCGGAACTGCCAGTTAAAAAGTTTGAACAAGAAAGCCATCAGAATAAGCCCACTATATTCCTTCATACTGTTCACATTCATATATTGAAACTCATATTTTTTACAGGTCATAAGAAAGGTTGCATTTAAGATAGTTAAGAAAGATGTTAATTTTGTTGATGTCACGGCGGACAATTTAAACGATTATGTTGGTAAACCTGTATTTACACATGATCGGATGTATGAAGACACCCCTCCTGGTGTAGTCATGGGATTGGCGTGGACTGCGATGGGTAAATTTAACATTGCTTATGAATTAACCATTAACCCTTTGCCCGATTTCCCCAACCACATACAGGAAAAAAGGGCCTTTGTGGATTTGCCCGTACCCAGTACGGGTTAAAAAAATGGGTCTTTGCGGATCTTCTTCTACATCTTAACAAGATGTAGAAGAAGATATTAACAAGAGTCTTCTTGCTTTCTTTTTACTTTATATTTTTAATGTATACATGTCTTAAATATTTTGTTTGTAATGTATATATTAATTTTTGAATAAATTGAATTGAATTGAATTTGCCCGTACATGGTACGGGCACCCCAGCAAAGAAATAGCACAAACTGATTTTACTGTAGTAACAGTGGTAGTATGTATTTGATTACAATGGAGTCATGGGCTAGAAAGACTTGATGGAAAACCTTTATGTATCTAAGGTCAGTTTTAAAAGTAGTTGAAAATTCCCTTAGTTTAAACATTTAATAAATATGTAAAAATCTGGAAAAAATACTGGAAAATATTGTTATTTAGCCTTGCAATAATGCATTATTTCTATATCTGCATGAAAAAAACCTACCCTTTTTTCAAATAAAATTGTCATTAAAACTCACCAGTCAAACCATGATCGGTTGATATAGTATTTTTTTTTATTTTGTACATTAAAAGCATTGATAACTTTGTGGTATGGTAATAATAAAAAAGCTGTGTACAAAGTAAGCAATGGATGGTAAGGAGAGTGTTTTAGTATTCTTTGGTTTAATATTTTTACAGGAGGATCAACGCTATTCATTGAGACGGCAAAGAGAAAAGAATCTTCACCGGATTCCAAGAATGATGGATCTTTAGAATTAACCGGACACCTCGGTGATGTGATGAAAGAATCAGTCAGAATAGCTCTCACTGTAGCGAGAAACTTTATGGGGGAAATTGACGGAACAAATCAATTCTTAACTAATAGGTAAGTCTGAAAAAATCGGAAAATGATATCTAGTAAATATATATACATATATTTTTTTGTGTACATTTATTTAAATCACAATTTTTACATATTTAGAATTTTTTTTTTGCAGAGCCACCAAGCCACCTTGTGTGTCTTGTCGGTGGAGTTCTTTTTTAATACATTTTTTCTTGTTTTGAACAATTTTTGCGTTGACAGCAAAGCCAATTATAATATACGGCAACAATTTAAAAATGTTCTGAAGGATATATTGCAGTGTTCGACTCCCATATTTATTCTTAATTCTTGAATATCAGTGTAGTTATGATAGTTATCGCAGTTATTTCTAAAAAACTAACTGACTTACCATCACACCACTTCCATGGCCATCCAGGAAGATATTTTCTATTTTTTCTGCCTACCCCTGTACACAGAAAAAAATATAACACTACACCACTCTGTCTTTGCAAAATCTTTGCCTCTTCCGCATTCATGCATCTTCTCATAAATACCCGCTGATTATTCCGGCTACTGACCTGACTACTTTCAAGTACTCGAAATACTTAATCATGTCTTTTTTGCCTTTTTTTTCATAGTTAATATATATTATTAAATAAATATTAGATGTAAACATAAGTTGTGTCCTTTTATTCTCTATATTTGGAAACAAAGTACGCCGCTTATGTTAACACGTTGACTGCCAGGTACGAGATAACTCGTAGATTGCGTTCTTTGCTGGGCTAATAGGTGTTAATATGGATAGATGGTTTCTGGAAAGAGAACCAAAAATTAATGCTGGCTTTCATGAACTTCTTCTCGGTCTTAATCCTCATTGCTGAGAGTTGTGACCCTTGCAGAAGCAATGACTCTTCTCCAGTTATCCCTTGACTGCGCTGCACGTAGCGCTCCAACCACTGAGGTGCCTGCTGCTGCCTTAATTTGATCGGTCCATCGTGTGGGGGATCTTCCTCTCCCTCTCTTTCCCTCCAGGCTACCGATCACAACTAGTCGTTCCAGGCTATCCTCGTTGCCACGCGCAACGTGTCCAAAAAACTGGAGAATCCGTCGGGTACAGATATTGGCCAGAGACAAGCCATCCAAGCGTAGTTCCTGGCGATTTCATGAACAGAATACATATTTATTAGTAAATGAACAAAAAATATAATTATATTTTTTTAAATTCAAAATCATGAAGTGAAAGAATATTTTTATTGAATATGATTACATGAAATTGGCCTTTTAGACCGGAATTCTGAAGATTACCATTTATACATCTTCTTCTTCTAACCCTTATTCGCACCCAATGGTGCATAGGGCACTGCATCGTAGCGACACAGTGTTATCATGATCGTTAATTGCATGAAGGCAAGGTGATCAGCCCTGCGCTTCTTGTACCAGTCCTGGTTGATATTAAATAAATATGAGAGTAAAAATCGGCCATATTTATTTTGATCCCCTGGGAATCGAACCCGGGACCTCCAGCACGGTAGCCAAACGCGCTGACCACTGCGCTACGGAGGTGGACATTTATACATACAAACCTAGTTTATCTATTACCATATCACCTATTTAATCATATAGATGGTTGGGCTGATGGAAATAAATACGTTTTCTCATTCATATGTTATTGTTTCCAGTCACATTCATCTTCACGTTCCTGAAGGAGCTACTCCCAAAGACGGTCCATCAGCGGGATGCACAATTACCACAGCCCTCATATCTCTAGCCAAGAACCAGCCAATCAGGCAGAATGTTGCCATGACCGGGGAAATCTCTCTCACGGGGAAAATCTTACCAGTCGGAGGCATCAAGGAAAAAACTATAGCAGTGAGTAATTTGATAAATGCGATTCCTCTAGCCAAATGATGCTGTCATTTAATGTGCCATGTGTACAGATGTCCCTTGTATATAGTGTTGCCATATGCCAAACCAAAAAATTGGAATCGAACAGTCTAGAAATCTGTATAAAATCTGTATGGAATCAATAACCCAAAATATAAATTTTATTTTTATACACATTTTTACTAATTTTAGAAATCAAATCCTTTTTTAATTTTAGTTTGTAGCATGGATCATTGTAGTTGTTTTGATAGTAATAATCCTTTCAACGTTTCAGTACTTATTACCAAATGTGAATCATGCTCAAATCTATACATATTTTCATTCTTCTGTTTTATCATATACTATGCCAATTCCAAAAACCTGTATAAAACTAAAAGTACTACCTAGGAGTAAAATCTGTCATCTGTAACGGCAGCCTAAAATCTGTATCAATACAGATAAATCTGGATATATGGCAACACTGCTTGTATAACACGGTTAATTTATATTGTGCTATATCAGAATTCCTCCGTAGTGTAGTGGTCAGCACGCTCGGCTACCGTTCTGGAGGACCCGGGTTCGATTCCCAAGGGGGGGTAAGAATAAATATGAGTGATTTTTTCACTGTAATATTTATTTGATATTACCCTGGACTGGTACTTGAAGCGGAGGGCTGATCACCTTTCCTTCATGGATAAACTATCAAGATAACACTGCGTTTATATGACGCAGTGCCCTATGCACCATTGGGGTGCGGATAAGGGTCTTATTATTATATCAGAACTTAGTTATAGGAAATTTATTTTATTTAAATTATTGTTTTATTTATTAATTAAATTAATTATGTATGTACTTAGCACATTGTTTGCTGGAAACGCTTAAAAGCGTCTTTTACATTCTGTCACTAGAGAGCGGGAGACGCTTATAAGCATTCTATTTGCTATAAAGAGTAAATACACTCACGAGTAGGCATAGGTTATGAAACTTAAAAAGTTGAAGCCTGAGTAAGGTCATGATAAGCGGTGTTGCATACGCCGTAGCTAGATTTCAGAGTCACTTGGACATTAGGTAATTAAAATAAAAAAAAACAGATTTGTGGATAAAGATTTGGGCACACTCAAAATATTTTGATATATTTTTTTCAGGCTAAGCGAGTCGGCGTCAAGTGTATTTTGCTCCCCGAAGAAAACAAGAAAGACTACAACGACCTGCCTTCGTTTATAACAGAGGGTCTCGAGGTTCATTTCGTCAGCAATTACAAGGATGTTTACGATATAGTTTTTGAAAAAGACTAAATAAAATTTAGTAATTTGATTTAGTACAGTTCTGCATATATGTTGATACCTAAAATTACTTTTAAGGACGAGTCGAAATTACATTTAATTGGAAATAAAGCGTTATCATAAAAATAAAAATAAAATGTTTTGGAATCTTCAAACAAAGTATGTACACTAAACTACCCATTTACACCATAAATATGTTCTACGTTATACCTATAAAAAAAAGTGTAAAAAAAGTATACTTAAGTAAAATATAGTGAATAGGTTTCTTTGCATAAAAATCAATTCAGGACATCAAAAAATAAAATTCAGTATTGCTTATCGTATCTTAATTTTATTTGAATATTTTTTTGCGTACAGCACCATACACGTGATAGGAGAGAAACTTCTCAAATAATAAAGAATAAAGGGGATTTAATGTGGGAGATATAGGGAGAGCTCAGAGCATCTTAAAGAAATAAAACAATACAAAATTTTGTTTATTGAATATTTACACTGTCATTGATTAATGCTTCAATTAGTAATACTGTTATTAATAGTTTGTATTAAAATATCTTCTTCTTTTTCTTCATCTTGTTGTAGGTCTTGTGGTCTGTTTTTAAGAGGGATTAGCCTCTGCTATGTCGATTCCTGTTAAAATATGAGATATATAATTATAATAAATTTGGATAATTTATATAGCGCCATTTTCATAAAATACTAAATGTTTGTGGTTTGAATTTTTCGAGATAACGAGAAAAAATTGCATGTATTGTAGTTTCGGATTTTGTTATTGATTTGTTGGGTTTGTTAAAACACAATTATAAATATTACTTACACAACTCGTTGTACCTCACTGTCCATATATAGTGTCTGACATGTACACCTACAACACGACACTATCTTATTCTATCAATCTCTTTTGCTCTACTCTCTACATTATATCTTTCTTCTCTCTCATGTACCGAAATGTGCCTAATAAATGTGACACGTCTTTGAAATTTCACTCTCTATTCTCGACCATCTATCGATTATCGAATCGCCGCCTAAAAAGTTTCATTTAAAAATCAAAGGTAACAAAAGTTATACACTTAGCACATTTCCCCATACCTCTCTGCGTATAGTACTGAATAGTAAGTACATTTGAGGGATAAAGAAATCTCTAAATTACTACTATGTATTGTTAAATGAATGAAATTTACCATGTTATTTCAAAATCATATCATAATGTTTTAAATGGGTAAGTTCAGTATATGTTGAGTTCTCCAAATGTATTTGAAATTTGTTGTTTGAATGGGTATGTCTTCGGTAGAATGCATTTATTTTTATATAGCGCATTATCATATAAGAGTTTGTGTAGGTACTGTTACTGCGTACTATGTATGGAAACAAATTGGGAGCTTTAGAGTTTTATTATCCAATATTTTCGGGACTAAATGTTATTATTTAAATGTGTTATGAGATATTGTTATTTCGCCTTATTTTAATGGATAATGTAAAAATAAATTGATTTTTTATATAATATTATGGTGTTTTCATTACTATTAAACTTATTTATTTAACCCTAGATTACGGGAGATTCGTAAAATTTACGACAGACATCGAGCACCGAGGCAACACATATAAAAAAATTAGTGACAACTAGCATATATCGTAGTCGTACAGGAGAAAGTGACCAACTAACAAAACGTAAAATGTTCAGAAGGGCCATTTAAGTCACTTTCGCTTGGCAAGCAAATAAACATCAATGCAGTTAGTCATTTTTAACAAGTCAAAATATTATACTCCCAAGTTTAAAATCCTGTAGGATTTTTTTCAATGCAGTATTAAGCTAGTAAGATATCAAATAGTCAATGATTACGTTTTTGTAAAAAACGCACTTGGTCACTTTCTCCTGTATGACTACGATATCTGAATTTTTACTGATGTTTTATGTTCGTATTTTATATAAAGTTCTCGAAAAAATATTTACTTATTTTTGAAATGTTTCTAATAAACATTTTTGGTAAAATGTGAGTTTTTCTCATCGTGTACATATTACAATAGTGTCATATTAACACATTGTTTGCATGAAATGCGTAAGAGTCTTTAACATACTGTTGGTAGAGAGCGGGAGACGCTTATAAGCGTTTTATTTGCTTACTTTTGGTAGAGCGCGTAAGACACCAAAAAATATTGTACAGATCAGAATTGGGTTTGCGGTTACTTGTGATTAGTATACGACCCTAATTAGTATACTAATTAGGGTCGGGGTTGATGAAAAAACCACCCCACAACAATGTGTTAAGGTACATTGAAACAAGTTCTGTGGTATAGGGTTAAACCATATTTTTCACCCATCCTGTTCTGAATGAAGTACTTCATGTTCCCCTAGTAATATTTTTATTTATTTACTAGCTGCATCTGGCAACGCTTTGCTGTGACTCAGTCTGATTAAATGGAAAGAAAATTTATCACACATTTCGCTCACTCCTTTCAAGAACGTCATAAATAAAAAAACTTGATTTTTCAGAACGTTTTTAAAGTTTAAAAATATAACACAATGTATTAAAAATAAATATCAAGTCACTTATTGAACTTTTTACTGTGCAACAGATCTTTCTAGGTAAAACCTGATTTTTAAACTTTAAAAACGTTCTCCTGAAAAATCAAGTTTTTTGATCATGACGTTCTGGAAAGGAGTGAGCGATATGTAACAATTTTTGTCGATCATTTTATACATTGTGTATTGTATATGGTATTTTTTATGGCAATCTCATTGAATAATCTTAATATCGAAAACCCAGTTGATCTCGATAATAAACGCCCAACTTGTACGAAAGGCTCGAATCTTACTTTGCCGTATCCCTTTTTACATAATACAGTGGAACCTCTCATAACGAGTAATTCGCATAACGAACAAAAAAACGAAAAAAATTGCTCCCTTAACGAGCGATATTTCGCATAACGAGTTACAGAGAAAGGGCAAGTCCCTTTTTCAAGACATTCACTTGTGAGCTAGGACTTCCGCGCCCGGACTCGAGGTCGATAACAACGATATTGAAAAGCTTGTGAAAGAATACAGTCAAGAGCTGACCATCGAAGAGCTTATGGAGTTGCATCGTGTTTCACAGCAAGAAATTATGGAGGTAGCTTGTTAATAGAGGAGGAGGAAGTAGCAGAGCAACAATATTCTAAGAGCAACAACAAGAGAAATGCTGAAAGCACGAGAAACTGTTGCATCGTACATTAAGATGCATCACCCTAATACGGATGTGGCTATCGTGCTTCAAATTTATTCAATGACAATGGTGTGACACATTTTCGCCTAATTTTGAAGCGTCGGCAAAAACAAATGTCTTCAGACAGTTTTGAAGTTAAAAAGAATGAATTATTTGTCACAAATTCATATTTTTATTTACGTATTTAAATGTTTTTATATTGGATTCCAAGTTTCACTCCTTAACATTTTAAAAGTTATTTGAATAAACGCGAATTAAAAATAATCAAAATTGAGTATTCTTTGGCGTGGAACGCATTATTGTATTTTACATTGATTTCTATGGGAAAAATGTTTGGCTTAACGAGTAAAGGTGGGACCAGAGCATTTCGTCGTAACGTAACATTCGCTGCGAGCATCCGAACATCAGACGGAGTACTCGGAACAAGCTCGGCTCGCTATACTGACTACGAATGCTTGCATCGTAACGTATTAAGTTACGACAAAATGATTCCGGTCAGTCCCCACCATAAGATGCTGGAACGAAATAATTCGTGCATAAGCTCGTTATCAGAGGTTCCACTGTAAATTTAAATCGCTAGTAGGTAAGTTATAGGCGGAAAAGCCCCGAAAACCGCAGATATTCCCCCGCGAACACACATATTAAACCTGTTTATCATCCCCAACAAATTAAACTAAACGTATATACAGTATACAAGTAGCGGGTGCGTTCTCCCTTCTAGCACACCCCGTGTCGGGCCGGTACCGCTTCTCATTACACCCGTAATATTCGCTTTGATGTCCTCATCTTCGGATTATTAAATTTCGGGAAACACGCGGCACAAATGCTGGAGACAGCGTAATTCTGTTTGGGAATGCGGATCTCCAAGTGCTTCTTCACGCAGACTAAAGTACACTTAAATTATTACCGCTTATTCGCAGTTTATTTAATTTTATTCGCAATATTTTAAGTGTGTTAAATTAACCGTTTAGTGTTAAAAGTTTTTCTTATATGTATGTAAAGAAAGTACTTATTTTCATTTTTAATTTATGTTTTATTTGGTAAATACTAGTTTTTCTTAAAATTTATTGTGACACGTGTTTCAATGCATACCGCATCATTTGGTATTTGAAAATGATGCGGAATGCATCGAAACATGTGTCACAATAGATTTGAAAAAATAGTGATATTTACCAAGTAAAACTTAAATTTTAAATGGATAGATTTTACCACAATGTGATTACCGAATCAATTAATGAAAATATTTAATTTTTTAATTCAAAAAAATTTAATTGACAACATTTTTGAGTGTGTCCAAGTCCTTATTCACGAATCTGGATTTCTACATTTATTTTTTTTATTTTTACATTTTGACATATCAGCGTATATGATGAAGAATATAGTGTGGGTATTTACAGGGCTAGTGACGTGTCATAGGCTAGTTAAGTGATTACTTTACAGACGTGTAACATTCACAATTCCACCCATGAATGACAACCAAACTACTCAAATGTTTGAATAGTTTGGTTATCATACATATATTATAAATGCCATAGCGCTGTTTGAGCTCACGGGAGCCACCTTTGGTTAGTTTAAGAAAGATTTTATTTATCAGTGACCCTTTTATTTAGTTTGTGCAAGATACTTTGCATATATGCTGGGTTCGAAATTTCCCCAAAAATTTCCCATTGATAACAGAATTTGTTTTTACTAACTAATTATGTTATTTTTCATGTAACGTAAACCATAACAACGCATAACGAGTTAACGCAAATTGAGACCGTGGACTGAAAAAACGTTATATTTTATTTATTTAGTACCTACCCATATCCATTTTTTTGTTATTTACAGCTCTAAGTATTTGGAGCTTTAGTAACATACTCCGTGTATATTTGCTGAGCCGACATTATACGAAGAGATGAGCAGAGTGAGACTAATCGGCGCGTATCACTCACAGGAGAAGGGTAAACGTGGGGAAAATGAGTCCAGATTAAAGTCACTGGAATACAAGTACTTAAGGAAGAACTCATTCAAATTTCAAATACGTTTTTAATGATGTTCTCTCGCGAGGGATGTTATAATTCCAGAAAGAGGTCCATCAAACATTGAGTTTTTAGGAAGCAGAGTGTGACTTGCTCTATGTAACGTAAAATTCCGAATTCAGATCAAATAAAAGTTATTCAAGAACTTTGAAATTAAAAATCATGCATTTTTAAAAGTAATATCACTTTTTGTGTAGGAGTTTATTATCCATAGATACAAAGAAATGTGTTCCTTTAATTTTTTTATTTGAAAAAGTGTTCCGTCGATAAAACAGAGTGCGACATAGAAAAAACTGCATCTATGGTAAGTCCTTCTGCGAAACTGCAAAACCGAACGCCGCCATCTTTTTTTCTCTGACGCGCTCTGTTTTATCGGCGGAAAACTCTTTAAATTTAAAAATAAAAGAAATACATTTCTTTACAATTATTGTATTCAAGGTATCTCAAATGAGACGAAGCGTCTATTGTATTTTTTTTATTAAACGAATAAAGATCTCAACGAATGACAGCACCGTCATCCGAAATTCTACATCTATCAAAAATTATAATTAATATACGAAACAAATCCAAAAACAGTGTATCAGCGATTTTTCTCTCTATAGCTTTAAATGAATTGATTTTTTTAAATAGGGTGTTGAATAACGAATGCCTTACATACGAATGAGCACATAATATATCAGCAACATTAATTTTATTTATTAATATTATTTATTCTTTCAGATCCTCGATTGTTACCCAACGGGTAACTTTGATTAAATTTACAACCAAAATAATACACTGTCTTGAGAAATATAAATGATTTTTTCCATTATCTAAACGTGTTGTCAGGTGTGTCAAAAATATTGCCATCGTAATTTTGCAAAACGAGCAAAAGCTGGATTATTACTTAGTCATTTCGCCACCATTAAGTAAAATATGTATAGGATTACAGTCACATGCATCATATTAGGGCCGGCATAATAAACAGCGGTTAATCAGTATAGTTTGGAGCCGAAATGCCGTTAAAGACGCCATAATTTCCAAGTCAAACGTAACAAATTACAAAGGATGTCTGTCTGGGGTGTATTGATTGGGAGATTAGCACGTATTGAGCCCTAATGCCGGTTCAAGTAGATTAATGCGCTACTTAACGATATCAAGTTCTTCTGAAAGGAGACACTTATAATGTGCTCGAGTTGGCGGCCCTGGCTGTGCTAGTCGGAAGCCTACAAGGGTGGGTTAGGTAAATCAAACGTACAGTGAAGTGGCGACGTTAATAGGAGAAAATTTGTGTGGGATATACACTGCGTACATATATCGTACACGCATTATGGTAATCGCAATAATATCGATGGCGAAAAGCGAACCCTTTTGAGCGTTTTACACCATAACGATTCACTAAAAGTTCGTACTCATATTTAGATTACTTTAGCGATTCGCCTAAAGTGTGTATTCATATTTAGATCGCTTATGTGATTCTCTAAAAGTTTTTATTCTTCACATCACTTAAGCGATTCTCAAAAAGCTTTTATTAATCTAAAAATCAAAGATTAAAGTGGTCTAAATCACTTAAGTGATTCGTTTAAAGTTTGTATTCGTCTGTATATCACTTAGGGATTCTCTAAAAGATTTTATTAATCTCCAGATCACTTTAGCGACTCCCTTGAACTTTTCATTCATAAAGATGAAAGAGATCTAAAGAGATCACTTTAATGGTTATTTTAAAGGTTGCATTCATATTTAGATCACTTTAGCGATTTGCTAAAAGTTTGTATTCATCTTAAGTTAAAAGTTAACATTCACATTTCGATCATTTTAACGATTCCCAAAAAGTTTATGATTATCTTTACATCACTGTAGTGATTCTGTCAAAGTATGTGTTCATCTTTAGATTACTTTAGTGACTTGCTTAAAGTTTATTTAAATCTTTATATAACTTTAGAGATTAATTTGAAGTTTGCATCATTCAGAGATTGCGTTATGTTTACCCAAAGTATGCATACACAAAAGAAAATACAATAAAAATTAGGATTTCCATATATTTTATTAGTAACGGCATATTATTAATATTTATTTTTATAAAGAAAAGAGAAATATTTGTGTTTTTTTTTATTATTTACAAAAATACTTCAATTTCATAATATTTCTGTGAACCTAAGAGACTCATTATTAGAAATAGGTATCAAATATCGAAAACATTTGTAAAATCGTTCACGAAGGAATAATAAATAACCGAATATTTTTATAGAAATCAGTTTATTGTACGAATATATGGCACAAACGAGTAAAAATTTAAGAAAAATAGTAATTAAAAAAATATATATATATTATAAGGTAATACTTATGTGTTATGTACGATATCATAAATTTAACGCTTTCTTTGTATTCATTGTAATATTATTCTTTGAAATTATGCGTGGGAAAAAAGATGCTTAGGATTTAATTTATAGTGAAATGTAAAAACCGTATAATTTTTATTTTCAATGCTTTTAACACTCGGATTACACGAGATTGTGGGTGGTTTTAGCTATAAAAAGCGGATATTCTTACCCTTATTTCCACCAAACGGTGCATAGGGCACTGCATCGTATCAATACAACGTTATCTTGATCGTTAATTGCGTGAATGCAATGCGATCAGTCTTGCGATTATGTAGCAGTCAAGAATGATACTAATTAAATATGAGAGTGAATATCGCCCGTGTTTATTTTGACAGCCCTAGGAAATGCTCAAGCACAGTAGCCTAACGCACTTACCACTACACTATGGAAAGGATAAAATTGAGCGTTAACTAATGATATGTGACGACTTAATAAAATACATGTGGAGCCGATAAACACAACTAAGTTTGGAGTAAGGTACCCAAATTAACTAGCTGCCTGACATATATAGAATAGAACCCAGTCAGGGATCCTGTTTGGGTTCTATTTTATATATGTTTGCCCTGTGTTTGTTTTGTTAAATTTTTTATCTCTTTGTTTTTTATTTTCTTATTTGTGTTCCAGTCTTGTAAACCTTAATCCCATGTCCCAAAATGAGTGATTGAAATTACTCATCGGGAATATTTTATATGTGACTTATATTTTTAATATATTTTAGAAATAAATAACTTTAATAAAATCGTATCTAATTCGTATAAAACTGTAAAATATCTGTGGACTTGTTTCAAGTTTTTACATTTCGGTAACGTATAAAATAAAATATATCCAGATAAATCTCGTAAATGTACATAGTAAAATTTTGGTACGCTTGAAGCGGAAAAACTCATAAATATGTAAACCTCCTTACGAGCAAAAAGTATTTGCTCAGAAAAACATATTTTATTTGAATCAGAATCTAGATTATTTATTGTGTCTGTCTGCTCGGCTTGGTGGTCAAAGGTCACGGGTCAAGTTCTGGAATACGCAGTTTGAAAAAATCAATAAGTATGCATAGTTAAATTAATCCTTTAAGTGTATTTTTTTTTAAATTTATGAGGCAATAGGACATAGAGAACTTAATAAAAATCTTAATTTTGTATTGTCTGATTTAGAAAATATGACAAGGCAAATAAGACAAATAAATAATCTTTGTGACAAATCTTGAATTATGTAAGATATTGAATCCATCGTATCTTTTGTATTGTATTATATCTATTGTATTGTTTTTAGTTATCGACCTTATTAATTTATTATTCACTATACACATTCTATAACTTTTAAGATAAATATAAACTGAATATGCTAAAATCTTTGTACATATTTTTTTAAGCCCTTATCCGCACTTGATGGTACATAGGGCAATACATCATATAAACGCGGTGTTATCTTGATCGTTAACACACGAAGTAAAGGTGATCAGCCTCCGCTTCAGGTACCATTCCAGGGTATTATTGAATAATTATTACAGTGAAAAAATCACTCCTCTCTGGGAATCGAATCTGGGACCTCCGGGGGTCAGCGTGATGACCATTACACCCCGGAGGCGGACAAAACTACATAATAGGGTAAGAGAATTTTCTTAGGCAACTAATATATATTAAAAAAAAAACCTTTAAGTCGAGTAATTGATTTTTTAATTTTCTATGAAAAGAGTCAATAATACTCGAAAAAATTATGCACTGTGTTTGTAAAAACACTGTCACATTATGCTTTCATAAAACCAGGGAAAAAATGTGGCCGTTTTTTTCAGTTAAAAATATATATGTGATATAGACAAGTCGCTCACATCAAAAGAAGTTGATTTTTCAGGAGAGCGTTTTTAAAGTTTAAAAATATAATACAATGTATTAAAAATAAATATCAAGCCACTTACTGAACTTTTTATCGTGCAATAGATCTTTTTAGGTAAAACCTGAAGGTTATTTCTCCATATAAAAAAAATTTAAGTATATTTAAAAAATAATAATTAAACAATACCTTTTCTTAAAAATGCAAAAACAACACTTTCTGCCCTGTAGCGGGTAAATATTAAGTTAAAAATATGCCACTTTTGCTGGGATATAGTATATTTTCTTGGCATTCCGAAAACATGCATAACTGAAAATTTTCGCTTTTTGATTTATGACGTTCTTGAAAGGAGTGAGCGAAGTGTTCCCTACATAATGACGACTTGAATTGATATCGGTATAGTACACGAGCATTTTTTTATGGCCGTGCTTATATATATATCGGTACACAGCACTCAAGAAACATAAAGTGTCGTGCCGATAAAGTGGTATGCAGCATCTAAGGGGTTAATACCCATCAAAGAATTTATATTCTAATTAATTAATGTAATACTTATAATTTCATTAATTGGTTCATTAGTCATATTGTGGTGATTATCATTCTATTTTCGTGTATAAAGTGATCACTTAAACCAGCCTATGAAGGTCGTTAGAGCCGTAAATGCCCAGATTCCATATTATTTTTCATTTATGTTGAGATGTCAAGTTTTTGGACACACTCAAATGTCGTAAGCAAAACTTTAAGGAAACAAATAATATTTATAACAATTTTATTATTATTATTTATTATGTCAGATACTGGATTATTCACCCAATGGATGATATGTCAATGTTATAGGTATATACCAGTCTGATGGTGGTAAGGAGAGGTAAGGAGAGCAGACATCCGAGGAGAGAGGACTTTTGAGGGGACAGTTCAAGGGTCCTGAGGGAAAATTTTACCAAAAATCAAAACTATTAATTTTATTCTGGGGTTTGACCTAAAATATGCTTAATTTGTCTAGAGTACAATTGAATTATGTTATGCAGAAACCATCCATTTGCAAAATTGACTTATCGATGAATTTTTCAATAGTGCTTCATCAAACGTAGTTTTTTTAAATTTGCTGAAGACACCCAACCCAAAAAATCAACATAATGTTTTTTTAAGAACTTTGTTCTAATCCATAAGCAATAAATCCTTGGAAAAAAGTTAGAAAACTTCATGTGAAAATTCACGTTGAAATTATTTATTAATTTTTTCGTGAAAAATGCTGAAAGCTGTCAACTTAAATGGATAATTTTAACATATTTTTTTCATTGAATTATTGTTTATGGATAAAAAAAAGTTCTTCAAAAATACAAATTGTGTTTTGTATCTTTTAGGTCGGGTGTCTTCAGAAAAATAAAAAAAATTAACTATCGATGAAGTAGCATTCATCAAAAAGTTAAATGTTGAAAATTTCGAGGTTGGATGGTTTCTGCATAGCATGGTCCAATTAATCTAGAGGAAGAGGCTGTTTGCTTTGAAACCGCTCGACATTTTGATTAAGTTTTGATAAGGTATAAAGTGATTTTAAAACGAAATTATTTAGTAGATATTATTAAACTATTTAGGCAAATACCGGCACTTGTGGTAAACGTGGTATTAAAATTAATTTTGATTATAATTATTGAGAAATATGTTTTCTGTTCGTTCGGTGAGAAGATAAATTAATCATTTCATCCATCCAGAAATATGGGTACCTATCACATTATTTAGATTAATATTCAATTAAGCATAATATTTCTACAAAATGAAGTAAATTTAATCTGAAAATTTAGATACCATAATAACAGTGTTCGATTCAAGGTCATTTCATATATAAATAATTAATAATAAACCTATTTAAAAAAAAAAGATTCAACATGGTTGAAGAAAAATATGGAAGTCTGGGTATTTATAACTTACCAGTCAGCAATCAGTTATAGCAAATAAAAAGCTATCAGCGAAAGCTCTTATATATAAGCTATATGCGCTGTTTAGAGTTGCCCAAGACTTGTCTTGGGCAACTCCTTGTTAGTAATTGTCCTTGGACAATTACTCTCAAGTGATATTCGACGTCAAGAGGACATGACATGACACGCACAGTAAGTATTTTTACAAAAAATAATAATGTGAAAGTAAAAAATAACGGTTTAATTATTAATTATTTGTAGTTTATATTAGAATTTTAAATATATTTTAATTTTTTATTTATATTGTATTAATTCTAGCGCCCTTTATTATGGCCTAAAATAAAATGCCTTTGTGGTATTTGAAAAAACCTATATCTTCTTCTCTTTTTTCTGTTTATATCTATATGACAGATCCTGAGGATCTCCTCAGGATCTGTCACCTTTTCGGAGGTCTGCCTGGGAGTCTACGTCCTTCAGGGTTTCCTTGAAGGGCAATACGTGGAAGAATATCTTACGTCTTACACATGCTCCGGATATCAAAGTATAAATATAAGACAATATTTTTGTACCTGTAATTATATTATATTGTTAAATGCAAAAAAAATCTTCTTCTTCATGAGTCCTCTTTCCTCTACTGCTGGGTATAGGCCTTTTCCGTATCTTTCCATTTCTTTTGGTCGGTTGATGCTAGCAGCCAGTTTTTACGTCATATTTACATCATAATATAATTCAAATTAGACTGAATTATTGTATCATATGGAGATAGCAACCAGTCTCATGATATTTCAGGGAAAATAAATAAACACGGTTGTTTTGTGTCAACGCCTAAATTCTTATTTATTCAGATTAATAGTTGAACCCCCTGATATTGTAATATAAAACGCAATCTCGCTATTCAGAAACTGAGTGTGTTTCCATTCTACATTTATTCATTTAATCCGGGAAACGTGTAATAAAAAATAAATAAAAGCTCCAAAACATTTTTGTGAAACGCTTACCAACCCTTCAGTGACGGGCATATTTTTATTTATTCGAATAAATGTTTTCTTTTTATGGAATATAGTGCGTTTTTCAACTAGCTCGTTAACCGTTTAGCAGAAATGTGGTTTTAAGAAACGAATACGAAAAAGGAGAACCATAATTTCAATAAAAACATAAAATTTGAAACATATGTAATATCTGATTAATCACTTAGTTTGAAAACATATAACCAACTTAGGAATAAACTAATAACAATTATGTATTATCATGAATTTTTTGTTGTCAAATTATAAGCTTAAATAATAAAAATGAGAATGGTATTTTCTGGCGTTTCTCATGTGTGTGATTGTAATCCAGGATTCAGACCTCACATACTAATAAAAGAGTTTCTGCTTAAAAAAGGCTTCTTTACATCTCACCAATAGATGTCTCTAGTGAAGTTCTAGTGATTCAATTCAATTCAATTCAATTCAATTCAATTCAATTTCAATTCAATTTATTTAATAAAAAAATAATATATACATAACAAACAATATTCAAGGCGTGTATATTATAATAAAAGTAAGCAATAAAACTTAAAGGTGTAGAAGAATCCCGCTTCGGAAAACTCCTTCGGACACATGGAACAGATCAATATCCAATGTGATATTGTTCAACATAGCGGTAGCTCTTCCTACAGGCATAACCATCGGCAGGTTGGTCCTGTGTATAGGAATGTGAAACAATCTATGCCGACGCTGTCTTAGGTAACTATCGGGAACATACAGACCAATGCTCTGGATAATTTCAGGATTATCGATCATACCGCGCAACAATCGATAAAAATGCGTAATCAAATACACATTCCTTCTAGTCTCTAAACGATTGTAGCCAAGCATACCCTGGAGAAACTGGGTTGGGTAGAGCCAAGGATAATAGCCGTACTCTCTCATGTAGAGATACCTCAAAAACTTATTTTGGACTGTCTCTACCATAAGAGAGTACTTAAGCTCGTGTGGCCCCCAAATCATCGAGCCACTCTCGAGTCTAATTCGCACCAAGGAGTTATAAAGAGTTCTCAGCACGCGGGTATTTTCGAAAACCCTGGCAGTACGCAGAACAAATCCTAGCATTTTCAATGCATTACCACTGACTGCCTCTATATGATCGTGAAATGTCAGGGTGCTCAAAAATCTAACGCCCAGATCCCTAACATTCGATGCTCGCATCAGATTTTGGTCGTTCATTTTTAATGAAGATGAAAAATCCATGAATGCTGGAGAAACAAAGAACATGATTCGTAGGAAGGACGTTGTCCATGATAGAAGGACACACAACCTGAGGACGAGGAGAGCTGACACCAATATCTACTAAGATGAAAAGTTAGGATGAAGCCAGAAAGAAGAAGACATCTCAACGTAGATGAAGATGAATTTGGAAGTCTGGGTATTTACAGGGCTTATCTAAATTATAAGCTGTTTAAAAATTAAAAGTCTTGTTTTAAGGCGTTTCCCAGTATGTTTTAAAATCCGGGGTTCGGATCTTGCATACATCCAAATAAAAGGGTTCTGCCAAATAAAAGTTTTCTTGATTCAGCCATATAGGTATGGCTGTTGTGAACTCAATTGTGAAGTGATATGAGATTGATAATAAATTATGTATGAGATTCAAAATTTGTAGTGTTGTCAATCACGGATAGAATGATGAATGTTACACGAGTGTAAAGTAAGAACAAGGATGTCTAGGTATTTACAGGGCTTACAACCTGTTGTAGGCTGATTCATGAGATCACTTTATACACACATGTGTAATATTTACCATTCTACCCATGATTGACAACCACAAACCTCATTTTTTTGGAACTCGTATATATATTTATATATATCATATAATTCACATGTAGCTTCATGTGTGAGTTTTTCATAAGCGAGGGGAGACGCCTGAAAACATAATTGTCAATTTTTATGAAACATATAATTCGATCAGTTATTTTACTCACAACACTTTGGATGTCCAAACCCTTGCACCCAAAGCTCAATGGTCAAATTATAAGCTTACTATAATCAATTTTCTGTCAGTACAAAATTATTTATCGAATATTATACTGGGACACAACATTTTTGGTGTGTCCAAATCCTTGTAGACAAATTTCAATGGCCAAATTATAAACTTTCATGGTCAAATTAAGGACTCAAATAAATTTTCTGACAACATGAGCGCTTAGAATACAAAATGATTTGTCGAATATTACATTATGACGAATATATTCTACGGTCAAGTTTCTAGCAGTCATACACTGGATCTAATTTAAAACGTATTCAAATCTTTTTCCCGCAGATTTTTCCGATTCTTTCGCAAGCTTGTTCGAGGCATAAATAGTAATTGGAAGTTTCCAATTCCCAAGTAAGCCCTAAAGGTTATTCACGGGTTGAGGGAGAGAGTAGGGTTGATACCGAGCGCATGTTTTCCCAAGGGCTCCTCTATTAGCGTCGTTTGTTGGTGCCTATTATGTAATACGCTTCAAACTTTGCTTGAAAAATTCGCTAGCATAACTTTGCTGATATTACTTTGAGCACGGAGGGAACCCACTCAAATGGCCCCATCCCGAGACAAGGCCATATATTTGCTTGAATATTTTTTCCGCTATTTTCCACTATATCCACACCCTTTCCAAAGTAATTCCCGGTAATAAAGCAAGTATGATATTTTAAATAACGTTACGCATAAAATACGTATGGAGTGAATGAAGTTTCGATCCGTGGCGGGAGTCCTTTGTGACTTTTTTTATATGTGAATTGCATTCATTATTTACCTTGCTTATTATGTACAAGGTCAGATCATTTAGACGATTTTTCGTATTATTTTTTGACATCTCATCAAAGATGAAGAAGAATATGGAAGTCTGGGCATTTACGGGGCTGACGACCGCCATAGGCTGGTTTACGACGGTCATCAGCCCCGTAAATGCCCATACTCCCATATTCTTCTTCATCTTTGACGAGATGTCAAAAAATAATATGAAAAATAACTCTCATAATTGGAGATAATCCAGATTTGTGAACACTTTTTGTTTTTTCTAACTAAGAATTCATGGATGCTGCAGAAAGAAAACATGATTTCAAGGCATGGCCTAGGTAAGGTTGTGCATATCAGAAGGACCTGAAACCTGATGAAGAAGAGAGCTGACTTCAACAGTGTACAAAGACGATAGGTTGAGAGGAAGCCAGCAAGAAGATAATATCATATTTTAAAATATGTGAGTGTATGTAAAACTTGGGAAAAGCATGCATTTTTTCCGATGCAGCCCCCAAAATAATTAGATTTAAATTCAAGTATAAAGCTTTTTAAATGTGATTTATTAATTTTATATCCATTCTGCGTAATGTCGTATTTGCATAAAAAATACATGAAAGAGTGGTGGGAGATTGTAATGATAATATTATGCAAAATATAAAATATTATCTTGTTACAATCTAAGGGAAGTTTGTGGAGCTTTCTAGTTCGTCGTTTATACAATTACACTCGGGGCGTGTCTGATATGTTATTTAGTAGTTAAAATTTTATAAAATATATTGTTTTCTTTCTCGTAAGCCTCTAACCTCATCCCCTAAAACAGTTTCAGTCAAGGTTTCGGTATAATAATAATAAATGCTCATATTCCTTGTGTTGAAAGGTAAATATTATTTAGAACTCCATGTCACATATATGATTTATTTTATGACAAAAAAAAAGTTTCGCGTCTCATTTTCTATATGTCGTTTTATATATAATACATAAATATAATATGTATTGTTGTGATTTTGTGGTCATTTCTTTCTACATGGTCATTATCCGCTCCCAATGGTGAATAGGGCACTGTACCGCAATGAAGCTGTGTTATCTTGATCGTTAAAAGCATGAAAGAAATGTGATCAACCGTGCGCTTTAGGTACCAGTCCAGGGTGATATGAAATTAATATTAGAGTGAAAAATCATTTATTTTTATCCCTATGGGAATCGATTCCACGACGAAAAGAGTATATTTTAAAATAGTTTATTTCACGAAATAAAGAATTTATAGTAAATACCTACGTTAGAATATGTAAGAATACTTTATGTATGCGGACAAACAACTTTTCTTTAATCGGAAACATAATTTTTAAGTTAATTGGTTTCTGCAGTAATCAACTATTGATTGCTACACAAATATATTAAATGAGTATATTTTAACATACTGTCCGCCTCCGTAGTGTAATGGTCAGCACGCTCGGCTACCATTCTGGAGGTCCCCGGTTCGATTCCTAAGGGGGGTAAAATAAATATAAGTGATTTTTTCACTGTCATATTTATTCAATATTACCCTGGACTGGTACCTGAAGCGGAGGGCTGATCACCTTTCTTTCATGTGTAAACGATCAAGATAACACTGCGTTTATATGACGCAGTGCCCTATGCACCATTGGGGTGCGGATAAGGGTTTTATTATTATTATTATTATTATATTTTAAAAGTGCTTATTTCACGAAATGAACAAGTAAATAAATTAAAAATTAACAGGTTATACCTTGGAATATGTAAGAATACTTTATGCACGAAGGCAAATGATTTTTCTTCGGGAACAATTTTTTTACGTTAATTGGTATCTGTAGTAATTACCTACTGTTGCTACACGAATATATAAACTGGGCACATTTTAAAACAGCTTATTTCACAAAATAAACAATTAATAGTAAAAACGTTAGAAACATATAATATGCTTTATGCGTGAGGACAAACAACTATTCTTTAATCAGAATTTTTTTAAAAAGTTAATTGAAATATCTAAAATCAATATAATACGAATATCTATAATCAGTATACCAGGAAGTCCTTCTTTATGAATGGTTTTGTTTTTCTTCTCTTAATGTAAATAACAGTGTTTTTTTTTAAATATTAGTTACTAGTTCTCTCTGTCCGCCTCCGTAGTGTAATGGTCAGCACGTTCGGCTACCGTTCTGGAGGACCCGGGTTCGATTCCCAGGGGGGGTAAGAATAAATATGAGTGATTTTTTCACTATAATATTTATTCAATATTACCAGAGTAGTCCAGAGACTGGTATTTGAAGCGGAGGGCTGATCACCTTTCCTTCATGTGTAAACGATCAAGATAACACTGCGTTTATATGACGCAGTGCCCTATGCACCATTGGGGTGCGGATAAGGGTTTTATTATTATTATTATTATTATTAGTTCTCTATTACTTTAGTCTTTAAGTCATTGTTTGTGTTCGTCTTAAATTGTATTTTGTTTTTTATTTTTATTTTTGGAAACATTGTTATTTTTTTTGTTGTTTTCTTATTGTTTTTATTTTATTAAAAGTAAAAGAGGTAATGAGGGGATCCCGAGGGGTGGGGACGAAGTGTCGGCCTCTGTCCGTACATCCTCCTCCCCCCTCATTAATTGAATAGAGCAATATTTATTTCTTCAGAAATATTTTGAAGATTTTCCTCTATGTGCAGCTGACAGAGAGTCCCCCAGGACTCTATAACTGCTGCGGGTGGATGGTGGGCTCAGATTCCAAAAAAAAAATCACTCTATTTTAAAAGCGCTTATTTCACAAAATAAACAAACAATAGTTAAAATCGTTAGAATATCTAAGAATACTGTATGCCTGAGGACAAACAACTTTTTAATTTCAACTGGTCACGCGAGGGTTAGCGGTTCATATCAAGTTAACGTTATCGAAAATCTTCACGAAAAACGGTGACTGTAAAATTACGACCAGTTGGACTTTTAAAGTAATTTTTTTAATTTCATTTCTCGAGGATTTTCATATAAACGAGAAGCTATTTATTTATCAAGTTATTGAGTGTGTCTAAATGTTTGTTCACAAATTCTGGATTGGATCCACTTAGGAATAATTTAAATCAATTTTTTTTATTGATAAAACAACCTAAATATGTCATCCTCCGGTGTGTTATATGGTCAACACGCTCGGCTACCGTAATGGAGTTCCCAGATTCGATTCTCAGAGGGGGAGTCAAATAAATATCAAAAAGTAATTTTATCGCTCTAATATTTATTCATTATTACCCTGGACTGGTACCTGAAGGGAAGTCTGATCACCTTTCCTTCATATGTCATACGATCAAGATAACAGTGCGTTTACACGATGCAGTGCCCTATGCATCATCGAGTGCTGATGAGGGTTGAAAATAAAGAAATACTTAAAGAAGAAAATAGATTAAAATAAGAATTTTCATGAAAATATTACTACAAATAAGGTTAAAAAAGACTGCCATAAAAAAACGAAGTCGTAAATTATATTATAAGTAATAGTAAAAGGGTTTAAATATGTATGAAGAGATGCCTGAATGTATGAAGAATGAGTCTGAAAGAATTTAAAAATAAATGTTTTGTATACTGCAAAAAATATGTAAATATAAGTGATGTAATTTAAGTGTAAAAAAAAGTTATATCAAATGTAATAAAAGCTAACTTATTAAAAGAAATGTTGATAGATTAAGAAGAATATGGAAAACTAAGAAATATGTTTAATGAAAATTCAAAACGATATTTTTTATTTGCAACTAATGATGCTGCATTAAATTTATTTACAGACTCTTTTATTTAGAGGCAAGCAATATCCTAAACGGATTATTTTAAATACTGGGAGACGCCTGAAAAGATGATTTTTAATTTTATGCGGCTTATAATTTGAACAGTTATTTTATTTGCATCATTTTGAGGGTATCCGAATACTTCTTCGCAAATCTGGGTTTTTCCACTTAGGAGCTATTTTTACATTTTGACATCTTAACATAGATGAAGAAGAATGCGGTCGTAAGCCCTGTAAATACATTTACTTAAACGAAATGATAAAATGAAAAAGTTTGATCAAAAGTGTAGAAAAAAATACAACAAAAACATAGTTTTTTTTAATGAATGTATTTTTGTAAAGTAAGATTTTGTTCCCCAATACAACAAATGGTCGTACCTAGATCAGATGTAATTTCCATAAAAATCTGACAAATAAAAAAAAAATCCATAGCCTCGGTTCAAATGTCACCCTCTTCTAAAATACATTATGCACAATCTACAGAGTATTTTTCAACAGTAATAATATTAAAATGTCAACGCAATATTATCCCTTAATGGTTGGTTTCAAGTGTATTTAAATTAATATTGTGTGCAATATGAGGCCCTATTCATAGGGTAATTTTATCGGGGGTGGAAATCTTTTGTATGCAAGCACGCAACATTTATAAATCATGAGTTATTTACTATTTTGTAAGGGCAAGTCAACTATTTAACATAATTTTAGGATGTATTATAATCTGTGCATTGAGTTATTATGGTATGTTTATAGATGACACTTTATAAAATCCATCAAATATTCGTGTTTGATTCACGAGGGGTAGAAAAAGAAACGTGACCTTTTACTGTTTCATTCAATCCTAGAAATAATCTGTGGGTTAGATAAAGACCCAATGTAATTGGAGACAAAGAGCACCAAAAAATAGTCATTTAATAAAATAAAACAAAAACTATATACAACATTTTGAGTGTGTCCAAATACTTGTTCACAAATCTGATTATCTCCAATTATAAGAGTTATTTTTTATATTATTTTTTGACATCTCATCAAGGATGAAGAAGAATATGGATGTCTGGGCATTTACGGGGCTGACGACCGTCATCTATTAATTTCATACTATTTCTGTGAGCTAAGCGGCTCATTTTTAGAAATAGGTATCAAATTGTGGTAGAGTGGGTTCGAACCGAGAAACTGTGACTTACGAGTCCGCGACACTAACCACGGGACCACAACCCGACATTCACTATCGAATTCACCTATGTGAAGACTTCCAAGGGGACACTTTAAGGGTTCTATGAAACATTTATATCAGAAATCAAATAAATAAATGACATATTTTGAGGTTTGACCTAAAATACGTATGTTTAGTTCATCTGGATTATAAACATGTTTGCCATTTTCGCTCCAAATCTTAAACCTTCAATCAATTTTAATCTCCTTCATACAAATATCCATAAACAGATTAAACAACCAAGGTGACATTACACAACCCTGTTTTACGTCATTAAATATCACATCAAATTAGTAATTTCAACTAACTAGTCTTAAATGATAGTCAGCAACTTTCGATGTAATTAATATAAAAGGCAATTAATACATTCGTACATGAATATAAATATTCTCTGTTTGATAAGGATCATTTCATTAATGAAGGAACTTCACAGGAAGATAATTTAATCGCAAAGAATGGCCCAACTCACTGAAATGATTATCCTTCATAAATCACCGAGAAAATAATAATATTAAATTTGGCAGATATTTTCTCAGGAAATGATTGATGTCACTACTTAAGAACTATATTTTCATTCTTTATTAATAGTGTTTCTCGGAATTATAATGGATGACATAAATATCATCTCGAACCTGGTGAATTAAGAATAACAATAATATATATATATATATATATATATATATATATATATATATATATATATATATATATATATATATATATATATAAGGATATTAAAAAAAAAACAATTAAAAAGATAAAAATATAAAACAATTTGAGTATGTAACATTTTAGAAGGGTATTACTGAAAATGGTCAATTAATTGTGGGTTTCAGCGGTCATAATAAATAAAATGGCCTGTCGAGCTGGAGTTAATGACACGTGAAATACATTTGATAGAACTACTGTAACGCTATCGGAGCAATTAAGCAAAGTCCTGAACACCAAAAACAGGACGAAAAAGGATCAACCCCAAAGTATAATCCCCTAGAATCGATAAGGAAGTTTACATGGCGAAAAACATTCCATAAATTATGCAAATGAGCCCTATTCTAACGTAGATAGGGTATTTGTAAAATTAGACGCTAGAGATTTACTCATGATGTATGAAGGATTTTTCGTTATCTTCATTTCTTTATTTTGAATTCTTTTGCATTTCACAATATATTATAATTACTAGTACAAAAAACATCTAATAATTATACAAAAAAAGCATGACTTGTGTGTGGATAAACATTTTTATTTTATTTTATTTATTGTTTCGGCATTAACTTTGTGGTAAGACATGTTACAATGATCAAAGATAACACTTGTTTTTCACTCATTTCACTCTCATAAATTAAAATTATTACACCTTGTTCCATATAAAGGCCAAATTATGAATTATCTTGAAAATTTAGAAATACAAAGAAACCTGAATTCTAATAATAATTTATTAAATAATATATTGTTTCAAAATTCTTCGCCATTGCTTTCCATTTTTCCTTTGGTTTCAAACTCCGCCCCTTGACCCCCTCCCCCTAACTTTCCCCTCTCCTTATTTATAGAACAATTTTATATTTTATATTTTAGTTACTATACAGACCTGAATGATGGAAGTTTAACTTCTGAAACATGTAGTCTATAATAAAACTCAAGTGGTAAAAAACAAGTGTTTTCTTTAATCATTTTTATTTTAGGTTATAATAAAGGGCATTGGCAAGAATACAATAGATATCAGAAATAAAATATGATTTAAAGTGCTATTACTTGATTTTTAGAAAACAAAAATCAAAAAGGTAAAAATGAAAATAGTTAGCAAATATGGATGTACTGTACGAGTTATACGTTTAAACGAAGAAGGTAGGTACTTAGATCTGTTTTTTTTTTAAATATATAATTTAAGCAAAATTTTAAATCGAAACAAACTTAGGTAATTACTATTTTGTCATTCATTTCAACATTTGAAAGAGGACCAAATACTTTGACCTTTTAATAATATTAATCACCTCTCATATAATAACACATACTGTAATATTTTCCAAGAATTAATGTTACTTTGAGATATACATTAGTTATGTCAAACAATAATTTGTTTACGAAAATTGTCAAATAACACGTTGTTTTGACTGTTTGAACGACTCACAAATTAATTGTAATATTCCAACACTTTCACATTTATCCTTTATTGTAAGACGAGTTTTCCTTAGTACACAGGCCATCAAAGATATAGAAAGGAGAGTAGATGTTGGGAACAGAGTGAATGGTGCACTGAAATCAGTTATGGCAAATGAAAACCTGTCAGCGAAAGCTGGCGGTACACAACGGAGTCCTGGTTTCAACTCTAGTGTATGGAAGGGAAGCTTGAAGATGCAAAATAAGGATGAAACTACACTGAATTGCAGTCGAAACACGATTACCCTGATGTGCAACAATACGATGTGTGACAGATGTTTTAAAGATGAAATAAATAAAGAATGCTAGGCTGAGATGAGCATTATCAATACAAATAGTATTTTGAGATGGTTTGGACGAGTGGAACGATTGAGTCAGGAAGGAACGTCAAAAAATGCATGAAGCAAATGTAGTTTGAAAATATTAGCAGAGGAAGACAAGAGAAAATTTAGCATGATCAAGCACGTCAAATGTATGTACTCGAATATGTCTTTATAGCGGTCAGATCAGGAGTCCGAATAATCGCCGAGTACGTTTGAGGAGATCCATGAATGTGGAAAAGGCGGAGAATGTTTTCAAAGACGTGGCGTTTTATTCGCTATGCCTACTCCTACTAGAAGTGGAGTAAGTAACATTTAAATGGTATTTATGTATATACGAGCTTGTCAAATAAATTCTATGACATGCTCTAAAACAAACTTCTTATAATTTTCTATTACTTAAGGAAATATTCATGAACGTAAAAAAAAACTCAAATTTGATTTCGCTTACAAGTTTTTAAAGTTCACTTAATGAAATATTGATTGAATGGCCTGAAGGCTTTTGTATGCTTGATATTAGATAACAAACTGTAAAAGATATATCAATACAGTATCATATATAAAGTTAATTTGTTTTTTAATAACATAATGAAGAATTCGACTTTATTAAGTACCAATTTATTTGAGATTATTTTAATTCAATTTAATTTACTAATTATGATATACCATATCTCGTGTAAGATCACCTTTTGAGCTTGTTAAAGTAAACACAATTAGTTTCGAGAACCTCTGTAATTTTAAAAACTTGTCGTGTTTGCATTAATAAATTCAAATAGTGGTTTTATGTAAGAGTTTTATTTTTAGATTTAAATCATTTTGTTATTTTCCAAAGATAATGCCAAATCAATAAATAATATGGCTTCTTTATTTTGTTCGCCTCTGATTTCTAACTGAAACCAATAGTGCATAGGGTAACTTGATTATTTTATATACGATGGCAAGTCGATTTGTCTTGGGCATCAGTTCCTTGTATCTACGTGTAAAATACATTTGAAAGAATATAGATGACGTAAGTGAATAAGCGTAGGACAAATGACGTGACAGTTATATGAGAAAGTAAATGGAGTGGAATGGTTGGAATAATGAATTAAAAAGAAGAAATGGAGAAAAGCATCAATAGCTAGGTTATTCGCGGTTGGATTACCTTACTCATTCAATCTTCTCATAAGTAAATGACACTTCTTGAGACCAGAGCAGACACAGCAAGTGTTAAATTACTTCTAAGAACTTCAGAAACGAGGATAATAAGGCGCACAACCGGAAATTCGATAATGCGTAGTACGGAGAATATAGTCAAATGGGGACGACAGCAAACACGATTCTGGAATGCCCATTTCAATATTATGTAAGAAAAAAGACTGGCCTGAATCGCTCTACAAGAGAACCTAGACGGAAGAAGACACGCTCAAAATGTTGAGACTTATTTGTTAGTTGAATTACTAGTTAGTTGAATCAGACTAGAAACCCTTTAAGTGAAAATATATCGTATTCATTTTAAATTTCACTTGGTTCACCAATAATTCTCAAAATCTATCGTGACACGTGTTTCGATGCATTACGTAACCTTTTTAAACACTCTACATATTTAAATCGAAAGACACATAACATTAACAGAAGACAGATCTGACGATCTATGTATAAAGGAAAAAGAAGAAGAAAAAGAAGCAAATGCTATGCTCTGCCAAAAACGCCAATATTACAATATTTATTATACATAGATAAAGGGAAAACAGTAAAACGATGAAATTAAAGGTCGATCGAAGAAAAGTGGGTAACATCATTATCGAATAATATTGAAATAAAAATGAAGTTCAGCGAATTTTTTTTATTACAAGGCATTATTCGAGTTTATCCAAGCATGGTAGCACCAACCATTCATCCGATTAAGGTTTCATTGTTTAATAAGGATTAAGTCATTTAGTTCCGAATTAATCTGGATTAACTGTTACGACGCCCACCAGATGGCAGCACTACTTACTTCTCCACTATAAAAATCTATTTTATTCACACAATGTTCTAGATTTTAGTCAAATTGAAAAACAAACTTTTAAAATTTGTTAATTTTTTTTTATTAATTTATTTCTTCAGTTAGCTTATATTACATTTAATACAAACTAATACTTAAAAACATCTCACCAATAGATGTCTGTAGTGAAAATTCTAGTGATTCAATTACAAAGTTTCGAAATTGGATCATATACATATATAGAACATCCAAGAATTTGAGTAGTGTGGTTGTCAATCATATGTAGAATTGGTAAATTTTACACGTATCACTTAGATGAAGTGACCTTGGGTATAATATCATGGCTGAAAGTGAAATAGCAGATGAAGTTATGAATCTAAAAATGAGAATGTAGTGAAGGTAGCGAAGAAGAAGAAGTAACTGCCAAAAGTTAAGTTGTCAGTGCTAAGATAAAATTTATTTATTTATTGTAACTGCAGACAGTTGATAGAATTCCATTTTGAATTGTTGGGTAATATATCCAAAATTAAACACGGTTATTGGACTTCTATTTACATATACATATACATATCGCTCACTCCTTTCTACAACGTCATATATCAAAAATCGACAATTTTCAGTTTCAGTGCATGTTTTCGAAATGCCCAGAAAATGTACTATATTCCAGCAAAAGCAGTATATTTTTAACTTAATTTTTACCCGCTACATGACAGAAATCTCCTTTTTTATGTATTTGGTGGTTGAAAGGAGTGAGTGATATATGATAGAGTGTTTGACTCGTACTCGCACTTGTAAAGTGTTTGATAATGTCTTAATTAGACGAAACGCACACATATGATCATATAAGTATGTATATGTAAATAAAAGTAGATTTCAATCCAATAACCGTATTTAATTTTGGTATATTAACTAACAAAATAAAATTTATTGGCAATTTGTCAGATTACGAAATTAATAATTATATTACGCGCGTATTCGTTATTTTAGTGAATTTATTTAAAAACAAATCAATAGTAAAGTGCTTACAAACCTTGATTCCTTTTTCAAAGCAGGATTACCGAAAGCAAGCGCGTCGATATTTAACAGCAACGTCACTTAACGACTAGTGTCCGAAGACAATAAAGAGAATTTGGTTTGTTTATTTTTTATCTAAATGCAGTGTTTTTTTTTTCTTCGGATTTAATTTAAACGAACTTTTATATAACGGACTTTTGGCTTTAATGGATATATCCTCCCCCTAATTAGTCCGTTATATCGAGATTTTACTGTACTGAATAAAATATTAGCCGTTTCGTGACATTTTCAGTAAAAAAACGGTAATTTGAAGCAAAAAATTATACCGTGATTCTGACAAATCTAAAATATTTATTCGGCGGAATCAAAAATGTCCTTGAAAGGTTCACGAATTAGGTTATTCATGCGTTCGGAAACAGCCCAATAAAAGATACATACATACTTTCCTTTGAATAGTTACATGCCAAAATGGCACCCCATGAATTCTTTAACAAAGCTTTAACATACCCCAGAACAAGGGGGCTGGCGAAACCTTGCTTTCCATTGACATTCCGGGCACATTGGTCGATTTATTCTATACGTATTGGGTCATTTCCCGGTAATGGGTCGGGCACCACCTCGCTAGATGGAAGAAATATACCAGATGTCAAGAAGTAAAATACACGGAAGCCAAATACAAGATGAAAATCCAGGATTATTAAATAAGGATTACAAATGGCTTCTTCAGTAATAACACGCTTTTTTCTCTTCCGCGCAGGAATAATACTTCAAATAATGCATTGAAAATGCTTTTTGGTAATATTTTATTACTGATCTTATCAATCCCTGAAGAAGATAAGATGTTCGTCAAAACGTGTCGGGTTGTGGTCCCGTGGTCAGTATCGCGAACTCTCGAGTCAGAGTTTCTCGGTTCGAACCCACTTTACCACAATTTGATAACTATTTCTAATAATGAGCCACTTAGGCTCACAGAAATATGTATGAAAAAAAATAGTATGAAATATAAATATTTGTGTAAATAATAAAAAAACGCAAACATTTCTCTTTTAATTTTTTTTTACGAAAATCGTATAAAAATAAAGTAACACTATCCTTATCGTTCATCGTTCACTTCGTGCAATACCACTAAAAAACTCTAGTTTATGACTACCGGTTTTGGAAATATCATTCTCTCAACAGGTTAAGTATAGATTTATGTAAAATTGCCATATACACGAGTGGACAGGAGTCGAGAACCTGTTTCGGACTGTTATTTGGGGCAGGATACTTTCTTACAAGTGATAGTCAACGTCGGGGGGACCTGACACCCGACCAGACACGTAAAGAAGAAGTTTAATCAAACCTTCATCCGCACCCGATGGTGCATAGGGCACTGTGTTTACGATCAAGGTAACCTATTGTTACCTTGATCGTTAACACATGAAGAAGGGTGATCGGCCCCCCACTTCAGGTACCTACCAGTCCAGGGTAAATATTAGGTTGACAAAATCACTTGTATTTATTTGACCCCCCCTGGGAATCGACCCCGTGACCTCCAATATGTTAGCTAAACACGCTAATCATTACCCCAGGGAGAAGGACACACACACACACACATATATATATATATATATATATATATATATATATATATATATATATATATATATATATATATATATATATATAAATATATATCGTCAAGTAGTAGTGTTTAATGTATTTAATGTCGATAGCTGGTAAACCCACCCTCTAGCGGAGAGAGTGAGTTGACGTTCAAAAGTTTGAAAGTTTATTTTTTATGGAATATGAATTGTATTATAATGCCATAAGAGAGCAGGCATCACAAAACGGTTGCACGCACGATCCGTACTTTTATTGGAGGTATCAAATTGGAACAAAGAAATAGGGAATTGAATAACGAGCCGAGGGAAGTGAATTTGAATAAGTGCCACGGATAGATAGATAGACGGAAAGTTATGTATGTTAATATGGAGGAAGGTAGGGGAGGAGTTGGTAATGTGGAACACGGAACGCACTTCTATTTTAATACTACAAAATCTATACATATTGTAGGTTTTTATGGGTCTTTCCTTTTTTATAAGAGAGAAGAAAAATGTTTTTTATTCTGCCCATAAATATTTTTTTTGTGAGTGAATTTTAAGTTTTAATTCCAAATTAACATTCTGCATTAGTTCACATATATTGTATGGAGAGAGAACTAGAAATATAAATTAAAAATTTCGGTACATGGTTCTATTAAACAATTATTAATCTTACGGTTAGTAAATAAACTTCAATTTTCTTTCGTATGGTAAGCAATAGACGCTCCTTCTTTTAAACTAGTATTTTATTTTTATTTTTTAATAATGTTTTTTTAGTAGGTTTATAAAAAATAAAAAAATATTTATATTGCTTATTTTTTGTAACTTCAAACGATCATTTTCAAATATTAATGATCTATTTTGTTTAAATATTCAATAAGCGTTATTTTTATATAACTGTACTAAGCGATTATTTGACTTAATATATATGTATTTATTTTTATTTTTAGAGTTAACTATGTCTATGAACATATAATAGAAGGTAATAAATAATACGCATATATCGTAAAAAAAATATGACAATTTTTTATCCTCAATGACTATTTTGGTAATATAACGATTATTCATTTGCTAATTTCATCTTCGTTCGATTACTTACATTCTATGTTTATAAATCAAAAAACATAAAATAAGAATAAATATAAAATTTATAAAATCAAGAAAAAAATAAAACAAAAATAATGTGTTTTATTTTTAGCCATATTAGTTTTAAAATAGGTACGTGCGAGTTTTTCATTTGATAAGATGATGTACCCATATTACATGCAGGTTCCACATTACTATGTTCTCCTGTAGACATGCAATAGGGGAAGATACGCCATACGTTTTTGCTTTAATATATTTTATGACATCAGTAACACGCAGTGAGCCGAAAATATTCATTTTATTTTATATTGCCAAGGATGGTTCAAGAAAACGTAGGATATATTTTTAAAGAAATAATTTTAGCTGAATTTCTACAATGGTTCAGTGAAGGTTTTGCAGACTTCATTCCAATTTTCCCACGTAAACGTAATGAGCTTTGTAAAAATTATGAAATACGTAGGTTTTCACAATATTTTGAGTGTCCAAATCTTTGTTCACAAATCTAGGTTTGTCCGCCTTGAGTTATTTATATTGACACCTAAACATAGATGAACAACGACATGGAGGTCTGGGAGTTACAGGGTTTATGACCTGTCTACCTGATACTAACAGTATGTATAATAATCCGGTTAGGATCTGAAATTTATCTAAATAACAGGTTTTCCGCTAAATAAAAGCTTTCTGAAGCTAAGTAAAGATGAAATCCGTGAATTTCATCATAAAACGTCACGAGATTTGTGATATTAGTGAGCCTCAAACAATTGAGTAGTATGGTTATCCATCATGGTTAGGATGGGGAATTACAAAAGCCTTGAACTGCCTTCGCAATAACGGTCAAAGCATATTATTTTTTGACATCTCATCAAAGATGAAGAAAAATATCTGGGCATTTACGGGGCTGATGACCGTCATAGGCTGGTTTAAGATGAGATGGTTTCTTTCATGAGATGTCAAAAAATAATATGAAAATAACTTCTTATAATTGGAGATAATCCAGATTTAGTGTAGTATTTGGACATACTCAAAATGTTGTACGGTCATAAGCGTTTAAAATACCCATATTTGTATATTCTTCTTCATCTATGTTCAGATTTCAAAATGTGAAAAATCAATAACAACCTTAAATATATATATATATATATATATATATATATATATATATATATATATATATATATATATATATATATATATATATATATATATATATATATATATATATATATATATATATATACTTTATACTGATCGTCAAGTAGTCGGTTAGTGGAATTACGTTATAAAACGAAAGCAAATAAATTATTTATTATATTGGATACAATTTTCAAAACGACAAAGATATTTATAAATCCCTTAAGATAGCAGATCAGTTTGATCTCGGTATATCCGGGCAAAATGGAATTGAGGGATTTCTCTGGAACAATCTTCCTGCAATTGCAGTCACTCGGAATACGTTCATATACGGGGGTTTGTGCCTGTACTGGTGCAGGCACGCTCGCATACACGACCAGAGACCGGAAGGAAGCCAGTAAAGGAAATAGCCAATCCGGTGGACAAGTCTACTCTTTATCTAAAGCCTGATTAAGACGTTCCCGGCTAAGCCGAAGAATCGCATGAAAGTGTGTTTTAAGTAATGAGTTAATTGGAGCAAGGCTTACGGAGCTACACTAACATAAGTGGTCTTTTGCGGGCGTCAATAAAGCAGAATTTTTACTAAATTCAGATTTGAAAAGATTGTCTGCACCCCTTGTGTATTCTTATCTTAGTAGTAAAAAATGCCAAATGAATTTAAAAGCTTTTAATACCAATACATAAATATTTTGTAATATAAATAAAAATATATATTTGTATTTTGTACATTAAAAAGCATTAATAACTTTGTGGTATGGTAATAAATAAATTAAATAAATAAAAAACCCTCTCCTTATCATCTTTTTTTCACTTTGTGTAATACCACTTTTTCAAACACTTATTCATGAGTACCGGTTTCGGAAAATCATTAATTTCTTTCCGACTCTAATGTATGGATGTGAAACATGGAGTTGGCAAAAGAAGGATGAAAGTAGACTAAATGCAGTCGAAATGGGATCTCCCAGAAAAATGTGCGACAAAACGATGTATGATAGATGTTCGAATAGTGAAATAAGGAAGGAATGCAAATTTGAGATAGGCATTATCGATAAAATTAAGAAAGGTGTGTTGAGATGGTTTGGACATGCAGAACGAATGAGTGAGGAAAGAACGGTAAAACAAACTTATGAGGCGACCTTAAGAAGCAGAAGAAGACCGAGAAAAACTTGGCACGATCAGGTATGCCAAACAATTAAATGTGGTCAGATTAGGAGTCGTAATAATCGTCGGGTATGTATGAGGAAATGCATGAACGTGGAAGAGGCGAAGAATGTTTGCAAAGACAGAGTGGTGTGGCGTTCTATTCTCTCTGCCTACCCCTGCGGAGAAGCGGCGTGATGGTTAGTTAGTATTTTGTATTTTAAAAAAATAATAAAAAACCCTCTCCTTACCATCTATTGTTCACTTTGTGTAATACCACTTTTTTTAAACACTTATTCGTGAGTACCGGTTTCGGAAAATCATTAATTTCTTTTGATTTGAATGATCTGATGAAACCGGTTGTCGCTAATAAGTGTTTTGGTTGGTTGAAAGATATTGCTTTTTAGCAATAAGCCCGCCAATGTACTTATTTATTTTCTGTACATGAAGTTTAAATAAATAAATAAAAAGTGGTATGACACAAAGTGAGCAATGGACGATAAATATATATTGAATTAGGAATGAATGAATGCTGTACATAAAGATAACGAGTCAATTTAAATAAAGTATCTGCTAAATAAAAGCTATTTTCAATTCAAAATTTTTTTGGCTTACCTGCAGGTAGGAAAGTAAGGATAGGGAAATCCTTACTTTCCTACCTAAATGTGAAAAATGTGAAAAATACATCACAAATACCCAGACAAATTGAAAATAAATCTTTCTCGAATTTATTTTGCACTCGGCGAGAATCGCATCCATGACTCCAGTTTCGCAGTCAAGCGTCTACCTAACTACTGTATTGATGGCTGTTTTGAATCAAAATGTACTGTGTCATGAGATTGATTAATATATTTAGGAGTTCTGAAAATTTGAGTTGTGTAGTTGTCAAAAAAATAAAGATTATAAATTGTATTGACCGTCATCGGGGTGCTTTAATTTCCTAATTTCCAGACTTATAAATCAGCAAATTAAATGTTCTCTCAATCAACATACACAGTGTTTGTAAGTCAATTTGACCTTTATTGCAAATTATTTCTTACAACCGACCATTAAACAAACGAGATTGGAAAGAGTGATTGTTTCATCGAAAGCTCTCCCTAGATATTTGAGGGTCGAGGTACATTCTTTGTCCTCCATATATTGAGAATTCTTTGGGCCATAGAATTCTCTATAAAGACGCATGAGATGAAATCACAGAAGCGTACTTAATTTTATTAGAAAAGGGAAAAAACGTCACTAGACCACAAAAGGATGGACGAAATCGATTTTTAAATTATTTTGAATGGAAAATAGCTTTAAACTTGCAAAATAACTATGCTTAAAATCAATTTTAATCTTATCAAAGCTAAATTTTCATACTGACCAGTTTTGCAGCGAACAGCTTTATCGTCAAGATAAATTATTAAAAACGTTCTTGGACTATGTACAAACAATAAAGGCAAAATCAGATTTCTACATTATTTTGAATGATAAGTAGTTTTTAACTTACAAATAACTTTTCTTAAAATCAACGTATATCTTAACAGAGCTACATTATATTATTGACTAGTTTCGAAGCAAACAGCTTCATTGTCAAGATAAATGATTGAAAAACGTCTTTGGACCACAAATAATATAAGGAAAAAATCGATTTCTATATTATTTTGAATGACACATTCTGTATTGTAATTTTTCATGTACCCAAAAATTAAAAATGATTTTTTAATGAAAAATTACGTTTCCCAAGAAGTTAAGGAATAATCTAGCCTAGTTTTTCTCGGTCTTTTCCTTTTAATTTCAACTACATTCGCCTCATAAATGAGCTTTTATGTGATTTGAAAAGTTCATGGTAAAAAAATCATAGTTTTCTCCATTCAATTTAATTTATAGATTTTGAAAGTTCATCGTTTAAAACCTCTATTCATGGTTTAAAAATTAAAACATCTAAAAATACATTTTTTTTCTAAACTACTGAAAAGTAATTTTTCATGTATCCATAAAAATAAATATGATTCGTTTTGTAATTCGATTCCGATGGCAGCCGACGCGGTGGAGCATTTCCGTCGCCTTTGGTCTCCCTTCGACCTTCCCTTTTAATTGTTTGCAAATATTTCCCCAAAAAGTCATTCCGTTTGTTGTCCTCTTCATTCAGGCACGAAGAGGAGGCATGCCTTTGGTTAAATTAGATTTTATGGACTATCGCATTCTACCGGACATAGGGAGTTATAATAAAATGATAAAATTTCTATCAAAAGCACCTCTGCACACCGGATTCGTGAACATTGACAATACTTTACTTTTATTTAAAAAAAAATGTTTTTGAGCAAATCATAAAATAACTGTCGATGTAAGGATTGTGGGTATGTTGGACTTCCATATTCATCTTCATCTATGTTAAGATTAAAAAAAATAAGACCAAATACTAATAAGATAAGTAGTAACTGATATTAAAATTAAAAAAAGAAAAAAAAATCTTGATGTTTTTCGCAGATACTTTGTGGCACATTTTATAAACTTTATAAAATTAAACAACTTTGCTTATTATTAATAAAAACAACATTTAGGATTTTTTACGGAGTGTGTGGAAGTTTTTGGTGAGGGAATGTAATTAATTATGAGTATTTCAATGTTTTAGAATTTAATAAACCCTGATGATGACAAGGTTCTTGACGAAACCGGTAGGTTAAAGTGTACTAATAATAAAAAAGTGGTTAGAACAAAGTTGTTTAATTTTATAAAAAAAAAATTCCCGTAACTATAAGTTTTGTTATACCGTTTATAATTTCCATTTGAAAGTATTCGAATCCATTTAAAAGTATTCGTTGTACGTTAAAGTCAGATTTTTATGTAAAATAATTCGGTTTCTTGAATAAATATTTATAAGAAAATACGGACCTTGGATGAAGGTTAAATTAAGCCAAACCTTTTTATCTTAATAAATTTAAATTTTTTAGATCGTGACCGTTTTAAAAGTTTAAACCCTCTGAAATTCCTCCAACAGGTGTGCCTAATTACTGAAGTTTGACGTCACACTAAATTCATTGACTGAGATTGTATTACCCGAGAATTGAGATTTATAAAGCTGATATTTCCTTTCATCCATCGCAAAGTATCTATTGAATTTCTTCATAATTATTATTCAGGTATGTTAATTCACGTTTTCAGTTAATTACCTCGGTAGGAAATTAATTATAAAGAGGAAATATGAGAAAAACTTTAGGACTACCGAGTGTGACATTTTTTCAATATTTTTTTTTGTTATTATGGTTTAATTGAATTTTTGTATTTTATTATTAGTATGGTTAAGATTTAACACTCTCCTTATCATTCATCGTTCACTTTGTGTAATACCACTTTTATAAAACACTTATTTGTGACTACTTGTTTCGGAATAATCATTTCATCCAATAAAAATAATCTTCTGTAAACAAAACGAAGATACTGTTCAGAAGTCAAAGTTTGAAAACATCTAAATGAAGTATCACTATTTACAACATTTGAGTGTGTCCAAATACTTGTTCACAAATTTGGATTATCTCCAATTACAGGAGTTAATTTTCATATTATTTTTTGACATCTCATCAAAAATGAAGAAGAATATGGAAGTCTGGGCATTTACGGGGCTGACGACCGTCATAGGCTGGTTTAAGTGATCACTTTACACACGTGTAACATTCATCAATTCTACCCATTATTGACAACCACACTACTCAAGTTCTATATATTTGAACCAATTCAGAAACATTGTTATTGAATCACTAGAACTTCAGTAGATATGTACATCTATTTGTGAGATGAAAATGAGCTATTTATTGAGCAGAAACTCTTTTATTAGTATGTGAGGTCCGAATCCTGGATTATAATCACATACACGAGAAATGCCAGAAAATATAATTTTCATTATTTTAGCTTATTTATGACTTGACCAGATAATTTATTTAAAACATTTTTAGTGTGTCTAAATACTTGCTCACAAATCTGGATTTTCTCCAATTTTAGGACTTAATTTTGTCAATAATATGAAGTCTTACTAGTAGCCATTGTTATTCCGTGGTCGGAAATCGATAACATTTACATTTAAGGAACGCCAGTTAACGAATAAATTGTAAACGTTCTCCCCGCCTAGGAGTCTATTGGAAAAGTAACAAAATGAATATCCACGTTTCTAAAACGAATTTCCTCCAGAATCAGATGAAAATACTCGAATTTAAAAAAATGGAAAACAATTTATGATGAGGTTTATTTTTTGGCATGAAGTCTTCTTCTTCCTGGCTCCATCCTAAGTTTGTGGACCGACAGTAGACTTAGTATCCCGTCTTTGTAGACTGCTAGCAAGTTCACCCTCCACAGCGACTATATCGTCGGACCATCTCTTTTGGGGTCTTGCGACACCTTTTTTGTTCTCCCCAGGTTTCCATCGTAAAATTATTGGGGTCCACCTTGTCTTGTAACACGCCCTGCACATTGCCATTCTAGTTTTGCCACGCGATCCACGATATCCTCTACTTTGTTTATTTTCCTGGTGACTAAATTAATTATTTAATTTCATTAATTTTATCCCTCTGGCATGGATCTTTCCATGAATCGCTGTGTGCACTTGAGTTTCTCTGCAATTCTCTTTATCAGAGCCATAGTCTCTTGTGCATATCGCTCACTCCTTTCAAGAACGTCATAAATCAAAAATCGACATTTTTCATTTGTGCAAATGCCCAGAAAATGTACTATATCCCAGCAAAAGAGGCATATTTTTAACTTAATATTACCCGCTACAGATCAGAAAGTGTTGTTTTTGCATTTTGAAGAAAATGTATTGTTTAATTAAAAAAAAAAATACTAGATATTTTTCAAATGGAGAAAAAACCTTCAGGTTTACCTAAAATGATCTGTTGCACAGTAAAAGTTCAATAAGTGGCTTGATATTTATTTTCAATACATTGTATTATATTTAAAAAAAATTAAAACCGTTCTCCTGAAAAATCAAGTTTTTTGATTTATGACGTTCTTGAAAGGAGTGAGCGATATGTGTTCACTGGCAGAATGGTAGCAGCTTCAGGTAACATTTCGGGGTAATCTTTATAGATAAAAAATGTAAATATTATAAAAAGTCCTACTTTAATATTAAAAAAAAATGCATTTCTCTTTCATGAAATCAAGCAGCTATTTAGAATTAATAAATAATTTTAAGAAGCGAGATTTCCTTTGACGATAAGCGATTTGTTTCAGTACCTATCCAAGATTTGAAAATTGATTTGAAACCCTCTGCAATATATTAGAGTAATTCGTATTTGTTATCAAAATAAATATCCACGCCGCTTACTCGAAGAACCTCCGCAAAGTAGGGAAAATTATTTATTTAATTGTAATTGAAAACCACTAGTTGAAAGCTACAAATACAGAATTACGATGACGATTGATGATTTTAGGTTGCAAAACACGTGTCGGGTGCTTAAAGACACATTTGACTCTCAATTGCTTCGGCTCAATCAACAAGTTAGCACTGAAATAACAAGAATAATTATGTTTGTAAATTAATGATAACGTTTCTACATGTTAAATTGGTTGTACGACTGTTATATATACATATAAGGCGAAGTGTTGGCTACATTATGGTAATAAAAATCGATTTATTTTAATAATCCTTTATGTAAGTATACATTACTCTTCTTCTTCTGCTGCATCCAATGATGCATAGGGCACCGCACCACATCGACTAAATGTTATCTTGATCATCAATTACGTCAAGGGTGTATTCCCAACTATATTAATTCAGTACGCGTGATATTCGCCCATATTTTTTATAGAATATATATTGAAAAAATACTTTTTATCGTATAAAAAAGGCATTTTAATTAATCTTTTCTTTTAAACACCATACATTTATTTCGAGGAAGAACTTATTTTTTCAATGCGAAAACGGTGTTTTAGGCAAAAAAACAAATAAACTATTAGCATTTTTGTACAAATAATAAAAAAGTAAATATGACTAACCACAATGTAAATGCTTTAAATATTAATAATATTGAGAATAAAAAAAATATATTTGCGTTAAATGTTACCTGGGTTCAAATATAATTATGTTGAGGACTATCTGTTATCCTACATTAAAGTAAGGTGATCGGTCTTGTTGTACAAAATTTTTAGCTTTTTTTAAAGCTCGAATGTTCAATTATCAATGAAGTATCTATACTTGATATCTGGTATCTATACCAGATATCAACACTCCATTACTGAGCGTTGTAGGCATTAAAATTAATATTTCAACAATTAAATATTACATTATTTTTGACATCTCAACATAGATGAAGAAGAATATGGAAGTCTGGGCATTTAAAGAACGATATTTAAATAATATGAAAAATAACTCCTAATTGGAGATGTCCGCCTCCGTAATGCAATGGTCAGCATGCTCGGCTACCGTTCTGGAGGTCCCGGGTTCGATTCCCAGGGGGGTAAAATAAGTGATTTTTTCACTCTAATATTTATTCAATATTGCACTGGACTGGTACCTGAAGTAAAGGGCTGATCACCTTTCCTTCATGCGTAAACGATCGAGATGACACTGCGTTTATATGAAGCAGTACCCTATGCACCATTGGGGTTCGGTAAGGGTTTTATTTATTATTATTAATTGGAGATACTTCAGATTTGTGAACAAGTATTTGGACACACTCAAAACGTTGCAGATGAAGTTTACATTCCAGATATCGATACCCTATTGCTGAGCGTTGTAGGTATTCAAATTAATATTTCAAAAATTAAATATTATGTCGTCATATATGTATAATACGTACAAGAAATAGCTTTGAACATGTCACCCAGGTATGACCGTTATCAAAGGGAGATTTAATTAACAATTTATTAAGATTTTTGTTACAAAGCGTTGGTTCAAAGGCTGGTTTGTGAGAGTATTATTTAAGGACATACTAGGGACTAACTCAAACTAAATGGAATTTAGAGATAAATCTCGGTACGGGAATACAAAAACATTTTTTGTATACAAATATTTTTTTTATTTCAAATGGTAAAGAAAAATTTAATTAAATTTGACTGACGGAAAATACTAGAGAGTTTCAATTTTCAATTTCAATTTCAATTTTTCAATTTCAATTTATTCAATAAAAAAATAATATATACATAACAAACAATATTCAAGGCGTATATATTAAAAGTAAGCTATAAGACTTAAAGGTGTAGAAGAATCCCGCTTCGGAAAACTCCTTCGGATACATGGAACAGATCAATATCCAATATGATATTGTTCAACATAGCGGTAGCTCTTCCTACAGGCATAACCATCGGCAGGTTGGTCCTGTGTTTAGGAATGTGAAACAATCTATGCCGACGCTGTCTTAGGTAACTATCAGGAACATACAGACCAATGCTCTGGATAATTTCAGGATTATCGATCATACCGCGCAACAATCGATAAAAATGCGTAATCAAATACACATTCCTTATAATATTCCCATTTGAAAAATTGCTCGTTTATTAAAATTATTAAACCATATCCGTTTCTATTCCTAAGTGGAGCGTATGGAGTCCACAAACTGTCTCCAGGTTTTCCTATCGGATCCCAGATCCATTGCATCCTCCCAAGTCAGATCCGCGTCCCGATGGTCTAACGAGAACTACCGATGAATTGTCAGCAGTGGTCGTCCTGGGCGGTGCGAACCTGATGACTTGTAAAAGAGGCAAGCTTGATGGCGGCTCTCGGGAGGCATGCGAAGTACGTGGCAAAGCCAACTGAATCGTCTTTTCTTGACGACAGTTGTGACCAAGATTTACTGCGTCCTACGCCTTATCTCTTCATTCCTCACAAAGTGAAACCAACAATTTTCGCTCGTTTATTAAACAATATTTATATACATGAGAAATCGCTCAAAATTAGAATTCAAGATGGTCTTGTTTTTTTTTGGGGTAGATACAAGGATAGATTTTTATGAACCTATTCTGTTTTCTTGAATGTTTTTCGCAGATACTTTGTGACACATTTTATAAATTTTATAAAATAAAACTACTTTGTTTTTTTAACCAATTTTTATTTGTACTTTTCTCCAACCGGTTTTGACAAGAACCTTGTCATCATAAATATCATATTTGAAATACTTGATCATACCATATTTTCTTTGATCTTTATCTGTTTCTATTCCCAACAACATTTGAGTCCTATATATTGTTTAAATGCTCTACTTATTCAAACCACTCAACACGCCTTTTTTATTTTTAATACAAAAGGTCAAAAGTTCTTGCATCCCTTGTGTCACTGCAACCATAATAGGTCTATTGTGACCTCCATCTGTATCATAGCTCACTCTCAAGACCTACGTGAGTCATGTAACTCACGACCTGTCTTGGTAGTAGGAAATTCACCTTCTCGGAGTCTAGTCTAGACTGGGGAATCAAACAGTCCAATTTTTGACATGTGCTTCCTTAGTCTGCAGTGTCCTGTCAAGGTCCTGGTTAGGATTCTCAACACGCCTTCCTTAATTTTTAATTTATTTCCAACTTCATTTGTCTCAAAAATTTATTTTACTATTCTTTCTTTCTTTCATTCAAACCCTTATCTGCACCCCAATGGTGCATATGTCCAATGGCCACTGCATCATATAAACGCAGTGTTATCTTGATCGTTAACACACGAAGGAATGGTGATCAGCCCTCCGCTTCCAGTACCAGTCCAATATTGTATTAGGGTACTATTCAAATGTAATACTTCTTTCTTTACATACGTAAATACTCGCTAAATTATTACAAATATAACATAACTTATGATAAGAAAACAAAATTCACAGATTTGAGTAAACTAATCTAAAACTCAACGTAAAACATTCGTGTGTTTTCCATTATACGTTTGTACACACTTACTCAATTTGGGGAGATCGTAAAAACTGGTTACATTAACATAGCCGTCGGAGAGACCTAACGATGTGGTATGACTAATATTTTTTTGCCGTCAAAGCCTCTTAATATATTTACAACCTTTCAGGAAGGGCTGAAATAAGTTTTTTTTTCAGCTATACGTGTTCCGAGTACATTTTCAGAATTTCACTCGCTTCACATTTATCATTTGACACGGGAGATTATACCCCGAAAAAGCTAAGACCGAGCGCGCATTTATGAATTTTACTACCGATTTTAATTTATTGTCATCAGACATTAAGTTTTTTCTAGTTTTTTTTTTACATACACATGGATCTAAAGAAAAATCAAACTACTTGTCTAAGCCTCTTTTCTCCTAAAAATACGACTTGACACGATTTTTTAATTATTTTTTATTTATTTAATATGGTTACAAAGGTTTTTTTAATTCATTTTCTAGACTTTTCTACTTGTACAATTTTAGAATTAATAGCGCAGTTCTTTCCAATTAAGAGCTTTAGCTCTTGTGCTTGGAGAGGGACTTACACTTATTATTTATTGTTTATGTTTTTTTTGTATTATACATATTTTTTATAATTATTTTTTTGTGTGTTTTTCTTAGATTTCTTAGATTGAAACTTAAGCATGGGAATATAAAAGTATTATTAAAAAAAAACTTGTGTAATATGACTAATTGAGTTTAATTCTATTATACATGACTTGTTTTGAAAACTACGGATGTTTTCATCGACAGGTGATTACAAAAACTAACGAGCAAAAAAATATTATGGTATATGTAGAGGTGAGTGGGGTAATGACTATAGGGGAGAAGAGGGTTATGAGACACCCAGAAGAATGGAATATAAATCTTTCTTGAATTTATTTTCCAACTATCGGGAATGCAACCTCCGACGCCAGTTTCGCAGTCGAGCGTCTGCACAACTACTCCACGGCGCCTGTCGATACGTGAGACGTTTCGTTAATCATGAAGAATCGCACTTCTCGATTGCTTTATAAAAATGTTGACTGTAGTGAATCGGAATCAAACGTGCGAGGTAGGGCTTAAATAAATAAGTACTCCTCAATATTTCGGAGGAATTCCGAATGGAAATATTGGATTTAAAATTGCTTCCAACGGTTTCTCAAACTAAATTATTCTCGGGCTTATAAGTTTACTAAGTTAATCATACTGAAAACATTAACAATTTTGAGCCAGGACAAGGGTAGTATTCTGGGATTAAAGTTATAAATATATGAATTTAACAACAGGTACTAAGCTTAAATATAAGTAATTAAACTAACTAACTTACTAACCATCACGCCGCTTCTCCGCAGGGGTAGGCAGAGAGAATTGAACGCCACACCACTCTGTCTTTGCAAACATTCTTCGGCTCTTCCACGTTCATACATCTCCTCATACATTCCCGCCAATTGTTTCGACTCTTAACCTGACCGCTTTAAGTATTTGGTATACCTGATCGTGCTAAGTTTTTCTCGGTCTTCCTCTGCAGTCTCTCAGTAATTATTCACTCAGTTCAATAAGTCTCTCAGTTCTCTCAGTAATTATAAACATAAAATCATACATTTTGACATCTCAACATAGGTGAAGAAGAATAAAAATGGGTATTAATAAGGTTTATGACCTGTCGAAGGCTAGTAAAGTGATCACATTCTTCTGCAAGCACAAGAGCTCAGTCTCATTTTTGGAGAGGCTCGGCGAAATAAAAATTAAAAGATTGTATTAAGAAGAAATGTATAGAAATTGTATTATACTTTATAAACAAAATGTAACTTTGTTAAATAAAAAAAATGTAACTTTTACCATTCTACCCATGATTGACAACCACACTACTCGAATTTTTTAAACTCGTTTGTAATATATATCATAAATCTCATGACGCTTGATGTTTTCAGTTCACGGAGCCATCCATGACTGGTTTGAAAAAGCTTCTATTTAGATGTGTGGATGATCCTTACCGGATTATTTTATATCCTGGGAGAAATTGAAAATCTATAGATATAACCACAAAGTGGCTGCCGAATCTATCAATGCATGTTCAAAAATGGGCGATATTGTGAACGTTACACAAGTGTCAATCAAGTTGTCAATCATGGGTAGAATGGTGAATATTACAAGCGTATAAAGTAATCATTTAACCAGCCTTTGAGAATTCGTAAGACCTGTATATACGCAGACCATATTCTTCTTCAAGTATGTTGACATGATAAAAAAAGTTACAAAGTGTATAAAGTTATCATTGAACCAGTCTATGATAGGTCGTAAGCTCTGTAAATGCTAAAACTCCCATTTTCTTCTTAAAAAGATATCAGTAAAAAAAACATAATATTTTGTATAGTGGAAGATTCACGTATGTTAGATGCCAACAGAAATAATGAGCTTTTAATTACATTCGAATTCTGCCTCTAGCAATATTTACAGAAATTCTTCTAGCGATACCAATTTCAGAGAACCGCTTGTCGTGTCTCGTTCAATATTAATATAAGAAACGGATGTGACGTCACGGGAAGTTGTCACGAAACAAGATGGCGCTAACTAACTCCCGCTTAATTTCTTTCGTTTGTCCGACTCGCGGTGATGTAAGCCAGAACAGCTCCGAAGGCTGTCGGCTGTCTCGCTACAAAATCCACACATAGGGGATACCCAGACAAAACTGGGACAAAATAATTGCGTCTAACACAGTCTCCCAAATTTATTTTTATCATGTCAATTCCACGGTTCAAAAATCTCCACGCACCTCCTTTTCTTATAATAGTTTTTATTTACAAAACAATTTCTAAAGAAAACACATTGTTTCAAATAAAAATGCAATATTTAAAAGATAAATTTTATATGTAATATAAAAACCTGTCACTTAGAATAATATTAAAAAGTAAAAATATAAGGGTGCTGTCATATTTTCGAAGAGTCAGAGTTGAAATAACCCGACTTACATAACCTAACCTAACAAATTCTGAAGAAAAAAATGTTTGAAATAAAAAATTCAATATGAACTTTTTTCATTCCATTATCGTGAAAAAATAATAGGTATTTTAATAAATGAATAATAAATTATGGAACATTACAACTTCAAATAAAATTAGATTGACATTTGAGCTAGTATTGCCATGTAAAAAAAGTATGAAAAAGTATAAATATAGCAGTTCTGCCATAATATTCCATAAAATTCAAGGTTGCCCTACAAATTATGAAGAAAAAAAACCAATTGTTTCAAAGAAATACTGCAATATACAACAATTTCATTCCATTTTCATAAATAATATATACATTATGTTACATAACAACTCGAAAGAAAATTACGTGGACATTTGGGCTAGTATTGCCATCTATCGCTAAAAATAGAAATAATATGGAAAAGTACAAATATAATAGTGCTGCCATCATATTCTCGAAGAGTCAGAGTTGGAATATTTATATATATTTTTTAGAATGGGTTTTTCGTAAACAATGCAAGAAATATAAATGGTTTGCGAATTACTCCCTGAGACACTTAAATTGCTTACCGCTAAGGCGCACGCGCCATGTTGAGAAACACTGGCCTAACACAAGTCGGGTGAAAATTGGCATTTTATTAATGTCATGTATATCGTACATTGTACATATTAGATACACGTTTTCAAATATGAATTACGTAGCAAAATCTTATTCACACAGGATATGACATACTATATGATACGAAAGTGACAAAACATATTGAAAGCTACTACTACTGTTATAACTGACCCTTATCTGTATCCATTGGTGCATAGAGCACTGCATCAAATAGATTCTATGTTAATTAATAACTAACTACAACATTCTGAGGGTGTCGAAATACAAGTTCACAAATCTGGATTATTTCCACTTAGGAGTTATTTTTCTAACATTTTCGACATCTCAAAATAGATGGAGAAGAATATGGAAGTCTGGGTATTTACAGGGCTTGTTAGGCTGGTTTAAGTGATCACTTTATATATTTGTAACATTCACCAACCTATCTACGATTGACAACTGTATATTTATCCTAATGTCCTTAAAAATTTATGAAGAAAACATGGTTGGTAATAAAAGCAGTGTGAGACCCAGGAAAACTTGGCATGATCAAGTAATACAAATACTAAGGGTGTAGTGAAGTCAGGAGAAGAGAATAATTGGCAGGTGTGTATGACGATATCCATGAATGTGGAAGAGGCGAAGATTGCTTAAGTTAATTTAATTTAAAAAGAAGATGAATTTAGTGAGATGTATAATTAAACGTCTAGATGTTAAATTGTTAAAAAGATAACTATTTCTATTTTTATTATTTACAAAAATTCTTTAATTTCATACTATTTATGTGAACCTAAGCGGCTTATTATTAGAAATAGCTATCAAATTATTGTAGAGTGGGTTCGAACCAAGAAACTCTGACTCGAGAGTCCGCGACATTAACCACGGGACCACTACCCGACACAACCCGACGAATATATGTGAATATACCTGACTTTGTGTTAGATTTCAGAAAGTGACAACCCTCTACATTGTAATATACACCTTTCGCTGGGGTCTTTTAATTTTATAAAAAAAATCTTCAAACCAAACCCATCCAATTCAACTGAGACAACTCAAGCCCAGTACAAAAGTAAAATTACAAGTTAAAGTATAAATTGAAGTGCAAAACCGTAAGTCCAGTACAACTTCGGCCAAACCGGGACAAGAGGTAAGCATGCATAAAGGGAGAAGCCTCCCTTAAAAATAATTAGAGCGTCATTCCTTTTCTTTCCGCAGTTGTTATTACTTTCCGTCAGGATCTCCAAAGCGAATAATCGCGTTGGTACTTCTTTACAAATTACTTATCTCACCTTTTTCAAATTTAATTAATGCCCCACGATTCAGCTCTTTTCCGAAGAATCTGTCTTTGTCTGTTCCAGAGCTCCCATTAATTAGTGTCACCGTCTTTCCCGCAAACCGTCACCGCGAGCCACTCGCAACTACTAGCCGGATGTTTCTTTGCTTAAATATTTATATCCACATAAAGAGAATGATGAAATTGTTTCATCTCATGATTGGAGGCAAGACTCCACCCCATACATGCTGACATTTCGATTCTCTCATGTACCCATAGAAATAATCCAATTATCTCAAGTTATACGAAATAAATAAATGAGGAACAGATCCAGAATAGCGTATAGTATGGATCGCGTAGCAAGACTTACTGTCCGCCTTCGTAGTGTAATAGGCAGCACGCTTGACTACTGTTCCGGAGCTCCCGGGTTCAATTCCCAGGGGGGGGGGTCAAATAAACATAAGTGATTTTTTTAACTCTAATATTTATTTAACTCCTCGACTGCTACCTGAAGCGGAGGGCTGATCACCTTTCCTTCATGTGTTAACGGTCAAGAAAACACTGCGTTTATATGATGCACTACCCTTTGCACCATTGGGGTGCGGATAAGGGTTTGAAGAAGAAGCAAGACTTAAGTGGGAATGGGCATGACGTGACCATATAAGTTTCTAATCCTATTATTTTTTGACATCTCATCAAAGATGAAGAAGAATATGGAAGTCTGGGCATTTACGGGGCTGACGACTGTCATAGACTGGTTTAAGTGATCACTTTACACACGTGTAACATTCACCAATTCTACCCATTATTGACAACCACACTACTCAAATTCTTGGAAGTTCTATATATATGAATAGTAGTGTGGTTGTCAATAATGGGTAGAATTGGTGAATGTTACACGTGTGTAAAGTGATCACTTAAACCAGCCTATGACGGTCGTCAGCCCCGTAAATGAGCAGACTTCCATATTCTTCTTCATCTTTGATGAGATGTCAAAAACTAATATGAAAATAACTCATGTAATTGGAGATAATCCAGATTTTGTGAATAAGTATTTGGACACACTCAAAATGTTGTTTCTAATCCTAAATTGTTGACATCAAAATTCGAAGACCTACGGAGAGTAATATATAAGAAGACCTCAAAAACATGCCAGGAAGCGAGGTTTTTTTTGCACCCTGCTCATAAATACAAGGTCATGCTGCGGGTAAGGGATTCTTACAAATTTATTATAGTGATTTCAAATATACACTTTGTGGGAGAAGAAAAAAAGGCTACCCTCTTTTTTTTTAGAAAGAGACTAACTTCCTCTACAGGAGCATTCAGCTGTTGCTCCACTCCACCACACTTTAGCCCCATAAATACTGATAACAGTTGTTTTACAATTCCCGGCTCCAACGTTTATCTTCCTTCATTGTAGCTTTTAAGCTCCATAACTATATTTTTTAGGTAGTCTATGTATAACTCGGTGACGACTCCGTTTCTTAGCATCTCCTGTGGGTTCAAGGAGTCAACGTTGTGAGCATCACACTCCAGTTGGAGAATCCATCTGTTAGCTCAAACATCGGACAAGATTACAACACGTGTTCCACAAACTGAGCGAGGTGATGGTTAGTTAAGAATTATTAGTATTCCGATGATATACACATATCGCTCACTCCTTTCAAGAACGTCATAAATCAAAATTTGTCAATTTTCAGTTGTGCATATTTTTGGAATGCCCAGAAAATGTAATATATCCCAGCAAAAGCAGCATATTTTTAACTTAATATTTACCAGCTACAGGGCAGAAAGAGTTGTTTTTGCATTTTGAAGAAAATGTATTGTTTAATTTAAAAAAAATATAAAATAAATATTTCCAAATGGAGAAAAAACCTTCAGGTTTTACCTAAAAAGATCTGTTGCACAGTAAAAAGTTCAATAAGTGGCTTGATATTTATTTTTAATACATTGTATTATATTTTTAAACTTTAAAAACGTTCTCCTGAAAAATCAAGTATTTTGATTTATGACGTTCTTGAAAGGAGTGAGCGATATGTTAAAATTCTATACTATTTTCAATTAAGCATAAAGGGTTTATTTTAAACTGAAAAAACTTTAGTTGGAATAGTGGTTTAGTTTAAAAACAGTGGTATTTAACAAGTGAAACTTAAATTGAAAATATAAAAACTTATTTTAATTAAAATGTAACTTTGTTTTTAAATCACTATAAATATTCTATTATAAATTAATTATAATGTCTACCGGTTTCGAAGCTAACCGTTTCTTTATCAAGACTGATTAATATTAATCAGTTTAAATAATGAAGCGGTTCGCTTCGAAACCGGTAGACATTATAATTAAGTTAAAATAAAATATTTATAGTGATTTTGAAATAAAGTTACATTTTAATTATAAAATTGAAAATTAGAAAGTTAGTGCTTCAAATATAAATTATAAAAATGTATGTTTTGCTAAGTGTATAAACTTAAATAGGACAATAACTAAAGTCTCCCCTTTATTTGCTATGTTCCCACTGATATGAAATAATAAAAAAATGAACAATAATAAATAATAATTAAATAAATAAAAAAAAGAAACAGCTCCAACCCCATCTTCATTTAGAAGACTTAGCTTCACATACTCGTGCGGTGTTTGAAAATAAGGCGGAATGCATCGAAACACGTGTCACAATAGATTTGAAGAAATAGTGATTTTTACCAAGTAAAACTTAAATTCAAAATTGTTCAGTAAAATTAGAAGTACGCAATAATGCAAGAATGTACCTACGTGTATAAATAAACATCGGAAAGTTTCGTTCGGGTAACACGGCTGATGCATTGGTTGTCGTTGGTAAAGTTCAAACTATAAGTTTACCGCCATAAAGTCCGCTCCTTAACTGCAAACTAATTACAACTAAACTTTGTTGGCAACGATAAATAACCCGTTTTATTTATTTATTTTAAATTTCAACGAGGATATTAGCAGTAGAGTATGGACGGCTTACATATTGTTGCGACAGCCCAATGATGCGATTCGACTCATAGTTCAACTGATAGCAATATATTCCAATATTTCTCAGCAGCTAAGAGAACTACACTAGTTGAAATGTCCTGAAAAGATTGCTTTAAAATTAAGCTAGGCAGTATTTTAGTCAATCAAAAGTATAAATTTTGAGTATATTTCTAAAGTTGTCATTCTTAGATTACTCCAATGCCATCTACGCAAAACGTTTAAAAGTTCAGATCGATAAACTTCAATTGATCTTAAAAGATGCGGTTCAACTCATAACGGGACTACCTATATATTCTCATATTTCTCAGCACCCAAGAGAACTTCACAAGTTGAAGTGTCCAGAAAAGATTGCTTTAAAATGTTGCTAGACGAAGGCACTCACAAATGTGTATGTATATTTTTGAGCTTGTCTTGCTTAGACTACTGCAATTCCGTTTACGCGAAACTCCGAAAGGCTCATTGCAAAACTTTGATTGGTCTTCAATGAAGCAATCTGACTCATAACGGGAGTACTAAAATGTTCTAATATTTCTCAACACCTAAGAGAACTTCACTATTTTAATTGTCCAGAAAGGATAGCCTTTAATTTTGCTAGACGGTGTTTCAGGCACTCGATCATATGACACTTGCATATATTTCTGAACTCTGTATTCCTGGCGCATCCAAAGCAAGACATTTAACGTTATGGTCTGTCGTTCCGGTCAAAATACTATATTTCAAAATAAAAAGTGTTTACCTATCGCAGGTAAAAACACAAATCAAAGATAAAGAAATGTGAAAAAACACGAGTTTATTTAAATGCAACTTTGTGCCGAAATTAGAAAGGAATAGGTGCATAACTTTATTTTTGATTATGAATAAACGTACATTTAAATTTTTATTTCTGTAAATGGTGGTTCTGTGAAAGAAATTTTTCATTAAATTTATACTTGGTAAATACCACTATTTCTTATATTCTATTATAACATGTGTTTGGATGCATTCCATATCATTTTCAAACACTGTATGGTGTTTGAAAATGATACGGTGTGCATCGAAACACTTGTAAAAATAGATTTTAAAAAAAGTTTTAAACTTAAATAAAAAAAAATAAATGGATAGATATTACCACCAAGTGACTCTCGAATCAAATAATGAAAGTAATATTAACTTTATTTATGAGAAAAAAATATCCGATCTTTGTAGTTAGATTTGAAGTCAAATACTTTGATATTCTCAATAAATTTACTCTAAACAATGTGGGAAGATGTATTAAATTTAAATAGTTGCTGAAAATTACTTGGTTTGCTGTAAAAACAAAATGAATTGAGTAGGATTGCTGTTGCAACGGACGTTAAAGTCCCGATTGGTCGAGTTCTAAACTTTCTACTTTAGTTAGTTTGTTCTTAACCTTTCCTGAAAATTAACTCTTTGTTCCAAAGAAAAAACATGAAAAGTTCGTTGGAAATAAGTTCAATCTATCCTTAAATCAGGAAATTACAATTCATGTGCTAACTTAAAAAAAAAACTTTTTAAAACAGTGAGATGTTTCAGAGATTTCTTTTAATATTAATTTTTAATTAGGTACGAAGATTTTTTTTGGGATTATATCATAAATATTTTCTTTTATAATATACATATAATAATAAAAAAAAGATTGTTAGCTTCAAACAACACAAGTATTTGGAAATAGAGTGTATTATCTATTGATTTAGCATTTACTTGTAGAATAATATTATAACATACCCAAGCTGCTTTTTGAAACCTGGAAACCTAAAAAAAGTACTTAAATAAAAGTGGTAAAAAAACAAGTTTGATTTTTATAAAAGCTTATGAAATGCACCAAAAAGTGACAATAATTTTCTTAAGTGTACAATAATGGGGTTTCACATCACATTTTTCAAAAGGATATAAATAAAGATTTACCTTTTTGAACTGCCTTTATAAGTTGAGTTTGATCAAAAGATTTATGAATACATTTCAAATCCACATATTTTTAATGTCTCCAATATCTTTAATTTTATCTTCAATTATCTTTGTTCACAAATCTGGGTTTCTCCACTTAGTTAAAAAAAAAACAGACTTGTAAACAAGGATTTAGACACACCCAAAATGTTTTGAATAAAATGACCGGTAAAATTATAAGCTTCATGAAAAATCAAAAGTATGTTTTCAGGCGTATACCAGTATGTGAAGTAATTCAGGAAGGATATTGCATTTAAAATAAGGGCCTTACTTATATAGTTAAAAATTTGAGTAGAGTGGTTGTCAATCAATTGGTTGTAAACCAGCCTATGACGGGTCATAAGCCTTTTAATTACCCAGACATCCATATCCTTCATCATCTACGTTGAGTTATCAAATTGTAAAATGGTTTAATTTCCAATGTATTACATGTTGCAGGTTTTGTAATTATTTTAATAAAACACTGAAGCTTTTATCATATTTTTGCTTTCCAACAGAGCTTTGACACTGGATTACATGCGCCTATTAGCAAGCAATATGGTAATGAAAGTTCATCCTATGCATATTTTGTAATGAAATGAAAATATGCGATGAAAATATGCACAACATGAATGTTCATTTTGTTTTTATTTTGTTGCGCTTTTTTAATGTAGGGTAAATCTGAGCACTGTGTCGGCGTGTTATTATGTCAGCAGTACCTGTACTCGTATGTAACACAATTGATATATTTTTATTGAGTATACCATTTTTTAAAATCTAAGTTATATTTTTCTAATGCACTTTAAATATTTTGATAATCATAGAGAAAGAAATTTCTGTCATAGAAAAAAATAATAAACATTGTTGATTTTTTAAAAATACTTATTTAAAATAATTGATACCATTTCAATTTATTTTTGAATTCAAATGTTAATACATTTTTTAATAAAAAAACTTTTTTTATAGTCGGCCTTCCTCTTCTCCTTTTTCCGTCTACATTCGCTTTGTTGTGTCGTTGTGTATGGTTGTGGTCCCGTGGTTAGTGTCGCGGACTCTTAAGTCAGAGATTCTTGGTTCGAACCCACTCTACCACAATTTGATACCTATTTCTAATAAAGAGCAACTTAGGCTCACCGAAATAGTATGAAATTAAAATATATGTGTAAATAATAAAAGACAATAATTAAAAAAAAACTTCTTTGTTTATGAAAAAAAAATTTTTGGAGAAAACTTGGGATGTTTAAGTATGACAAATACTTGAAAGCGGTCTCTCCTCGTCGATGAATTCTCTCTGCCTACCCCTACGGGGATGTGGCGTGATGGTTAGTTAGTTGGTTACTTTAAAAACTTTGAAAAAGCATGGGTTCAATTTTCAGTCCTTATTATTTGATGTATACAGGTAATTTTTTTTACATTATTTCTTAAAATCTATTGAAACACGTGTTTCGATACATTCCTCATAATAACGATATTTGAAAATGATGCGGAGTACATTAAAACACTTTTCAAAAAAGATGCTTAGAAATTGTGGTATTTACTTAGTAAAACTAAAATCTATAATCCTTACTCTTTATTTTATACTGGGATCGCAGAAATGCCTGAAATAAAATATGAAAATAAAATTTTTAAATGGAGTCTTCACATTTGTATTTTATGGGTTGCATAATCAATATATTGATATAGCGAGCGTTCTATACTCTCTCTCTACTCCTGTGAAAATGCGGTACGATGTTAAGTTACGTAGTTTAGTTTAAAGTATGTATGACTAGATTGCTTACTCTATATTTTATACTGGGATCTCAAAAATGCCTGAAATAATTTATGAAAAAGTAAAAATTGATTCCTCTCATTGGTATTTCAAGGGTTGTTTTAAGGGTTGCCTGTAGCTGTTCCGGGGTCCGGCGGTACCCCGTGAAGTTATGAGCAAGGGGAGAGGATTTACGGCTGAAAATCGTAGTCGGGGGATTTGTGATGTTTGTATCGGGAACAATGATATTATGTACTCATTGATATTCGAGTATTTCAGTTTATGAATAATTTATAGGTGTACTGAAATTCGGGAACATTTCAACCTGCGAATATTTAAATTACGTCTATTTGCGAATACAGCAAGCAAACCGTGGAATATACCTTTAAGCGCATGAATATTATGTTATTTAAATGTCACTGCGAAGTGTTTTCTACAATAATATCTTAACGTGAGAATTCATTTAAACCTCGATTGTATAATATCTTAATGAAACTTGAGAATTCATTTGAACCTCAATTGTATAATATATTAATAAAACGTAAGAATTCATTTAAACCTCAGCTGTATATTATATTAATAGAATTTTATAATTTGTTTAGTCTACTTAGTTAGTATACTCAAAAAATCTTTGTTTGATTCAATAATTAATATAATAATAAAACCCTTATCTGCAACCCAATGGTGCATAGGGCTCTGCTTCATATAAACGCATTGTTATCTTGATCGTTTACACATGAAGGAAAGGTGATCAGCCCTTCGCTTCAGGTACCAGTCCAGGGTGATATTGAATAAATATTAGAGTGAAAAAATCACTAATATTTTTTGACCCCCCCTGGGAATCGAACCCGAGACCTCCAGAACGGTAGCCGAGCGTGCTGACCATTACACTACGGAGGCGGACATTAATAATCAATACATAAATTAAAATAAAGCTCTACTAATTAAACGCCAGATCAATAAATATGTTATAATTTGTTTAAATCTTAATTGTTTACTGCATTTATGAAACTGAAAAAAATATTCAAACCTCAAATTGTATAATCTTTTTTATAAAATGCGAGAATTGATTTACCTTAATTTTAAAATATATTAATGAAATGCAAGAATTAATTTAAAACTTAATTAAAATAAAACATTATTTTTCCACATATATCTTATTTGACCAGTGATAGGGGTTTCGTCGTACCGACATCATCAGACTGGGTCATTTACTCTATTATGCATCACAAGTTTGATAATGTCGTTAACGATGAAACCAGGACACTGGTCAAATATCATAAGGAAAGTCACGGAAAAAATACAGTTGTTATTTTAATATGTTAAGTGTAGTTCCATCAAGAAATGTCAAGACAAAAGTGAACCTTAATTAGATAATTTTTAATGAATATTAAGAATTCGTCCGCCTCCGTAGTGTAATGGTCAGCATGCTCGGCTACCGTTCTGGAGGTCCCGGGTTCGATTCCCAAGGGGGGTAAAATAAATATTAGTGATTTTTTCACTGTCATATTTATTCAATATTACCCTGGACTGGTACCTGAAGCGGAGGGCTGATCACCTTTCCTTCATGTGTAAACGATCAAGATAACACTGCGTTTATATGACGCAGTGCCCTATGCACCATTGGGGTGCGGATAAGGGTTTTATTTTAATTTTATATTAAGAATTCATTTAAAACTCAATTTTATAATATCTTAATCAAACGTAATAATGTATTTTTTTTGTATTGTTATTTTGATTTGGAGTTTGATAAACGATTTTAGAATGTAAACAAATCGTATTTAAGGCCAAGTTTTGCATTCGGTATTTGATTTAGAAGAATGCATCAAAATACTTTTTTTTTTGAAAACTTTTTTGATCAGATGGATTTGCCATTAAAAAAAAATTGTCATATTTTTATTATTCTATACGACACTGGATTATAAGACACAACTTAAATCAGTTGAATAAACGTGCAAATTTGTTTGGGTTTGATATTGGTTCTTGTTATTGAACCAAAACTAATATCTATTAGCGGGGTAGTTTGTTGTAAACTCATTGTTAACATCGTTTTACGTGATACACCCCACGGGTCAGAAATCACGACCCTTTCAATACCTTTTATTAGCCTTAACTAAGTTCACGACACTCTACTACTAGTTTTTTGGATCCACTCACCTTTTAATATATCGTTAAGATTATTATATTGTACGTTAAATACGCACTAGCCAACCCGCATAAAATATGATAAATATTTTTAATTAATGTTTACTTAGTAAATACCACTATTTCTTAAACTCTACTATGACACGTGTTTGGATGCATTCCGCATCATTTTCAAACAACGTATTACATACGTTGTTTTCATACGTTGTTTGAAAATGATGCGGAATGCATCGAAACACGTGTCACAGTAGATTTTAAGAAATTGTGATATTTACTGAGTAAAACATTAATTAAAAAATTGATAGATTTTACCGCAAATTAATGAAATGTTCATTTTGTTTTTTTTTTGCGCTTTTTTTTAATGTAGGGAAATCTGAGCACTGTTGCAGCGAGTTATTATGTCAGCAGTACCTGTACTCGTATGTAACACAATTGATATATTTTTATTTGGTATAATAATAAATCCCTTACCGCACCCCAATGGTGCATAGGGCACTGCTTCATATAAACGCAGTGTTATCTCGATCGTTTACACATGAAGGAAAGGTGATCAGCCCTCCACTTCAGGTACCAGTCCAGTGAAATATTGAATAAATATTAGAGTGAAAAAATCACTTGTATTTGTTAAACCCCGCTGGGAATCGAACCCGGGACCTCCAGAATGGTAGCCGAGTATGCTGACCATTACACTACGGAGGCGGACAAATATGACGCGGACAAAACATAAATAAAAAATTATACTGTTTTATTTTATAATAATACACATTGTCTTTCTCGGTAGGATCAATCTAAAGCCACCTTCACAAAGCTGAGTAGATCCAAGTTCAACCTTTCGGTACATACGTGTAATATATTATTATTATATTGTGTCGCGGTTTAACTTTGAGGAAACTTTAAATCAAAATTGTTTGGCATTCAGTTCTGTACAACCAATTTCAGCCCGATTGAAGGTAGGTTCGGAATAAACCAACAAACTAATTAATTATTCACCGAGTAAATAAATTCCCCCTTTGTATGCATACATTTATAAATAAATTTCAAACATGTAAACATAACTAATTAACTAACTAACCATCACCCCGCTTCCCCGCAGGGATAGGCAGAGAGAATAGAACGCCACACCACTCTGTCTTTGCAAACATTCTTCGCCTCTTCCACGTTCATGCATCTCCTCATACATACCCGACTATTACGACTCCTAACCTGACCACTTTCAAGTATTTGGCATACCTGATCGTGCCATGTTTTTCTCAGTCTGCCTCTGCTCCTTTTTCCAATTACATTCGCCTCATAAATTCGTTTTACCGTTTTTTCCTCACTCATTCGTTCCACATGTCCAAACCAGCTCAACGCACCTTTCTTAATTTTATCGATAATGCTTATCTCAGCTTTGCATTTCTTCCTTAATTCACTATTCGAACATCTATCATACATCGTTTTTACATACAAGTATGCCTATTTCTTAAAATTTGTAATGACACGTGTTTCGATGTATTCCGCATCATTTTCAATCACCGTATGTGGACTGCAATGAACCACGCGTCACGATAGATTTTAAGATAAAAGTGGTATTTACCAAGTAAATATTATTTTATATAACATGGTATTGGATGGTCAAGGACAGGTCTTTAAATATAGGTATTTTCTATTCTAAGGTATTTCTGGATTGATCCTAATCTGTTTCAATAATAAGGATAATAATAATAAAAATATATCTCCCGGGCAGCACTTTGGAGAGTATGGCTTTCAATATTAAAATGTCGAATGATTCAGACCGTTCGGGATGAATACGAATGGTTTTCGATCGAGGGAAATCGAATGCTAGTCTCGATGTATAACAGATTATCCAATTTCTTTCGACGATTTGCAAAGCTTGCATTCGATTTTGAAATAATGCAGGGTAGAAAAATATTACATTTGGCGCTAGAATTACATAAAAGTTAAACTTACAACATTTTGAATATTTCCAAATTCTTGTTCACAAATATATATTTGTATTTATATTTACATTTATATTTAAATTTATATTTGAAGCACAAATTTCGTGATTTTCCATCTTATAGTTAAAATGTAACTTTGTTTTAAAATCACTATAAATATTATATTATAACTTAAATATAATGTGTACCGGTTTCGAAGCTAACCGGTAAAAAGTTTTAATATAATATTTATAGTTATGGAAAACAAAGTAGCATTTTTATTATACACAATATAAGAATTTGATTTATTTTATAACTTATCATTTCATCAGCATCGTATGTATATATCGCAGTCATACAGGAGAAAGTGACCAAGTGCATTTGTTTACAAAAATGTGATCATTGACTATTTGGCATCTTGCTAGCTTAATATTGCCCTGAAAATATCCCAAAGGATTTTAAACTTGTAAGTATAATATATTGACTTGGTAAAAATGACTAACTGCATTGATGTTTATTTTGTTGCCAAGCAAAAGTAAATTAAATGGCCCTCCTGAACATTTTACCATTTGTTAGTTAGTCACTTTCTCCTGTATGACTACGATATATATATATATATATATGTATGTATGTATATTTATACAAATTTAACGACGATTTCTTCATAGCTCTCACAATACTGAAAAATGATATCATTAAAATGCTTTTATCGATTTGGTGAGGAGGGTACTATCATCTTGATAAAATAATTCTAACATTTTTCTTATTTTCTTCCAAGTACAGGCATGATGAGAATTGAAATAACCTTTTCGGAGCCCTCTTATGAAATAGATATTCAACCTTTTTAAGAATGTGAAATTGCTTTCAGGTTTAAGATATTTTAACTGGGTTTGTGAGGGTACATTCAGGAGTTACCTACAATCACAAGGGATTAAGTTTGGAATAATATATTTTATTTAGTATCGACATCTCAACATATATGAAGAAGGATATGGAAGGTTGGGTATTTACAGGGCTTGTTACTCATTAAAGGCTGGTTTAAGCGATCATTTTATACACGTGAAACATTCACCATTTCAGCCACAATTGCAATTATTCCAACATTTTTTTCAAATTTTTATTTATTGATTTGGCGTTTAATTTGTAGAACTCCATTTTAGTTTATGAATAAATTTTTAAATCCAACACAGATTTTTGAGTCTACTAATTTGTATTTTATTTGCAACAACACATAAAAAATAATATTGTGACAATTGTTAGAATGAAACTATGGTAATGCAATTAAGGTGGGACAAACTGGACGCTCTTTCTTTTATTAATTTATTGATTTGGCGTTTAATTTGAAGAATTCCATTTTAATGTGTGTTTTATTTTTCAAATCAAACACAGATTATTTGAGTCTACTAAGTTGTATTTTATTAACAAAAACACATAAAAAAATAGTATTGTGACAATTGTTTCGCCTAGCTATGGCATTTTCAAAAGAATTCGTTTGAAAATGCCATAACTAGGCGAAAAAATTGTCACAATATTAATTTTCTATGTGTTTTTGTTAATAAAACACATCTTAGTAGACTCTAAAAAACTGTGTTTGATTTAAAAATTAATATATTAATTATTCCAACACCTGAACCGTCAACATTCAAGCATTTGAAATACCTGATAATACCTGTTTTTTTCTTGGTCTTTTACTGATTCTTTTCAAAAGTAATATAAATTCGGCTACTAAATTTGTTTTACCGTTCATTTCTTATTCATTCGCTCTACATACATGTTCAAACCTCTTAACAAACCTTTCTCATTTTTATTCCAACTTCTGACCTGACCACTTAAAAGTATTTGAAATATAATATAATTTATATTTGAAGCACTAATTTGTGATTTTCCATTTTAAAATTAAAATTTAACTTTGTTTTAAAATTATTTTATTATAACTTAATTATAATGTCCACCGGTTTCGAAGCAACCCGCTTCTTTGTATTAATCAGTCTTGATAAAGAAGCGGTTGGCTTCGAAACCGGTATAAATTATAATTAAGTTATAATAAAATATTTATAGTGATTTTAAAACAAACTGACATATTTATTATGAAAAATAATACTTATCATATTTTCAACGTTATTTGCCTCTTAACTTTGTATTACTCTTCTTTTCAACGCACTTTTTCATCTCAACGCACTTTTCTTAATTCACATTTTATAAATGTTCATGAATTTTGAATGCACGCATATGTGAGTCTAATTAAGTATGCCATATGAGTAATTATCTCTAAAATACCTCAATGACGTCATCATTGTATGAAATGAATAAACTGTGAGTCGGTACGTAATCCTGAACGTGATGTTTCAGCAAAATTAAAAGAGGCATCCCTAGTTTTAGATCTAATCGTAATATTTATCTTCTAAAAAGAACAAACACTATAGTCTTTATTTATTCACTTCAAAATAATCTTAATTGCTCAAAGAAATAGGAATCTCCGAGCGAATAAGAAACGTGAGTTTATTTCGAGCAGAATCTCAATTCTCGAATGTGCTTAAGAGTACCTATAGAAAAACACGACGGATTATCTAGAAGCGGGCAAAAACTACCCTTTAAATCAGATAAAAGTTCTCTCGAGAAAAGCACCTCTCGCGTACAGGCGATGACAGTTACTCCAATGAATATTTTTTTACCAGCGTTATAATGCCCGCTTTCTTACTTAACGCGTTACACTTTTTCCAAGCACTTTTAAAGCAGTGGTTCTCAATTATTGGTACGCGTACCCCCAGGTTACGTGATGTTATATTCTCTTGACTAAGATACATTTATCAGAAAAAAACAATGACGCAAACAATAATCGCCGAAATATTTTGCAGTTTGGAATTGTGGTTGGGGTGGTACAAAAATGCATTATTAAAAAAACGTTATGTTAACCATAGACTCAAATGTTGATGGGTAGGACATGTTGCAAGATAGGGCCCCACAAGGTGGACCCTTAAAATTTTAAGATGGAGACCTTGGGAGAATAAAATGAGCGTTGGAAGACATTTTATTTTTATTTTTTGAAGGAATAACCTATAAATAAGCTATTTCAAATGTTTGTTTGCAGGTAGGATATTAAAGATAGGGAAGGTTAATGTAAAAAATACATCACCAACACCCAGACCAATTGAAAATTAATCTATCTTGAATTCATTTTGAATCGAACCCGCGACTCCAGTTTTGCAGTCGAGCGTCTACGCCACGGTGACTTCAAAATAGATGGCCGCTTTGGGGGTTAGAAATTGTATGCAAGCAGCAACAGACCAAAAAAAGGAATGATATGGAAGAGGCCTGTAACCAACAGTGGAGGACAAAAGGCTAAATATGAAATTGCAACCCTAAAATCGACAATGATTAAAGAAAACACTTCGTTTTTTTACCACTTGAGTTTTATTATAGACTACATGTTTCAGAGTTAAACTTCCATCATTCAGGTCTGTATAGTAACTAAAATATAAAATATAAAAAATAAAAAAATCGACAATGAAAATAATACTTAAAGCTCCGTGGTGGACTCCCATAGAGGAAACATTCAACTAATTTCAACTCACTACAGCCAAACAACTTTATGTTAAAAAATCCCAACATACGCATTTAAGAATTGCCCTCACATAACACAGGAAAGCATTTCCTAGCAAAACATACAAATTACAAATAACACACCTATGGAAACATACATAAGACTACAAGATCTAAACCATAGAATTACATCTAACATGCCAAAAACCAACTTCTTTTGGTCAAGATAAAACTAAATACTGCGATAAAAAAGTGTAGTAAATAATATGCTAAAAATGTAAAAGTGTAAAGAAACACAAAAAAGAAGATTTTAATACCGTCATGTGTGACACGAATTGTCGAAAAATATATCTTTAATCGATCAGTGTAAATGTACCGAGCGCTTTAAGAGGTAACCGCAATAAGGGGATGGCGATTTTGAGTTTTTTTTTTAAAGCGGTACTAGGAAAAAACTGATTGAGAACCGGTGCCCCAAAGCAAGGGGGGGAGTAAATAATAAAAATAAGCTATGGCCGTTTTAAACAATCCGAGTTAAACATAACCATTATTTATGGCGGCGTATGAATAGTCTCGCTTGCCACCGCCGGTATAAATTTGTTTTCCTTTTCAAATCTCGCCGGATAAATGTTTCCCGTAGCCCGCGGCGGCGCGGCGGTCGGGTAAACACGCGTAAGCGCGTGGAATTTGAAAAATGATCGCTGCGTGAAGTGACGACGGGCTACGTCATAAAATGCGCCAACTTTTGGAGCACGGTGGAATGGAATTAAAAAAGGTAGATCTTTTTCGATACCTCAACATGCATGGGGGGATGTTTTTTGTACCACCTGAAAAAATTAAATTGCTTGAAGCATATTTTATAATTATTAATTCACTTTGTTTCACCGGTTTCAACAATACCTTGTCATCATCAGGATTTATTTTAAATAAAAAATATTAAAAACATTAAAATACTCTCACCAAAAACTTCCACATATACCATAAAAATCCTAAAATATGGAAATAAAAATAACATTTTGAGTGTGTCCAAATAATTCATAATAATTATAAGCTTAATAATAAAAATGAAAATGGTATTTTCTGGCGTTTCTCATGTGTGTGATTATAATCCGGGATTCGGATCTCACATACTAATATAAGAGTTTCTGCTTAATAAAAAAGCTTCTTTACATCTCACCAATAGATGTCTCTTGTGAAGTTCTAGTGATTCAAGAACAAGGTTTCTAAATTGGTTCATATATATATATATAGAACTTCCAAGAATTTGAGTAGTGTGGTTGTCAATAATGGGTAGAATTGGTGAATGTTACACGTGTGTAAAGTGATCACTTAAACCAGCCTATGACGGTCGTCAGCCCCGTAAATGCCCAGACATCCATATACTTCTCCATCTTTGGTGAGATGTCAAAAAAAAAAGAAATATAAATATGTGTTATGGAGTGTGTGGAAGTTTTTGGTGAGAGTATTTTAATGTTTTTAATGTTCTTGATTTAAAATAAACCCTGATGATGACAAGGTATTGTCGAAACCGGTAGGTAAAATTGTATTAATAAAAAAAAGTGGTGAAAACAAAATTTTATAAAGTTTATAAAAGTGTAAAGTTTACAAAGTATCTGGGGAAAACATTCAGGAGAAGTTTAAATTATTTTTATTATTATGATTAAAGGGTAACTTTGTTTTAAAATCACTATAAATATTTCATAACGCCTTAATTATATGTCTTCCGGTTTCGAAGCTAACCGTTTCTTTATCAAGACTGATTAATACTAAAACATTATCTACTGAACAAAATTAAAAATATTTTGACGGTTAGGCAAAGGAGCTTGGGTAGATCTCACAGTCAAAAGGGATCTGGGATGTTGAGTGATTGGAAACAAATTTAAAACGGACTTTTAGAAAAATTGTTTACTTGTGTATTTATAAGTTTGAAATTATTATTAATTGCCTTTTTAACTTCTAATATTCTTAAGTAATCTTATTTAAGTCCTTCGTTGCATGTGTGTAATATATTTCGACCTTTATTTTTATCAAATGACTGATTAATATTATTTTTTAAGTGATTGGCAAATTCAGAATAATATTTTTTTTATTTAATTCTTATCTTATATATTTATCATACTTATTTTATTCTTATTTCTAATTCTTGTTCGCAGTAAATGGTGCATAGGGTACTGTTGACGCAGTGTTATCTTAATCGTTACTTACATGAAGGCAAGGTGATCTCTGCAGAGCCCAAAAATGAACAGACTTCCATTAGCTTCGATTAAATACGATAAATATTTAACCTCAAGTTGAGACACATATCGCTCACTCCTTTCAAGAACGTCATAAATCAAAAATCGTCAATTTTCAGTTGAGCATATTTTCGGAATGCCCAGAAAATGTACCATATCCCAGCAAAAGAGGCATATTTTTAACTTAATATTTACCCGCTACAGGGCAGAAAGTGTTGTTTTTGCATTTTGAAGAAAATGTATTGTTTAATTATGATTTGAAATAAACTAAATATTTTTCGAATGGAGAAAAAATCTTCAGGTTTTACCTAAAAAGATCTGTTGCGTAGTAAAAAGTTCAATAAGTGGCTAGATATTTATTTTTAAAACATTGTATTATATTTTTAAACTTAAAAACGTTCTCCTGAAAAATCAAGTTTTTTGATTTATGACGTTCTTGAAAGGAGTGAGCGATATGATGCTGTTGTTTATCCAAATAATAAAAGAAGATATTTATAAAAATCCTTTTATGAATAACTTTTAAGAAGAGTCAATACAACATTTGTAAACAAAAATTTAAACACACTCACAATACTGATTTTATTTTCGGCTGTTTTTCATATTTGTTTGTGTATTTTTGTCCGAGGAAAATAATATTTATGATGTGTAGAGTGAACATCTGGTTAAGGGGGTGAAATAGGGATGGTCAAGAGCATCTGCTAATATTTCTACCCCTTTGTGTAGATAAATAGCATTGAGCCAATCACAAATGCAATAAAAGAGAGAAATTTCACCCTCTAAGGTAACTTTAGCTTTCCCAATTCAATTGAGTATTTCGAAAACGTTAAACTACATTTTTACAAAAAAAAATCTTACATTTTACATCTCAAAAGAGATGAACAATAAGTCTGAGTATTAACAGTGCTTATGACTCTACATAGGCTGGTTAATAGATCACTTTGCACACATGTAACATTCACCATTAAAAATTAAAATTTTTTTTTTAGAACGTATATAAAAAAAATTGAATGAGTGGTTGTCAATCATGAGTAAAATGATGAATGTTACATATGTGCAAGGTGATCACCTAACCAGCCTATGACGAATCATAAGCCCTGTAAATATTTTTCAGATGAATATGATTCAGACCAACATAGATGGCTGTTGTGAATGAACATGAACTATGTCACGAGTTGACCAATATATATATATGAGTTCCAAAAATTGAGTAGTGTGGTTGTCAATCATGGGTGGAGTAATGAACGTTACATATGTGTTAGGTAATTACTAAACCTATGACGGGTCATAAGCCTTGTAAATATTCTTCAGATTCACATATTCTTCTTCATCTATGTTGAGATGTAAAATGCAAAAAAAATAAGTGGAGAAATCCCTATTTATGAACATAGATTTGGACACACCGAAAAATATTGCGAAAAAATCTATATTTTTTTAAAGTGATGTAAACAGTTGGAAAGTGATCATTTTGTAAGAAAAGTTTTTCTTATAAAGTGATCACTCAACCAACCCTATAAATTGAAATGATATTATTTTGAACAAAAAACAACGAAATGATATTATTTTCAAAATTGATTGCACCTCATTTTGTGCGAAATATAATACACACACTTTTACAAAGGTAGTATGAAATAAACGAATTCAAGAAATCTGCATTCTCATGTTTAAAAAAAAGACTTATAACGTTCTTGAAATACAGAATTTAATCAGATCTTGTTATTAAATTCATTTTCATTTAAATATATTCCTTTATACCTACCCTTTGTTTGTTTCGTTAGCTTTTGTTATTTGTCCCCTCGCTTATAAAGGTCAAAGGGTTTCACCTTTACCGGCGTTCTGAGGTTTATCAATTAAAAACAACATACAAACATTGATTGAAACAAAATGGAGGCGAGAGAAAAGTTTTCGAAATTACCGTGATCATTAAAATCAATTTATGTTCGTGTTGCATATTATTTACTTTATTACGAACATTTGTTTACTTCAGACCCTTGAAATCAGAGAAATGAAAAAAAACAAACAAACATATGTATATGTATGTATATATATATATATACATATATATATATATAAATATATATATATATATATATATATAACGTGGTAATATTTTTCTTTTGTAAATTGCGTGTAAATAATATGTAAAGTGGGTGTATAATAATAAAATAAACAATGTGTTGCTTTGTAATTAAAGTTTATTCTTAATTTATCTTTATAATAATTTTTATATCTATCTATCTATCTATCTATCTGATTCTGACAGTTAATTTTTCCTATCGGATCTCTTTTGTTTAATTCTGTGCGACGCATGCGGCATCTGGTGGTAGAACTGTTTTATGTAGGTACTTTTTGTAAGTACTTAATAAAATGTATAGGTAGGTACCTAGTTATTTTATTACATCTCCCCCCTTGAGGATGAAAATTCATAGTAAAATTTTCACTCGTCCTCCGGATCATCTTCTTGTAGTGAAGGGACTGGTATAAGTTTAGTGATATGATAAAGTTTTTTTTTTTTTTTTTTTTTCTTTCTTTCTTTTTTTTCCTTCTTTTTTTTTTTTTTTTTTTTTCTTTCTTTCTTTTTTTTTCGTTCTTTTTTCTTTCTTTCTTTTTTTTGTATTTTTTTTTTCTTGACCCTTTTAAAGTAGACACAGTTTTTCTCAATCCATTTGTTTTTTTCTTTTGAATTCCTTCATTTTTATTCAGATCTCTTAAAGTATCTTCTAATATAACCAAATGTACAACTTTTAATTGTTCATCTGCATTTTTATTCGATTCTAAAACTGGATTCCGGCTTAGACAATCTACTTCTAAATTCTTCTTTCCTGGAGTATATTTTATTTCATCTTTCGTAGAAGTTTTTTCTACTTTATTTTTATTTTCATTTTTCAAGCACTGTTTCTGTGTTATTTGTATGTCTTCATTTTTATTCTGATCTTTTGAAATATCTTCTAATTTAACCAAATTTACAACTTTTAATTGTTCATCTGCATTTTCATTCGATTTTAATACTGGATTCCTGCTTAGACAATCTACTTCTAAATTCTTCTTTCCTGGAGTATATTTTATTTTATCTTTCGTAGAAGTTTTTTCTACTTTATTTTTATTTTCATTTTTCAAGCACTGTTTTTGTGTTATTTGTATGTCTTCATTTTTATTCTGATCTTTTAAAATATCTTCTAATTTAACCAAATTTACAACTTTTAATTGTTCATTTGCATTTTCCTTCGATTCTAATACTGGATTCCTGCTCATAAAATCTGCTTCGAAATTCTTCTTTTCTGGAGTATATTTTATTTTATATTTTGTAGAAATTTTTTTCACATGATTTTTATTTTTAATTTTATCACTAGTTCTTAAATTTCCATGTCTTCTTTGATTATCTTCTAATCGTTTTCTTTGATCATCTTCTGATTTTTCTCTCTCACTTCGAACATATTGTAGTAATTGTTTTAATACATCTAATGTTTCATAATCCATTTCCAATTAACAAAATTGTCGTTTTATAACGTGGTAATATTTTTCCTTTTGTAAATTGCGTGTAAATAATATGTAAAGTGGGTGTATAATAATAAAATAAACAATGTGTTGCTTTGTAATTAAAGTTTATTCTTAATTTATCTTTATAATAATTTTTATATCTATCTATCTATCTATCTATCTGATTCTGACAGTTAATTTTTCCTATCGGATCTCTTTTGTTTAATTCTGTGCGACGCATGCGGCATCTGGTGGTAGAACTGTTTTATGTAGGTACTTTTTGTAAGTACTTAATAAAATGTATAGGTAGGTACCTAGTTATTTTATTACATATATATATATATATATATATATATATATATATATATATATATATATATATATATATATATATGTATATATATAAATAGATATTAACAAGTTTTATTTATTTGTATTATTAAACGAAACTAAAAGAAAACTCCGTAGTGCATTTTTATTTACTAACTAAAGAGAATTTTCTCGTAAGTCAATAAATTAAAATACATTGTAATTAATCCATAATATATATACATCATTTTGAGTGTATCCATATACTTAATAAATTCATATTTATCATATTATTTTTTGATTTCTTAACATAGATGAAGAAGAATATGGAAGTCTGTGCAATTACGGAGCCTACGACCGGTTTAAGTGATCGCTTTACACACGTGTAACATTCACCAATTCTACCCATAATTGAAAACCACACACTACTGAAATTCTCGGAAGTTCTATTTATGTATATGATCCAATTTCGAAACATTGTCCTTGAATCACTAGAATTTCACTAAAGACATCTTTTGGTGAGAAATATAACCCGTAAACGCCCAGACTTACCGTATTCTTCTTCATCCATTTCGAAATTTCAAAATAATATAATAAGTAACTCCTGTAATTGGAGATAATCCAGATTTGTGAACAAGTATTTGGACACACTCAAAATGTTGTTCAATTCATATTTAATTAAAAAAATATTTTAATATTATTCTTTATGGAAAACGACCCTTTAAATTGCCACTTTAAATTATCTGAAAAAAATCTCGCCGAATACGAACAACACAAATCTACCGCGCTGAATGTTGACTATTGCCGTACACCCCAAACGGAACATCTTGCGCATTAAAAAGTAATATTTCGTGTTTTTTCCCCGCGTATTTGTGTAAGGTCAGAGACCCACCCCCCGGCGAACCGTTTTTGGGGGTGGGCCGGTCTAGATTTATTTGCTCGGAATATTTCTCAACTAAAGATACGCAGGAGTAGCTACTTTCCAAACAGAACCGGTCGTAAATAACGGAGTTGCTACCTTGCGCTAAATACTCGGCATTAACCCTTCCATTCCGGTGATGTGTAACTAAAAAATTAAATTATTATATTAATTAATTTTAAAATTTTAAAATTAAATTAATATATAAATTATATTTGAAGCAATAACTTTGTGATTTGCCGTTTTATAATAAAAATAAAACTTTTAAAATCACCATAAATATTTTATTATAACTTATTATACTGTCTACTGTACTGAAGCTAACCAATTGTTTTTCAAGACTGATTAAAACTAAAACACTATCTACTTAACAAAATTAAAATTATTTTGGCCGTTAGCTTGGGTAGATCTCAAGTGGCTTTATTGTTTGTGTTGATTACCAGTTACAGTCAAAAGGGATCAGGGATGTTGAGTGATTGGAAACGTTTTTAATAACGGATGGGATTTATTTCTAATATTTCTAAGTAATCTAATTTAAGTCCTTTGTTGCTATTGAACTTGAAATTTTAAAACAGGGTAATATTTTAATCATATTATTTAATATAGTTTTATTTTTAATACAATTTGATACAAGTTCTATATATTTATACATATGGCAAACTTATAATTTTAGTTACGCTGTGTCTCTCCAAAAAACAGACTGAGCTCTTGTGCTTGGAGAGGGACTTATACTCAAGGTTTATTGTTTTATTTGATTGGTGGTAAAAATAGTATTTTTCTTTTTTTAAATATATTTTTTCAACATTAACATTTATTTGAATCCTTTTCTAATCTCAGTTATTATAAATGAATAAACATTTTTTTATAAACGCAGTTACATTCCGCTATATTTGTATGTAATTTATAAGTAAATTTGTTTTCTGTATCAAGTTGTGACAATCCTGAATATTTAAATTGAGTTTTTCTGAGTAAACGGCAGCTCAAACGCCACACGGTATATTTATTTGGTAAGTTTTCATAATATCTGGATATAATTAAAAAAAATGGTTCGACTAAAAAAAAAAAACTAACTAACCATCACGCCGCTTCCCCGCAGGGGTAGGCAGAGAGAATAAAACACCACACCACTCTGTCTTCGCAAACATTCTTCGCCTGTTCCACGTTCATGCTTCTCCTCATACATACCCGCCGATTAACCTGACCACTTTCATGTAATTGGCATACCTGATCATGCCATGCTCCTCTTCCTCTGCTCCTTTTTCCAATTACATTCGCCTCATAAATTTGTTTTACCGTTCTTTCCTCACTCATTCGTTCTACATGTCCAAACCATCTCAACACACCTTTCTTAATTTTATCGATAATGCTTATATCAGCTTTGCATTCCTTCCTTATTCCACTATTCGAACATCTATCATACATCGTTTTTTGTTGAAAAAATCACGGCCTGCTGGGTATGGCCATATTAATACCTTCCGGCATTGAAAGGGTTAAGAAAACTGCAAACTACCCGCCTTTTCTTCCAGCGGCACAGGAGCCTCCACGCTACGGTGAAGATGAGGACATCACCATTTATTTTATCGTTTCCTGCCTTTTATTGTGATGAAGGGTTTCAAAGTTAATTAAAATTAAAAGCCACCTGGTTGGGTTAAGGTCCGGGTTGAGTCGGTAAGGAATTATATATCCAGACTTCTTATCTCCGCCCGTTTTCGTCTCATTTCAGCAAAATCTTAAGAAGATGAATCATTTTAAAATTCATTTTCTAAATATTTTGAGTGTGTCCAAATCATTTTACACAATCTAGGTGTGTCCACTTGGTAGTTATGTATAAGTATTTACTTAGACGAGGTTTTTACTAAAACAAGCCATAAGCCCTAAATAGCCATATTTACACACACACACACACACACACATATATATATATATATATATATATATATATATATATATATATATATATATATATATATATATATATATATATATATATATATACATATATATATATATATACATATATATATACATATATATATATATACATATATTTCTAGATATTACCCTACCCAATACCTGAATATTTTTTTACTTGTTAGTTTTTGTAATCACATGTCGATGAAAACATTAGTAGTTTTCGAAACTGGTGGTGTAAAATGAAAAAAACTCAATTAGTGTTCTAATACAAGCTTTTTGAGTACGCCAAATACTTGTTAAATATATGTGATTATAATCCAGGATTCGGATCTCACATACAAATGAAAGATTTTCTGCTCAATAAAAAAAGTTTCCTTCATCTCACCAATAGATGCCTTTAGTAAAGTTCTGGTGATTCAAGAAAAATGTTTTGAAATTGGTTCATATTTAGAGAACTTCCAAGAATTTGAGTAGTGTGGTTGACAATAGTGGGTAGAATTAGTGAATGTTACACGTATGTAAAGTGATCACTTAAACCAGCTTATGACGGTCGTCGGCCCCGTAAATGCCCAGACTTCCATATTCTTCTTCATCTTTGAAGAGATGTCAAAAAATAATATGAAAATAACTCCTGTAATTCGAGATAATCCAGATTTTGTGAACAAGTATTTGGACACACTCAAAATGTTGTTCAGCCATGTTTTTCTTCATCTATTTTGAGATGTCAAAAATTGCTACAATTATTAAGATGTACGACAAATCGATTTTTTTTTAAATATAGAATGGCGTTGCATGTAGAATTAATTGCTTTTGCCAAGACAGATCAACTGTTAATTATCTTCATATACATAATTTCAAATTATAGATAACGGTAATGACCCCTAACTGAGGGTTTCCGTGCCAAGGGCACAAATATAATACAATATAACATGTGATTTATTTTTTCATAGAAATACGATATTTTTATTGAAAAATGATATGAAAGTTTAATGATACAAAATTAAGTTGACACACACGTCTTTCTCACACATTTTTAAAAATAAATATACATAAATAGAAATATTTTACCATTCAACTAAAAAGGAAAACCAACGAGATGTAAATCGATATACAGGTGTAAATACATATATTCTTCGTGTATTTAACGATTAAGATAACACTGCTTCTATATTATGCAGTGCCCTATGCATCATTGCGTACGTGTGGCGTGAAGAAAAATTAACGATTAAAATAAAGATTTGTCCGCCAGTGTGGTGTGATGTTTAGCATGTTTAGCCACCGTGCTGGAGGTCCAGTATTCGATTCCCAGAGGGGTTGAAAATAAATACTAATGATTTCATACTCTTATATTACCCTGGACTGGTCCCTAAAGCGCAGGAGTGATCACCTTGCCTTCATATAATTGACGATCAAAATAACACTGCGTCAATATGATGCAGTGCCATATGTACCATTGGGTGCGTATAAGGATTAGAAGAAGAATTATAAATTAATGATTTGATCTATTTAAAAATACAAATTATTGTTCAAAAGATCAAATTATTTTATCCCAATTAGGTAGGTTTTTTGTAAGAAAAATAAACTTACATTTTTTCGTAACAGCTGGTTGTCAAAATCTCGAAAATATTCTTACTTGGGGAAAAGACTTTCGCTGAAATATATAACGGGCTGAATCATAAATCATATTCAGAATTTCTCTATTAATTACGAGTACTTATACTCTCCCAAGGCCTTCGTATTTTCTCGACTCTCAAACTGAACCACCCTTAATTCTATAATTTGCAAACCAAATGGAAAAGTCTTATAATTAAATAATATTACATGGTATTTGATTCAGTTCGTTTTTCTTATAACTGATCTATCAGTTATAAGAATTCGAACCTCAGTTTCTTTACAACATTTTTAGTGTGTCCAAATACTCAAAATAATCACAAATCTGGATTATCTCCAATTATAGGAGTTAGTTTTCATATTGTTTTTTGACATCTTATCAAAGATGGACTGGTCAAATTATAAGCTAAAATAATAAAAATGAAAATGATATTTTTTGGCGTTTCTCATGTGTGTGATTATAATCCAGGATTCGAACCTCACATACTAATATGAGAGTTTCTGATTAATAAGTATTATGTTATATTAGTACTTCAGGCTAAAAACTGAGTGGGTCACAACTGAGTGACTAAACACTTTCAAAATATTAAATATTCAGCTAATCAAATATAACGTTTGATGAATATTTTTTCCTTTTTTTACTCGTGTTTTTCATACCGGAATTGAATGGCACTTTCCACCATTTGAATAACTTAGTAATGTTTTATGCACTCTGCAATTTTTTATAATTATTTTTTTGTATTTTTTTTTCTTAATAACTCAGATTTGAGTGTAAATACTGCAGTTTTGCTAGTAAAATCAAGTGTTTAAAAACAATTAGAAAAGCAATGGTGGATGAAGAGGCAGTGTATGGCAGGACAAGCGAATGTGGCGTTACATTTTCTCCATCTACCCCTTCAAGGAAACGCTGTTGTAGTAGTAGTTGTATTAGGTCTTGTCGAGTTACGTGAATCTTTAAAAAAAAAAAAAAAATTAAGTATGTTTTGAAAAGCTATCGTTTGCTTCATTATTATGTTTTTTTCATTTATTTTTTTAATTTTTAAAACGTGATTTTTTAGTATTTATTTATTTTTATTTCGGCAAACTAAATGCCACATTATTAGCCTTGTGATGCTCAAACTTCCATTTTCTTTCATAAAAAATAGATGTTTCATCTGAAGTTGAAACACCTATGAATAAAATTGACATATCATCCATTTGTCAGAATAATAAAGTATTTATAAATAACAATAAATCATTTGAATTAAAAGATAGGTAATTTTACTTTAAACACCCCTCTCTCTGTCTACTCCTTCAGAGAAACAGCACGATGGTGATTAAAACCATGTATTTATTCAGTGAAATACAATTCATTTCCGTGTAATGTAACATAAATGACCACTTTAGTAAATAGAGCATCTCTCGTATTGCACAATTTACCCGACGACTTAAATAATGCATTTTTGGCCCTTTCATTTATTATGAGCAAAATGGTACATGTGTTTGCTTTCCTGGTGATTACTGCAATGCAGTTACTTCAGAATGTTCACGAATAAGTAGCTACAGTGTTAACATGTGTCTACATTCTGCAAACTGTTTTTTTTTAAAACAACCATTATTACTTTATTAGAGAAAATAATTCTAACGTTGTTAATGTCCGCAACAGCTGTTTGATGTCCTACGAATGCTCAAGTTACTCGAAACCTTTTAAAAATATTAAATTATATTTAATACTTGTTTTAACTGGTCGCGCGATGCTGTGGCTAAGTCTGGTGAAATATAATGTTTTATTTTTTCATTTTTTATAATTTAATTTTTTTTTTCACAATGATACATTTTTTAACATTTTTTTCAGTGATATGTATTACGGCTCTTTAGGCATAGCCTATGTTGAGCCGAAATACACGTTAATTCAATACATATATTTTTTAATTACTAGATTTTTTACATTACATACAATAACATGTGACGGGTTGTGGTCCCGTTGTTAGTGTCGCGGACTCTTAACCCAGAGTTTCTCGGTTCGAACCCACTCTACCACAATTTTATACCTATTTCTAATAATGAGCCGCTTAGGCTCACAGAAATAGTATGAAATTGAAATATTTGTGTAAATAATAAAAACAAAAATATTTCTCTTTTTTATAAATAAAACAATTTACAGAAGAAAGGTTTTACAATAAAATAATAACGCCTGGACTTTAATTAATTCTCTTTCTACCTTGTTCCCACGAACAAGAAGCAACCATCGACGGAAACTGTTCTTAAAAACATATAAATATTTTTTTGACATCTCAATACAGATGAAAAAAAATGAAAGTCTGTATTATGTGTCAAAGTCTGGTTAATTGATCACTTTACTCACGTGCAACATTCATCATTCTACCCATAGTTGACTTTTATATTATACCAGTAAAATTTTTGGAACTGCTAGATATATGATCAATCTCATGACACAGTACATATGAGGTCACAACAGCCATCTATGTTGGTTTTGAGAAAGCTTTTAGTTAGCAGAGACCTTTTTATTTTAATGTATGTTCCAAACCGGATTATTTTACATACAGAGAAACACATTAAAATATGATTTTTTTAGAAATTTTTACACAGTGTATAATTTGAAAAGTTAAATTATTCACAACACTTTGAATATGTCAAAATATTTGTTCACAAACCTACTTAATAAATGTCTGCCTCCGTAGTGTAATGGTCAGCACGCTCGGCTACCATTCTGGAGGTCCAGGGTTCGATTCCCAGGGATGTTCAAATAAATATTTGTGATTTTTTCACTGTAATATTTATTCAATATTACCCTGGACTGGTTCCTGAAGCGGAGGGCTGATCACCTTTCCTTCATGTGTAAGCGATCAAGATAACACTGCGTTATATGACGCAGTGCCCTATGCACCATCGGGGTGCGGATAAGGGTTTTATTTATATATATATAGAGAAACAAAGATTTGTGAACAAGCATTTGGACACACTCAAAATATTGTTTATAGTTGTTGTGTTATTATTTAAAATGCAGTTCCACCAAAAAGTGTAACTACAAAACTTAAATATTTTAAAAAGGTTTAGAAAATAAGACAAGGGATGAATGAGATTTCACTACGTTTGCTAAAATATTTTTTTTTCTACAATTCATCTAATATCCTCTTAATTATTTCATCAGCTCAGTGTCGTTCTGACAAAAGTTTTTATTAACAGAGAATGAATGAAACGCTAATCTAATTACTTAACAAAATCAAAGTATTTTTTGAAGGGGATTTCGACGTTATGTTCTTTTGAAATTCCGGAATAATTAATCTACCCGGTACAATGATAGCCTCGATACAATAGTCTCATCTTTACTTATAAATTCGATGTTTAGAACTTTCTTTCGGAAGAAAGACAAAGGATCCGGCGAATTTTGATTTATTAGCCCGGGTGAGTTGAAATACACTGGAGAGAGAAATGATGTTCTCAGAAATGTGGAATATAGGCCAGGGGTCGGCCACGTAAGGCTAGAGAACTACGTGTGGCTCTTTAAGCAATTTTTGTGGCACTTTATGTGTAAATTAAAAAAAAATACAGTAAAGAAGAATATTATTTTTTTATAACTAAACTTTAAGTTTGTTTAAAAAACTTTATAAATATTAAATAATAAATTACTTTTAATATCTACTGGTTTTGAAGGTAACCGCTTCTTTCTCAAGATTAATAAATACTAAATTTAGAATTAATTAGTCTTGAAAAAGAAGCGGTTAGCTTCGAAACCGGTAGGCATTAAAATTAAGTTAAAATAAAATATTTTTAGTTATTTTGAAACAAAATGTTAATAATAAGACGGAAAAATCGCAAAATTATATATATTTTTATCATATAATTATTCTGCACATAAAAGAAATTAAAAATTTTAAATTTTACTTTTATTTTACTTTTATTGTGTCTTCTTAACTTAAGAAATAAGAAATGAATAGTAAAATACATATATTTTTGAGTAATAGAAAAACTTTAAAAAAACTGTTTACTTGAATTGAAAAATGCGCTATCATTTTTTTGTGCTGATTTATACATCTATGATAGATGTTTAAATCTGCGGAAAAAAGTATCTCTGATAAAAAAATTGTAACCTTAAAAATAATTGTTGGTTCCTTTTGGAGAGAGTTGAGACTTTGTTGCCGACTCCTGATATAGGCGAAAAGCCCCACTGAAAGGATAAGGGATGGTGATTAGGGGTGAGTAAGATGAAAGAATGGGCAGCATCTGTGACGGAATGATGCATTTTTTTTGTATATTACGATGGACTACAGATTTTATGGAGGAGAAAATTTATTGTTCGGATAACACTAGCGGTGGAAGTTTTCAGCTTGATTCTGATGTATGAATGTTTTAATCGAAATCTTTTCTACATTTTGACATCTCAATAGATGAAGAAGTGAACGGTAGTCTAGGTATTTACAGGAATTATGACCTGTCAAAGGCTGGTTAAGTGATCACTTTACACACGTGCAACATTTATCATTCTAACCATGATTGACAACCACACAACTTAATTTTTTGAAACTCCTATTTTGGAAGGGTTTTTGATTAGGTTGGATTGAAAAATTGTCCTTTTTATTTGTATTCAAGATTCAAACCATGCATGAGATGTAAAAAATGTAAATGTAAAGTTTAACTGGAGAAAACCCAGATAAGTGAATAAGTATTTGGACATACTCACAATGTTATGAAAATCATTGCTTGTCTTTTAAAATCACAAACAAACAAAATATGTATGAAAAAAAGCAAAACTTCAAACTTATATTAAATTATTGGAAGAATGATGAGCGTTACACAGTGCAAAAATGTTCACTAAAACCAGCCAATGCTAGGTTATAAGCCCTACAAATTCGATGACTTTCATGTTGTTTTTGTAAAAAGAAATATTTGCCACCATCGAGACGTCGTATTTAACTTGATATTTCTCACTTTTTTTAAATCCAGTGTTTGAAATAATCGAATAATTAAAAATTATGTCGGAAAACTTTTAAAACTAGATGGTGTTGAAAACTGAGATGGATTAAAAAAATAAAAAATAAATCTATTTTATTTTTTGACATCTCATCAAAGTTGAAGAAGAATATGGAAGTCTGGGAATTTACGGGGCTGACGACCGTCATAGGCTGGTTTAAGTGATCACTTTACACACGTGTAATATTTACCAATTCCACCCATTATTGACAACCACATTACTCAAATTCTTGAAAGTTCTATATATATGAACCAATTTTGAAACATTATTCCTGAATCACTAGATCTTCACTAGAGACATCTATTGGTGAGATGAAAAGAAGCTTTTTATTGAGCAGAAACTCGTTTATTAGTATGTGAGGTCCGAATCCTGGATTAAAATCACACACATGAGAAAACGCCAGAAAATAAAATTTTAATTTTTATCATTTTAAGCTTGAAATGTTGTAAATTAATCCATATTTGATAAAAACATATAGTACGAAAATATTTTTGGAAACTACATATTTTGTTAAGAAATATAATATTATACTAAATTCAAACGATTCCTTTGTATTTATACATTTTTTCGGGAAATTTTCTGAGTATCTTTTACTGATTTAGAAAAAAAACTAAAATATTTCTTAACATTTTTAGAAACTACATTTTTTGTCAAGAAATATAATACTAAATTCAAAGCATTCCTTTGTATTTATACATTTTTTTCAGTAAGTTTTCAGTGTTTCTTTTACTGATAGAGAGTTTTTTTTTTGAAAACTGTAAAAATGGCGAAGGAGTCCCTTTACATTGTATACTAATTAGTATTTATCCTTATTTTTCAGGAAATGATACGATGTTCAAAGACTAAGTCTTGACAATTCTCTTTGTCAAATTATTTAATTTCATGTTTCCATTTGCGAACAATTCTTTTGTGAATTTAATATAAAGAATCGGCATTAAGATGATGTAAAAAATCTCCTTTGAAATCATACATATTTGCCTTTAATGTCAACCCACACAAAACATGACGTCATTAAGGATTGGGAAATGTCTGGTGTACAAAGTATATTTTGATTTATCTATACAAAAATATATATTATTACGTTTTTTTAAGTAAAATATTCTCGTTGTCATGTTTCATTGGGTTGGTTCATACGTTTGTTAAAATATATAGCCTAAACATTCTACAGGATGGCACAAAATTAATAACCCTTTCGGAAGATGTTATAATTTTTGCAAATGGCGTCGTAAGTCAATCATATTTTACATTTGTAAAGTAGACAGCTGCATGTACACACACAGATTGATAAAACGGTCACAAATACTGTATTATCAATACTGGCGGTAGCCACTTGACGGATATTATCTTTGTCACTTTACAAACAATTTTTTAAAATTCAAATAAAGATATCCATTACTCAAAATATTTTTTATTCTATTTTAAAGAAAAATTATTTCAAAACGAAAATGGATGGTCAATTTTGCACCTCCTTTAATTTGTTTGTATGCTACAGAGATCTAGTTCACAAATCGCTCACTCCTTTCAAGAATAAAAAAAAAACTTGAATTTGCAGGAGATAATTTTTAAAGTTTAAGAACAAAATAAAATTAATACAAAATAAATATTAAGCCACTTATTGAACTTTTTACTGTGCAACAGATCTTTTTAGGTAAAACCTGAAAGTTTTTTTTCCACTTGAAAAATACTTATTATATTTAAAAAATAATCAAACAATACCTTTTCTTCAAAATGCAAAAACAACACATTCTGCTATGTAGCAGGTAAATAATTAGTTAAAAATATGCCGCTTTTGTTGGGATATAGTACATTTTCTGAGCATTCCGAAAACATTGAAACACAACTGGAAATTGTCGATTTTTGATATATGACGTTGTTGAAAGCAGTGAGCGAAATGTCAAATATGATTAAAGTACGATGCCATTTGTAAAAATTATATCATTTTCCGATAGGGTGGTTTAATTTGTGTCACCCTGTAGAAATAACGAGTTGAAAAGAAAGGTTTCTTTTCTCGAGCGTCGTTCAGTAAGAAAAGGTTTGGCGAATTGACCATCTTGGATTTTAGAAATATTTGAACTGGCTCATTTGGATTTTCATTTGGATTTCCCTGGATTTTTTGTTGCTGAAAAGCACCCTTTGGCTTTTCACGAAATAAGATAATAACGTTGTAATAAGTGGCAGATTCAAAGAGAACGACTACTTTTATTAACTATTTTTTTAAATTTATTTATTGAACTTTATTAACTTTTTTTTATTTAATTTATTTTGCTTTATACCCCGAGGCACAGTATGCAAAAATTAAATCAAACATAAATTACATTTTTTTGGTTGAGTTGAAATATTTGTTGACAAATCTGGGTTTCTCCCCTTAAGAGTTATTTTTGCATGTTGACATCTCAACTAGACGGAAAAGAATAAGGAACTCTAGGTATTTACAGGGCTTACAACCTGGCTGGTTTAAGTAATTACTTTATTAAATAAAACTTCTTTTTAAGTCACTAAAAGAAGGGGGTAAACTTTTAGTTTTAATTTTATAAACTTACATAAAATGTACTACAGAGTACATATCTGCAATTTTTGCTGTTGTTTTTAGATTACCTAACGTCCAAGTGACTCTGAAATCTAGCTACTACTAATGCAACACTGCTCAGGTTTCAACTTTTTAAGTTTCATAGCCTATGCCTACTCGTGAGTGGATCTAATCTTTACGTTTAAAGTTATTTTAATTTAATCTAATTCGTGAGTGAAAATTCTAGGCAAAAACGCTCGCTTTTGCAGAAAAATTTATTGAAATCGCTTTAAATGTGTGTAACATTTACCAGTTATGGGTGCTTTGCCAATAAAAAAATAGTAAAATTCACCAGTCTACCCCTGATTGACAATCACACTACCCAATTTACGATACATACATATATCCTTTAATAGACACATTCTTTCGCATGCGAGTTATTGGCAAAATCTATGGTTGGGTTGAGTATGTTTTTACTTAAGTAAAGACCTTCATGAAACTTGAATTCAGAAATTTGAGTAGTATTGTGCTCAATCATGTAAGGAGAGACGTGTGGCAACCCACAACAATTGAATGAACGAGCATAATCGAACACTCTATGGCAACTCGACAATCGAATGAACGAGCATAACCGAACACCCAAACCCAGCTCGCACCGAACGGGAACCAGAACGTTACATTCCGTCACCGCCCGTCCACTGATCGACACGTCCTCCAACTGTTCTCACATTAGAATCACGCGATTATTCTTAAATATTTCCTGATTGTAATTTTCTAGAACTGAATAAATTTGTGTTAAAAGTAATCCGCTTTCATCTTGCTTCCCTTCTGTTAAATTAAGTTGGTGTTCAACAAAAACCTCAACAAAAACCCATAGGCGAAAGTTACACGTGTGTAAAATGATCACTTAAATCAGCCTATGACTGTTTGTAAGCCCTGTAAAACCCGGTCTTACAAATTCTTCATCATCTTTGTTGAGATGTCAAATGCATATAAATAAAATATCCATTGTATAAAATTTTTCTGACCGTTTTCCGCACCCAATGGTGATAGGGCACTACATCAGACAATTTAAAAAAATCGATTGCTTCACAAGAATTTTATTGAATCATTGAGTATTTGTCAAATAAAAAACGAATATTTTTCAAATAAATTTACAATAATTTAATTTCGCCATCGTTCATATTTCTTTAATATAAATTCAAAATTGGTATCATGTATATCCTAACACAATTTTCCTTTCTCTCAGGTAAAGAAAAATAAGACGTATTTTCACACGACACAACTATAGCACTTTTTTCTTTGAAGACGAAATATTCGCTTCTCAGGAATTTCAATAAGTGCTAAACGTAAACGATGATATTCCATAGTAATTTAGTAGGTTCCTCGTTTAAAGTCGGCGTCTCTCTCCCCCGCCCTTGTTGCCGAGGGGATGAGTGAAACGGAAATATACTTAAGGACTTGATTATGTTCTAACAGAGCGATACCTATGTAATGTATAAAGCAATTCATTCCATGGGCTAAAATAAATTTCATACAACGATATTATGCTAAACAGGTTGAAATTTATGGCGTTTCAAATTTCTACATCGCGACAAATAATCCAAAGCTGAGTAAAGGAACTTACAGAGTACACTGGAATATTTCTTATATAAAACATGAGAGTACGGTATGTTACATAATATCATAAATTGTGAACTAGCTAATCTCAATGGATCTTCCGCGAAAGACATCTAGAGGAAGGCCAAGAAATTCATCGAGACTACAGATGGACGACTCGAAGGCATGGCCTAGGTGAAGTTGTCCATGATAGATGGACCTACAACCTGAGGACGTGGTGAGCTGAACCCAACTGTCTTCAAATAAGATAAGTTGGCATGTAGTCAGGAAGAAAACATAATATCATATATCAATAGTTTAGTTGGGTAGACATTTGATTAGTATACTAGTGTCGCGAGTTCGATTCAATTAAGAAATATATATATATATATATATATATATATATATATATATATATATATATATATATATATATATATATATATATATATATATATATATATATATATATATATATATATATATATATATATATATATATATATATATATATATATATATATATATATATATATATATATATATATATATATATATATATATATATATATATATATATATATATATATATATATATATATATATATATATATATATATATATATATATATATATATATATATATATATATATATATATAAATATATTGTTTTTTTTCATTGGTACGGCTTTTGATGACGTATTTTTTGTTATTAAATTATCATACATATTACTATTATCCTACCTGCAGACAAGCTTTTAAACAAAGGTTTTGCGGGTTATTTGTTTCAGATATTCAATAATCCCGAGCAGCCTAATCATTATCATGGTACATACGGCATGAACGGTTCATTTAATTCATTATTAAAATATAGATTAAAAAAATCTAAATAAAATTGTCATAAAATTCTTTAAACTCTGACCACATTTAATGCGTTATAATTTTTTTTAAACACTACTTAAAATTCATTCAATTTAAATTCATTTTATCTGAAAATATATAAAATCATGATTTTCAACCCCTGTCTAGTAGTCTGATAATATTAGTAACCATGAAACCCGGTTACTGGTCAAATAAAATAAAAGAGGAAAAACAAAAAGTTATTGTTTTAATATATTAAAATAAATTATTTTATATAAAAAATAACACTAATATTTTTACGTCATTTTTTAATGTGTCCAAATTCTTGTTCACCAATCTGGGTTTCTCGTCTTAGGAGTAATTTTTATATTTTTAAATCTCAAGAGTTGAGATGTTAAAATGCTTCTTATATTTATCCAGGCTATGAAATGGACACAAAAAGAATATTTTTTTAAAATAATTTCGTAAAAATGATTGTAAAAATATTAAAAAAATATATACTGTATTCTGTTTGCTATGTTTTGATTAAGGATCGTAATGATGTTTGTAAAAGCGAAGTTGGAGTCGGTTTTAAAAATATAACAATTTATTAATAACTTATCAAAGTACATAATTTATTCACAGGAAACATAGAGACCATTTATCACCGCGCAGCGCGATTGTGAGGGGAACTATTACAAGGGAAAGTATTATTCTTCTTCTGGGGAAATTGTAAGAATTTTTCTCGGAGTTGGCGGATGTTATCAAAAAGTTGGGAAAGTTTGTACAACCGAACCGAAATGATAACGTACCTGCCCGCTTGTAGGTTTAGGGGGGCTGACCTTGTGTGACGACGACTTTTAACCTTGAACGACAAAACAACGTAATATTTTGGTTGGAAACCAAGGAATTGAGCACAGATCAACCAACGAAAAATGAATTAAAGTAGCATTTTGTAAGTTTAATTCTCCCAAATCAATTACGCAAGTACATACTTGTGTAATATTTTATTCGGCTGTCGCGTAAATTTTATAAGTGGATTCGGAGAATCGCATAAGGTTCGATAAAATTCTATCACGCACACCTTATATGTAATTTTAATTAATTTTTTACTTGGTAAATATCACTATTTCTTAAAATCTAGTGTGACACGTGTTTCGATGCATTCTGCAACATTTTCAAATAAAACACGAGTCACAGTAGGTTTTAAGAAAAAGTGATATTTGCTCAGCAATTTTTTTAATTAAAATGGATAGATTTTACTACAAAGTGACTGCCGAATAAATTGATAACATTACAAGTCGTTAAAAGTGGATTCGGGGGTTTCTATAAGGTTTGATAATATTATATACCGTACCATAGGTTGCCCGCTTGTAGGTTTAGGGGAGTTCACCTTGAGTGACGACGCCTTCCAACCTTGAACGACATAACAACGTGATATTTTGGTTGGAAACCGAGGGATTCGGGATATGAAAGATCGAAATTCTGGAGCGAAATTCAACTAAAGAAAAATAAATTAATGTAGAATTTTAATTGTAAGTAAAGTATATTTGTTCCTCCCAAATTAGTTACTAATCCAACCTTCTCATCGGTTGTTTATGAAAAATCAAATACTTGTTATAGACCACTAATTGAGTTTTATTTTACACTGTTAGTTTCGAAAACTACAGTAGTTTTTATCGACAGGTGATCACAGAAAACAAAAGTAGTTTTTTTGATTACCTGTACCATTTTTAATAATCAGCATGTCATTCCACAAAGTTAATGCCAAGTCAATAAATAACATTCTAAACGGTTGTTGTATACATTGAAAAAGTGGATTTATATCCCATAACGATTGGTAATATTCTATACTTACTATACAACAAGTAAAAAAATCCGTACCATATAACAAGTCAATAAAAATGGATTCGGGGAATTCCATGAGATAAAATTCCACACCATATCATCGTACTATATAACAAGTCAATAAAAATGGATTCGGGAAATTCCATAAGAATTTTTTTTAGACCGTATCATTGTAAGTTACCAAACAATCTATATCGTACTGCATTGTGCACTTTTTGGGATAAATTAAATTGACCAACCAGCGAGATCAAACCGAAATAAATACGAATATGAATAAATAAGTCAACAATGCTTTTAGTCTGTATTTCATATATTATTTATAATTTATGAAAAAATATCATGATCGATGTGTAAAAATGATTGAGGTTGAGGGTATTTCTTTTTACATCATGCGGTGCGTAGAGCACTGCATCGAATTGATACAATATTAAGTTGATCGATTGAGTGTTATTTACTTAAATTAAGTATTTACTTAAAAGTATTAACTTAAAATAAAACTTAAGTAAAGTAAAAATTAAACTTAAAAAATAGATAAAAACGTTGTAACTACACTGTCCTTTTTAAGAAAAAATTGACCATAAACTTTAAACTAAAATACCGTGTGTGTTACGTACATAATATAAGTATGCACGATATGTATGTAAAGGCTTTACTGAGAAGAAATGACAAGGCAAGGAAATTTTTGCCTAGGGAATATAATAAGGCCTTCTATAGCAGTAGCAATTTTTAACATGCGATAAAAAACTTTTGTTTAGCTGGAAAAAGCTCGCATAAAGTTCGCGGGATATTTCCAAAGAAAATGATCCCCTCGTATGAAAAAACTTGTTCTTTTTTTAAATTAAACTTCGCAGCGGAAATTAAATTCCGCACCAAAGTTTTCAGTGTATTTTGTATATGTTATGTGTGTATATTTTTAACCTAGCCGGATCTATCAGGGGGATCAAAATCCCTAATACATATTTGAATTTCAAATATTTAACTTTCCAAATTGTAAATGAAAATATTTGTTTTTTACCACTTGAGTTATATGTACTTTATCGACTAGTTTCAGAAGCTATAGATGCTTCCATTTTTGAGTCTGAATATAAACTACATAAAATATAAAGTTTATATTCAGACCCGAAGATGAAAGCATCTGTAGCTTCTGAAACTAGTCGTTAAAACAAATATAACTCAAGTGGTAAAAAATAAGTTTTTTCATTAACAATGTCATCATATCTTACCACAAAGTAAATTCAGTAAAAATAAATTACACTGTAACTTAAATATTTTAAGAGCTACTTATTCCATGTTTTTTTTGTAATATTAAAAACAATATTAAGAATGTTGTCCCTTTTTTATTTCTAAAATTACAAATCGTTACATGATTTAATATATTGTTTTTGATTAAAAGCACAATCAGTCAGTACAGCAAAGTCTACGTACTTATAAATCAGCATGTATATATTTTTTCTCATCTAGGGACATGTTATTTCTTTCACTCTAATAAATGTGAGACATGCGAAAGAGCAAGACAACTGACTACTCAGCTTTCGTTTGATCCTATTTTCAGCCTCTCGCTTAAAGGATGGTGGCATTCAGTCGTTAATTGATGGCGCGTTGGGATGGACGTGTCACTTATGACTCAATTTGCGGTGAGTTGGTACTTGCTGCGAGCTGCGTACTACGATTTTCATACAAATATCAATTGGGGTCTTTGTTACCCCCCTTCGGATCAAGTTTAATTTTTTAATAATCAGTACGGGAAAGGTCAATGTTCATGTATATGTTTTAAATGTGCATGTATTGTATATATTTTAAACGTGTGGAACGTGAGCGCGGCAAAATGACATATTGAAGGAAAATGTGTCTCATATTTTACTTTCATGTTTGTTCTAGAATACTAGATGGTTTACAACTTTCACGAAACTTTTATGAACTTGGATTTGTCGAATAAACGCCAAAGTTGTACTTAAACAGTCATAATCATAGCGTAAAGAAATTTAAAGCATTCAATACCCTTAATAAAGCGTGGCGGGAAAAAGTTTAGTGAATCAAAAAGAAATCGTGTTAACATTTTGATATATTTTCGTTATGAAAAGCAGAAAAATGTTCTTTTAAGATTTTACCAAAATGGATAAAAGTTTATTTTCGCATTAAGTTTATACAGTACAATTAAAATTTTGTTATTTTAAATGAATAAAAGTACATATATACTTTTTAAATATCACCCTTAATTGAGTTTTGAAGCTCAGAACGGATCACCATACCTTCACGTAATTATCGATCAGTTAACAATTGGGTGTGGAAAGGGGTAAAAAAGTAGAAAAATAGCTTATAACTCACAACAATAAACATTATTCTTAACCTGGAATTTTCTTTTCATTTTTCAAAGTAGATTAGATAAAAATAACATAATAAATGTGATTTTAAATACAACTTTTGGCGTAGTTCAAGAAAACGAAAATGCAATACCATTTTGGTATTGTAAAGTCAACAGATAAAGAGTCATCTTGACTGTGGAGAAACCCAGATTTTTGATCTAGGATTTGAACACATCCAAAATGTTGTGAAAATATTGGATATTCTACTCTACATATATTAGACTTCCGCGGGATTCTTATTTGTTTACGGAAAAAAGCTCACGTAGACAAAAAAGCTCGCTAGCTTTGCTGGCGTCTGCAGATAAGGGGTACATTTGCGTGCCACCTTTGGCTCTGATGAGACCCGTTTTGTAGATGACACGTGAAATGGAAACTGTTCATAGTTTGGGGATCCGAGTACACGAACTATGGGGCGGGACTGTTAGTTGATTGAAGTAGATTAAGTTAGAGGAGACATGGCTTAGTGGCCGACGGGGTAAAAGCATTACAGTAAAACCTCGATATAACGGACTGATTGGAGGAAGAGGGTGTCCTTTAAAACCTAAAGTCCGTTATATAGAAATAGGTTTAAAATGTGTAAGTCAAAAGACTTGTTTTTGAAAATATGAACGCTGTATTTAGATGTAAATAAATATTAAAACTAGTATTTAAAAATAATTAAACACTTGTATAATACAACTTAATGAGTTTCATTTCATTACACACGACTTGGCACTCAAATGGCAACAGGGCTGGGCTGCCAATTTTTAACAAGGAGCTTGCGGGTGGAGTGAGAAAGAGTGGGATAGTAAAGAGTGATAATTAAAAAAAACTTAATATGTACAACAAACGACAAAATACAGATGAGTTATTTTAATGGTAGATTACTGATTTAATCAGAGAGTATTGATTTCTCTTAATTTAACAAGGGGCTCGTCAGCCCAAGTAAAATTTAACAAAGGGCTCGCGCGACCCCTCCTAGCCCCCTGCAACCCACCGCTGAATGACAATGGGCAGAACATATTATAAGACAGGACCCCACAAGATGAACCCCAGGAAGATGGAGACCTTGGGAGAACAAAAGAGGTGTCGGAAGACCCCAAAGAGATAAGGTAAAAATTGACTGCAGGCAGAAACCGACCGGAGGAAATGGAAAGAAGGGGAATAGGTCTATATCCAGCAGTGGAGGACAGAGGGCTCACGATGAAGACGAAGACACACGACTTGTTTTGAAAACATTTTCACTTTTATTTTCACTTGTTTTAAAAACAACTGTAATGTAATAAAAAACTCATTAAAAGGTGTTATACAAGTGTTAATTATTTTAAAAATAATCAACACGTCATTCCACAAAGTTAATGCCGAATTCATAAATAATAAAATTCTATGTATTGTCATCTGACATTCGTCGTGAAGTGACGTTACTGTATGATTTTATAGTCAACGCTCTAAAATTACGAAAATACGTTTAATATATATAACAGTTGAACTTCACTATCTGACGAATAGTCAATAAATATTTTTAGATCGTTGAAATGTGATCTTACTACTAAAAACTTAAATTTCAGTGTTGTCATTGCTCCAGCTAGGTGCAGTCTACTATCAGGATGGCATTATATCTCAAATTCTAGTGCTAGACGAATGACATGATTATGATGGCCGCTAAAAATTGTTAAAATTCTTTAATTTTTTTATTTGTATACCTTTATTTAAATCACAATTTTTACAAATTTAGAACATTTTTTTTGCAGAGCCACCTTGTATGTCTTGTCGGTGGAGTTCTTTTTTAATACATTTTTTATTGTTTTTAACGATTTTAACCTACATATCTAATATACACACAAATAAGAGAGAGAATTAAGAATATAAACATTTTACAATTCTCATAAAATTAATTCTTGCACTTAACACATGCGGCGACACTTGAATTTGAGTATGGATAGTATTAACAAAACTTTTTTCAAAATTTGTCCGATTTTTTTGTCCGTTGTGTCGAGAAGACTAGAATAAGAATAGAAGTCCGTTATATCGAGGTTTTACTGTATTTTCAAAGTGATTATAAAAAAATAATTAAGAAAATAGAGTTTTTAATTGGAAGTGAAACGCCTTCTTTTATCCGGCTTATGAACTAAAAAAATATTATTTAAGCTAATAGAAAATTTCAATAATGGGGTATAAGATTGAATTTTTTTGGCGACTTAAAATATACTTTAATTAAAATAAATGGATATCTAGAATCTAGACGATTTTAGAAAAGATTAAAAAAGAATCCACGCTTAGGTTGAATTCAAATTTTTTTTTGTATAAAATTGTCTGTGGGGGGTGATTATCAAAAACGTTCATTTTCTTACTTAGTATATTTTCGGAATATTTTCTTCAAGGAATCCTCAGTTCACAATTGGAGAATGTATATTTGTGAACTGTTAAGTTAATAAACAAAATACTACATTTTCTTCTTCTTCCTTTTATTCATATATGATAATGCATTTCATGGTTCGGTTGGTACAAGTTTATCACTTTAAATTTGACGTTTTATCAACTACATAAACTGGAATCTTAAACAGAAATCAAATTGCACATTTGAAAAACCTTTGACAGGTCAAAAGCCCTGTAAATACTTAAAAACAGCCTATGATATAAGCACTGTCAATACCCAGACATCCATATTCTTTTTTCATATTTGTCGAGATGTCATAACCTAAAAGTAACTGTAGTGACCCACATTTTTGACCCACAATAAAATGAGAAACCCAGATACATTGCACGATGGATGTTTAAATGGTGATATGAGGAGAAAAAGAAGATGACATTCGAACATCTATCGGATATCGTTTTGCCACAAACTCGTCTGAGGGATCGCATTTCAACTGCATTCAGTCTGTTTTCATCCTTCTTTTGCCAACTCCATGCTTTGCTTCTATACGTAAGGGTTGGAACCAGGACTCCATTGTTTACTACCAGTTTAGATACCACTGATAGGTTTTTTTTGCTTTGACTGATTTCAAGGCACCATTCACTATGTTCTCAGCATTGCTATATCCATAACTGTTATTTTAAAATATTTTTTCGCAAAAAAATGTTTCCGATGAATGTTTGCAAAGACAGAATAGTGAAGCGTTCTATTCTGTCTGCCTACTGCTACGGGAAAGCGGCATGATGGTCAGCTGGTTAGTTTTTGAACACACCCAAAAAATGTTGTGAAATTATTTTTTCTTCCACATTGCGCTTATATTTCCCCAGCATTCCCCATAGGCATGGTATACCCGCAAAAAAACATACCTGCAAACTCTGTAGAGACTATTGGGAGATTCGACTCGGAATATTTGTTTTCAGATTGTTCTATAACAAACGTGACTTCTCATCCGAAATGCGAATATCTTATTTCGGAAAAATGGGAAAATTCCCTGAAAATCTTTCGACACCGAAACAATGGGGATATTATTCCTCATACACGACACACTCGTTCAATTTTGATATACACAGATTTTTATTCAATTGCCGATAATTTCATATGTCACTCTTGTATCATGCTCTATTTTCTGAAAAAAAAAATCATTTTCGCCTCTTCGACATTCATGCATCTCATCGATTATTCCTGACCTGTCTTTCTCTGCCTTTTACAAAGCATGTTAATATGTATTTATTTATTGATTTGGCGTTTAAATTGTAGAACTCCATTTTAATTTATGTATTAATTTTTAAATCAAACACAGATTTCTTGAGTCTACTAAGTTGTATTTTATTAACAAAAACACATAAAAAAATAATATTGCGAAAACGAATGAGAATATCAAATGGACTAACGATTGCCAAATGCCATAATTAGGCGAAAAAATTGTCACATTATTTTATTTATGTGTTTTTGTTAATAAAATACAACTTAGTAGACTCAAAAAATCTGTGTTTGATTTAAAAATTAATGCATAAATATGTTAATATGTTCTTAACAATGTTTTACTTTCTCGCAGACGCTTGTCTAATAAACTAAATAAGTATTACGTTCTCTCCGCAGGGGTAAGCAGAGAGAATAGAGTACCACACTAATCTACCTTTGCAAACAATATTCGCATCTTCCATATTTATGCATCTCCTCATACGTACCCGCCGATTATTGCGACTTGTGATCTCTACACTTTCAAGTATTTGACATGCTTTATTTCGGTCTGCTTCTGCTCCTATTTACAACTACGTCCTAATAATATTTGTATTAACGTTCATTATTTACTCATTCGTTCCTCATGCCCAAACCATTTCAACACACCTTTCTTAAAGGCGTACTCTCAAATATACAAAATCGGTACACGACCGGCTGCCCGAGAAATTATACGCGATGTCCGAGCACATTTTGTTTCTTAGAATATACATTGGAATGTTATTAATTAATATATTTTACCATTTATTTAATCCTTTTCTTTCAATTACTCTTTTTTTTCAAAACCATATGTTTATTTCAAATGAAAACTTATTTTCTCAATACAAAACGGTATTTTAAGCTAAAATGCAATTATTTTAAATGTGGGTTGGGTTTTAAGAAAATTAAGTTTATTTTTTTACAAAAATGTAAATAATATTAGTATATAACCACTTCCCTAAACATATACTTTTATCAAAAATGTATCAACAGTTAGTGGTTATTTACTAATATTATTAACATTTTTGAAAAAAAATAAATAAGTAAAAGTGACAAACCACAAAGTAAATGATTTAAATATTAATAATATTAATAGTCTTAAAAGCAAATCATTGTAAAAAGCCAAAAAAATATATAGAATCACCTCCCTAAACATATACTTTTATCAAAAATGTCTTAAGGGTGAGTGGTTACATACTTATATTATTAACATTTTTGTAAAAAAAAAAGTAAAAATGACTAACCACAAAGTAAATGCTTCAAATATTAATAATAAAATTAAGTTGATTATTGATTATCGATTATCCCGCCTTAATTTAAGCGATATTGCTATCTAACCGTTTTAAAAAATATTTTTATTTCATTTAAATTTGTATTAATGTTATTGGTTGGGAATAGCACAATAATCTAAGCAAATGTATTCAAACCCAAGTATAAAACATTTAGCTAACTTGGAAGACTCCGTCGATTAATTTGGTTAGCGCCCCTCGAGAGGATCAATTACCATACTGAACAACTCAATCAGAATAATTTGCAATATTTACTACTGCTTTCATTCGATGCTATGTAAGGCAAATACTTGAGACATTTTAACGAAAAAAACATTATTTTTATTTTACCTTTAATTTATTAAATATAGTTACAAGTTTGCTTCCGTATTGCAATGGTCAGCACGCTTGGCTAGCGTTCTGGAGGTTTTAAACGCTTTTAAAACAATGCTTAATATCATTTGTTTGAAATAAAAAACCTGCCCTTTTTCCAATAAAAATCGTCATTATAACTCATTCTCCGCCTCCGTAGTGTAATGGTCAGCACGCTCGGCTACCGTTCTAGAGGTCCCGGGTTCAAATTCTAGGGGGGTGAAATAAATTGAGTATCTTTTTCACTCTAATATTTATTTAATATTATCATGGACTGGTAACTGAAGCGGGGAGCTGATCACCTTTCCTTCATGTGTTAACGATTAAGACAACACTGCTTTTATATGATGCAGTGCCCTATGCACCATCAAGGTACGGAAAAAGGTTTGAAGAAGATAAAGAAGCTAATCTTAATCTACCGAAATAATCGGTGGGGATGTACTCGTATAAGGAGATGCTTGAATGTGAAAGTGGCGAAGCATATTTGCCAAGACAGATTGGTGTGGCCTTCTATTGTCTCTGCCTACCCCTGCGGAGAAGCGCTGTGATAGTAAGTAAATATTTTTTTCACTTTCCAAAAAAAAAATATCGCTATTTCAAAAGAATATGCGTCCGATTTTACGTATCTTTAACATTAAAAAGCCAAAGTTAAAATATTTTTCATTTATGCCAAAACGAAATGGAAATAAGTGGAACCATTTTCATAAATTATGATGTAATATGCAAAGTTGTTTTAAAAGTTAAATTGGAGTAATGCCTAGGTTTATTACCAGCCTTTGCGTCAACATGACCTGAATATTGAATAAACAAACATTGCCATATTTCCATCGTTTACACGTCCATCGATCCAGAAATACATTCCCCATAAAGGGCATTGGAGCGCAAAGATCACTTTAAAATTTCGTTGGGTTTTATGAAATTTTTACAGTTTTACAACGGCAGACCAAAATTGATAAGCGCGTTATAAAACGTGTAAATGCTTCATGAAATTTGAAAGGTTTCGGTTAAGGTTTACGAGAAGATTGATAACTGAATAATAAAGATATTGCTAGCAGTAGTCAAAATATATGCTAAATCTTCTTCTTCTTTTAATCCTTATCCGCACCCCAATGGCGCATATATCCTGATCGTTAAATACACGAAGGAAAAGTGATCAGCCTTCCACTTCAGCTACCTGTCCAGGGTCATATTAAATAAATATTAGACTGGAAAATCAATAATATTTATTTTGACCCTCTTGGGAATCGAACCCGGGACCTTCAGCATGGTAGCCTAGCGCGCTTACCACTACACTATGGAGGCGGACAAAAATAACTGATATATAATAATAAAATATTTAAAAAATTCAAATTTTTTTTTACCGTTGAATTTTATTTTGGTACTTTTTGGTTTCGAGAAATGCCACGTCTTCTTCGGGGATGGATTTTGGTTTTTTATTTAAAAATAATTAAAAATATATTTAAAAAAAATATATGTATATCTTAGTCATACAGGAGAAAGTGACCAAGTGCATTATTTACAAAAACGTGATCATTTACTATTTGACATCTTACTAGCTTAATGAACTAACACCCTGAAAAAAAACTAAAGGATTTTAAACTTGGAATCATAATATAAGTATTGACTTGTTAAAAATTACTAACCGCATTGATGTTTATTTTCTTTGCCAAGCAAAAGTGACTGAAATGGCTCTCCTGAATATTTTACGTTTTGTTAGTTGGTCACTTTCTCCTGTACGACTACGATATGTATATCGTAGTCATACAGGAGAAAGTGACCAACTGTATTTTTTACAAAAACGTGATCATTGACTATTTGACATCTTACTAGCTTAATATTACTAGCTTAGCCCATCTTACTAGCTTAGCCTTGAAAAAAAATAATGAAGGATTTTAAACTTGGAATCATAATATACATGAAAGTATTGACTTGTTAAAATTACTAACTGCATTGATGTTTATTGTCTTGCCAAGCAAAAGTGATTTAAATGGCCATCTTGAACATTTGACGTTTCGTAAGTTGGTCACTTTCTCCTGTATGATATGTATGTTCATATACAAACCTACTCGTATATAAATTTATATACAAAATCACGAAAAATAAAGCCTTTAAAATAGACATACTTAACTTTTTAATGTCGTACATATATACATTCAATAGTCAAGGATTATTTTCGAATGCAAGTAATTATTTAAAGATCTATGTTCAATAAAAAGTAGAATGGGGAACGTTACACAAGTGTATAAAGTGATCACTCAAGTCAGCCAAATACCAGATCGTAATCCTTGAGACAGTCAAACTTTTTTATTGTTTCGTTAGAAAATGATAAAGATAAGAATATAATTAATAATTCAAATTTTACTTGGTAAATACCACTGTTTCTTAAACTCTATCATTACATGTTTTTTCATGCACTCTGTATTAAAATGATGCGGAATGCATCGAAACAATTGTCACAATAGATTTTAAAAAAATAGTTGTATTTTTTTTTTTTAATTATTCATATTTCCTGTTACTTGCTGTGATTTTATGGAAAAGAATTGTACTACTATAACTTCCACAGTCACAGTTTGATTTATATAAGAGATGCCATTGATATTTAAAATACTTCTAAAATTATTTCGTGTTTAAATTTTTTTAAGCCTAAAGACATTACCACAAAGTGACTGCCGAATCAATTAATGAAAATCTCCCGTATCCCTAGAGGTCCGCGTACCACAAATTGGGAACATTGTTTAACGAAAAGGTTTTATTTTAGATAGGTAAGGGTAAGATAAAGGGTGAAGAATAAATTTTACGAGTTTTTTATAACATTAAAAAGTATTTATTTTTTCAAAGTATGTAAAATCAGTTATTGTTAAAAATAATAAAAATATTTTAACGTTTGGTTTGAAGACAAGCCTATGATCTCCATTACTGAACTGACAGCGAAAGTGTCGATTTAAAAAACGATATTTGCATGAAATATTGCCTCAAAAGCTCGCAAAATATTTAAAAATATAATTCCCTTCCTTTCAGCGATTTCAGCGCTTAATCCTGAAATAAAACCTTAACGGGAATTATCAATGTTTGTGACGCTAATACTTGTAAAGCACTTTGAGTCATGTCGAAAGCGTCATGAGTATTCAATGTGAGATTAACAATTGATCTGATAACGTCAGTAGAAGTTCGGCGACAAACTGAGCACCAAACTAAGCTTTGCTCATCATTTTGAGTGTGTCCAAATACTTGTTCACAAATCTGGATTATCTCCAATTATAGGAATAATGTTATATAATTTTTGACATTTATGAATTATTTACATTTGATATTTATAATTCATATTTTATCAAAAAATAATATGATAATAACTCCTATAATTGGAGATAATTCAGATTTATAAACAAGTATTTAGACACGCTCAAAATGTTGTAAATAAATTAACTGGTCGAATTTTAAGCTATGATAATAATATGAAAAAGATATTTTCTAGCGTTTCTCATGTATGTGATTATAATCCCGTATTCGTACCTCACGTACCTACAAATGAAAGAGTTTTTGTTTCATAAAAAGCATCTTCCATTTAACCAATATATGTCTGTAGTGAAATTCTAGTAATTCAAGCACCATGTTTCGAATTTGAACCATAAACATATATAGAAGTTCCATAAATTTGAGCAGTGTGGTTGTCAATCATGGGTAGAATTGGTAAATGTTACACGTGTATAAAGTGATCATTAAACCAAGCCTATGACGGTCGTAAGCCCCGTAAATACCCAGACTTATACCATATAATTTTTTACTTATGTGAAATGTAAACAAATATTAAGTTTCATGAGAGTTTGGGTACAAAATGAAATATAAGACTTAAATAAATAAATAAAATAAAAATATTTGTGAATATATTATATACAAGTATTTGGTTTCATGTTCTTCTTCGTCTATGTTCGTCTATGTTGAGATGTCAAAAAAGCTATGTTCAACTAAAAGTAAGTGTGAATGTTATTATGAGGTGAAAGAGGTGCACCCACATACGTTTTTTATTCGTAAAATTTGAAAACTTTACCACGGAGCGCAGAATACCGATTTTAACTTAACTTTTTTTTACTGCCAGGTCTTATTTCTAGGAGAACTTCGGGTGAGATGCTTCAAAACTTGTTAGAAAATATCGCACGAGAAGGTAAAAATGTGAAATAGAGTTTCTCTCGTATATTTTTGCGCATTCACTACTTTTATCGAAAGGAAAATAAGCCTCACCTATAAAAATCATATGAGAACGGTCCAATAAGGTAAAAGTCACAGTAGAAGTATATATATTTATGTATATATATACATATATATATATATATATATATATATATATATATATATATATATATATATATATATATATATATATATATATATATATATATATATATATATATATATATATATATATATATATATATATATATATATATATATATATATATATATATATATATATATATATATATATATATATATATATATATATATATATATATATATATATATATATATATATATATATATATATATATATATATATATATATATATATATATATATATATATATATATATATATATATATATATATATATATATATATATATATATATATATATATATATATATATATATATATATATATATATATATATATATATATATATATATATATATATATATATATATATATATATATATATATATATATATATATATATATATATATATATATATATATATATATATATATATATATATATATACCCTGGACTGGTACCTGAAGCGGAGGGCTGATCACCTTTCCTTCATGTGTTGCACTGCATTTATATGATGCAGTGCCCTATGCACCATTGGGGTTTAAGGATAAAAAAAAATAAAGAAAATTTGACAAACCTCCCCTGGATGCGACACTGTGCTGTAGTATAATCGGATCACGCATTCATCTCACCATAGCAGCGAAGTGACCAACACTTAGGGAGACTTAAATCTAATTTACATCTACTGAGCGTGAGTGGCCGACACGAATTACAAGTATAAATAATTCAATCTTCTGGAAACACATTGGCGAAAGCAAAGCTTTCTATTTAAGCTTTGAAATAAATTATAATTCAACTAACACTGCACCTGACCCTTATGAGGGCTTTTTTGACCTGTCTGCCATGACAATGGATGTGCCCTATAATACTTTGTTCTGTTAAAACGTACAATGTAATACAACGCAAGGTAAAGAGGATAGCTATGGTAGGTAATTTTTTTCTTCTTCTTAGTACCTTTGAACGTACTTATTGTAACTGCAGACAGTTGGTAGAATTCCATATTGAATTGTTGGGTAATATATCCAAAATAAAACAAGGTTTATTGGATTGAATTCTACATTTATTTATGTATATGTTAATACATGACGCGTTTCGTCATCTTAGGACATTATCAAACACTCAATAAAACTCAAATGTGTTTGAGAAAGTCCTAAGAAGACAAAACGCGTCACGTATTGACATACTTATACATAAATAAATGTAGAATCCAATCCAACAAATTGTTGTTTTATTTTGGATATATTATATTATATACAAATCAAAATGTTTTACATCTTGGACTCAAAAATAATCCATGGTGTTGTAATAATAAATTCTGATCTGTATAAATTATATCTATTGATTCGACCGTCACTTTGTGGTAATATAATATATCCATTTTAATTTAACCCAAAAAATTAAGGCTTAACTTCACATACGATGTTTGGAAATTATGCGAAATGGATCAAAACTAGTATATCACGATAGATTTAAAGAAAAAGTGGTATTTATCAAGTAAAACTTTAAGCTTAAAAATTGTTTAAATTCTATTATTATTTTAACAAAACAATTTTTAAAAGCTCACTTGTACGAGAATGATGTCTTTTGTCGATTGCTGAATACCAAAAATAAAATGTAAGAATACCAAATTAATGTGAATCATATTTATGAACAAATATTTATAATATTTACAACATTTTGAGTGTGTCCAAATACTTGTTCACAAAATCTGGATTATCTCCAATTACAGGAGTTATTTTCATATTATTTTTTTGACATCTCATCAAAGATGAAGAAGAATATGGAAGTCTGGGCATTTACGGGGGCTTACGACCGTCATAGGCTGGTTTAAGTGATCACTTTACACACGTGTAACATTCACCAATTCTACCCATTATTGACAACCACGCTACTCAAATTCTTGGAAGTTCTATATATATATGAACCAATTTAGAAACCTTGTTCATGAATCACTAGAACTTCACTAGAGACATCTATTGGTGAGATGTAAAGAAGCTTTTTACTAAGCAGAAACTCTTATATTAGTATGTGAGATCCTATAAATTATCTGGTCAAATTATAAGCTTAATAATAAAAATGAAAATGGTATTTTCTGGCGTTTCTCATGTGTGTGATTATAATCCAGGATTCGGATCTCACATACTAATATAAGAGTTTCTGCTTAATAAAAAGCTTCTTTACATCTCACCAATAGATGTCTCTAGTGAAGTTCTAGTGATTCATGAACAAGGTTTCTAAATTGGTTCATATATATAGAACTTCCAAGAATTTGAGTAGCGTGGTTGTCAATAATGGGTAGAATTGGTGAATGTTACACGTGTGTAAAGTGATCACTTAAACCAGCCTATGACGGTCGTAAGCCCCGTAAATGCCCAGACTTCCATATTCTTCTTCATCTTTGATGAGATGTCAAAAAAATAATATTTATAATATGAATGTACGTCATTACTGTATGAAAGTATTCTAAAATAAAATATAATAAATATTATACTCTTTTTAAAATGACATAAATTGAACAAACTTTTAAAATAACTTGTCAGGCTAGCATCACATATTTTTTTTCAGGGTGAAGAGTCAAAGTTACCTAAAAACTTCAACTTAAAATCGTTGACCAGGTATAGATATATATTTTTTTCCGTCAAGAACTCAAAGAAATAAGGTGTCAATTGCAGCATAAATACAGCTTCCGAAAATTGAGTGGTGTAGTTGTCACTCATGGAAGAATGATGAAAGTTACACGTGTAAAAAATGATCTCTTAATCTAGCCTATGACAGTACTTGACCTGAATATTCTTCTTCATCTATGTTGAGATACCATTATAAATGAATAAGGGTGAATTTAAATAAATATGAGAGTGAAAATCAGCCATATTTATTTTGACCCCCCTGGGAATCGAACCCGGGACCTCCAGCACGGTAGCCAAACGCGCTGACCATTGCGCTACGGAGGTTTTTCAGGACTGTGATAATTTTTCAACATTGCGCACAATTGTACCCTATAAATAATTTGCGTAAGAGGCATCGTTCAGAAGACGTATAGCGCGATATAGTACTCCACGCAGTATGGTCAACTTTATGGGTCGGTATGCTATTGTCGGAGACTGCCATTTGTGAAGCAATCGGGTGGGATCTATTCAAATAGCCAAAGGTCGTGGAATGACCTTTTTCAAATGGGAAGGTTCAATCAAACGGTCGAGAGCATGTACCCTTTGTTTTTATTCAAGAAATATTTTAAGATAAAACTGTTTCCAACTTTCCCCCAAGATACATAAAGGCATGAAAATATTTCAGGGTACCTACATGTATTATTCCATGGGTTGGAGTCCCGCTAGGAATGGCCCGCTAGGGTGGCCTGGGTCCGATGTAACACTTTGTCACATTTATGGTTGTTGCTTTGTTCCTAGTATAGAGCTAAATCAATTGTGCTGGTGAGAATATTACAATTACAACATTTTCAGTGTGTCCAAATACTTGTTCACAAATCAGGATTATCTCCAATTAAAGGAGTATTTTTTAAATAATTTTTTGACATCTCATCAAAGATGAAGAACAATATGGAAGTCTGATAATAAACTAATAAAAGAGTTTCTGCTCAATGAAAAGCTTCTTTTCATTTCACCAATATATCTCTCTAGTGAAGTTCTAGTGATTCAAGAACAATGTTTCAAAAATTGGTTCATATATTTCCTATATATAGGAGTCAAAAACTTCCAAGAATTTGAGTAGTGTGGTTGTCAATAATGGGTAGAATTGGTGAATGTTACATGTGTGTAAGGTGATCACTTAAACTATCCTATGATGGTCTTCAGCCCTGTAAATGCCCAGACTTCCATATTCTTCTTCATCTTTGTTGAGACGTCAAAAATAGAGTGTTATATATCTAACGTTATTTTGTCTTATTAGGTTGGAATTGAAGAGCAGTTAAACTGAAAATATTTTTCATTTGTCAACGTCACGGCGTTAGAACAGTCCACTAAGGAAGGCTTAGGTCCGATGTAACACTTTGTCATATTTATGGTTGCTTTCATACTAGTACAGAGCAAAATCAATTATATTAGTAAGAATGTTATATGTATGTTTATTTAGCATTTCTTTTTCTTATTTGGCTGGGATTGAAGAGTAAAGGATATAAACCCGGAAGTTAGTGACGTCAGATGAGCCCCGCTAGAATGACTCACCAGGTGGGCCTGGGTCCGATGTAACACATTATTATATCATCGCTTTTTTGTTATTTTTTATATCTTGAAACTTTTTCTTTTGCAGAGACCCCCCTTAATATTTTTTTATAAAGACAAATAAATAAAATAAAATTTGTGCATTTTACTTATAATCAAAGTTTTATTTTTTTAAATTGATATCGTTGAAAAACTATTGACGATTTTGATATGCCTCGGGTCAATTTCGACTTACATTTAAAAAAAATATTTATTTTTTGTTACTTCTTAGAAGCTACTTGCAATGAGTGGGATTTGTTATTCAATCTACAAAGCGAAACATAGGTTACTTTGTAATGTCGGTACTTTGGATCCATGTTACTTTAGACCCCGGTGTCCCTATACACACACATACATATATAAACATTTATTATTTTCATAGAAAAATGAAAAATTCATTCGTATTGTATGTAATGAATTACATGCTTCTGATTTTTTTATGCAAACAAATAGAAAATACCGGAAATTTTTTCGAGCACTGTAAATTTACATATGAAATATTGTTTTGTAAAGCTCAGAATATTTTTGAAATTATTTTTCATATTTTAAAAAAAAATAATTAAAATAAAATGAGTACATCTGTATGTAGCTTAAAATACATTTTTCGTAACTGGTTGAAACCAAACCTTTTGACATACAGGATGAGACATAATAATGAGGGATATTAAAATAATTAAAAAAATATTCAAAACATTTAAAACTTATTAAGAAAATAAACATTTTAATTTTTGACAATTACACCTGAATAGTTTATTTCAATTCAAACATTTTCAGGCCGTATCATGAGTTTTTTTTTTCATAAATAAAACAATTTTATATCCTTTTTCAAAAACTTGAGGTGAAGAGTGCAAATCTTAATGGTTTATATTGTGTTTGATTATTTCAATTTAAATGATAAAAAAAGTGTATTTTATTTTATTATTAATTACATCAAATACTGGATAATTCACCTTACAAATGATATATCAATGTTAAAGGTATCTCAACTTGATATAAAACATCTTTCATTCTTTTATATGAAAAAAGGTGGAAATTTGATCATCCCAAAGCTTTAGACTTGGTATTTGGCTGGCTTTGGCGATCTCTTTATACACATGTGAAACGTTCACCATTCTACTTTTTATTGATGATCCGTATGGCATTCATTTTTAAAACCTTTAGGTACACATGCAACAGTCTTGGGTCCCTTTACATATGGGCAGAATCCTTTATATATTTTTTAAAAATAGATTTGGAATCTGTATGTCTGATTATAGCGCCACCAACTATGAAATTATAAACAAGAATTTGAACATACTTAAAATACTGTGAAAAGTAACTTATCAAATTTTAGCTTAAATTAAAATAAAATTCATGTTTTTAGGCATCTTCTTGTATGTAAAATTTTTCCGGAAGAAAAATCTTATAAACATACAATTTATTTTTTATTTTTATTTTTTTATTTATTTATTTCATCATTTATTTTTTTACTATATGTATTACGGCTCTTTGGGCATGGGCTGTGTTAAGCCGAAATACTTACATGTAAATAATTTTTTTATTATTATTGTTATTTGTTTATTTATCTATTATTAGATAAAATACATTACATACAATAGAAACAATAACAATATACAGTATAAAGGTTTTACAATAAAATAATTACACCTGGATTTTAATTAATTCACTTTCTACCTTGTCCCTTCCAACGAGAAGCAACCATGGACGGACACTGTTCTTAAAGACATGATCACTACTGGAGTTCTGAATGGTTACAATAAAAGTGTTTGATTAAAAAAAACTAGTTTACCTTAACCATTAATGGTGGTAAGAACTCACATGTAAAAGATGATGTCATTTAAAGAATATATAAAACTCCTGAAATTTGAGTAGTATAATTGTCAATCATGGGTAGATCATGGTGAGTGTTATGCGTGGAGAAAGTGATCACTTTAACAAGCCTATGAATATCTAGACTTCCATATTCTACATCATGTACGTTGAGACATCAATATAAAACAAATAAACAATATTTATATATTTCCTAAGAGGAAAAAACCTAAATTTGTGAACAAAAGTATTGACAAACTCAAAATATTGTGGACTTTTAAATTTGTTCTTTATTTTGTACCACCCTGTAGAAAAAGGTGTATATTTTGTAACCCGTTAATTTTTTCGTAAGTACAAAGCATTACGCTATTTTCCACATCAAATTGTAGTTACATTGTATTTAAAAATATTCAAATGAAGGACATCAGGGGCGAGCCCTGTGAATTGTATTTGAGTTTCCAGTACCAGAGGCAGATTATGTAACTTCGCTTGCTGAATACAAGAGCAAAGCTAATTGAAAATTAAGCAATGCGACAAAATAAATTCCCGTGTAAATCGCGATATAATTGGGTCTCTTGGGAAATATTAGTTGGGGACTTTTTAAATTAGCGTTAGTAGCCCTCTCCAATACAAACTGGTATTGGATACACACAGTTTCAAAAGATGTGTTTTTTGTATACTATAAATTAAGCAATGTTTGTACGATTTACGTTTGAAACAAACAAAATAAAAGTTTCTTGAATGTTTTTCGCTGATACTTTGTGGCACATTTTATAAACTTTATAAAATAAAACAACTTTGTTTTTAACCACTTTCTTGTTAGTACATTTTTTTCTCCAACCGGTTTTGACAAGAACTTTGTCATCATCAAGGTTAAACATGTACTAACGAGTACATGCTTAACCTTGATGGTGATAAGGCTCTTGTCGAAACCGGTTGGAGAAAAAATGTACCAATAAAAAAGTGGTTAAAAACTATGTTGATTTCTTTTATAAAGTAAAATAAAGTTTTCTTTGAAATCTTTTGATCTAGGTACTTCTATTGTTATGATTTTAATGTATTTTATTACACACTAAAAATAAAAACAATAAAAAATTAAAATAAATTGTTTGAAAAATCTTGTTTTTTTTTTTAATAATCGCAAAAGTAATTAAAAAATGAGTTTACACTCCGAGAAAAACAAATGGAAATTTAGCTCATTTTACTTAAGTCAATGATTGACCTGATGAAGGAATGGCAAATCCGAAACCAGTAATCGTGAAGTTTGTGAGTGGGTTTTTAAGTGGTACCACAAAATGATCGAAGAATGATAAGGAAAGTGTAGTTAACTTATGACTATCAATCTCTTTTTAAAAATTATTTTTCCGTTAAGACAATGGATAATTCACCCTTCGGAGAACTTATCAATTTTTGTTTGTACAAGTAAATATATACATAAAACTTAAAAACAAGTATATAGCAGATGGAAATCTGAACGTTTCAAGGCTTACGAGTGTGATTTCGGCTCGACATAACCTGGCATTTCGTCAACTAAAATTCCACATCTATCAAAATAGAGTAGTATCTATCAACTACTAACAACTTACATACTAAAAAAATGCAACAACAGTGCACATATGGTATACAGCATTAAAAAATTCAAGCAAAATGAATATTTAATGATGAGCAGAGTGGTGAACGTTACGCAACTGTTATAAGTGATCAATTAAGCCAACCAAATACTAGGTCAAAATCCCTGGGATACTCAGACTTCCATCTTCTTTTGTACAAATAAAATAAGATAGATATTTCATCTCAAGTTCATACGCTCATGATAAAATTAAACATAATTTATATTTGAAGCACTAACTTTGTGATTTTCCATTTTATATTTAGAATGTAACTTTGTTTTAAAATCACAATAGTGATTTTATTTTATTTTATTTCATTTTATTTTATTGGAAAGAAGAACAACAGTTACAATATATGATACATCAGAATGCAAAAAATAAAATCACGAGTTCCAATTAAAGTTCTTCACAACTATGCATAATAGAGGTCTATATACGTATAATAAATGTGTATATGAAATGAATATGTATATTGAATGTATCTATGTATTATGAAAATAAATAAATAAATAAATAAAAATAAAATAAATAAATAAATATAAAGGAAGAACATGAGACAAGGATGGGATAAAGAGAAAAGGAGATGGCAGTGATAGGAAAAGAAGAAAAGGAAAGGACAGGGAATAGAATTACCTTTTTAGGTTTATAAGATTTCGAACAATTTAGCTTTAAAGTTTGAAAAATTGCAGTAGAACATATCAAGTTGGGTACAACATTCATTAAATTTTCCATAACTTTGATAAATAAAGGATTTTTTTAAATAGTTCTTTGATGGTGCTGGATTATAAAAGGTATATTAAAACAAAGTAACATTTTAATTATAAAATTAAGCAATTCAGTTTTTAGATCCTACTTTTTTATCCTACTTAATTGAAAAATTGTAATGGAAAAATAGTAAAGAAGTGTAAGCTTAATTTTATCAAAATTAAGCTTACAATTCTTTTAAAAAATCTACGTAATTTACATTGGTATGCTAATTGCAGAACAATTTATGGCTTAATTATCATCCTTGTTTAAAAAAAGTTTATTACATGTTAATCATAAGATACTTAATTCCCGATTTGCTGACACGCGGTAAAGTTCAGGGGCACAAAATTTTTCTTGGGTAAAAAACGTAATTTAATTTGAAATATGCTAATGCCTTGCTGTTTATTCCTCGCAAACGACACCCTTACCTGTGGAGGTAAAGGGAAGGCAGAATTTAATTAAATTACGAATTAATGGACGAAGAAAAAATATATATAAACAAAATAACTTAAATAAATTACATTTAAACAAAGCCAAGAAAAAACAATGTGAACAGTATGAAAAAAAACTCGCATGATTGAAGGCTTTCCATGAAAATATACTTTTGTGTTTTTTAACAGCATGAGCGGTACAAGTTATTTTCTTCTGAAAAATATGAAAGCAATCGCCATTGAATTGAAAGACCTTGACAAGATGTTGGGTGTGTTCAAATCCTTGTTCACATATCTAGGTTTCTTGACTTAAGAGTTATATAAGAATATATAATAATGTTGTCAGCCCTCCGCTTCAGGTATCAGTCCAAGGTAATATTGAATAAATATAAGAGTGAAAAAATCACTCATATTTATTTGACCCACCTGGTCAAATAAAATTCATGTGGAAATATAATATATATATATATATATATATATATATATATATATATATATATATATATATATATATATATATATATATATATATATATATATATATATTTATATATATATATATATATATATATATATATATATATATATATATATATACATATATATATATATATATATATATATATATATATATATATATATATATATATATATATATATATATATATATATATATATATATATATATATATACATATATATATACATATACATATATATATATATATATATATATATATATATATATATATATATATATATATATATATATATATATATATATATATATATATATATATATATATATATATTTAAACGAATTTTCGTTATTCATTCACAAAAACAAAAACAAAAAAACACACTTTTAAGATCTCGTTAACATCGCGCTTTCCCACAAGGAGCGATTTACCGAATGTGGCTGAATCGTTTGTTCCTAAAAGAGAACACTAAGAGCGGACCACAGTAGCGCAAGAACCTCATTATCCTCTAGCAATCCTGAGCCACCTAAGGAAGAAATTTAAACCAATTGTATTCCCCATCCTCACCGCTAAAAAAACTTTTCTACCAAGCTCCGAACCGCTTAATTAATTGTGATGTGTTTTTAGAGAGCTTCGAGATAGAGATAAATGCTAGTCATTTAAAGGCACTTCAGTAAAACATTTGTTCCCGTATATAGTACACTTAATAATGTGCTGAAGACGGACGGATGTTTTTTTTATGAATGCTTTTATGAGTAAGTAATCGGTTGTAGGTGTTTCCCGCAAATTTCGTTTACCTTTCTTTTATTTTACGTTCTGGGATATTTCTCAAAAGAAGATACGTGATTTGTGTTTTAATGCCTTCTCTACAATAACGAATATTCGCATACTTAGGAAACTAATGCCTGTGTGTATTGATTTCGTAATGATGTATATATATATATATATATATATATATATATATATATATATATATATATATATATATATATATATATATATATATATATATATATATATATATATATATATTTATATATATTACGTGGTAATATTTTTCTTTGTAAATTGGGTGTATAATAATAAAATAAACAATGTGTTGCTTTGTAATTAAAGTTTATTCTTAATTAATCTTTACAGTATTTTTCTATCTATCTATCTGATTCTGACAGTCCAGAATATTATATTTTTTCTATCTGATGTCTTTTGTTTTATTCAGCGCGACGCATGCAACATCTGGTGGTAGATTTATACTATATGTAGGTACTTAATAAAATGTATAGGTAGGTACCTAGTTATTTTATTACGTATATATATTTATATATATTTATATATATATATATATATATATATATATATATATATATATATATATATATATATATATATATATATATATATATATATATATATATATATATATATATGTATATATATATATATATATATATATATATATATATATATATATATATATATATATATATATAAATATATTTATATATATATATATATATTATATATATATATATATATATATATATTTATATATATATATATATATATATATATATATATATATATATATATATATATATATATATATATATATATATATATATATATATAAATATATGTATATATATATAAATATATTTTAAAATATATGAAAATGCGTCAACTCTCTTTGTCTTCAGGTTGTAGGTCCTTTTTTTATAGATAACGTCACCTTGGCCATGTCTCCGAATCATTTTATCTTTCTGCATCATCCATGAATTTGTTGGTCTTCCTCGAGATGTCTTTCGAGAAAGATCCATGGGGATTGCCTGGTTTACAATATGATCAGGTTCTCTACGTCCTATGTGCCCATACTCTCTCAATTGCCTTTACTCTACCTTAAATTCAAAATGCCGAAATTCCACATCTATCAAAATTAGAACATACAAAAAGAATCCAACCATAGTGCATACATATATCCATCTTAAAACAATTTTTATTATATGAATGCTAAATAATGGGCAAAATGGTGAACGTTACATAAGTGTACAAAGTTATTAGTTTAGTTGGCCAAAGGCCAGGTCTTAAGCACTAGAATGCTCAGACTTCTATCTTCTTTCATAAAAAAAAACGTTATATGTTTTTTCTTAAGTTAGACCACTCTAATAACCGTGGCGCATGTGTAATAAATCCATTTAAGCTGATATATTTGGATCATTTTAGACGACAGGAAATCTATATAAGCTGATATATATGGATCATTTAGTAATGAAAATTGTTGTTTTTATTTTTAAAATTATTCGACAGTCTACTTGTGGTAATACTTTTCCATTTTTAGTTTAAATCTGACTTGATAAGGACCATAAAATCGATTGTGACACGTGCTTTGAAGCAATCAGCTTTATTATCACATAACATGTTTAATAATGATGCTAATCCATCGAAACACGTATCACAATAAATTCTAGAAAATAGTGGTATTTACCACGTAAAATTTGGACAAAAATATCAGTTTTTATTACTGCCTCAAACATTTACTGGGTTTTTTAACATGGAAATGTATGAAATATCGTGATAATTATCATACCATTTCAAAAACACTGTAAACATAATTTACGAAATACGTATAAGTTATTTGCTGTCTGGAAAATTATCTGGTAATAAAGCAAGCCTCTGGGTCTGGAAATCAAATATGAATTCTCCATTATATTCAAATCACCATAAACACCACGTTTCCATTAGTCCTAAGTCCTTATTTATAGAGATATTGAGATAACCTTCACACACAACGTAAACAACAGGATGAGGCTCGTTTAAAGGACATTACTGAAAGGGATAGTCGTAGGTGGCGATTGCCGAATAAGATAAATTAGCGAACAAATTATCGTACATACTTAGTTCCTTAGATTGCTTGAATGAGATTTGAGGATAATTAAGGAAAAATATATACGTTATGTGGTAATGATACTATGATATTATTGGAAAACGTACTTAGATTTGGAAAAATAAAAGTGGCGAATTAATTGTTTTGGTTTTCTTCTTCATCTACATAGAGACAGATAACAGTTTGGACATGCAACATATATTAATACACAAGTAACCGCATTATGGATACTTATAATAAAATGTTTAATGACGTAGATATATTTGGGAAAAGCACTAATTCCATAAAAAATTACATAAGCAGGAAATTAGGTGAATGATTGATCGTTGCCGTTTGTTCAACAAGCCAACTGTTTAAATAGGTACTACACACACACACTCACCCCAACCAACATAAGAATAGCATTATCGGAGGATTTTTCTAATTGGCCATAGTTTGGTTAATTAATGTTGTATAATATATTGTTTTGGCTGTAAAAATCCCAAATAAAATAAAATAAAATAAAATAAAATTAAGCATTTTTTTTGACATCTAAAAAAAAAGGGGTTGCTTTCCAGGATTCGGACCTCACATACAAATATAAAAGTTCTACCTCATAAAAAAGCTTCTTCGTCTCAATAAGAGATGTCACTAGTGAAAATTCTAGTGATTCTTGCACAAGGCTTCAAAAATTGGATCATATATATGGATCTTCCGAAAATGTAATTTTTAATTTATTATTTAAGCTTATAATTTGACCAGATAATTGATTAGCAACATTTATAATAGTTGAAGATCCAGGTTTGTGAACATATATTTGGACACACTCAAATTTTTGTCAGTTGATAGTCGATAAGAATCAAGTTATTTTGGGGAATTCATTAGATTGTTCTCATAGAAGCAATACAAAGAAGCTTAGCAGGAATTTAGGACCATCACTTACGTACTTACTAGGAAAACAATTACTCAACTTGATATATGGCCGTTATCTTTGGTGTTTCTCTGGTTTTGAGGTGAATTTAAATGCTATGTTTCGGGTTCAGATTTCCCCGAAACTCGGACTTCTCCCAAAGTTTGCTGCAAATTGACTCGAAACTTGGTGCGGAGTCCCGCTGCTAATGACAGCTCGGAAGGCCTTGTTTGGATTGGTAATATTTCTTTAAGAATACCCAAGGATTCTATGATACCTTTCCAGCAAATTCATTAATTTCTCTTTTTGTTATTTGTTGCTCATTTTTGACACGATAGTGTATCCCTTAAAATGGCAATCATCAATAATCTATGTTTTAAAGTCTTTATCAGGTATTTTTCACAGATATTTTTCATACAGTTTGGTAGCATTTATTTTTTATTATAATTTCTTAAAAAGTACAAAATATAACATGAATTCATTAAATAATAATTAAAAAAATATGTATACACGCACACATAAAGAAGTATTTTTAAGTTCCTTTTTCATTTAGTACATGATCGCTAGCTTTTTACTTTTTTACTTTGTCATCTTTTTTATGTTTAAGTTTTAATTAAAAAAAAAAAATTGCTCACTGAGAGTCAAGTATTTTTTTTTGTTGTATTTAAATTAAGTTTTTTGTATTTTGTATTAACTAATTATACTTAGAAACCTATACCCTTATACCCTGTACTATGACTATTTATTTTGTATACCCACACACAGGCCATGCCTTTGTGGGATCTTTTTTTGTAATCATTTTTATTTTTTATAAATATTTTTTGTTTTTGAATTTATGTAATGCAAAAGAATTTTAAATAAAGAAAAAAAAATTGAGATAGAAAAGTAAAAATTTGGGTAATTAAAGAAACTTACGATCTGTATTGAGTGGTTTAAGTATTACCCACTTTTCTACAAAAGAGTTGATTGAATATTACAAAATGAATAAAGTGATGACTCCGTAAATACCCAGATAAAAAATAATAAAACTTAAAAAGACTGATAAATTCATTCATGGAATTAATTACCTTTATAAAATAAAACAAAAATCAAATGTCTGATAGAGTGAAATAATAAGATTTAATATATGTATAACTATTTTGATTTTAAATTTTACTTGGTAAATACCACTTCAAAAGCAACACTAGTATTTTCTTACAAAAATTTAATTATTTTTTTTAAATTTATTTTACCACAACTAGTCAGCCGAATCAATTAAAATTCTTGTAGCCAATGAAATTCTTGTAGCCAGTGCGTCTGGTTATAAAGGGAAAATGTAAACATATTGTTTCTGGAAATGAAACACGGGTCACATTAGATTTTTAAAAAATGTGATGAAATTCAAATAAAAAAAATACTAAAAAACAAAAACAAAAAACAGATCACACTACGTTGAAAAATACTATATTTCATTTCTATTAAACTAATATTACAATAGTAAAATTCTTTACATCTCACCAATAGATGTCTCTAGTGAAGTTCTAGTGATTCAAGAACAAGGTTTCTAAATTGGTTCATATATACAGAACTTCCAAGAATTTGAGTAGTGTGGTTGTCAATAACGGGTAGAATTGGTGAATGTTACACGTGTGTAAAGTGATCACTTAAACCAGCCTATGACGGTCGTCAGCCCCGTAAATGCCCAGACTTCCATATTCTTCTTCATCTTTGATGAGATGTCAAAAAATAATAGTAACAAAGAGATTCAAGTCTTGGATTTTTGTACAATAGATACTCTGTTTTATATTTATCTATGGCTTTGTGAAAGAGTGGGTTAGTGAGTTAGATATAACTAAACATTCGGGAGTAGATATCGCTGAGAACAACTTTTTGCGGTTTAGCGCCTTATCTTCCCCTTTGTAAACTTTTATCTCGACGTGGAATGGTTGAAAAATCACCCGAAAAGAAAAATAATATTTTCCACGCCCTCTTTGTTTTCAAAGCAAATGTTGGGATAGCCGTAAACTTGGAGCAGCTAGAGCTATTTTACCTTTTAAAAAGAGCCACAAATGCAAACCTGTCTTTTTTGAAAGCGCTCAATATTTAAATGCTACAAAGGGAGAATCGTTATACACTTAACACGTTCATACTTAGGTATTTAAGAACAGTGTCCGTCGATGGTTACTTAACATTGGAAGGGACAAGGTGGAAAGTGAATTAATTAAAGTCCAGGTGTAATTATCACATTGAAAAACCTTAAAACATAAATTATTTTTGTATCTCCTGTATGTTATGTTTATAATCTAATCATTAAAAAAAATATATATATTAAAAATTAAAAACAAAAAATATATAAACTTTGTATTACCATGTTAGTATTCGGCTCAACACAGGCCATGCCTAAAGAGCCGTAATATTTATAATAAATGTGTATATGAAATGAATATGTATATTGAATGTATCTATGTATTATGAAAAAAATAAAAAATAAATAAATAATACCTTTAAATTGCCCACATAAAATGAAAGAAATATTTGTTCGAAAATAATGAATCAAAAATATTAATAACGTTATTTTATGTATGCAAACCTTTGCACGGAAAGGCGGTGCACATTAGAGTCCTGGCTACAACCTTAATGTATGAAAGTAAAGTATGGAGTTGGCAAAAAGATGAAAGTAAACGAAAATGCAGTAGAAATTGGATCTCTTAGACGAATGTGCTGCAAAATGATGTGCATATGATAGATATTCGAATGCTGATATAAAAAATGCAAGACTGAGATGTACATTGTTGATTAAATACTGAAAAGTGTGTTGAGATGGTTTGAGGATGTGAATTGAAAGAGTGCAGAAAGGACAGTGTAACAAATTTATGAGGCGAATGCATTTGATAATAGAACCAGAGGAAAATCGAGGAAAACTTTGCATGATCAAGTATTCCAAATACTGTGGTAAATAAAAGTTGTCAGCTCTGAAGTTAGTATCTGCAATCTGTATATATATATATATATGTATATATATACATATATATATATATATATATATATATATATATATATATATATATATATATATATATATTTATATATATATGTATATATATATATATATATATATATATATATATATATATATATATATATATATATATATATAATATATATATATATATATATATATATATATATATCTTAAATATTATCTACCATCTAGAAATATTGTAAAGAAATGTAGTAGTCGGGCCTCAGAGTGTTATCAAATACAAGTGACATCTCAGGGGCATAAACATCCCCACAAGTTTTTAGTGGCACTTTGTCAGTGAAATGGTTCACACTATCTTGCGAACATGAAGTAAAAGGTTGGCGCTCCTCATCAAACGGACCGTCCTGCTAACGGCCACTCCCCTATCTGCCACATAAAGGGGACGAAGAAAAGAAGGACCTTAAATAAGAACAGAAAAACCGTTATGGAAACCACTCACATTTAACGATTCACCAAACAAGGGTGTCGTTTTAGACTATAAATATTATGCATAAAAGATTTTAAAATAATATTAATCCTTAAAGTTATATCAGACACTACGTTCAACTAACGGATCTCTATCATTATATATATATAAATATATATACATATATATATATATATATATATATATATATATATATATATATATATATATATATATATATATAAATATATATATATAAATATATATATATATATATATATATATATATATATATATATATATATATATATATATATATATATATATATATATATATATATAAATAAATATATATATATATATATATATATATATATATATATATATATATATATATATATATATATATATATATATATATATATATATATATATATATATATATATATATATATATATATATATATATATATATATATATATATATATATATATATATATATTATATATATATATATACGTGTGTGTGTGTGTATGAAAGGCATATTTAACACATACGCATTTATATGTAGATAAAGTGAGTATGTTAATTTTATCCATGTTGTTAAATGTTGATTTTATGAGCATGTCAAAGTGGTGAGAATTATTTTTTTTAATTTTGGCATGTTTAGCATGAAACTAAAGGTAGGTAAAATTATGATGTAGAATGCTGTTCATCGTCGAGTTACTAATAGTCAGTAGAGATGTTAAAAGTCTACTTAACCGGAAGGCATGTATGAATATGTGATAGTATGAATGTGAAGAAAGCTAGGAAACAGACGAGAGTGGCTTTCCATCCTCTCTGCCTACCCCGGTAGCGAAATGGCATGATGGTATTTGTAAAAGTAGTAGTAAAATTAATTGCATTTTTATATCAATGTATTAAAAAAGAAATCCATTGAGTGAAAATGTTTGTGGTGCTAATAAATCAATCATATAAAATATTATATTTGTTCTTTATGAAAAGATTCATTGGTGTTTACTGAGGCAGAAAAAACATGACTATCATATAACCAGGGATTCTCAAACTTTCCCGTCACGGAACACTTCCGAAATTTATTGTACATTTTAATGGAACACTTGGATATTTTTTTTATATTGAGTAACTCCTGAGAATGGAACCATTCAGACTCCCCCATATTGCAGTGTACGGCCGACTCCAAGGTGGACAACTTCCGGGCAGACCACCAAAGAGATGGATTAAAAACAGGCCAAAAAGCCTACACCAAGCAGAAGAAGATGAAGAAGACTAACTCCGACATTATAATGTGTTATTTGTATCTTCTCAGGTCCTCCCAATCACTCTGGCAAAGACTTAATAGTCCTGTGCCAGCCGGAACAACGTCTCCACTTCTCTTATCCCGGTCCAGTCGCTAATGATAAGCCATTATAGGTTCTAGTTGAACACCAACTTAATTTATACGAAGGGAAGCAAGATGAAAGCGGATTACTTTTAACACAAATTTATTCAGTTCTAGAAAATTACAGTCAAGAAATATTTAAGAATAATCGCGTGATTCTAATGTGAGAACAGTTGGAGGACGTGTCGATCACTGGACGGGCGGTGACGGAATGTGACGTTCTGGTTCCCGTTCGGTGCGAGCTCGGATTGGGTGTTAGATTATGCTCGTTCATTCGATTGTCGAGTTGCCACAGCGTGTTCGATTATGCTCGTTCATTTGATTGTTGTGGGTTGCCACATGTTTGTTTTCTGCAAGCTTCTCGGCATCTTTCTATATTTACTTTCATTATATTGTATCATATAAGCGCCTTTGAGGTAGTATTTCATGAAAATGGCGCTGTATAAACTGTCTAAATTTATTATTTATTTAATATTATTTATTGTGAATAATGTGTATTTTTGAATGTGGTATTTTTCACTACAAAATACGTGACCCAGATATGAAATCGTACGAACCTTGGTATTTGACAGGAGTTTTCTGTCTGATCCAGCTTTTCTGAGAACTTCTTCATTTGTGACTCTATTCACCCTGGGAATACGGAGCATTCTACGGTGACGCCACATTTCAAACGCTTCAATCCGATTCATCGTACTAACCTTTTTCTTGGTGGTACCGCATTTCATATAATAAAATAACCACTGTATAGTTTTTTTTCACGTAAATTTTATTTGACCAATCGGTTTTTATTGTTACCAACATTACCAGACTAGTGTGGAGCAAAATTCTGTGTTAAATATATAACAAGGCAGGGTTTGAAAACAAGAATTTTATCTGATATTCAAAATAATTTTATCAGAAAAAAATATTTAAAATCATAATTTTCAACCTCTGCCTTGTTGTGTGTATAACAAAGAATTTTGTCTTGCTTCCCATTGGTCTGATGATGTCTGACATTTATTTAAATTCATTTAGTCAGAAAAATATCTATATAATTATTGTTTTCAACCCTTGCCTTGTTATGTATATGTTTAAGTGATCACTTTACACACGTGTAACATTCACCAATTCTACCTATTATTAACAACCATACTACTCAAATTCTTGATAGTTCTATAAATATGAACCAATTTAGAAACATTGTTCTTGAATCACTTGAGCTTCAATAGCAACATCTATTGGTGAGATGAAGAAAAGCTTTACATTAAGCTAAAACTTTTATATATTATATAGTATGTGAGGTCTGAATGCTGGATTATAATCACACATTTGAGAAACGCCAGAAAATATCATTTTCATTTTGAATTATTTTAACTTATAATTTGACCAAATAATATGAAAAATAACTCCTGTAATTGGAGATAATCCAGATTTGTAAACAAGTATTTAGACACACTGAAAATGTTGTAAAAAACTTATTTTTTTCTTCTTCAAACCCTTATCTGCATCAGATGATGCATATGGAACGGCATCATATAAACGCAATATTATCTTCATCGTTAACATATGAAGGAAAGGTGATCAGCCCTCCGCTTCAGGTACCAGTCCTAAACTATTCATTTGTTATTTTATATATTTATGGATTCTCCAGTCCTTTGGGCACGTTGCGCATGGCATCGAGGATAGCCTGGAATGACTGGTTGTGATCGGAAGCCTGGAAGGGAAGAGAGGGAGATGAAGATCCCCACATGACGGACCGATGGAGTTAAGGCAGCAGCAGGCACCTCGGTGGTTGAAGCGCTACGTGCAGCACAGTCAAGGGATAACTGCAGAAGAGTCATTACTCCCAAAAGGGTCACAACCCTCAGTAATGAGGAATAAGACGAAGAAGAATTTTGTCTAGCCTCCCATTTGATGTAAATTTTTGGACGAAAATCTATTAAGGTACTACGAAACACAGTTTGGTAAATTTGCCTCTACGGGGCCGGAATAAATATATAGTGTACTATCGTAAAATCATAGTAGGCCGTTATGGTTTTGCTCCAAAGAGGTTGTTAAAAAAAGCTCGGTACGTGAAGTTGAGTTATCAAGAATAGTGTTTGTGTTGGCAGTGCACGGAATGTTTTGACACACGCCATAAAACTTGAGGCACCTGGTGCTTTAATGATTTACGGCTATTTTATGGATTGTAAAACGTTTGTCACGACTACCCCTCATACTGAACTCGAGTGTGCATGAATTTACCGCGAAGCAGATATTCGCACGTACAAAAAATGTATTTTTATAAAAATGTTAATAGTTTGACATGCGTAGATAAATACAAGTTTTTCTTTTTGTATATTACCGTTAACACTGGAAGATATTTTATATTGATTTTTTTTCTCAGTTTTTCATAAAAAAGTTCTTAATTCCTAGTGACTCTAGTGAAATCAAGTGAAATCTAGCTACAACTTACTTATCAGGCCCTACTTGAGCTTAAACTTTATAAAATTTATAAGCTTAACCTACTTGTGAGTGAAAAAAAAAAAAAATATATATATATAAATATATATATAAATATATATGTAAATATATATATATATATATATATATATATATATATATATATATATATATATATATATATATATATATATATATATATATATATATATATATATATATATATATATATATATATATATATATATATAGATATATATATATATAGAAATATATATGTAAATATATATATATATATATATATATATATATATATATATATATATATATATATATATATATATATATATATATATATATATATATATATATATATATATATATATATAGAAATATATATATATATAGATATATATATATATATAGAAATATATATCTTAGATTCTGATCTCTCCCTTGAGACTGAAATTAGCAAAACAACAAGTACATGTTTTTATCAGCTAAGGCAAATTAAAAGCATTCGCAAGAATCTGCCAGTTGATGCTGCCCGTCAATTAATAAATGCGTTTGTAATATCGAGAGTAGATTATTGTAACGGTATATACACGGGTCTACCAAACAATAAAATGACTCGACTGCAATCATTGTTAAACGCAGCAGCGAGACTAATTTTTGGAATTTCTAAATTCAGTCACATCACCCCACTACTTCACAAACTCCACTGGTTACGCTTTCCCGAAAGGGTTGAGTATAAACTCTGCCTACTCATGTATAAATCAATACACAATATGGCTCCAGAGTATCTTAAGGAGCTGTGTATTCCAGATGAATTGGTTGATAGACGTCTCACGCTTCGATCGGCTACAACATCTGCAATGGGCAAAGTTATCTTACCAGCTCGCAACCAACGCACTAAATTTGGCGAGCGTGCCTTTGCTGTTGCAGGACCGACGGCGTGGAATGCTCTTCCACCAATGGTTAGAAATAGTGAGAGTGAGATGGTCTTTAGAAAAAGACTAAAAACACATTTGTTTGCTAAATCATTTCCACCATAATATTTTCCCCAATTCATTCACCGTGAAGCGCCCTTGAGGTATTTTTTTACGAAAATGGCGCTGTATAAGTTATCCAATTTTATTTATTATTATATATATATATATATATATATATATATATATATATATATATATATATATATATATATATATATATATATATATATATATATATATATATATATATATATATATATATATATATATATATATATATATATATATATATATATATATATATATATATATATATATATATATATATATATATATATATATATATATATATATATATATATATATATATATATATATATATATATATATATATATATATATATATATATATATATATATATATATATATATATATATATATATATATATATATATATATATATATATATATATACATATATACATATATAACAAAAAAAAGTATTTAAAAAAAAGTGTTTCCTGTTATAATTCTGTATTTATGTTTATGGGTAATTTGAAAAACTTAAATGAAATATTTATAATATCGATGTTTTTTTCATGCAGATGTGAGATGAAAACACTTTACATAATTTAAAAAGTTAGCAGCATAAAAGTGTCCGAGTGAATTTTGAAAAATGTTAATAAAAACGTTTGAAATCTATGGGATGAATGTTTTTAGTCGACAGTGATAAATGTATTTGCAGTCTTGAAAATAATAATCGTCATAAATATCAGGTGTTTTAAACTGTCCCAGATGAAATGGACATTAATTATGCTGAAGGATGTTCGACTCAAATTGCAATACAGTAACCCCTGGAGCTTTTGGCAAATAGAAATAAGTGGGTTTATGTGACCACACCGTTTTAAATTCTAAATGGATGCCCCAATTGAAAAAATTACTTCAGATATTTCAAAATATTCAGGAAGCGAAGAATCAGCATTTATCACTATTTATGTAGAGAATATGTTTTATTTACAGCATTTTGAGTGTGTCCAAATACTGGTCCAAAATCTGGATTATCTCCAATATTATCTCCAATATTATCTCCAATATTATACCAATTATAGGAGTTATTTTTCATATTATTAAAAAAATTATTGAACGAGTTTCCGCTTAACAAAAGCTACTTCATCTCACCAATAGTTGTCTCTAGTGAAATTCTATTGATCCAAGAACAACGTTTGGAAATTGGATCATATATAGAACTTCCAAGTATTTGAGTAGCGTGGTTGTCAATCTTGAGTAGAATTGGTGTAAAGTGATCACTTAAACCAGACTATAACGGTCGGTAGCCTCTTAATGGCCATACTTCCATATTTTTCTTCATCTGTGTCGAGATGTCAAAAAATATTATGAAAAATAACTCCTATAATTGGAGGCAATTCAAATTTGTGAACAAGTATTTGGACACACTCAAAATGTTGTATTTAAAAGACATGCTTGAAAAAAGAGGTAGATATGTATAGTGAAATATATCTCAGCTGGTAGGTCCTACATCATTCTGAATGCACCGCCTTTCTCGTAAGTGTTCCTCGTTCAGTACTAAGTAGTGCGGTAAATTTATGTGCCGGAGGAGAGCGCCTATGTCCGCCAAAGCCTTTTTCTACCCCCAGGAAGACGTTATACTTTTACCACCCGACTATTAGCAGACACGTTATTAACCAACACCCAACCGTTGTTAGGGTGGAGCGATACTTTTAGAACTAAAAATATGTTGTTAAATTATATAAACATGCAAACATAGACCACGTTTTGAGTCTGTCTAAACACACACTTTGATATTTAAAGTATAATCTAGGATTTGGACCTCTCATACTAATAAAAGAGTTTCTGCTCAATAAAAAGCTTTTTTTTATTATTTCACCAATAGATGTCTCAAGTGAAGATCTAGTGAATCAAGAACAATGTTTCAAAATCGGTTCATATATATATATAGAACATATAATTTAGTTCGCCTCCGTAGTGTAATGGTCAGCACGCTCGGCTACCGTTCTGGAGGTCCCGAATTCTATTCCCAGATGGGGTCAAATAAATATAAGTGATTTTTTCACTGATATATTTATTCAATATTACCCTGGACTGGTAGACGAAGCGGAGGGCTGATCACCTTTCCTTCAAATGTAAACGATCAAGATAACACTGCGTTTATATGACGCAGTGTCCTATGCACCATCGGGGTACGGATAGGATTTTTATTATTATTATTATTTTACATAGAACTTCCAAGAATTTGAGTGGTGTGGTTGTTAATTATGGGTAGAATTGGTGAATGTTACTCGTGTGTAAAGTGATCACTTAAACCAGCCTATGATGGTTATTAGCCCCGTAAATGCCCAGACTTCCATATTCTTCTTCATCTTATATGAGATGTCAAAAAATAATATCAAGCGTAGACTGTTCATATGTCAAAATGAACATGATTATTATTAATAATTTAAATTCTCCGAATCTGTTATTAATCTAAGCAAACCTTAAATAAAAAACCCTGAATCTTGTATTAAAATTTCTATACACACTCTAAGAAGAAGTAAAATTTATATGAAAATTAAATAAATAAAATGAATGGCAATCGCTGGATACCTGTAATTTATTATTAAAAGTACAAACAGATCTCTTCTCTCGTTTGTCTAATACCTTCAGGATTAAATAACGTGAAAAGGAAAACAAGGCGAGCTGTGTGAAACTCCCAGGATTCGAGTCTTTTGTAATAAGAAGTACCCCATTATCAGACAACAGTGGAAGAAAGTTTAAAGGCGTCTTCCATTTATTTACTCTAGTTCTAGTGCAAATCCGTCCAGTGCAAGCGTCTTTGTGACCGATCCACAAAGCTTTCATTTACTTCGACCTATCAAAAATTCAATGAACCCAGCTCAAACAAAGCTCTTTTTATGGAAGAGATGATAAATCACTTAAACCTTTTCTCAACTCCCCTAAGTTGAATTTGAGAGCATTAAACATTGCACTTTATAACCTTCTGTTTTTTTATTTGGCTGTATTCAACATAACAATTTTTGAATATTGTTTTGTTTGTTTGTTTGTTTGTTTGTGTTTTTTATTTTATTTGCTAGTGTTAAACATTGCGACTTTTAGCCCGTTGTTCTGTTTGTTTGTTTATTTGATTTAAAAAAAAATTGTGACTTTTAAACTTTGCAACTTATAGTTTTGTTTGTGCATTTAATTATTCTTTGAGAGTGATGATTAAAGAAAACACTTCGTTTTTTACCACTTGAGTTTTATTATAGACTACATGTTTCAGAAGTTAAACTTCCATCATTAAGGTCTGTATAATAACTAAAATATAAAATATAAAATTGTTCGATAAATAAGGAGAGGAGAAAGTAAGGGGAGGGGGTTAGTCAAAGAATGGAGTTTGAAAACAAAGGAAAAATGGAAAGCAATGGCGAAGAATTTTGAAACAATATATTATTTAATAAATTATTATTAGAATTCAGGTTTTTTTGTTTTTCTAAATTTTCAAGATAATTCATAATTTGGCCTTTATATGGAACAAGGAAATATAAAGGCCATATAAAGGCCAAATTATGAATTATCTTGAAAATTTAGAAAAACAAAAAAACCTGAATTCTAATAATAATTTATTAAATAATATATTGTTTCAAAATTCTTCGCCATTGCTTTCCATTTTTCCTTTGTTTTCAAACTCCGTTCCTTGATTAACCCCCTCCCCCTACTTTCCCCTCTCCTTATTTATAGAACAATTTTATATTTTATATTTTAGTTATTATACTGACCTGAATGATGGAAGTTTAACTTCTGAAACATGCAGTCTATAATAAAATACAAGTAAAAAACGAAGTGTTTTCTTCAATCATTGTAACATGTCTTACCACAAAGTTAATGCCGAAACAATAAATAAAATTCATTGAGAGTATTAAGCAATTCAATTTCCTTTTGTTTCGTTTTTTTTTTAAATTTAATTCAATTTTTATTTGCTAGGACAAACATCGCAAACTTATTTGCTTGAAGTAATGTGTAAGTACTAATATTGAAAAATCTGTAATTGTTATTTTTTTTTAATTGATTGTTTTCAAGAACAATACAAACATAAATATTGTTTAAAACATAGATGACAAAGTTTTGATCGAAAACGGTTACAGAAAATTACCTAAAACAAAGTGTGAGTTATATTTTATAAAATTTAATAAAATGTACCACAGATTTTTTGGAGCCAACATTAAAAAAAAATGGTTGAATTCGATAGATTTGATATTGTATAAAAAGTGGTTAAGAATAAAGTGTTTATAAAGTTTCATCAAATGAGCCACAAAGAAGGAGTATCTTCAAAAAACATTAAATAAATTGTATCATAATATTTTTTATGGCTATTTTTGGTATGTTTTCGGTTTAGGGATGTGCTATTTTTTTCAACCCAGTTGATAGTTGTGAAAGTGCTAAAATCGCATTTCACCCAATGAAGCCAGATAATAAGTAGGCCCACGTATTGCTTGCGTGCTCCAACTTTATGGAAGTATTAAATTTCTACAAAAATGTGGCTCATCAAATAATATTTCAGTCAAGCTCAGCAACAATCTCCCCTTTCAATTGAAAGTTTCCACTCCAACGATGTCACAACTTTCTCTGCGCGAGGATACTCCCACTTTTGAACAAATGATAAAAGATTTATTGAGTTTTTTCAGCTCCAGAGGAATAATGATTGAATACCATTTATATTATTTTTTGACAACTCATCAAAGATGAAGAAGAATATGGAAGTCTGGGCATTTACGGGGCTGTCGGCCGTCATAGCCTGGTTTAAGTGAAGCTCAGCTCGTGACCACTTTACTGACGTGTAACATTCACCAATTCTACCCATCATTGACAACCACACTACTCAAATTTTTGGAAGTTCTATATATATGAACCAATTTTGAAACATTATTCTTGCGAGTGTTTTGGCCTAGAATTTTCACTCTCATGAATTACATGAAATTATAGTAACTTTAAACATAAAGAGTAAATCCACTCACAAGTAGGCATAGACTATGAAACTTATAAAGTTGAAGCCTGAGTAGGGACATGATAAACGGTGTTGCATAAGCCGTAGCTAGATTTCAGAGTCACTTGGACGTTAGGTAATTCAACAAAAAAAAACATTATTCTTGAATCACTAGAACTTCACTAGAGACATCTTTTGGTGAGATGAAAAGAAATATTGTAAATAAATTAGCTTGTCAAATTATAAGCTTAAATAATAAAAATGAAAATGATATTTTCTGGCGTTTCTCATGTGTGTGATTATAATCCACAATTTGGACCTCACATACTAATAAAAGAGTTTCTGCTCAGTAAAAAACTTCTTTTTATCTCACCAATAGATGTCTCAAGTAAAGTTCTAGTGATTCAAGAATAATGTTTCAAAATTGGTTTATATTTAAAGAAATTCCAAGAATTTGAGTAGTGTGGTTGTCAATAATGGGTAAAATTGGTGAATGTTACATGTGTGTAAAGCGATCACTTAAACCAGCCTATGACGGTCGCAGCCCCGTAAATGCCCAGACTTCCATATTCTTCTTATTCTTCTTCGTCTTTGATGAGATGTCACAAAATAATATGGAAATAACTCCTTGTAATTGGAGATAATCCAGATTTTGTGAACAAGTATTTGGACACACTCAAAATGTTGTGAATACCATTTAAACCAATTTTTACTGTACCCAAACACTTGTTCACATATCTGGAATTCTCCACTAGTTATTTTTTTGTAAGACAAAGTATTTATAGGGTTTACGTGATACATACATACATACATATATATATATATATATATATATATATATATATATATATATATATATATATATATATATATATATATATATGTATATATATATATATATATATATATATATATATATATATATATATATATATATATATATATATATATATATATATATATATATATATATATATATATATATATATATATATATATATATATATATATTATATATATATATATATATATATATATATATATATATATATATATATATATATATATATATATATATATATATATATATGTATATATATATATAAATATATATATATATATATATATATATATATATATATATATATATGTATATATATATATATATATATATATATATATATATATATATATATATATATATATATATATATATATATATATATATATATATATATATATATATATATATATATATATATATATATATATATATATATATATATATATCAACGCGGTAATCAAGTATGTAGTTATGGTGGTATTCCTTTGAATCCTAGCCTGAAGGATAGCTGGGAGTATAAATGTCGCATAAGTAAATCAAAAATCCTCACTGAACACGAAGGCGAGGATTATGGACATTTTAATCTTTTGGCAGATTTTTTGCCTGAGAACATTACTTCATAAAACATCAAATATATCTGATACGAGAGATAAGGGCGAAAATGGATCAAGCAAAAAATACGTTAAAAGGTGTTTTTTCTCATAAAAGAGAGTAAGAAGTTTTAGTGGGTGTTTTAATAACTTCTGGGGGAAGCAAATCCGAAAGGGACGTTCAAACTTTCCCCACTTTATTGCGGAAGATTTACGCTAACGATCAACTTAAATAATAAATTTACAATGAAATGTCCTTTAAGCGCTATTCTGATGTGACTCTTCATCATATCGACGCAGAGAAGATAAATGGCCGCAAAGGACGCATAGATGTAGTTTTTTTATTTTTTATACAAGTTTATATTTTTGATTTTTTCATGTTTTAAAATTAAATAAAGTTACATTTTTAAATGAAATTTCTACTAAATACATTCTTTTCATTTCAGTTGCTCTGAACCTCTAAAAAAAACAGCTTTTGTGGTTGGAGAGATACTTTTTTATTTAATGTATTAATTTTTAAATCAAACACAGTTTTTTTGATTTTACAAAGTTGTATTTTAATAAAAAAACACATCAAAATTAATATTGTGACAATTGTTTCGCCTAGTTATGGCATTTACTTTTTTATTTGGTAAATACCACTATTTCTTAAAATTTACTATGACACGTTTTTCGATGCATTCCGCATCTTTTTCAAATACCGTATAACCATAAAGCAACTGCTGAATCAATTAATAATAACTAATTTCCGAAATCGAAATAGAGTGGTTGTCAATCAAGGGTAGAATTGGTGGATTTTACACGTGTGTAAAGTGATCACTTAAACCAGCTTATGACGGCCGTAAGCCCCGTAAATGCCCAGACTTCCATATTCTTCTCATCCATGTTGAGATTTCAAAAAATTATATGAAAAATACTCTTATAATTGGAGATAATCTAGATTTGTGAACAAGTATTTGGACACACTCAAAATGTTGTCAGTATCTTCTTCACGTGTCGTGTCAGTTTCTCCCGACGTTGACTATCACTTGTGGCAAGCGTCCCAATTTTGGGCAGTCCGAAACAGTTCTTCGACGTTTCGTAGGTACTTTCGTCCACTTCAGTATAAAATGAATATTTTTATCTCTCTGGTGTGACAAAAAAAATTAAAATCTCGATAAGATATCGATAAGCTCTGTCATTCACTTTCTGAAAAATTTCGGAAACAGGAAAAGTCAAGGTCGATCGCTAGTTTCCTCTGTGCGACCGTTCCCTATCAGGTGCGGAGACGTGATGTAATCCTGCAAACGTGAGGTCCAGTCCCAAACAGCGTCCAACCACCCCTAGTCGGGACGAACAGATAGGGGTTGGAGGTGGGGGATGGTTGAGGGGAGGGTCACACGTGCGTGGATTGGGATCACATTAGCGAGACGCGGCGTGAGAAGTCTTCACCCGAAGAGATATCAGAGCCAAAGTGGTGGACTACGCGTGAACATACGTGAGGTGAGTGATTAGAAAAGTTTGGAGAATGGGAGGTAACAAGCGTGTAAACTATCCATTAACCCTGTAACTTATTTATTCTTTTGAAGATAACATTTAATTAGGAATATATATGTGTGTGTTTATATATATATATATATATATATATATATATATATATATATATATATATATATATATATATATATATATATATATTTATATATATACATATATATATATATACATATATATATATATATATATATATATATATATATATATATATATATATATATATATATATATATATATATATATATATATATATATATATATATATATATATATATATATATTTACGCAGGAGTGATCACTTTGCCATCATGTAAGTTACGATCAAGATAACACTGCGTCAATAAGATGCAGTGCCCTATGCACTATTGGCTGCGGATAAGGGTTAGAAAAAGAATATTTATTATATATAAATATCTAGATTGTTTCATATTTAAATATTTTATTACATTCTTTAGAGGAGTAATATACGTGATTTCTTTTTATTGAAAATGGATAAAATGGATGGAAGAGATTTTCAGAAGCATGGTTTGAAACATATCCATCTATATTTAAACTTTTTATTTTATATCTGCATGACACAATACTTTTTTGATATGCTCTTAATATTATATTGATTTTTTAGGTGATTTTTTGATTGATATCTGAAAATGGATAGTTATAGAAGCATGGTAAAAAAAAGTAAACATTTTATTTAACTTAAATAATTAGTGAGAAAAATAGGAAAAATTTATAATGCAATATGTTATCAGGTAAAATGATAAATTATTTATATGGACTAAGTTCTTTGTTCCTGTGTATATAAAAAGTGGTTTCTCAAATTTCCAAAAGCTTATCAAAATTCAAATACAAGTGTTTTATTTTTATCTTTAAATCATCAAAAAAGTATTTTTAATTAAGTTTCTCGTTTTTTATATTACTATTGAGAAATACTTGTACATACCCAGTAAAACTTAAATTAAAAATGAATAGATATTACCACAAAGTTACTGAAAAAAAGGATTAATATTAATCTAATGTGGGACTACACACGTTTTTTTTTTCAGGCTCTGTTTGTACTGAAATGGAATAAAACCTGAAATTGTATGAGCAAACTAGTATTTTCAACGAGACCGTTACGAACTTGGTTCGTTAACTTCATCTGCCGTTTCGATATCAAAATTTCCATGTATGCTCCTCGACACGTGAAAACTTCTTTAATAAAGCTTTATAACTTCAGTTGTTAAATAGAACAATCAAATTATACTGTAGTTGAAAAGTTTTCGGCAAATTAATGGAGACTTCGGAAAACTATAAAAGCTCTTTCTTCTCATTGAACTTGATGTCAAGGTTCCAAGCTTTATGTAGTCGTATTTAAAGTTATTTATGTTTGGTCTTGAATATTTAATCAAATCATTCCTACTTTATTACAACGCCTCTTATGTTTATTAATTGGCGTGTGTACTTACCCTTCAAAATATGGTTGTATAACTTCGAATTATAAATTATACTTATTTACTTCATGCACAGAAAACGAATGTGTTCATTGGACGGGTTATTGCCAAAAAGCAATATCTTCCAACTTAACAATAATAGGCTAGTGATATTGGTCAAATCTTGATACCTTGATACCTTGTAAAGCTGTTTGCAATCGGAGGGTTCATAGAGCTTGAACATAAAAAAAACAGAAATTACAAATATCAGCTGTATAAAAAAAAACTACTTTATATTTTATTAAGTATTTATGAACATTGCAAATTGATAATAAAATGGAAAGCAAAGGTAAATTATAAATGTGTAAAGATGGTGGAGTGAAAGAAAACGTTCGGTAATTCACATGGTGTATTACAAAACAATTTAACTGATTAAATATATATGTACAATCAAAGAAATTTTCCAAAATTTACATATAACCTTAGCAAGTCACTTCCAGCACGTAGAATATTGCGGGTGGATATTACAGTTAAGTTGAAAACTAGCAGTAAGTATAAAAATCCTCTAGTACACAACTATGATACGCGCATCACCAACAACGTATGGTTGATGGCCCCAAGAGTGAACAATACATATGGAAGCAAAACACTTCAATACATAGTTTCTTCTATTTTTTATTTGTTGCCGGTAGTGGTAAGAGGGTTAACAGAAATATGGACCGAAGGCAATATAAAGGAATGGTTTAATAATCAAGAATTAATGGTGTAAAAATTGTAAAATAGCTTTTATTTTGAATTTTTGTATAAATGTGATGGTAAAATACTTAAAAAAAGAACGTAAAAAGAATCCCACCGACATGGTGGACATACTTTAAAATTCATGACTATGTAAAAAATGTATTGAAATGTCTACCAAATCAATCAAAGAAATTAAATTAAAATTATATTATTTCGAGAAATAAAAATATTTTGTGTTCTGATCCACTCACATTTTTATTTAACCAACTAGTTTCGGCAACAACCTGTTGCCCTCTTCAGGGTTACATTTATTACTAAATATATATATATAAAAAGAAACAGTGTGCAAGTTGTTGGGTTTCAAAACTAGTTGGTTAAATAAAAATGTGAGTGGATCAGAACACAAAGTATTTTTATTTCTCGAAATAATATATCAATATGATCCACAAAGTTAATGCTTTCAATATTCAAAACATATAGTAAAATTGTTCATTTAACTCACATTTTATGTCACATAACACAAATTAATACCACGTCATTTCCTACACCGATGAATCCCCAACATGCTTCTTTAACACCACAGAAAATAATGTTTTACAAAAAATCCAAATATCTAAAAACATTTTCAAAACGCCTGAAATATTTTCATTTTACTCAATATTGCTTTTGCTATGAATTATGTAATATTATAATCAAATTTTACAAATTATGTATCCGCATGAAATCCGTAACCGGTGGATAACATGTTATATGTGTTCCTTCCGGACATGATTCCGGAAACACAACATACATTTTCTGTGTAAAATAGTATTTTTTGTTGAAAAATGAATGTAGTTTTACATAATGGATTCATTCCAAAATTTCTGATATATTCGTAATATTTAAGAATATAAATTTTGAGGATAGAATATGACGACTACATTTTCAGACTAGTAACAGATAGTCATTTTATTTCATTCATTCAAACCCTTATCCGCAGCCCAATGGTGCATAAAGCACTGCATCATATAATCGCAGTGTTATCTTAATCGTTAACATATGAAGGGAAGGTGATCAGCCCTCCGCTTCAGGTCCAGGGTAATATGGAATAAATATTAGAGTGAAAAAATCACTTATATTTATTTGACCCCCCCTGGGAATCGAACCCGGGACCTTCAGAACGGTAGCCGAGCGTGCTGACCATTACACTGCAGAGGCGGAAAGTCATTTTTATTAATAATCCAAATATATGCAAATTATGTCAACATATCAATACAATGTAAATGAATATTTAAACCTTGGTACAATATTGGTATTCTTCAATTCCGGAGTGTCTGAGATGTTTACTTTGAGCTATTAACCGTTTTGGTAAAAAACTAACAAATAACCCACCACACCGCTTCCCTGTCGGGTAGGCAGAGAGAACAGACTGCCACATCAATCTGTCTTTGCAAACAATATTCGCCTTTTCGACAATCATGAATCTCCTATACATATCCGCCTATTATTCTGACTCGACCACTTTCAAGTATTTGAAATACTTTATCATGCCAAGGTTTCCTCAAAAATCTTACCCCATTTATAACAAGTCCAAGCATTACCATCTTAAATGGTGCATAATACATTTCATCGGATTAATATGGTGTTAACTTGAGCGTTTTAGGTACAATTATACCACTAACGTAATTTTTTTGTACAATTGTTTCAAAACAAAAAATGATGTAAGCAATGAGTCAATGTTTACGAGAAAAATATAATTTTGTAAAAAAATCATATTAAAAAGTTAATTTGAAATGAAAATGTGAGTGAAACGGAACTTACTGTATTTTCGGAAAATATATAAGTACTTAAAGAAAACAGGAATAAAAAGAAGGATAAAAACCTGGGGGTCAGAAAGAAAAAAGAAAAAAGAAAAACATAAAAAAATGGAATTTATTACACTCCTAATTATGTTTTATAATTCTTTATTAAAAGAAATGTATTTTGCCTTGAAACAGATTTGAGTATAAGGTTGGAGAGCCTGTTCAAAGACGACAAAGGAATATTCATTCCATATTTATGTACAAACCTTGAAAATACTGAACAATTATAAAATTCATCAAAGGCAAATAACTTTATCCCGTTTTATAATTGAACCTTGTCTACAGACGCGTCGGTATAACTTGCAAAGATTTTCTTGGAATTGATCAAACAATAAAGGCAATATGTTAGTCTTTATTAGAGAGCTTTATCAAACAAATAAGTTGACATCTAAATGCTTTGAAATTAATCAAGACATGAGTATGTCGAGGTGTGAATTGCGAGGAATGTAATAATTAAATCTGGCAAATTATAGTGAATTACGCGAACCATTAACTTGAAATTTGTCTTTTGTATTTCTTAATTATCGCGAAGTGGTTTGATCAAGGAAACTTATGAAATGATTTGCAACAAATAAAATGAGAAAATTTTGTAAAATCACACATTTTCTCATTTCACCAGATCTATTATTTTGTTAAATAAAAGTTCAATGTAACTATGTAAAAAATTAAGTGGAGGGCTGATCACTTTTCCTTCGTGTGTTAACGATCAAGATAACACTACTTTTATTTAATGCAGTGCCTTTTGCACCATTGGGGTGCGGATAAGGGATTGAATGTAAAAAATTATAATCTTACAAATTTCATTAAAAATATTATAATTCATGAATTTATGAAATATTAATTAATTTATTATTAGATTAAAACCAATATTTTTAGCTTTTCCACTTTTTTATTTGACCAGCGACCGGGTTTCGTCGTTACCGACATCATCAGACCAGTCTGATGATGTCGGTAACGACGAAACCCGGTCGCTGGTCAAATAAAAAAGTGGAAAAGCTAAAAATATTGGTTTTAATCTAATAATAAATAAAAAATGCAATTCCATCACGAAGTGTCAGTGGATAATATAAATCTATTATGAAATATTAATTGTGTATGCATTGCTAAATTGTACAATATCTTGTTCCTTGAAATGTATTTGTTGATTGGTTTATTAATACTAGAAAAAATCATAATCAAGTAAACTTCATTTAAAAAAATCGCATTTTTTTCTCTTAATGAATAGTTTTATAAACTTTAAAAAATAAAGCAACATTGTTGTAATCACTTTTTATTGGTACACTTTTCCAACCAGTTTCAACAAGAACCTCGTCATCATCAGGATGATGATGACAAGGTTCTTGTTTTTTTTTTTTTTTTTTTCTTTATTTAAAATTCTTTTGCATTACATAAATTCAAAAACAAAAAATATTCATAAAAAATAATAATGAATACAAAAAAAGATCCCACAAAGGCATGGCCTGTGTGTGGGTATACAAAATAAACAGTCATAGTACAGGGTATAAGGGTATAGGTTTCTAAGTATAATTAGTTAATACAAAATACAAAAAACTTAATTTAAATACAAAAAAAAAATACTTGACTCTCAGTCAGCAATTTTTTATTTTTTTTTTAATTAAAACTTAAACATAAAAAAGATGACAAAGTAAAAAAGTAAAATGCTAGCGATCATGTGCTAAATGAAAAAGGAACTTAAATCTGTCTCTTTTATAAATAATCTAAGCAAATTTTTAAATTTACACGAACTTAGGGAATTAACATCTAACAAATAGTCTTTGTGGAATAAGTTGAACAGTTTTGGAGCTATGAAAAATGAGTGTCTTTGCGCAAGTCTGGATTTACAAAAAGGGATTTCTAATAAATTATTAATTCGTTGGCTAGATCTATTTTTATTTTTAGGAAATAAATGTTGGCGCAAAAACATTTAAACCGGTTGGAAAAAGTGTACCAGTAAAAAGTGGTTAAAAAAAGTACTTGCAAAAAACATTCACGAAAAAAGTTTATAATCGTTTTTATGTCATTTGACATCTTACACTTATTATTCAGCATTAAAAATGTCACGAAAAAAAGGTGAGCAAAACCAAAGTAATATGAGATTAAATATTGATTTTTTTAATTGCAATATATTATTATGAAATAATACCAGCGACAATCATTAACTCATAAAATTTATTATTTCATAAATAAACGTCATTTTATTTTTCAGCATTTTGAATACCACGAAAATAAATTAAAATGAGATTTAAATTTTAAATGTTTTGTTAAATTGTGCAATATCTTGTTCCCTGCGATGTATTTACTCGTTAATTAATAGTTTAATAATACCAGCGAAATGATACTGCCTTAAGCATTCGTGATGTTGGTACACTCTAATTCCCTCCAGGAGCTTATTGTGATGTTGGTATTTGGCAAACATTTCATGGCAAGATGAGTTCCTTCTGAGTACAACTTGGAGCAAACAGCTACAGTACTTACGCCATTTTACTTTAGAGCGTTGCATCGAGGCAAGTATGTGAAGGGTGTGCAACAATACCAATAAAATAAAAATAAAAATATCACGTTATGTTATTCTTTTCATTCTGTTGCAGTGATTGTCCTGACGAAGAGACGGGTACATCTCGAAACCGAAATCTCGGTGAGTGGTTATATACTAATATAACATTTTTGTAAACAAATATTATTATAAATATCATTTTTTACATCTCAACATAGATGAAGAAGAATATAAATATTACAACGAAAAAAAACTTTTTCGTGGTTTTTTTCACCCTGTATTTTTTTTGATGGCTTACGAAACACAAATTTATTATATTCAAATATTTATGACTTACTTATGGATAACTATTTATTTCTAAAATAAAACTCAAAGACAATTATTTTCCAACTTTTTTGGTACCCCTTTCAGCCGGTTATGACAAGCACCTTGTCATCTTCAGGGATGGATATGTACTTTGACATCGGTAGGAAAAAGGTAAAATACTAACAATTAAAAAAGTGGTGAAAACATTTTGACATCTCAACAAAGATGAAGAAGAATATATTTTCGGGTTCTTGGTATTAATAGGGCTTATGACCTGTCATAGGCTGGTTACGTGATCACTTTACATACGTGCAAAATTAACCATTATATAATACCCATGATTTTTAGAACTCCTACATATCATAAATCTCGTGACAATGTACATCTGACTTCACAAGAGTCACCTGAGTTGGATTAGGAAAGCTTTTATTTAGCAGAGATGCTTTTATTTGAATGTATGTAAGATCTAAACCGGATTATTTTAAATACCAGGAGACACCTGAAATATCATCATATCCAGGGGCGTGCACTCCATATATGCAGAAAAGCAGTGCCTATTCTAAACAACCCGCGTGGCATAAAAACGCAACCAGTAGGTACTGGTACCCTACCTTACTAAGTGATACCTAGCTAACCTTACTACCTACCTCTACTGCCTATCCTAGTAGTAGTTCTTAGATTCTTTATAAAATTAAACAACTTTGTTTTAACCACTTTTTTATTATTAGTACATTTAGAATGTAATTAATTATGAGTATTTTAATGTTTTACAATTTCATAAACCCTGATGATGACAAGGTTCTTGTCGAAACTGGTATTTCAAAGTGTACTAATAATAAAAAAGTGGTTAAAACAAAGTTTTGATTTTATAAAGTTTGATTTTATAAATTGTGCCACAAAGTATCTGTGAAAAATGTTCATGAAAAGTTCTTATGTAGCTTACCTTACTACCTACGTATCTCTACTGCCAACCCTAATTAATTATCTGTGCTCGCCACTGCCCATATCATCATTGAATAAATATAATACATATTGGACAAATCGCCCACTCCTTTCAAGAACGTCATAAATAAAAAACTTGATTTTTCAGGAGAACGTTTTTAAAGTTCAATAATATAATACAATGTATTAAAAATAAATATCAAGCCACTTATTGAACTTTTTATTGTACAACAGATCTTTTAAGGTAAAACCTGAAGGTTTTTTCTCCATTTGAAAAATATTAAGTATATTTAAAAACATAGTTAAACAATACATATTCTTCAAAATGCAAAAACAGCATTTTCTGCCCTGTAGCGGGTAAATATTAAGTTAAAAATATGCCTCTTTTGCTGGGATTTATTAGATTTTCTGGGCATTCCGAAAACATGCACAACTGAAAATTGACGATTTTTGATTTATGACGTTCTTGAAAGGAGTGAGCGAAATGTTATCAGATTCAGTATAATAACAAAAAAAACATGGGGAATAAAATCAAGGAGTTTTGGATCACCGTTTATTGAAGGCAGCTCTGTATGCAAGGGAAACTTTATTACACATCATGCCATTTTCTTATATGTACAAACAATGCAATATGTCAAATTCTTAGAAAACGTTACATTGTATGCTCGGAGTCATATTTTATCTTTAAAACTGAAGTAGTTAGAGTTTCGCGTGAGAAATAAAGTCAAATAATAAATAAAATTAAAAATACAATATAAAAAAACGAAAATAACTAACCATCACACAGTTTCGCGAGAAAGCAGAGAGAATAGAACGCCACACCAATTTGTCTTTTGCAAACAATATTCGTCTCATCCATATTCATGCATCTCCTCATACATACGATAATACCCGCTAATTATGCCGACTTCTGACCTGACCATTTTTAAGTATTTATGTAAAGTTCATTTACATATGTATTAATTTTTAAATCAAACACAAATTTTTTGAGTCTACTAAGTTTTATTTAATTGAAAAATACATAAAAATTAAATTGTGACAATTGTTTTGCCTAGTTATTGGCATTTTCAAACGAACGTGAAGATTAAATGAACTGACGGTCCTTATATGGCTATAAAATTCAAGGTACTTACGTAATATGTAGTTTTAACATGTGTAAATTCAGAAAAATAGGCTGTATTTGTGGTTGTATTTAAAAAAAATGTTAACTGAAACATTTGAGAGGTAAACACCTCAAAAACCACTACTGAAGAGATAACTGATGAATTTAAATCATATCGTTTACCTAGCAAAAAGAAATTAATTTTCAAGAAAAATCTTTCGAGAGCAAATTCAAACCACTGATTTGTATGAAATTTAAGCAAGTATGAATGAGAAAAATATACGTTCATTTAGAGAGTCGTACATCCTTTACAAAATATGAAAATATTAAGTGGTATAAAAATAAAATTAATGGCTGATTCCCACACAAATCTATTCGTGTGTAAAATAAAATAATAATCTATCTTATAAAAAGGTCGTAATCCATGTAAATACCCATACTTCAATATTCATATTTATTTTATTTTTACTTAAACTTCATATACAGAAAATAAATAAGTATATCAGCTGGCTTATTGCTAAAAACTACTGTAAAAATAACTTGTCGCAGGCACATAAAAAATCTGTGACCAAATTTCAAAGCAATATATAACTAATAACTTAAGAAAATTTTAGAGTTTTTTACGTACTAATATTTACTTTTTTTATTTGTATTGATTGTGCTTTAACGCTTCCATTTCGGTCCTGTTATAATTTTGCGTTTAATTTAAGTGCTTTCTTAGATTTCGCGGTAATTTATCCCGGCGGAATAAGAAAAAACAAAGAGAATTTCCCTCCATGGCTGAAAGACGTTTGAAATGAACGAAAACGAAAGATTTGTGAGAAAATTGTGCAAGATGTCTCTAAATTGGAAGCATTTTCTAGAACAAATTTTTAAGGAAACGCTTAAATATATTTGTGGGTACTTAGATAAAATAAATTGCCGGCTATAAATAAGAGAGGAATTGAAAAAACAGCAACAACAAAATACAAACAGAAATATAATAACCCAACGCCGTACGATTTTTTCGACGTGTATTTTCACATCTATGTGAACAAAATGTAACGTAAATTTATTCAAAATCTTAAGTATTCTAATGTTATTCACCAATTGCTTGGAAATTTTGTCACAACGTTGAATTGAAATTCCCGCCTATTTTAAATAACTTTTTTTAAAGAAAAATATTTAAATAAGCATCTACTTTCAAATGCATGTGTGCAGGTAGGATAGTAATGATAGGGAAAGATAACTGCGAAAAATACATCACAAGTAATTTTTACAAATAATTTTTTTTTTAAATTTTAAATTTATACCAATTAAAAGTAATTTTTTCTTTGTTTAGTTTTGCAATTGGCTGGCCTAACATAACCTAATTATGCCACATATGCTTTTCATTAAACTGATTGTTGACCGCAATGGCGGTGGCATCTATTAAACGTTAAACTGTTTAAATCTACACTTTTCATGGCGTGATTGACAGCTACTGTCACCTAGCATTTTCAATTTATAAAACCCCTTAACAAATGCCTTGGGATGATCATATTTCCATCATCTTTCATATAAATTAATTCCTCTCCTTTCCTCCTCTTTCCTGCAAAATCTATTTTTTATACCTTACCCTTTTACTCCCTTCCTCACACATACACTCCAACTCTTTTTTATTTAAATTTTGATCTCTTAATGTTTTCAATAGTTATTATAACATAAATGTGGAATTGTTTAATTGTCATTATTTTTACTAATGTAACTATTTTTGTTAATATAATGTAATTTTCATTATTGTTAATGTAACTAATGTTTCAATGATTAAAGAAAACACTTGTTTTATACCACTTGAGTTTTATTAAAGACTACATGTTTCAGAAGTTAAACTTCCATCATTCAGGTCTGTATAATAACAAATATTTATGAGTAATTATACAGACCTGAATCATAGAAGTTTAACTTCTGAAACATGTAGTCTTCAATAAAACTCAAGTGGTATAAAACAAGTGTTTTCTTTAATCATTGTAACATGTCTTACCACAAAGTTAATGCCAAGACAATAAATAAAATAACTATTGTTTATTGTATACTTTTTTTAATGTAAATCTGTACGATTCCCGAACAAATAAAATAAAATAAATATAAAAAGATCCATAAATGATTTATATCACGTAAAGGCACCATTAATATTGACATATCATCCTTACGGTAAAAAATTAAGTGGCTGATTTATTAAATAGTTATAATTATGTTATAAAATAACAGTTGTGAAATGAAGAAATAAAATTCAATACTTTGAATGGGAATATTCGATTTTTGGTTAATTTATCCATGTTTGAAATTCGCAATTTCACCCGTTTAATGGCCAATTCGATTGATAAATTATCAGTTATTTAGCTGATTTAATCACAACTCATATCTGATGGTGATTCTGCACGGGACAGATACGTGTATCGCTGCATGTGCAATGAAAAAAGCTAATTTCCAATGCGATATTTGATGATGTATTACTGCGGCATATGCAATTTCGGAGAATTATGCGGGCGATGTACAGACCATGATAAAGAATCAAATCGGAAATTTCACATTTAATGTAACAAAATAATAAAATGAATATACATATTTATGTATATTTATATATATATATATATATATATATATATATATATATATATATATATATATATATATATATATATATATATATATATATATGTATATATATATATATATATATACATATATATATATATATATATATATATATATATATATATATATATATATATATATATATATATATATATTTATATATATATATATATATATATATATATATATATATATATATATATATATATATATATATATATATATATGTATATATATATATATATATATATATATATATATATATATATATATATATATATATAAATATATATATATATATATATATATATATATATATTTATATATATATTTATATATAAATATATATATATATATATATATATATATATATATATATATATATATATATATATATATATATATATATATATATATATATCTTTTGAGTAGTTTGTGATGGATAAAAAAGTATTAATGCAATTTCAGAAATAAAGAATAATATACTTTATATAATAAAGTAAGTAAGTAGTAAAAATATTAATTATTATGTAAAAATAATTTTAAAAAAAGCTCTTAATATTTTCCTATTCCTATTCATAGAAATAAAAGCAATAAAAACTCAACACCCCATCCCTTTTTACGCCAAATCTAACTTAATTACTCACATTTTATTCCCGACTAAGTTAGTTTTAGATTTAGTACTTGTCTATCTCTGAAGATCACAAGGTTCTTGTGAAAACCGGTTGAAGAAAAGTTCCAATAAAAAAGTGGCCAAAAACAATGTTCTTGTTTTATTTTATAAAGTTTTATGAAATTTTAACCGAATAGCGTTATGTTAGTACAACAAGCATATGTTAAGATGAATTCAAGCGGAGGATGTTAATCAGTTGCTCTGCCAAGAGTTCCAAACTACATACTTCTTGACTATGCTCTACGCGGACCTGAAGTTATTCAAATGGAAATAGCTGGCGAACATGCTTCTGGTATTATTAATATGGTGTATTGTGGATTGGTTGTAGGACTGTATTAAATGCAATGTTTTAGAGAAGAATTTTATCGACAGAAAAATCTTTATTACATTGTGAATGTGTTCAAATCCTGGTTCAAAAATCTGGGTTTCTCCATCTAAGATTGAATACAACCATAATCTGAGAGAATACCTCTTATTTTACTAGTCAAATAATAATTAGTCAAACATATAAAGATAAAAATTAATAATAATAATAAACCCTTATCCGCACCCCAATGGTGCATAGGGCACTGTGTCATATAAACGCAGTGTTATCTTGATCGTTTACACATGAAGAAAGGGTGATCAGCCCTCCGCTTCAGGTACCAGTCCATGGTAATATTGAATAAATATTACAGTGAAAAAATCACTTATATTTATTTTACCCCCCTTGGGAATCGAACCCGGGACCTCCAGAACGGTAGCCGAGCGTGCTGACCATTACACTACGGAGGCGGACAAAAATGACTTTGAATATTTAATAACATTTAATTTTTTAATAATATTTAATAATATTTAATAAAATTGATATCTTTTTACTTATTCTTTTATATAAAATTATGTTATGTTTCAGAGATTACAGGACTTCCCCATACTAATGAGCAGTAAAAGAGGTCCTCAACCAAGTTTCCAGAATTAAATATGCATATATTATTTAAAATCACATACAAAATCCATTTCGGACATTAAATTTTATCAAATCATGCTTAAAAATGCTTTTACATAACTTACATGTAATTATTATTGTGATACAATACTTAAACTGAATAAATTTAAATGAATTTTATCAGAAAATTATATAAAATCATGGTTTTTAACTACTACCTTGTTGTGTATATAACATAGAATTTTGTCTGGCCTTACACCAGTCTGATGATGTCAGTTACGACGAAACCTGGTTGCTGGTCAATAAATTTCACGTGGAAGAAATAACATGTCATTTTATTAATTAAAAATTATTAATTAAAAATTACACGTTGTTATTTTATTATATAAAATGCAGTTCCACCAAGAAATATCAGTACAAAACTTAAATTTGAACTTATTTTCACATTTTGACATCTCTAAAAAGATGAATAAAAATATGGATGTATGGGTTTTTACAGGTGCTTATGACCTGTCGTATGCTGATTGAGTGTTTAAAATTTACACAAGCGTAACATCCACCACTTAATGCATAATTGGCACACTATTCATTTTTTTTACATGCATACATACATATATAATAAATTTAATGTCGCTTCATGTTAGAGTTCACGGCAGCATCTATGGTTGGTTTAAGAAAGCTTTTATACAATTCAAAATGTAAATGATAAAGGAGTTTTTTACCATAATGGCAGCGCAATCCTTTGAACGTTACAGTAACATGCAAACCTTAACATTGGGATAGCTGATATCGCTTATCATTTTCATTGCAAAAATTTCATAGATTTTTAATATTAACGTTGTTTTACTTAAGCTTCATGTTTAAACACGCATTTTTTTAAAACAGTTTTTCTCACCAATATAGTTGCCCAATTTTTATTATCTTTACAGCAACACGAGCACTAATACATCTTGCTCATGACAGTCAATATGTTTCTTAACAACTTCTAAAATATTGCGTACCAAAGTATTGTGAAATTAATATTTTTTTTTAATTCTATTTTTTTTCTTTACTATTTAACGAGACTGAGTCACAGCAATGAGTAGCCGGTTACAGTTAGTGTATATAATAAGGTTTGTAAACAAGCTTATTAATATGAGCCATTATAAAGTTTGTATTAAAGTCCCAAAAGTATTGTGTGGGGTATAGAAATAGGTTCACAAATACCGTCGCACTAAAATAAGTTTGATGAAAATATTGAAATTTCTGGAAAGCTTTCATCCTTGTAAGATTGATAAACCTCAAAAATGTGCCAGTCAAAAGCAAGGGGCAAAAAGATGAAAGCCTTTGTTGCTTAATTTATCCATTGGCTAATGGATAATTTCAGTACTTGTGTATTTTCAGGTCGAGTTTTCAGTTTTCAGCAGAGATATTTCAGTATATTTTAGTGCCGGAAAATAATTCAAATTCGCGCAAACCTTTTATATTATGAAATTAACAATTTGCTTTGTTTATCGAAGTTAAGTTATGATTCCGCATTTTTGCTACAGATTATTCAATAATTCATTACAATACAATGCCATTGTAGATAGAGGGTAAATTATTCAAAGAATGTTACTTTAGAATTTAATAAAACTGATTGCAAAAAAGAAACAAATATGATTTCAATAGTTCCGATACAAAAATAACCAACAATTTAATGCTTTATGTAATTATTTATTTATTTGAAAACTATTTTCTCTTTACACTTCTGTTTTATCATTGTAGTTTTATAATACATACATATTTATTAATACATAATTTACATTAAATTTAATAAACATATTTTATCCAATATTTTATTCAAAATGGTATAAAGGCTAATTTTGTGGTCTTACCACAAAGTTTATGCCGAAACAATAAATAAAAGGCTAATTTTAATGAAGTCATGACCAAAAAATTAGTAAAAATATGAACAACAGAAGAAAAATAATAAATTAATTATCAGATCGTAAGAGTAGGTCGTTAGCATATTTCCGAAAAGTGTATTTGTGTGTGTGAGTATGCGTGCGTGTGTGTGCGTGTTTTTAATAGTATCATATTTAATGTACATATGTCGCTCATTCCTTTCAAGAACGTCATAAATCGAAAAACTTGTTTTTTCAGGAGAACGTTTTTAAAGTTTCAAAATATAACACAATGGATTAAAAATAAACATCAAGCCACTTATTGAACTTTTTAGTGTGCAACAGATCTTTTTAGGTAAAACCTGGAGATTTTTTCTCCATTTGAAAAATATTTAGTATATTTAAAAAAATAATTAAACAATACATTTTCTTCAAAATGCAAAAACAACACTTTCTGCCCTGTAGCGGGTAAATATTAAGTAAAAAATATGCCTCTTTTGCTGGGATATAGCACATTTTCTGGGCATTCCGGAAACATGTACAACTGAAAATTGACAATTTATGACGTTCTTGAAAAGAGTGAGCGATGTGTGTGAACCATTTGAATCTTTGTAGCTTACACACCAAGATAAATAAATAAGATAATAAATAGCACATTTTCATTTCATTCCATTAATTTATTATACAATAGTAAAGTGAACCTATAGTCGTGATTGTGAAAAAATATTACTTAAAAAAGTTACAGTACTTAATAAAAAGGATATTTTCCGTAAAATGATACAAAAATCGATTGAATTAATGCATTAAATATTAACATCCAATATTGATTTTTAGAGTCTAATAAATTTAATTTTATTAATTAAAACATTTTTTTTGTGAGAATTGTTTCGCATTGTTATGGCGTTTTGAAACTAATGCGAAGATTAAATGGACTAACAGTCCTTATATAGCTTTATAATTCAAGGTACGTAGCTATAATATGTGCAGTAATAATTTATGGTGGAAAACAAAATATTTGACAGTAAGGCCAAGTGTTTAATAGACAATGGGGCATGTAGGTACTTACGCTCATTTTTAGGGGAATTTTAATTGTTTCAAGAAATTACTTTTACTTATAACCCTTATCTGCACCGAATGGTGCATAGGGCACTGCATCGAATTGACGCAGTGTTTTCTTAATCATTACTTACATGAAGGCAAGGTGATCACTCTTGCGCTTCAGGAACCAGTCTAGGGTAATATTAAATAAATATTCCAGTGTAAAATCACTAATATTTATTTTCACCTCTCCCCCCTGGGAATCGAACCTGGGACCTCCAGCACGGTAGCTAAACACGCTGACCATTACACCATGGAGGCGGACACGGAATTTGTTAAGCAATATTATTTTTTGTCATCTCAACATAGATGAAGAAGATCATGAAAGTCTGGGCATTTACGGGGCTTAAGACCAATAAATATGCCTCTTCATCTATGTTAAGATGTCAAAAAATATTATGAAAAATAAGTCTTCGTTCAAAAAGTAAAATCACTAATATTTATTTTCATTCCCCTGGGAATCGAACCCGAGACCTCCAGCACGGTAGCTAAACACGCTGATCATTACACCACGGAGGCGGAATAATTAAAGACTTTAAATAACATGAATCACTTAAGATTACATTTTCATGTTATACGTTTAAGTTCAGAGCATTCAACGTATGAAGTAACTTGAACATATTGTTTGAAATTGTAGGGTACATGTTCGTGGAAAAATCAGGAGTTGTTCGGAAAGTTGTGGCATTTAAAGTGGTTTGTACGAAGACTTCAGTACAAAACTTCGAAGCGGACAGTGTACTGAAAAGCTTTGAAAGATTTCGGATTAGATTTCATTCTTAAAAGGCGAAACTTAATATTTTAGAAGCAGGTCAAAATAAAAACAGAGTGAAATTAATGGAAATGATTAAGTTCTGTTCAAATGGCAAAAATATGTGGTGTGATATTATGTTCTAATCATCAATCAAATCGAAAATTAAATGAATATTTTTCAAGATAAACAATGAAAATTCAAATGTTATTGATTTGACATTAAATTCAACGTTTGCCTGAAAATATTTTTTTTTATTTTTAACAATTTGTGATTATTTATTTTTTCAGCTACTTCAATATTCATCCCACGGATTACATATTAATATATCATTTATTACATAGAATTCGGCTATTATCCTTGGCTCAACCCGACCGAGTTTCTCCAGGGTATGCTTGGCTACAATAGTTTAGAGACTAGAAGGAATGTGTATTTGATTACGCATTTTTTTCGACTGTTGCGCGGTATGATCGATAATCCTGAAATTATCCGGAGCATTGGTCTGTATATTCCCGATAGTTACCTAAAATAGCGTCAGCATAGATTGTTTCACATTCCTATACACAGGACTAACCTGCCGATGGTTATGCGTGTAGGAAGAGCTACCGCTATGTTGAACAATATCTCATTGGATGTTGATCTGTTTCATGTGTCTAAAGGAGTTTTCCGAAACGGGATTCTTCTACACCCTTAACAATAGTTTTCTTGCATATTTTCGATTTAAATGTATTTTAATGTATACGCTTTAAATTTTAAGTTTGTAATATGTATGTTAATTATAAATAAATAAATTGAATTGCTGACTGAATGACTCTCTCCAAAAAAGGTTTTATTTACAGTAAATTTGTTATATTTTTAACCCCCGAATGTATCTTTGTCTCCGTATGTCACAAGCACTTCTTCTTCTTCTTCCTTCGTATAGATCCTTGGATATGTTTGTCACGTTATCCATCTTAAGTGATGTGAACTGCCAGCTGTCACGCCATTGCTTTGTAGATCTTCCAGGTAGATCCATTCTTCCGTCTGGATACTCTTGAAGAGCAATTCGGGTCAGTCTATTTTCTTGCATTCTATTGAGATGGGCATTCCAGAATCGTCTTCGCCATCTTTCTCATCTGACTATACCCTACGTACTAAACATTTTTAAAAATTAAATTAAAATGAGAAATATCTTTGTTTTCATTATTGACAAAAATGATTCGATTTCATACTTTTTCATAATAAAAATAGATATCAAACTGTGGTAGTGTGGGTTCGAACCCAGAAACTCTGACTCAAGAGTCCACGATACTAACCACGGGACAACAATCCGACACAACCATTTTATGAATTTCTGTATTCTTTATCCGGTCTCTTATTGTCAATGTCCTCAATTCTGAAATTTTCGGAAGAGATTTTTCACATATAAATTGTACATTTTTGCATTATAAATTAAAAGTCAGGTAATTCATCCAACCTTATCTAGTTTTCTCAATTATTTAATTCACACCCATACTTTGTTATGACCATTTTCATATTCGGTTTAAATACCCCTTAATTTATATTTCAGTTACCATTTGTTTGACTATTAAACTGTTTAGAGCCTCCTTTCAAACTCAACGGTGATCGCTGATATCCGGATTAATTGTTTACCCAAACTTTCATTTCGACCCATAAATTTAGAGTTCACTGCGACTTTGGGACATCAAGTTTAACGACGCCAATTACAAGAATTCCGAACGGTAGTAAAATGACAGAAGGCAAGTATTTAGCCCGTTTGTATATAGACTTGCAGACTTTTACCATCAAACTGTGAAAATTATCAACTCCAGGAAATATATTACAAGAAGAAGTAATAAATAGGTTATCAAATAAGAATAAATTGTAGTTAATTTCATCGTTCACTTTGTGTAATACCACTTAAAATTAAGTATTTTAATTTGAAGTGATTTTACACAATGTGAACGATGAATGATAAGGAGAGTGTTATATTACCATAACACAAAGTTAACAATGCTTTTAACATACAAAATATGAATTGTAGTTATTACGTATTTAATAGGAATTTACAAAAGCATATGTTTGATATATGGTCTCGGATATGTGAAATAAATGGAAACCAAAATTAATATACAGCCTTTCCATCGTAAAAAATAAACACAAAAACTACCTTTATAACAAATCATCTTTTCACTTCCCCGTAGGGGTGGGCAATGAGAATAGAACGCCATACCAATCAGTATTCAAAAAATATTTAATGTACTTATATAAAAGCATACCAAAGTATCGTTAATATTAAATTATTTATGGAAATTATGGAATGTTGAAAAAATACAAATTTAATTTATAAACTAACTAACTAACAAACGACCATAATGCTTTTGCGCAAGGATAGGAAGAAAGAATAGAGCGCCACACCAATCTGAATTTGCAACAACATTCACCTCATCCACATGCATAAATCTCCTCATACATACCCGCTGAGTTTGCCTATTCTTGACCTGACCACTTTCAAGTATTTCAAATACTTGAAAGTGGTCAGGTCAAGAAAGATGCATGAATGTAGAAGAAGCGAAGATTGTTTGTAACTACAGATCGATGTGGCGTTCTATTCTCTCTGCCTACTCTGGGGGTAAGCGGCGTGATGGTTTGTTAGTCAATAAGTTTTAAAAAACGTATCAAAATAGAAATTATATTTTTGAAATGAGTAAAAAATAAGGAGAATATTTTTAATATTTCATGCTCGTTCTGTGAACTACCGATTAATTGATTCGACAGGCACTTTGTGGTACTAGCAATCCATTTAAAATGTTTTTATTATTATTATTATTATATATGTCCGCCTCCGTAGTGTAATGGTCTGGAGGTTTCTGTTGAGAATACCGTTCTGGAGGTCCCGGGTTCGATTCCCAAGGGGGGTAAAATAAATATAAGTGATTTTTTCACTGTAATGTTTATTCAATATTACCATGGACTGGTACCTGAAGCGGAGGGCTGATCACCCTTCCTTCATGTGTACACGATCAAGATGACACTGCGTTTATATGACACAGTGCCCTATGCACCATTGGGGTGCGGATAAGGGTTTTATTATTATTATTATTATTTATAACTACTACTACTATCATCACGCCACTCCCCCGCAGGGGTAGGCAGAAAGGATTGAACGCCACACTCTTCTGTGGTAGATTAAAAAAATTAAATAAAAAATTTTGAAATGTACGCGGTAGGCGCGTGTTGTGCACTTAGTAAAATATTATCAGTACGCGTCTGTCGCGTACTCAGCAATCAATGGGTTAAATTATCGGCTCAGAGATGTTTTCATTTTAAAGCGGTGAAAATGTTATTTTCAACATACACAGCACTGTATTGCCACTCGAGGGGATTATTTTAATTAAACTCTGTGAAAGAAATGTAAAAATATAAAATTTAAATTGTGTTCAGTGTGTAAAATGTCATTATATTCGCTTCCTGCTAATTGGCTGGCAACATATACAAGTATTTCGTGAAAAATGTATTGTTAAAAACCTTTAATTTTTCAAACCGAAATTAAAGTAGTTATTTTTAATTGAGTTTTATTTACAACATTTTGAGTACGTCCAAATACTTGTTCACGAATCTGGATTATCTCCAAGTACAGGAGTTAATTTTCATTTTATTTTTATTAGATATCTTATCAAAGATGAAGAAGAATATGGAAGTCTGGGTATTTACGGGGCTGACGACGAATGGTGAGATGAAAAGAAGTTTTTTATTGAGCAGAAACACTTTTATTAGTATGTGAGGTCCGAACACTGGATTATATTGAATTTTACACGTGTGTGAAGTGGTCACTTAAACCAGCCTGTGACGGTCGTTAGCCCCGTAAATGCCCAGACTTCCATATTCTTCTTCATCTTTGATGAGATGTCAAAAATAATGAAAAATGCTCCTATAACTGGAGATAATCCAGATTTGGGAACTAGTATTTGGACACACTCAAAATGTTGTAAGTATCTTCTTCACGTGTCGTGTCAGTTTCCCCCGACGTTGACTATCACTTGTGAGAAAGTGTCCCGATTTTGAGCAGTCTGAAATAGTTCCTTTTCTCGTCTACTTGAGTATATTATGAAACCAAGAGATCTGCCTTCTTCCGACACCTTTTTGACCCTCCATCTTTTCCTTGGTGATCAGTTGCAGTATCTTGTACTCTTCTCCTTTGAGCACATGTCCCAAATATGACATTTTCCGGGTTTTCCACTCGTATAACTCGCTACCAATATAACCCTGGACTGGTACCTGAAGCGAAGGGCTGATCACTTTTCCTTCATGTATTAAGATAACACTGAGTTAATATGAAACAGTGCCCTATGCACCATTAGGGTGCGGATAAGTGTTTCTTTTATTTATTTATTATTATTATAACTCGTCACCACGTATATGTTTAATAAAAAAATAATATTTTTAAAATAAATAATAGCAATCTAAAAGAAAACCACCATAATTTTTAAATACAAATAGAATAAAGTAAAAATGTCATTTGTGTATTTCCATTTGTTCTTTGTAAACACTGCATTTACCGGAAATTGAGCATTATTAAACATTCGAAGCTCTGAAAGAAAACAATTAATTTGATAACGAACTGTGCACTTTGTGCTGTGGAAAGGTAAGGGGATATTATTATTCCGAAAGGGATATTCAGACTGGAAGCGACTGCTTGCTTTGATTAAACCAACTATAAGCATTATTCAAAGCTGAGTGAACGTAATAAGAACTTTACCTACGTGAACTTTCATCTGCGTCATTGCTATTTTCTTATCTGTACCTTATATTGCACAAAGCACTGCTTTAAATTGGTGCAATAGCATAATATAATAGTTGTTTCTATATAACCTAAAAAGTAAATTAATAATATCTTTGGTTTGTCCGTATACTTGTTCACAAATCTGCATATGAATGGTTTTTATATTTTGCATATATTTAAAAATAAAAAAGTCTTTGCTAAAATAATAAAATAAATACTCAAGTCAACAAATACTGCCGTAAACACATGGATGGAGCGACTTATGAATGATACTATATACATATCGGCTGTCCAAACTTAAAACACAGTAAGGGACATTTTTTTTGTAGTACGTTTTTTTTTCCATTTTTGGACTAAGTAGAATCTACTTAGTCCAAAAATGCAAAAAAAAACGTACTACAAAAAAAATGTCCCTTACTGTGTTTTGAGATTGGACAGCCGATATATATATTTGTTCATAAATATGGATGTATAAGTTCCAAAATTTAGAGTACTGTTGTGTTTACATGGCTGAAATTGCACGTGCTTATGATAGGTTGTAAGGCCTGTAAATTCAAAATTATATTATTGTTACGTCATTTCATATGTCAATTATCGTCAGCATCTGTGTTTGATTTGGGTAAGCTCTCTTTTTCAAACAGAAACCCTTATTTTAAATGTATGCAAGATTCTCACCGAATTATTCCACATAATGTGAGACACGTAAAAACATTTGTTTTTATTTCAACATTTTTTAATCTAATTTGACCGTTTTTATATTCACAGCATTTTGGATGTACCCAAATCTTAACGCCACTCAGAGTTTAAATTAAACAAATCTTTTATGTATTAATTTTAAATCAATCAAAGATTTTTTAAGTCTACGAAGTTGCATTTTATTAACAAAAACACATAAAAAATTATACTGTGACAATTGTTTCGCCTTGTTAGGGCATTATCAAACGAACTGATATTACGAATTGATATAGTTAGGGCATTATCAAACGAATTGACATTCGTTTGATAATACCCTAACAAGGCGAAACAATTGTCACAGAATAATTTTTTATGTATTTTTGTTAATAAAATGCAACTTAGTAGACTCAAAAAATCTGTGTTTGATTTAAAATTAATACATAAATTAAAATGGAGTTCTACAAATTAAACGCCAAATCAATAAATAAACAAATCTTTATAAATTTCTTTAAATATAGAAACAAAAAAATCATGATGCTTACATTTTTATTTTCTTAATATTTACAGCCTACAGGAAACAGCCTGACTAATACCTCCTGGCACTTAGGGTTTATGCAAATACCCAGACTTCCATATTCTCCTTCATCTACGTTAAGATGTCAAAATGTAAAATACCATATACATAAACATGTGAAATAAATTGTTTGTAGTAAATCTCACATGCTTGTGTAAGTTAAACTTACTGTCTGCAATAGCAGCAGAATACCGTATGAGACGCATTTCAGTCAGGGCGTCGTAGCATGCATTTCCTATCAGAAAAACCATTTCCCAGCAAGAGAATTCACTTTGTCACTGTGCACATAAGAAATACCACTCGCATTGCGAGCTAAATGGAAAACGCAGCAATCTCCATAAACACTCCCTTATTTTCCATTGCATAACGTTCATTTTGCCGTGTCGTTTGTTTCCCCGGAGCGTTGCTTTCTTCCTGAATTTGGCTTACTCGGAATTACTGAGTCAGTTAAGCCATGTATTGTTCAAGGGTCACGAATCCAGCAATTGGAACACGAAGATACTGAATAGTTACGTTTTAGACGATTGTATTACAGTAGAGTCTCGATTATCCAACCTGAACCGTCTGCGGCAAGGTCGGATAAGCGGAAAGGTCGGATAACATGAAAAATTATTAAAATGACATCGAGAATATGTTAATTTTATTTGAAGAGGCCTAAATCCAGCAATCAAGGATAAAAGATTATAGTAGATGAAGGAATGACCTGTCATAGTATGGTTAAGTGATCACTTTAAACACGTGCAACATTCACCATTTTACCCATGTTTGACAATCACACTACTCAAATTTTTGGAACGCCTACAAATATTCATCAAACTTGTGACACAGTACATTTATGTTCACAACAGCCATCTATGTTGAATTGAGGTAAACTCTTATAAAGCAGAGATTATTTTATTTGTTTGCAAGATCCGAACCCCAGATTTTTTACACATACTAGAAAACGCCTAAAAATGATTTTTAAGTAGCTTATAATTTTACCAGATATTTAAATTCCCAACATTTTGAGTACAAAACTTAAAATGGTGTAAACTTTATTTTTATTCAATGATCAATATTACGTGATTTAAGATTTTGAACAAACATTAATGTAAACAATATGTTGGAATAATCGGTAGGTAGATTGTTTGCAAAGACAGATCGGTGTGGCATTCTATTCACTTCTCCTACCCCTGCGAGGAAGCAGCGTGATAGTAAGTGAATAAGTTTATAACGTTAAATATATATTTTATACCATTATATTAGAAAGAGTAGTAAGTGGTTTACTAAGAAAAAATTAAAATAAATAAATAGATATTACCACAAAGTGACTGCCGAATAAATTAATGCAATTGTTAAATATTTGATTAATGTAGAATTCATTAAGATGAATTTATAATAAATGTTTAAACATTTTGTTTGTATGAATTGACTTTGATTCATTAAACAACGTATAAAGGTGAAATCATACGTTTATTTCTTTTTTGAATTCTGTTTTTTTTGTTGTTGTTATTTTTTATTCTTTACATATTTTTTTTTGCGTTATACAACATAATATAAATACGAATACAAAGAAATATGTAAATTATAAAAAAAATACACAAAAAAAGATCCTATAAAAGTATGGCCTGTGTGTGAGTATACAATACAATTCAGGTAAAGGGCACTGTCAAAAATACAATAGATATTATAAGGAGTAGAACTAGAATAAAAGTGTTAATATAAAATACAAAAAATACAAAATAATTGACCAACAGAAAAAAATACTTAATTTTATTGTCTAGTATTTAAAAGTAAAAAGTAAAGTAAAAAGTAAAAAGTTAGCAAGCATATACTACATGAGTGATACGTCTATAAGAAAAAGGAGCTTAAAAACCTGTCTCTTCAATAAACAATTTAAACAAAATATTGAATCGAAACAAACTTTCAAACGTAACTTTCAAAGTTCTTGACCTGCTATTCGCCACTAGATTCTAATGATTCACGTACGAAATAATTTCAAAAGTTGTCTCATATTTTTCAGTCCACTTCAGAGTGTAAAATTTTGAATGCAGTTTCTGCGCTGTGATATTAAAATATATTTATAATATGACAGTGAGTTGGAAACGTAACCAAAACCAATTTTCCTGAAACCTTTTGTGATCCATTCTATTATCATGTTTACTTGCAGTCAAATTTAATTAAGCAATTTCAAGGCAGTGAATGGCCATTTACATACCAATATTTAGGTTAACGGTCTTTCAAAGTATGACAAAAATATTCAAACACAGAATAGCGATGTTGAATTATTTAATTACCCGCAACATACAATTTTCGATCGCTAAGCTGTATACTCTTTGCATTTCATCTCTCCTTTACTGTAAAATAGAGAAGTTATTTTTAATTTGGGGTATAATTTGTGTAAAATGGATTAAAAAATATGATTTGTTACTGCTAAATAACGCAAAAACACCGTTAAAAAATTTAGCATCTTAAAAAAAAACATTGGATGTGTTTTATAATGGATTATTTTATATATTTCACAATTTTTACTTAAAGCAGCATAATACATATTAACTTATTTTATTTATTTATTAAAAATTCGGTCATTTGACCAATGAACAGATTTCTTTTTTTCTTTACCTAACGTCCAAGTGACTCTGAAATCTGACTACGGCTTATGCAACACCGCTTATCATGTCCCTACTCAGGCTTCAACTTTATAACTTTCATAGCCTATGCCTACTTGTGAGTGGATTTACTCTTTATGTTTAAAGTTACTATGATTTCATGAGTGAAAATTCTAGGCAAAAACACTCGCTGAACAGGTTTCGTCGTTGCCAACTTCTTTTAGCTGGTGGGAGGCTAGACAAAATTCTTTATATACAACAAGGCAGGGATTAAAAACCGTGATTTTATACATATTTTTTTAAATTTTGTCACAAACAGTACTTTAAAATTTTTTGTTAGAAGCAGATTATAAATAAGCATAAATTAAAATTAAATACCCATAGTAGTACCAATTACAATCAAATAATTATGTTTTTGCCTTAAGAAAGACGTTTTATATTCTTTTAAATTGAAAAATAAATGCTTTTATCTGGGGTACATATAATATTTAAATTTTGAACAAAGCATGAATTCAACTAACCTACATTAAACCTCTTTAAGGTAGGAGAATCGAATGTATTGTTAGATAATATTAGTTATTCGAGTAGAAAATTAATCATTTTCCTTCAGAGTGATTTTCAGGAAAAGTTTTTAGCACTTCGATATTAATTAAAATTTTCATTAAAAAAATTGCTCTTTCGAGGGAACAAATACTTTTTACATTTCTATAGATATCAAATGGTATCTTTTATAATTGCTCGAATGAATTCATTTCAAATCTTTGTAAGGGAAGTCTAAAAAGATAAATTAATTATTAATTCATTTACATAATTGTGAGTTGAAATTAGACTTTTTATAAATCAATCTGTTTCAAATTAAAATTTGAAGAATAGTTTGACAACGTGTACAAAAATTATCTTAAACAAGATTTTATCTTGAATAAAATATATTAAAAATAAATATAAGTGATTTTTTCACTCTAATATTTATTCAATATTACCATGGACTGGTACCTGAAGCGGAGGGCTGATCACCTTTCCTTCATGTGTAAACGATCATATATATATATATCATATATATATATATATATATATATATATATATATATATATATATATATATATATATATATATATATATATATATATATATATATATATATATATATATATATATATGTATAAATAGAATACATTTAAATTTTAAAATGGCTTTTATATAAGACAATGGATTTATCACCCAACGGATAATTTATTAAATCATATAAGGTCACGACATTTGTTCAAATACTTCGCAAATCTGGGTATTTTACATATTTAACATTTAAATGTAAAAGAAGAAGAATATTTATTCCAGGCATTAACAGAGCTTACGACCTGTAACAGGCTGGTTTAAATGGTTTTTATAGCCATGTCATTCCTACATATTTTGGCATGCAATTTATACATATTCTATTAAAATGATACAGTGTAACCTCGATGTAACAAGTCTCAATATATATTTTTTTTCATGCAACGAATTTTTTGAAACCCTCTTAAACTAGATTTAGTATTCAATACCAATATACTAAGAAAATTATTAAAGGATAAAAATAAACCTCTTCGTAACGAAATAAACTCATGTTCATGTTAATAATGTATATACTAGTAACATGTAAAAAAGAACTGTTTACATACTTGTGATATATGCAAATTTAAATTACGATGTACATATTTACTGCATTATTTTTCATACCAACTGCAGGTTATATTTCACAGAATTCGTCATACGAGTGGTTAAAAAATTCGAAAGTAAAACTCGATGTTACATATGTTTAGCCATCCAAACTTCTTTATTTCAAATCAGTCGATATTCAGATTTTTTCAAACCCCTTAGAGATTCGTTATGTCGAGGATTCACTATTGTATAATTCTGAATTTAAGAGGTTAAGGTGATAATTTTCTTCAATACAAATCAATCGATATCTTTTATGAAAACTTTTTGATATTCGTAATATTGAGGTTGCGTTTTTGTATAAATCTGAAAGTAAGAGGTTAAAAAAAAAATTTCTTCACTACAAATCACTCGATACATATTTTTTTAAAACTTCTTTATATTCGTAATATTTTAGTGGAACTATTGTATAAATCTGAATGTAAGAGGTTAAGATTATAATTTCCTACACTTCAACTGAATTGATATTCAAGTTTTATTAAAACTTCTTAAGATTCGCTATATCGGGATTTTACTAGTGTATAATACTGAATGTAAGAGGTTAACATATTAATTTCCTTCTAGTGAATCACTCGACATTAAATATGAAAAAAGGGATTCGTTATATCGAGTTTTCACTATTGTATACATTTGAATGTAAAAAGTAATTAAGATCATACCTTTCTTCATTACAAATCACACGATATTTTGATTTTTAAACCGGTGAGATTCGTTATATCGAGGTTTTACTATTGTATTATTCTGAATGTAAGAGGATAAGATAATAATTTTCTTCACTAATGTCTTGTTTCTATATTCTAGTATAACTGCCGGCTCGTTAAATTTTTAAGGGCGCGTTCACACCGCCACAAAACAAGCGCCGTAACGACGCATTGTGTGACGCCGCCTTCCGCCCCCGACCGCAGTAATGCAGCGCGGATACGCGCAGTGGAGTGGGGCTTGTTCCGGGAAATGCCGTTAGGTCGGATTGTTTCTGGTAACAAAGAGTGGGATTTGCATTTCCTGCGGCGTCGTACGGCGTTCGGGAAGACGCGCGTGAACCCAGACCCTGAATTGTCTGGAATAACGAATTATATGATCGGGTTATTTGGCATATAAAATGACATAAAAAAAATCAATTTGCAATTTGCATTTTACTTAATTAAGTCTAAGATACTAAACTTTTTGATAAATTTTCTATCTGAAGAGTCGTTATTTTAGTATAATTTGTTTATTTACAGAATTTAGAGTGTATCCAAATATTTGTTAAAAAATATGGATTATCTCAACTTAATTGAATTATTTTTTAACATATTAACATAAATGAAGAAGTCTGGACATTTAGAAGGCTTACGACTTGTTATAGGGAAGGTTTAAATGATCACTATACACACGTGTGTAAAGTGATCACTTAAGCAAGCCAATGACGGTCGTAGGCCCTGTAAACGCCCAGACTTCCATATTTTACTTCACTTTTGTTGAGGAGTCAATTATGTTAAGATATCAACATAATTAACTCCTTAGTGGACAAAACCCAGAACTGTGATCAAAATTTTGGACTCACAAAAAAGCTTTTAACACACAAGCTTTCCTGGCTATTCCGTAAAAAGTCATGTACATATAATAATGTTTTTATTTATTGATTCGGTAGTCACATGGTGGTAATATGGTATGTATCCTTTTTTAATTAAAATTTTACTTGGTAATAAAAAATGGATACATATTATTATCCATTTTTAATTTCCACAATTTTTTAAAGTTTATTGTGTCGCGTGTTTCGATGTATTTGAAAATGATGCGGAATGCATCGAAACACGTGTCACTATAAATTTTAAGAAAAAGTAGTATTTACCAAGTAGAAATAAATTCAAAATAAGAATGTAATAGAGTATCGATCTAATCGAATAATTGCACAATGGGTGCACTCGAGTGAAAGAGACAAAGGATCGCAATATCACCACCCGCTATTGTGGATGAAAATATTTATGATTATTGTTATTGCCTTGTATGGGAGTGCGCCGTGACACAACTTGGCCTTTATTACGTATTTGATTTACGGTGGCAACCCTAAAAAATACGAACGCAAAAAAGAGAATTAATTCACGCAGGTGCTTTCGAGCTTAAGGGTGGCTTTGCGATTTGTTTTCGGCCAGTTCTCGGTGCGACTCAATCGTAATGAATTGCAGATTAATTTTAATACAAAGGGATTTAACGGTATTAATTTCGCTATTATTAAATTTCAAATTACTTAGGAGGTGCACGTTTTTATGAACCCTTTTTTCAGATTAACTGTCGTTATAAATTTGTTAATTACAGTCATTTTTTCATTGATTGCAAACAAAATGTCTTAATAATAATAATAATTCTGAATTTGCCGATTACTTAATAGAAAATAATCACTCATTTGATAAAAATAAAGGCCTAAATATATCACACATATGCAATAGAGGACTCAAATTAAGTTACTTAGAAATATTAGAAATTAAAAAGGCAATTTATAATAATTTACAACTAATAAATACACAGGTAAATGATTTTGCTAAAAGTCTGTTATTAAATATGTTTCCAATCACTCATCATCCATGATCCTTTTTGACTGTGACTGCCAATTAACACAAAAACCAACACAAAAAAATAAAGCAACTTGAGATCTACTTAAACTTCTTTCGCCAACCGTCGGAATATTTTGATCACTCATTTGATAAAAATTAAGGCCTAAATATATCACACATATGCAATAGAGGACTTAAATAAGATTACTTAGAAATATTAGAAATTAAAAAGGCAATTAATAATAATTTACAACTAATAAATACATAGGTAAATGATTTTGCTAAAAGTCCGTTATTAAATATGTTTCCAATCACTCATCATCATCCCTTTTGACTGTGACTGCCAATCAACACAAAAAAATAAAGCAACTTGAGATCTACCTAAACTTCTTTCGCCAACCGTCGGAATATTTTGAATTTTGTTTAAGTACATAGATAGTGTTTTAGTATTAATCAGTCTTGATAAAGAAGCAATTAGCTTCGAAATCTGTAGACGTTATAATTAAGTTATAATAAAATATTTATAGTAATTGTAAAACAAAGTTACATTTTAATTATAAAATTATAATTGATTTACGAGTTACTTGGTTGTGAAATCTTTTCATTTTAAGTTAAAGCTTTACTTAGTTCATACCACTGTTTCTTTAAAATCAAATGTTACACGTGTTTCGATGCGATCCGTATAATTTTCAAACAATGCATGTGAAGCTAAATCCAAATCATGTTGGAGGCTTGGTTTCAGCCTTTATGTATGGAAGTGAAGCATGAAGTTGGCAAAAAAAAGTATGAAAATAGACTGAACGCATTTGAATGCGAATTGGAAGAAGACCTGCAAATGTTGGTGACAAAAGTGTATAATGTGTACAAGGAAAGTGATTTATTGATGAATGTTAGCAAATCCAAGATTTTAGAAAGAGATGAATGTAGATCTGAGTGTGAAAGATTGGTAAATGGGGAGATTTTGGAACAGGTAGATGATTTCGTATATTTGGGTAGTATGTTTTCTAGGGATGGAAAGATTGATAAAGACATAGAAAGGAGAGTGAAAGCTGAGAACAGAGTGAATAGTGCACTAAAATCAGTTTTAGCAAATAAAAATCTATCAGCGAAAGCTAAACTGGCAGTACACAACGGAGTTCTTGTTCTTACCCTTATGTATGGAAGCGAAGCATGGAGTTGGCAAGAGAAGGATGAAAGCAGACTGAATGCAGTCGAAATGCGACCCCTCAGACGAATGTGTGGCAAAACGATAATTGATAGATGTTCGAATGATGAAATAAGGAAAGAATGCAAGGCTGAGATTAGCATTATCGATTAAATAAAGAAAGGTGAGTTAATGGTTTGGGCATGTGAATCAAATGAGTGAAGAAAGAATAGTTAAACAAACTTATGCAGCGGATGTGGTTGGCAATAGAAGGAAGAATAAGGAGTATTTCAATTACTTCAAAGCGGTCAAGTCAGTAGTCGGAATAATCAGCGGTTATGTATGAAGTCCGCCTCCGTAGTGTAATGGTCAGCACGCTCGGCTACCGTTCTGGAGGTCCCGGGTTCGATTCCCAAGGGGGGTAAAATAAATATAAGTGATTTTTTCACTGTCATATTTATTCAATATTACCCTGGACTGGTACCTGAGGCGGAGGGCTGATCACCTTTCCTTCATGTGTAAACGATCAAGATAACACTGCGTTTATATGACGCAGTGCCCTATGCACCATTGGGGTGCGGATAAGGGTTTTATTATTATTATGTATGAAGTGATGCATGAATATGAAAGAGGCGAAGAATGTTTGCAAAGACATGGTAGCATGGCGTTCTATTCTTTCTGCCTACACTTATGAAGAAGCGGCGGTTGATGGTTAGTTAGTTAATAAATTAATGGCTTAAGTAATACCTTCCTTCCCCATTTGCGAGTGTCGTTTTGAAGAGGAAGACCTTAACCACATATTCTTTGTTTGCCCAATAATTGACCAAATGCCAATTTTTTTAAAATCTCTGGCCCCGCTTATTCCCCTCCCTACAGATATCCATGTCATCCTGGCGAGCAGAAACCCAATTATGTACAGACTGTTAGTTGTTTTTCTGAAATTAAATGGAATAAATTTATAGTATATCGTTATAATTTATAGTCTATCGTATTTTATAATTAAGAATTCAATTAACTTGACATTAGCAAATGCATAAGCATTCTATATTAAAAAAAGTAATACCTTGTTTAAAGCAATAGCTAAATTTTCACACGTTTTGTGCAAGAGTGGAATAAAAATGTAAATTTTGACGGTCCATTCTGTCGGCGTTAACTGCTCGTCGTAATAGTCGGAGCAAAACCAGGTTTAATGTAATCAGAGCCACCAGCGGCTCTCTGGAGTAATTAAATGCAATTTTATTAGAATCGTGTACACTAATAAAGGTCCAGCAAAGGTGGTGACTATATCAGTGCCTGGGATGCTCCATGTCAATATTTTCCTTATATTTAATTTTAATGAATTATTCTGTAAATAATAAGTTCGGCATTTTGTGTACTAGCTTGGTTTATGGTACTAATGTCACTATTTTTATCATATTTATTTTACAATTATTATTTTATTTACAAAATAGTATACATTTATTTAAAGAACGATTTTAAACATATTAAAAATATTTTTTTGCAGAGACCCACCAAGCCACCTTGTGGCATATTATATAGTTGTGGAATTATGTAGTGTGGTATATTATATAGGTTAAAAAGAGTGAGTAAAAACAAAGTAAGTGGTGACAATTATTGCTTAAACCCATTTTGAGTGTGTCCAAATACTTGTTCACAAATCTAGTTTATCTCCAAATTAAGGACATTCTTTTTGAACGAAGACTTATTTTTCATAATATTTTTTGACATCTCAACATAGATGAAGAGGCATATTTATTGGTCTTAAGCCCCGTAAATGCCCAGACTTTCATGATCTTCTTCATCTATGTTGAGATGACAAAAAATAATATTGCTTAACAAATTCCGTGTCCACCTCCGTGGTGTAATGGTCAGCGTGTTTAGCTACCGTGCTGGAGGTCCCAGGTTCAATTCCCAGGAGGGGAGGTGAAAATAAATATTAGTGACTTAACACTGTAATATTTATTTAATATTACCCTGGACTGGTTCCTGAAGCGCAAGAGTGATCACCTTGCCTTCATGTAAGTAATGATCAAGATAACACTGCGTCAATTTGATGCAGTGCCCTATGCACCATTAGGTGCGAATAAGGGTTATAAATAAAACAAATTTACTCGAATCAAATAGTGGTCTAAAGGGAAAATGGATTTTGAAGTTAAATAAAGGAATGTTATTCTTTAGATTTTTGCTTGGAGTTCCACACTTTGAAGTATAAGGGTAGTTTTAAACACCCCCTCGTTACTTTATGCAGTAATTACGTTTACCTGTGGTAAATGTACCTGCCTGTCCAGCTCAAGGCGGCCACTTTAATGTTTCTACATTTGCATACGCGAAAGCTTTTCCGAATAAGGGAGGCAATATCGAGGACACCCCCAGTTGAGATGTTTTATGTGGGCTTTGAAGAGGTTTTACCTAGTACTGCTTTTGTAGTGCTTTTAGTACTTTATTGTTGATATGATTTGTGCTTTTATTTATTTATCTATAAAGTTCATGTGAGAGGGAAAACAGAACGAGGACGATCGAAAAATACTTGGCACGATCAGAATAATCAGAACCTAAAATCTGGAGGTGTTAAAAGTCTGCGTAATTGGAGGGCATGTATGACTCGATGTATGGATGTGAAGGAGGCGAGGAGTGTATATCAGGACAGAAGAGTGTGGCGTTCCATCCTCTCTGCCTACCCCTGCGGAAAAACGGCGTGATGGTAGTAGTAGTAGTAGTAGTAGTATCTATAAAGTTCCATTAAAATAAATATCGTATAAAAACAGCAAAAATAATAATGTAGCTATATCATTACTTGATGTTGAATATAAGATAAAAGATATCCACATAATAATAAACCGTTAATTAAAACCACGACAAGCAACTTTTGTATGAGTTTTCAACAAACAAAAATATTTCATGCTTTGATTATTATAAAATATTTTTATGGTTCTTTAAACTGAATTACTGAATTCTTTGTCCGCCTCCGTAGTGTAATGGTCAGCACGCTCGGCTACCATTCTGGAGGTCCCGGGTTCGATTCCCAAGGGGGGTAAAATAAATATGAGTGATTTTTTCACTGTAATATTTATTCAATATTACCCTGGACTAGTACCCTTAGCGGAGGGCTGATCACCGTTCCTTCATGTGTATACGATTAAGATAATACTGCGTTAATATGACACAGTGCCCTATGCACCATTGGGGTGCGGATAAGGGTTTTATTATTATTATTATTATTAAACTGAATTACTAACAAGCTACCACGCCGCTTTCCGCAGGGGTAGGCAGAAATAATAGTATGTCTCGTCACTCTGTCATTGCGAAAAATTAATTTGACAACCAGTATATCAGTATGCAAACACGTTACTACTGTGATTAATATTTCGTGTAGTTATAATTGTGTGAATACTGATATGGCAATGACGTGGAATATTGTTTGTTGAAGTGATTATCTTGACAAAGATTTAAAAATTTTACTTTTATACATTTTACATATTTAAATGTTTTAAAATTAAATATTGATGTACTTATGGATAGTTAAAAAAAATGCAAATAATGTCAACTGTTAAAGGTGAAAGCGAAAATTTAGATTAAATTTGGTTACTATCGGTAGAAAATCTGGATTCTTGATTATGATATACAAGATTTTGAGTGTGTCCAAATACTTGTTCACAAAATCTGGATTATCTCCAATTACAATGTAATTGGAGATAATCCAGATTTTGTGAACAAGTATTTGGACACACTCAAAATGTTGTAAATAAATTATCTGGTCAAATTATAAGCTTAATAATAAAAATGAAAATGGTATTTTCTGGCGTTTCTCATGTGTGTGATTATAATCCGGGATTCGGATCTCACATACTAATATAAGAGTTTCTGCTTAATAAAAAGCTTCTTTACATCTCACCAATAGATGTCTCTAGTGAAGTTTTAGTGATTCATGAACAAGGTTTCTAAATTGGTTCATATATATAGAACTTCCAAGAATTTGAGTAGTGTGGTTGTCAATAATGGGTAGAATTGGTGAATGTTACACGTGTGTAAAGTGATCACTCAAACCAGCCTATGACGGTCGTAAGCCCCGTAAATGCCCAGACTTCCATATTCTTCATCATCTTTGATGAGATGTCAAAAAATAATATGATATACAAGACTGAACATTTCAGTAATAGAATTGTCATTATCTTACCTAGATATTTGTGTGAGAATCAGGTAGGGTGATTGGTTGTGGTCTATTTATAAAGACTTCTCTGCCTTATTAACCTCTAAGCTGCTCGATTTCGAGTGTCAAACTTTCCGTCCCGTGCTGGATTATTTTACATTACAATATTTTTGACAAAAAAACATATTTTTCCCTATTTTTTGTAGTGAAACTTTCGGATATCCATCATAGATGTTCACAGTACACAATGCACTTTACTTATTATGTTTTAATGGTGTATTTACACAAAAATATAAACATTTACGGACTCGCGGCCTAAAGTATGGCGGCTGTATAGAAGACGCGGCTGTCGTATCTGCGGAGCGCGAGCCAACCGGAAGTATTCACGTTAAAGTTGACACTAAATTAAAATAATTTTGATATTTTATGACAATAAATCAAAGAAAACTAATTTATCCATGCCTCGAACCAAATTTAAGTGCAAAAAATTATCCATAGGTGTTGATATAAGTACGTAAAGTTGAAAAACGACTATGCATGCGATCCGCAGTCAACGGTACTTCTATAAAAAAACGACAATAGATGTGATCCGCAGCTTACGGGTTGGTGAAAAAACTCAACCAGAGAAGACGGACTGTCACTTGCTAAAACTATAAAATAAATAAAGTGGACAAAGGAAAAAGCTTCATCATTTTGAAAATGCTGTTGTGTCAATTTTGAAATATTTTAATGCCTTTTAATTAAGAGCATTTTTTCGCTGACAAAGTAGATTTGTGCCGGAAATTTTGTGAATTTCTCTAATGAGAGCTCTTTTTCGATACAAAAAAGATCTTTATTGTGCCGAAAGTATTTACAAAGTTAACATTAATTTGCGAAAGGCTTTTTTCGGGGAAAAATGTTACACAAATTTCTAGTGAAAAAGAATCCGCTGGCGATGCTTGCCACAAAGTAAATATGCTTTGGTCGGCAACATTTGGAACCGCTATTAATCTTCCCTTGAAGTATTCAGCCATCATTTCATCTTAAATTTTGACGAGATCATAAAAGGCCGTAAATAAACCGAGTATTCATCAAAATTGTGCTTAGGGTAGTATGCAAGTGCACAGATGTGGATAATGGTAATGTTCTAACGTCCTTAATGAGTAATGGACAAGACCTTAAAAATATTTATTAAATTTATTTGAAAATATATAGTTTTTTTTCATTATACGATTCTGCGATTACTTTCTTTGGATAAACATACAAGTATAAAGTCTCGGAAATTATCATAGGCTGATTCTAGTAATCATCCCACACACGTTTAATATAGCTCACTCCTTTCCAGAACGTCATAAATAAAAAAAAAACTCGATTTTTCAGGAGAACGTTTTTAAAGTTTAAAAATATACCTAATACAATGTATTAAAAATAAATATCAAGCCACTTACTGAACTTTTTACTGTGAAACAGATCTTTTTAAGTAAAACCTGAAGGTTTTTCCTCCATTTGAAAAATATTTAGTTTATTTATAAAAAAATAATTAAACAATACCTTTTCTTCAAAATGCAATAACAACACTTTCTGCCCTGTAGCGGGTAAATATTAAGTTAAAAATATGCCGCTTCTGCTAGGATATAGTAAATTTTCTGGGCATTCCGAAAACATGCCCAACTGAAAATTGACGAATTTTGATTTATGACGTTCTTGAAAGGAGTGAGCGATATGTTCACGTGTAATGGATCCAACCTCCAGCTTTATCAGTGATCTTACGAACTTACTGAGTGATAATATTTGTGATATTTTATTTCCATTCTTTACACTACGATTCGGTCATAACTTTGTGGAAATGTCTATCCATTTTAATTAAAAATAACTGATAAATACAACCTGTTCTTAAAATCTATTTTATTCGGCATTTATTTTTTATATGGCATTTATTTTTTATACGGCGCGGCATTTAAAATAAAAAAATAGAAAATAATGTTGAAATTGATAGAAAGCTGTCGAACAACAAGCAAACCTTTTTGATAAAAGTGTAATAAAAATATTCCTGCTCCTTTATGTATAACAATATATGCTGGTCGTGAAAAATACAAAAAAAAACAGATCACAATATTTATTAATTTATAACTTTTTATTAATTGAATCGGCATGATTGAATAATTGTTTAAAAGTTATGCGGAATGCATCAAAACACAAGTCACAATTGACTTTAAAAAATGTGAGTGGAAGTTTTTGTGAAGGGAATGTAATTAAATATTAGTATTATAATGTTTTTAATGTTTTAGAAATTAATAAACCTTGATGATGACAGGGTTCTTGTCAAAACCGGTAGGTTAAAGTGTAATTTTAATAAAAAAGTGGTTAAAACTAAGTTGTTTAATTTTATAAATTTTATAAAATGTGCCACAAAGTATCTGCGAAAAACATTCAAGAAATAAAAAAATGCGATATTTATCAAGTAAACTTTTATAGGAAAAAAAGCATTCGGGTCTTGTTGAAGTAATGTAATTAAATAAACTACATACCACAGTGAAAGTTCGAAATAAATGAGAAAACTGTTTCTAGTTAGAGTTCCGCATTAATTAAAACTGCCTTACCATACCTTCAAGTATCCCAAAACGTAAAGGACTCATGTAAGAAGTAATTAGAAATGGAAGACCCACTGCAGTCACAGGCCTTCGATGTCGTCAAACTACCCTCCCACGCCATATTCACTTAACCCACGTCGGTCTGTCAATTGTAATTTCTGGCGGTATAAATCCAGAAGACCCAACCCTTGTCCAATTATTAAGGGATGCCCTTTCTGGGGACAAAACCCACCCCGTCTCGGGTTATCAGACCATCATCCTTATTAATTCTCATTATTAGACCGTTTACCCCGAGATCTTTGGGTGATTGTTAAAAGAGCGCTGAAAGTGACGATATATGTAAGTTATATTGATTTATATTTATTGATTTCTCATAAATGTAAATGGAAAAGAATTGACAACATTTTGAGTGTATCCAAATACTTGTTCCCTAATTTGGATTTACTCTAATTATAGGAGTTGTTATTCATATTACGAAAAAATAATGTGGATAAAACTCCTATAATAATTTTAAAAAATAGGAAATACTTTTGGCAGCTTGATGTTTGACAGTTGCCATTGTTTTAGTTGAGTTTATTTATTTGTTTAAATTTACTTTTTTTACGATTTTTTAAAAATAATTTATGTTTCGGTGATACTAAAATAGACATTTTTTGGAAATTGAGGTCTGAAGGTTGTTGAAGATACTAGATATTTTTCACACTTAGAATTTTTAATATAGAAATTTATTTGAAAATATGTTCCTTTGATATGTATTGTTTTTAAAATAAATAATGGCGTTGCATATATAATATATTGCGTTTCCTATTGTCAAGTTAATTTAATAATATTATTAAATTATAAATTATGATTAACTTATTATTAAGCAATTATTATTATTATTAAATTGCCACCTCCGTAGTGTAATGGTCAGCACGCTCGGCTACCGTTCTGGAGGTCCCGGGTTCGATTCCCAGGGGGGTCAAATAAATACAAGTGATTTTTTTTAACTCTAATATTTATTCAATATTAGCCTGGACTTGTACCTGAAGCGGAGGACTGATCACCGTTCCTTCGTGTGTTATCGATTAAGATTACACTGCGTTTATATAATGCAGTGCCCTATGCACCATTGGGGTGCGGATAAGGGTTTGAAAAAAATGTTATTAAACTATTAATTGATTCTGTTAAATTTTAACAAAAATAGCTGAACTATGGTATATAATTGGGTTCCTACTCGCTAGGATGAATTGAATACTTGTAAGGAGGGGAATGAGCGAATCCAGAGTTTAAAGAAATGTTGGTATTTGGTGATTTATTGGGCAAACAAAGAATATAAGCTTAAGGACTTCAAACTTATTTTAAATATATTTATTTTTTAATAATTTATACTTCGGTGATGCTAAAATAGACGTTTTCGGAAATTGAAGTCTGAAGGTTATTTGTTACTCAAAACTTTTCATATTACCCTAGAATTTGAAAGATAGAAATTCAATTTAATATATAATAAAAGATAATAAATATTTCGACCTTTGCCCTTAAAGGAAAAAATGTAATTTCCAAAGAGATAAACATCTCTTCAATAAAATGTTTTTCAAACAAATAATTGTAAATAAAATAATGATGAGAAGAATTATTTTACCAAAAAATTTCAGAATGTTTCTTTGATGTTATCGAAAAGGAATTTTTTTGTGTGCTTTGAATATAAAGAAAATATTATAATAATAAATCTTCTAAAAAAGATAACTCATCTTAAAAAAATCTGTAAACGTAAATAATGATTTTTTTGTTGATGAATGAATTCCATAATTAATTTTTTTTTACAATTTTGTTTTTCAAATTTAGGGAATAATTTTTTTTAGAAACTGACTAAGCCACCTTATGTGAAAATTTGGCCAAAGATAACACTAAAAAACAGTTAATGTGAAAGATTATTATTTTTTTTTTTTGACATCTCAACATAGAAGAAGAAGATTATGGAAATCTGAGTATTTATAGGGCTTACGACCTGTAATTAGCTGGTTAAGTGATCACTCAACACTTGTGTAACATTCACCATTCTACACAAGATTGACAACCACACTACTCAAATTTTGGAACTCAGGATTGAGTTCACAACATCCAACTATGATTGGATTTAGAAAGCTTTTATTTAGCAGAGACCCTTTTATTCGTATGCAAAATCTATAACAAGATTATTTTACATACAGGGAAACGCCTGAAAACTTCATTTTTATTTTTTATGGAGATTATACTTTGGTCAGTTATTTAATTCACAGCATTTTGAGTGTATACAAATACTTAATAAAATTTTTGGAACTAACTATCACGCCGCTTCTCCGTAAGAGGTAGGCAGGGAGAATAGAACGCCACACGGATTTGTCTGCAAACAATCTTAGTCTCTTTCAAATTCATGCACCTCCTCATTCCTATTGTTGACCTTATCACATTCAAGTGTTTGAAATACTTGATTATGCCAAGTTTTCCTTGGTCTTCTACTGCTTCTATTACCAACCACATTCGCTTTATAAGTTTGTTTTACTATTTTTTTATTACTCATTCGATTCACATGCCCAAACCATCTCAATACACCTTTCTTAATTTTATCGATGGTAATTTTTTCTAATATTAAATTCTCACAACATACTATAAATACAAAAGATTAAATAGTATAAATACGAAAAAAATATAACAAGTAAGAAAAGGGGACAAAGTAAAGAGCACAAGCAAGAATACAATAGATATTATAAAAAGTAAAATTTGATTATCCTTGATTTTCCTTGATTTTGTATACAAATCGCTCACTCCTTTCTAAAACGTCATAAATAAAAAAATCGTCAATGTTCAGTTATGCGTGTCTTCAGAATACCCAGAAAATGTACTATATCCTAGCAAAAGAGACATATTTTAAACATAATATTTACCCGCTTCAGGGCAAAAAGTGTTGTTTTTGCATTTAGAAGAAAAGGTATAGTTTAATTATTTAAAAAAAAATACTAAATACTTTTCAAATGGAGAAAACACATTCAGGTTTTACCTAAAAAGATCTGTTGCACAGTAAAAAGTTCAATAAGTGGCTTGATATTTATTTTTAATACATTGTATTATATTTTTAAACTTTAAAAACGTTCTGAAAAATCAAGTTTTTTGATTTATGACATTCTTGAAAGGAGTAGCAAAATAATCTCAGTCCTCAATACCTATTTTCAAGATTATTATTATAACGTTACCTGCAAAAGACAAGTTGAGGATATGCCATGAGAGTACCCAAAGTGAGCTTAACTAGATATAATATCACTATATTCTTGTGAAAGTTCCAATATTACTCGGAAGGTAATCTTAATCGGGAAAATAAACTTTCTTATTGGAATAACAACAACGCTGGGAAATTTCTACCCAAAGAAAGACTAATTGTTCCATAGTTAGAATATTGGAGACTTTCATGCGACTTTCTTCTTAATTTATCAATAAATGTATTCTTACTTATATATAATATGATGTTATGAATTGATTAGCGTTAAGCGTAGTAAAGTTTATTATTATGACTAAACCTTGAAGTGTGCGAAAGGCTTTTTTATAAAATAAAATGAAAAACAAAAATATGAACATTTTAAAGCAAATAATACATACCTTTTGTTTTTTATAAGCTTATTTACTGTACCTTTTATTGCTTTATATTTTTATTTTGCTTTGTGTTTTTTTGTTAATTACTTTCTTAACTAGCTAACTAACCATCACGCCGCTTCCCCGCAGGGGTAGGCAGAGAGAATAGAGCGCCACACCACTCTGTCCTTGCAAACATTCTTCGCCTCTTCAACGTTCATGCATCTCCTCATACATACTCGCCGATTGTTACGACTCCTAACCTGACCACTTTCAAGTATTTGGCATACCTGATCGTTCCATGTTTTTCTCGTTCTTCCTCTGCTTCTTTTCCCAATAACATTCGCCTCATAAATTTGTTACTTTCTTATTTTTTGTTATTTCTGTTTTTCAGTTTTTTTAATCTTATTCCCATGTCCCAAAATGAGTTATTCAAATTACTTTATCAGGAATTTAATAAACGTATATGCGACTTATGTATGTAATATGTTTAAATAATAAAAAAAATCAACAACCAAATATATACGAGTATATATAAATATAACCACGTGTAAAAGTAACAATAAAAATCGCTAGTTTATTTACAACAGAAAGTATCGAATTTAATTTCATAAAAAAATAATTGAATAAAAACGAAAAAACACGCTTATTACTTTTTACATTAACTATAACTTTAAAAAATTCAAGTAAAACATGTCTTCGAATTTCATTAAACCTATTGATAAGTATTATTTTAAAAATATAATAAAATTGGCTTTTGATACAACATCTTCCTGTTTTCTCCCTACAATCTTCGAGGAGCAGAGAAAGTTTCCAAGTAGGGATTTAGAGTATAACAGTATTCTGAGGAGGAAGTATAAAACACACCGCCATATTACGTGTTTATGCGAAGTCTCATTAAAAGTTTGTTCAATGAACCTGTTATGCTTGATATGAAGACGTATAATAGTATATTATTATGGCTCTTGAAACACTGCACAGAGTCTAACAAGACTAGAATAATTCTATACGAGATACTTAACCCGTTGGTAATCTGAATGAAACTCCAGCAATTAGGAACTTATCCAAACGTAAGTGCAATTTGTGGGGAACTTGAAGAGGTAACAATACATGAATATTTTAACGATTTAACCTTTTCATTGCCAGCGTCATTTTTCGAATACCTTAATGAATAAATGAATAATACATTAAACGTTTGACATCTCAATATAAATGAAGAATAATATGGTAGTCTGGGTATTTATGGGGCTTAGGACCTGTTAAAGGCTGGTTATGTGATCACTTTACACTTGTAATATTCACCAATTCTACCCATGATTGACAAACACTACTCCAATTCTTGGAAGTTCTATATCGTAGTCATACAGGAGAAAGGGACCAAGTGCATTTTTTTACAAAAAACGCGATCATTGACTATTTGATATCTTACTAGCTTAATATTGCACCGCAAAAATCCCAGAGTGATTTTAAACTTGGAAGTATAATATACTGACTTGTTAAAAATGACTAACTGCATTGATGTTTATTTACTTTCCAAGCAAAAGCGATTTAAATGGCCCCTCTGAATATTTTACGTTTTGTTAGTTGGTCTCTTTCTCCTGTACGACCACGATATATTACAATACATAGAAGGATGGATACTCATAAAATTGCGTCCATTTTGTTACACCCAATAATCACTGTATGATCACACCATGTAATGATAAACCGCGTGATATCATACAATTTTCGCGAACGTACTACCCCGTGCATAGTGAATAACGGATATTAACCGGATTATTACGCCGGGGTTTTGTAGTTTGATAGAGCCGACTCACCAAGGCATTCAATCATGGTCTATGGTCCATTAGTTCATCGATTTATGGCCTCGACAAGTTGGCTTCGTGCTTAACGTACCTATACTATACCATCATTTCCACCATCGGCGAGCCTAAAATCAAAACCAACGAAAACCATTCGACTGCTACTGACGTTTATGATTTTAGTTTTGTTAATTATGACACTATTTATTGAAATTACCCAATATTATTGACATTTATATCGCTTTTCCCATGATTTTCTTCTAGAGTCTGAACTTTGTAATTGACAGTGACCCATTACGTCTTAAATTATCAGAACGTTAAATTATTTATTGATTTGGAATTACCTTTGTGGAATGACATGTTCATTATTTTATAAATTAAGAATTTGTATTTTACTACTTTTTGGGTTTTAATTAATTTTTCACCTTTATTATTATTATTCTTTTTTGATTTATTATTATTATCGAAATAACCCAATATTATTGATATTTATATCACCTTTTCCATGATTTTCTTCTAGAGTCTGAACTTTGTAATTGACAAGTGACCCATTACGTCTTAAATTATCAGAACGTTGAATTATTTATTGATTTGGAATTAACTTTGTGGAATGACATGTTGATTATTTTATTAACCAAGCATTTTCATTATGCCACTTATTGAGTTTTATTTCATTTTACACGTTTATAATTATTATGAAAATCACTCAATATTATTGACATTTATATCGCCTTTCCAATAATTTTCTTCTAGAGTCTAAGCTTTGTAATTGACAAGTGATCCATTACGTTTTTTTTTTTAGAAAGTTGTATTATTTATTGATTTGGAATTTACTTTGTGGAATGGCATGTTGATTATTTTAAAAGTTAAAGACTTGTATTATACCACTAATTGAGTTTATTTTATTTTACAAGGCTACTTTAAAAAACTATAGATATATAAATCGATACACAGCAGCCGTGTACTAAGCTTTGAGAATAGGTGTTTGCGGAGAATTTTAGGCGTACGGTGGTTTGACTTTGTGAGGAATGAAGAGATAAGGCGTAGGACGCAGCAAATCTTGGTCACAACTGTCGTCAAGAAAAGGCGATTCAGTTGGCTTGGCCATGTACTCCGCATGCCTTGAGAGCCTTAATCAAGCTTGCCTATTTTAAAAGGCATCAGGTTAGCGCCGCCCAGGACGATCACTGCTGACAATTCGTCGGCAGTTCTCGTCAGAACTTCAGGACGCGGATTTGACTTGGGAGGATGCAAGGGAGCTGGCATAATAAAATGGCTGAAAATAATAAAATATGAGAATTTACAGGGTTTAAGGCCTGTCGTTGTCTGAGTTTACCTCCACTTGGGAGCAATTATAAAGATATTTTTATATTGATATCTCAACATAGATGAAGAAAAATACGGAAATTGGGGTATTTAAAGGGCTTACAGTCTGTTATTGTCTGGGTTTAGCTCCACTTAAGAGTAATTAATATCAAAACATTTTTATAATGAAGAGGAATACAGAAGTCTAGGCATTTACATGGCTGATGACCTTGTCATTGCCTGAGTTTTGACTCCACATGGAGGTAATTGATATCTTTTTTTTTATATTTAGACATCCATATTTTTCTTTATCTTTGTTGAGATAACAAAATGCTTTAATTTTTATTTGTTGGTTTCGGCAGTCATTTTCTAGTATCTACCCATTTTAAATTTTAGTTTTACACGGTAAATACCACTTTGAAACACGTGTTACAATAGATTTTAAGAAAAATGTTATTTACCAAGTAAAATCTAAATTTAAAATGTTATAATTTACTGGAACAGATAACGCGTAGGTAAAGGATATCGTTATTTTATACATTTCCCTCGATCCGAGCTGATCACTTTTTAACGAAATCCGGTTTAAATGAAAAATCATTTCCGAGCCAATTTGGGCAAAAATCCGAATATTTTTCCGCGGGAAAAACGAATCTGCGCGTCTAATCGATTGAAAAGCCAGTGCACAAAAACGATACACGAATGGGAAATATTCCGAAAATGCAACGCCCGATTGGAGCTAGCGAATCGGTCCACAGATCCCGACCAGTATTTACGTAATGCAATCAATTTGTCAACTCGGTTGACAAACACAGCGGACCTCGCGTCAGATGTTGGCCACACCTGCGACTCGGGCTTGATTTATGGCAAAACTAGACGTATTCTGTGAGAGGCTGTCTTCTGGGGTGGGGTGGCCAAGCGCCGGTCCGTGATAAATGTGACTAGAAATAAATTATTTTATTTTCAATTTCGCTACCTAAGATTTATGGTCACAACTCTAATAAGGGTCCATGGAGTCTAAAATTTTGATTTACTTCCAAAATATAATTATTCGTTGAATATGCTAGAAACCTTTTGTTTTTCTCTGCTTATCCACATAAAATATAGCATTACGTCAAACGTTTTCTATGTACTTTATTTATTTAGGAATACTTTCTTATTGCAGTACTTTAGTTTTGTAAACGCCTCCCAATCAAAACCAGTGGCGAGGTGTTCATTTACAATATAATTAACAAACACACTCATACACACACATACATATACACACACATACAACACACACACACACACACACACACACACACACACACACACACACACACACACACACACACACACATACATACACACATACACACATACGCACACACATGCACGGACGTCTAAGAGGGAGGCCTTTGTTTAATACTGGACACAAGAAGAAAGCTGAAGTAAGTAAGTATCTGTAATATATACATATGTAAAGAAATGTATACAATTAAGTATCTATAATATCAGTGAAAAGCAACGTATTCCTTTAATTTCGTCATTTAACCCTTGATTACGGGGCATTCGTAAAATGTACGATGGACACTCGATCAGTCGTCACATGTAAAGAATGTAGTGGCAACTAGCATGTATCTTAGTTTGTTTACCGATTTTAAGCCCTCAAAAAATTCGTTGGACTTATTTTTCAAATGTTTTAAGTAAATGTGTTAAGTAAACGAAAATCTGACGAAAAATACGCGCGACTTAAACATATTACATGTATTCTTTCAAACATATTCTTTTGAAAAGCAGTTATTTTAAGCACTTATACTAATGGCAGCGCTAATTTTGAACGACGGACAGCATACTTCTTGACAGCTGATGTCACTTACGGTTTTGAATGTTTTCGATTTTATAATATTTTCATAGTTTTTTTTTTTAGTATTTTCAGCATCACAAGCATTCTTAAAGGAATTATTATAAAATATAAATTTTTTATGGAAATTACATTTCTGAAAACCTTATCGAGCTTTATTTAAGAATATTTCTCAACCATTTGTCGAAAAGCTTTCGTGAAAAAAATCATTCATTTCAAAACAATTTATATTTTTGGTTAACCGACAATTCGTAAATTTCAGGAATTTTAGGAACGGAATTCATAAGCTGAAATCCTTTCATTTCGTAAACAGATCTAAAAGTTCGGTGAAAAATGTTGACAGCTTTGATGTCTTAAATGGTGAAAACTTTTCCTCTAATATTTTCGGGATATTTAAAAAAATCATCTTGATAATTTGGCGTAAGCAAGCGAGGTTTCAGTAAAAGTATGTAGGTAAGTAGTAATAATATTTTTAATAAAAAATAATATTTATTTTCCAGAAAAATTAATACATGTTTATATGTATAAACATATATATATATATTTTTTATATAGGTATATATATATATATATATATATATATATATATATATATATATATATATATATATATATATATATATATATATATATATAAATATATATATATATATATATATATATATATATATATATATATATATATATATATATATATATCTATATATATATATATATATACGATTAGTACGGGTTTTACCCGTCATTACAGTGCTCTGTGTTTCCTGGAAGTGTTTCGTTTTCGGTTTAAGTGACAGGGTATTACCCAGTGGTGTTTGTGTGTGTGCTGTGACTCAATTAGTATGTAGTATATAATAGTTAGTAAGTTGTGGAATGCGGGAAAATGCCCATAAATGGCCACGTTGTTCGCCACCCAGCTGGCCGCTTTTCCCGTGGAGGCGCAAAGAAGAGGATAGCGCATGAATGCAGGATTGCGACGTGGAATGTAAGAGGACGTATGGATGAAAAAATGAATGAACTGTGTGATGTAATGGAAAGTAAGTGTTTGGATTTGTTATGTGTGACTGAAAGCTGGAAAAAAGGTAGTGGATCGATGGAACGTGACGGCACTTTGATTCTCTGGTCTGGACTTCCGGAGTCAGATAGAGCTTGTCGGGGCGTCGCCGCGTTTCTATCACCCAGGATGGTAGAATGTATGAAAGAGTATGTGTTCGTCAACGCAAGACTCATGTTTGTCAGATTCAAAGTCGGGTTAACAAAGCTACTTGTTTTAATAGGTTATGCCCCCGTCAACTCCGACAGCGAGTCTGAGAAAGATGAGTTTTGGTTGAATGTAATGAGTGTGATGAATGGAAAAATGAATAATGAAAAGGTAATTCTGGCCGGTGATTTGAATGGCTGGGTTGGTACAAGGAGAGACGGTTTTGAATCAGCGCTCGGTTTATATGGAGATGCGAGAGTGAACGATAATGGGAAGAGATTGCTAGAGGTATGTCTGGAATGGAATCTCTTTGTGTCAAATACTTTTTTTGCACACAAGGGAATCCATCAATATACTTGGGAGAGATGTGATGAAAGGTCTATTATCGATTATGTCGTCATTGACTCTAGATTGAGATCCGCCACAGTAGACACAAGAGTGTTCAGGGGGGCCGAAATGGAAACAGATCACTTTTTGGTAGTTTCAAGAGTGATTCTGTTCCAAGGGTGGAGGGCCAAAACGAACAAGGTGGCGGCTCCTTCTAGAGTCAAAGTAGAAAAGCTACAGAATGATGACATAAGAGTTAAGTTTGAAACAGACGTATGCAACAGGTTGATTGCGGAAGATGTAAATGAACTTAGTATAAATGAAATATGGGAACATCTGAAAGGTAGTGTGTGTGAATCCGCAAAGGTAGTGTGTGGTACAGCGGTACAAGGAAGGAAAAAAGGCGATGCGTGGTGGGATGATGATGTTAAGGATTTAGTGAAAGAGAAGAAGAATGCGTTGTTAAAGTGTTTGGCAGTGAGGAATAAAAGCTCCGCTGAGTATGAATCGGTTAAAAAAGTATACAAGGATTGTAAAATGAAAGTTAAGCAAGGGGTGAGTGAACGAAAACGTTTGTTGAGGAAGGATGAAGGAGTAAAAATGACAAAAAATTTCCAAGAAAATATAAAAATTTTCTGGAAAGAAGTCAAAAACTCCCGAAGTCTAAGCGTGAATGTATGTACGAAATCGATTGCAGCGAAAGACGGAAAAATGGTGACGAATGAAAAAGATATAAAAGAGAGATGGAAAGAGTATTTCGAGGAGGTGTATGAAACACATACGATTAATAACGTTAGTGACGTAAGTACATTTCCCCGAGTATGTGTGAATGATGTTTCAAGAGAGATAAGTATGGAAGAAATTAAGAATGCCACTAAGTCTTTGAAAAATGGAAAGGCTCTAGGATTCGACAATTTTGCCGCAGAATACGTCAAGAATGGTGGCGAAATAGTTCTCACATGGTTGCATAGGCTCTTTAACCGTTGTCTGGAGGAGAGTTATACTCCGGTGGATTGGAGAAGGGCAGTTATAATGCCTCTCTACAAGGGTAAAGGTTCTAGGGTGGAATGTGGGAACTATAGAGCAATCAGTCTATTGAGTGCTGTTGGCAAAATGTATGGTCGAATCCTTATTGAAAGAGTGAGAACCATAACAAAGGACAAAGTGTGGGATGTCCAGAGTGGATTTATGAATGGGAGAGGATGTACGGATCAAATTTATGCCTTGCGCAACATTACGGAAAAGTTTTTGTCCAAAAACCAAAAGCTTTTCTGTGCTTTTGTGGATTTGCAGAAAGCGTATGACCGAGTTGATAGAACGAAGCTATGGAAGGTGTTATCTGAGTATGGGGTAAGCAGTAAACTTATCCAAGGCATAGCATCCTTGTACGAGGATAGCACTGCATGCATAAGGGTAAGTGGTTCATTTTCATCCTGGCTTAGCATCTCTAAAGGTGTTAAGCAGGGATGTGTAATGTCACCGTGGCTGTTTAACCTATACATGGATAATTGCATGAAAGAACTGAAAGATTTAAATGTTGGAGCCAGAATGAATAATTTGACTGTCTGTGCTGACGATGCTGTTCTTCTTGCCGATAGCAGAGAAGACCTGCAGGCGTTGGTGACAAAAGTGTATAATGTGTGCAAGGAAAGTGACTTATTGATGAATGTTAGCAAATCTAAGATTATGGTTTTTGAAAGAGAAGAATGCAGATCTGAATGTGAAATATTGGTAAACGGAGAGATTCTGGAACAGGTAGATGATTTCGTGTATTTGGGTAGTATGTTTTCTAGGGATGGAAAGATTGATAAAGATATAGAAAGGAGAGTGAATGCTGGGAACAAAGTGAACGGTGCACTGAAATCAGTTATGGCAAATAAAAACCTATCAGCGGAAGCTAAACTGGCAGTGCACAACGGAGTCCTGGTTCCAACTCTAATGTATGGAAGTGAAACATGGAGTTGGCAAAAGAAGGATGAAAGTAGACTGAATGCAGTCGAAATGCGATCTCTCAGAAGAATGTGTAACAAAACGATGTATGATAGATGTGCGAATAGTGAAATAAGGAAAGAATGCAAAGCTGAGATAAGCATTATCGATAAAATTAAGAAAGGTGTGTTGAGATGGTTTGGACATGTAGAACGAATGAGTGAGGAAAGAACGGTAAAACAAATTTATGAGGCGAATGTTAGCGGGAAAAGAAGCAGAGAAAGACCGAGAAAAACATGGCACGATCAGGTATGCCAAATACTTGAAAGTGGTCAGGTTAGGAGTCGTAACAATCGGCGGGTATGTATGAGGAGATGCATGAACGTGGAAGAGGCGAAGAATGTTTGCAAGGACAGAGTGGTGTGGCGCTCTATTCTCTCTGCCTACCCCTGCGGGGAAGCGGCGTGATGGTTAGTTAGTTAGTTAGTTATATATATATATATATATATATATATATATATATATATATATATATATATATATATATATATATATATATATATATATATATATATATATATATATATATATATATATATATATATATATATATATATATATATATATATTTAAATATATAAATATATATATTTATATTTATATATATATATATATATATATATATATATATATATATATATATATATATATATATATATATATATATATATATATATATATATATATATATATATATATATATATATTCTATCAATTTTATCACTCCATCAATCCTTTACGGTGCGTTTTGCACCATTTTGACGATATGAGTTTAAGAAGAATAATAAAACCGTAACAAACCTTAATAATTAACCACATTATACTTTATAAGGGTTGAACGATCTCTTAGCATTCCCATGCGATTTCTAAAATGTACGGAAGTATATAACTTAAGCATTGTTAGAATTACAATAGTGATCGTACATGTGTAGTTTGATTGTGACAGACTCAATCAATATTATAATCAAACACGGATATCAATTTCCGAGACACAGGATGAAGGGACATACATAATAGTGTATATTTACATATAATAATTTAAAGGGACGTTTGATATTCATACAGGTCTCCTATACTAGGGTTGATATGTGATTTTCTAACATAAAATAGTCCAAAAACGTTAAGTTTATGATTTAATAGCTGTGTAATGCCATAAAAAAGAAAGAAAAGAGAGATTACATTTTTCTAATATGTTTAATCTTACAATTATATGAGTGCCCTGAGCAATTATAAGTTTTGTAAGTTTTGTGTATATTATTATCATAATCAACAGATGGCACTGCCATTGCGGTCAAAGAAGAAATTTGAAAAATACTTGTTTTTATTTGTTCAAGACATACATATAAAAACGCGAGCGTAGTTAAATGCAACGTTATGTCAAAATATCTAGGCGTTCGGTGAAAAACTTAATGTTTAAGATTTTAAACAAACTAACTAATATTTGTTCACAAATCTGAACTTGGTCCACTTATAATATAATAAAACCCTTATCCGCACGCCAATGATGCATAGAGCACTGCGTAATGTAAACGCAGTATTATCTTGATCGTTTACACATGAAGGAAAGGTGATCAGCCCTCCGCTTCAGGTACCAACCAGTCCAGGGTAATAATATTGAATAAATATTACAGTGAAAAAATCACTGGTCCACTTAGGAGTTTTTAATATAATAAATATCGTATTTAAAAAAATCAATAGTTTAGCTTCATCTGAGTTGAGGTTGATGTTGAAATCATCACACGTAATCTTTGGCGTTTTATCCAATTCTTATTAAAAATATACTGTACCTCCAATACTGAAAAATGTAAGCTAATGTAAATAAAACATATTAAGCTACTGTACAATAAAAAGTGCAAGCGTCTACTGGTTTCCTTTGCTACATATTAACATAGTATACGCAGAGACAGTAGAAACGATTCTCCCACTCTTTCCTTTCAACTGCTTGTTAAATTCGGAAAAAGGGGGACCGTTTCATTTTTTTACCTGATCTAGGCTAATTTTTTTTAATTTTATGCCCTATTGCGCATAAAAAAATGTCACTTTAAAAATTAACAGTGATAATGTTTTCAAATTTATATGTACCCACAGTAGAAAATCGAAGTTTGAGCAACCGGGGTTTACCACCTTTACAAATATTTGTTATGAAAAAAAATTAAAATTCAGATAAAAATATCATTTTCAGCAATTGATTTGGCATGATTAATACATTGATCAAATAGTTGCGGAATTCGCCGAAACAAGCGTCATAATAGATTTTAAGAATTTGTAGTATTTACCGAGAAAAACTTGGCACGATCAAGTATGATGAGGAGATGCATGAACGTGGAAGAGGCGAAGAATGTTTGCAAAGACAGAGTGGTGTAGCGTTTTTTTCTCTCTGAATACCCCTACGGTGGAGCGGCGTGTTGGTTAGTATGTTGGTTACAACGTAAAACATTTATTAAAAATACAATATCCTTGTTGAATACATATCGCTCACTCCTTTCAACAACGTCATATATAAAAAATCGTAAATTTTCAGTTAGGCATGTTTTCGGAATGCCTAAAAAATGTTCTATATCCCAGCAAAAACGGCATATTTTTAACTTAATATTTAGCCGCTACAGTGCAGAAAGTGTTGTTTTTGCATTTTGAAGAAAAGGTATTGTTAATGTATTTTTTTAAATATTCTTGATATTTTTCAAATGGAGAAAAAAATTCAGGTTGTACCTAAAAACATTTGTTTAACAGTTAAAAGTTCAATACGTGGCTTGATATGTTTGAAGTAGTTGTTCACCATATGAATTAATTTCTGTATCGGATTCCATATACGTCTTCCCCGTACACAATTTTCACATCGTTAGAATTTACTCACAGTAAACACAAAGCAAACAACGAAATTACCTAGGGTGAATGCAATAATGATTCAAATCTAATATTCCACAACTCTGCACTTAGGTACTGTTTTCGGGAACAGTACAGTTGCAGTGAGGTGAACAAAAGTTCATTTATATTCATAACACTATTGGAAATTTAAACACATTTGTTTTGAATTCCAAGTTGAAGGGTCATTTGGTTTATTCGAGTGACTACTTTAAATACTTAAATACTTACAAGCTAAATTACAACAAAAAGTAATGTAATGTATATATATATATATATATATATATATATATATATATATATATATATATATATATATATATATATATATATATATATATTGTATATGTATATATATATATATATATATATATATATATATATATATATATATATATATATATATATATATATAATATATATATATATATATATATATATATATATATATATATATATATATATATATATATATATATATATATATATATATATATATATATATATATATATATATATATATATATATATATATATATATATATATATATATATATATATATATATATATATATATATATATATATATATATATATATATATATATATATATATATATATATATTTATATATATATATATATATATATATATATATATATATATATATATATATATATATATATACATATACTACTACCATCACGCCGTTTCGCCTTCTTCACATCCATACATCTAGTCATATGTGCCCTCCGATTACTCAGACTTTTGACACCACTAGATTTTAGGTTCTGATAGATCCGATCGTGCCAAGTCTTTTGAGGTCGTCCTGTTCTGTTTTCCTTCTTACATTCGCCACATATATTTTCTTAGTCATTCTCTCGTTATCCATTTGCTCCACATGTCCATACCACCGTAAATAACTCTTCCTAATCTTTTCAACCATTCCTTGTTCAGCCTTACATTCCATTCTTATATCTTCGTTTTTAATTCTGTTATACAATGATTTTCCACACATTCGTCTGAAGGAGTGCATTTCAACAGCGTTCACTTTATTTTCGTCCTTCCTTTGCCAGTTCCAGATTAATGTACAGTTTGTCCACACCCATATTCTTGTTCGTCTTTGTTGAGAAGTCAATATAAAAATAACTCCTAAGTATTTAGAGTAGCCCGGATTTGTTAACAAGGAATTGAACACACTCAAAAGAAAACACTTGTGGAATTCTCAAAAGGTATATTTTATCAATCATCCATTTAACTGTATATCTATTTGTTCAAAACCACGAAAAGTTTCAACATTCTAATATAAATTTAATGACATAAGTTCATTTTAAATTTAGACCAAAGCACGCATCCTACTTGTGAATAATTTAAATTCGTTCGAAAGGGTAAGTTGATATGGGTGGATATATTCAGTTCCCTGAATCCTGAAAGCATGTTGGGAAATTCTCATTAGCTGATCCGATATATTTCAGAAGGCGAAAGTCAAATGTTCAATTCAATTGACGCTCTACGAACCTGCCGAGTTTGTATCTAAACTTCAATTAGTCGAAAGTAAATTTGAATTTAGTTTATCCAACGTACTTAACTATCGAAATGATTTATCGTTTATTGATGAACGATCATCGGAAGACGATATATTTAAAGCATAGTATTTTATTTTTGTGCGTTCAGATGGAGTTCATTTTCATTGCACCAATCTGGAAGTCTTTTAAAATTTTTGTAGTATGTAACTCTTTTGTATGTCGTTTATGTGACAAATTGTTTTGAAAATCTATTGTATTGTATAAATTTCATTAGTTGATTCGGCAGTCACTTTGTGGTAAAATCTATCCATTTTTAATTTAAGTTCAACTTGATAAATACTTTCATTCATTCAAACCCTTTCCGCACCCCAATGATGCATAGGGCACTGCATTATAAACACAGTGTTATCTTGATCGTTAACACACGAAGGAAAGGTGATTAGCCTTCCGCTTCAGTTACCAGTTCAGGGTAATATTGAATAAATATTAAAGTGAAAAATCACTTATATTTATTTGACCCCCCCCTGGGAATCGGACCCGGGACCTCCAGAACGGAAGCCGAGCCTGCTGACTACGGAGGCGGACGAAAATGATAAATTCTTCTTTTTCTTAAAATCTACTATGACACGTGTTTCGATGCTTCCCGCATAATTTTCATATTCATTTTCATATTCATGTGTTTAAAAATGACGCGGAATGCATCCAAACACGTGTCACAGTAGATTTTAAGAAATAGTGGTATTTACTTAGTATAATATATTATTAGATTAAAACCAATACTTTAAGCTTTTCCACTTAATTTTAATTTGAACAGCGAACGGGTTTCGTCGTTACCGACATCATCAGACTGGTGATATCGGTAATGACGAAACCCGGTCGCTGGTCAAATTAAAATAAAGAGGAAAAGCTAAAAATTTGGTTTTAATCTAATAATATGTATATTAAAAATGCAATTCCATCACGAAGTGTCTGTGGATAATATAAATCTATTAAAAAGTACTTAGTATAACTTAAATTAAAAATGTATTGTATTAATTTATTGTATGATAGTGATGATTATTATAAGTTTTTAATGATGATTATTATATTTTATTTATTGTTTCGGCATTAACTTTGTGGTAAGACATGTTACAATGATTAAAGAAAACACTTTTAAAAACAGTTTTATTAGTCGATATATTATTTATTGTGGAGATTGTGATAGAAAATACATTGGCCAAACTGCGAGAAATTTAAAGATTTGAATTAAAGAACATCACAGCGGTCTTGTTAGTAATTATTTTTCGGAATTTGCAAATCATATAATGGATACTAATCACTCATTTCACTCTCATAAATTAAAATTATTAAACTTTGTTCCATATAAGGGCCAAATTAAGAATTATCTTGAAAATTTAGAAATACAAAAAAACCTGAATTCTAATAATAATTTATTAAATAATATATTGTTTCAAAATTCTTCGCCATTGCTTTCCATTTTTCCTTTGTTTTCAAACTCCGTTCCTTGACTAACCCCTTCCCCTTACTTTCCCTTCTCCTTATTTATAGAACAATTTTATATTTTTTATTTTAGTTACTATACAGACCTGAATGATGGAAGTTTAACTTCTGAAACATGTAGTCTATAATAAAACTCAAGTGGTAAAAAACGAAGTGGTTTCTTTAATCATGATTATTATAAGTTTATAACATTTTAAATTGTTATTGTAGATATTTTGTTTATATTGTAAAGGCATTGGCCGTAAATAAAATAAATAAAACTAAAATTTGTTAATAAAAAAAAAACAAAGCAAAACTGGCAGTACATAATAGAGTCCTGGTTCCAAACCTAATATATAAAATTGAAGCATGTTGTTAGCAAATTTATCAATGAAATCAATGAAAGTATACTGAAAGCAGTCAAAATGCGTTCCTTCAGATAAATGTGCGGCAAAATGTGTCTTGATAAATGTTCGAATGGTGACATAAGGAAAAAATGCGAGGCTGAGAAAAGCATTACCAACGGCAGAAGCAGAGGAAACCCGAAGAAATTTGACATGATCTACGGTTTCAAATACTTGAAAGATGTCAGGTCAGGAGTTGGAATAATCGGTGCGTGTGTACGAGTATGAGAAGTGCATGAATGTGGAAGAGGCGAAAATTGTGTACAAAAACAGATTTTTTTGAGCAAAAACAGCTCGAAGAGGCGTGGTAGATAGGTGCTTAGTTGGTTATTATTTTCATCTGAGCATCAACTACCACTCTATGGTCAAAAAATTATTATTATTTAAAAAATTCAATCTTACCATATGATAGCAAGAAGTATGATTGCACTACATATGATTGCAAGAAGGTAAAGTAGAAATAAAATGTAAAAAGAAGACCATAAATGACATAAAAGAATAGCTAGGCGTCAACATCACAGGAAGAGTCATTTTCTTGAAAAAAACAGGTCTTCAGATCACATATGGAAAAAACGAAGAAGAAGAAGAAGGATTTAATATTGTTAACATCCGCTGATCCATTTTAAACCACTACCAAAATATTATTTGATTTTGATGAGTTAATTTTTTAACATCTCATCAAAGATGAAGAAGAATATGGAAGTCTGGGCATTTACGGGGCTAAGTGATGGTTTAAGTGATCACTTTACACACGTGTAACATTCACCAATTCTACCCATTATTGACAACCACACTACTCAAATTCTTGGAAGTTATTTATATATGAACCAATTTTGAAACCTTGTTCTTGAATCACTAGAACTTCACTAGAGACATATATTGGTGAGATGTAAAGAAGCTTTATTAAGCAGAAACTCTTAGTATGTGAGGTCCGAATTTTGAATTATAATCACACCCATGAGAAACGCCAGAAAATACCATTTTCATTTTTATTTTTATTATGACGGTCATCAGCCCCGTAAATGCCCAGACTTCCATATTCTTCTATGAGTTTACGTTGTATCATTTTTCACCGATTGAACATTGGTTCGCGCTATGAAATTTTTTGTGACACGATTAGTTTTTGCTCGCTAGAATGGGCGAATTGAAAAAGCAATATCACACGTTAATTATTCTGTCAATCGACACATAACTGACCATCAACGACAGATTATGTCCGTTTATTGCACCGATAACGCGCGTAGTGGGTAGAAAGGGAATGCACTAATTGCAAAATACAGGTCATCGAAAAATAATGCCAACGTTTTGAAAAACTCATATAAAATGGTTTTGATCTTAAAATGTGCGATTTTTTTCATGTCGCTCATTTGGTGCAACAATAATGTAATTGCACTATAATAAAAAAAAACGAGTTAAATATGTCAAAATGTGTGGAATGACTATTTACATCGGGAGAAACATTGACTGAATTGATTTTGGGGTGCTGCGAGATGGAGCGAGTGTCATTGTATAATTGAGTAAAATGGCGTCATTTCTGTTGCTACAACGTCTGAATGGCATCTCCTGTGATATTTCTAAAAGCATAATTACGTCATTGTTGCACAAATGTGTGATATATGCATTGTTCGTCGTTGTACGTGTCTAGTCTGTACTCAATTTCTTGGAACATACGTGCAATTATTTCATGAGAAACTGTCAAAATAGCGGGAGAAATTCACTCCTACGGGTGATCCAAAGCCCGAATCTTTTCTGCGTACATAATGTTTTTCACGTACCACCAGAAAATAAATCCAAAAGAGTGAGGTCAGAACTTCTTAGAAAACAGGCAATATAGGCTTCTCTACTATTAGGAAAGCGTTCGTTCAACGCACCGTCTACTTTTCGTGCGTATATAAATGTCACGCTACCTTTAAAACAAAATTTTTGTTAACCAGCTAGCGTTAAATGACAAAATTACAAGTTAAATATAAAGAATGTTGGCTTTATCATTTTTTTAAATGATGGCACAATTTTTCGATGACCCTGTATTTTACCATATAAGCTGATCAAAGTGTTTATGTAATTATTAGGAAATATCAAAAAGCGTTGTAAAATATGCATCAAATTGTCGATGCCACTAATTGAAGATTATTTTCATACTGGGATATATAGACAAGTACTCATTTATAAACGAGTACTTTTTTAAAAAACTATTCTTCATTTGCGTCATAATTTTGTTTTACTGTTCTTTCATCAATCATTCGTTCCACTTGTCCAAACCATCCTGACACTTAACCAATAATGCCACACCACACCGACCTTAACGTAATCTTCGACGAATGTTCGACAATGACAGTTGCGTGAATGAGATGTTCCTCGTATGTACTCGCCGATAATCCAACTCCTAAACTGACTATTCTCTACATGTTTATTCTTGTGTTTTTCTTTCTTTTATTAGTATAAGTATTAGTTTTGATTATTAAAAAAACTTTTTTGTTACTTTATTAATTGTGTTCCAGTCTTGTTAACCTTAATCCCATGTCCCAAAGAGAGAAATAGAACTTACTCATCGGGAATATTATATGTTTATATGACTTATGTATATAATTTGTTTTGAAAAAAAAACATAATCCTGAATTGTTTGATCCCGCCAAGTGCAAAATAAATTCAAGAAAGATTCATTTTTAATTGGTCTGGATGTTTATGATGTTTTTTTAGCATTTGATATATATATATATATATATATATATATATATATATATATATATATATATATATATATATATATATATATATATATATATATATATATATATATATATATATATATATATATATATATATATATATATATATATATATATATATATATATATATAAAGCGTTAACAAAGTGGAAAGAAACAAAATATGGTTTAAAAAATACTAATTTTCGTATGAAGTTGTTACAGGCGATAAGCTGAAATTCCATTATCACAAATTATTTTTCAGATGTACGAAATTCCGTTTCACGTATTTGAACAATAAAAATTAAATTACATTTACATTAAATTTAACAATGCACCAAATAAACATCCCAGCCCCTAACTACATGACGTTTCAGCTTTCCAGAACAAAGCCTCCGGTCTAAATCATCCCTTAATGCGGTTCACGAAATGAGGGAACAATAACGGAAACATTTGTTAGGGGCTACAGCTGAATAAAAAGCCTGCAGCTTGGGATTCCACTTACAAAGGCTCCGAGGGTGCTGAAGGTACTAAAATTGCGCTTAAACCGCACTTAAATGGCGCTGAACGGGTGTTCTTTGCTGTTAAACAGGGCGCACTAAAAATTGCTTCGAAATTTTATAGAATTTTGCTTCCACCAGACGCTTCTTACTTGAAATAACTATTCGGTTGAAGTAGGTACTTTTTTAAATTTTTAACAAATCATTTTATAATAAAAATACTCGTAAAAACTAACCAACCAACTAACCATCACGCGCTTTGCCGCAGGGGTAGGCGGAGAGAATAGAACGCCACTCTAATATGTCTTTGCATTTTTCTCATGACATTTAAGACTTGACATTTATAGTTACAGTCATGAACAATTTAGAAAATTTAAAAATACTTATAAATTGGAATACTGATTAAACATTAAACATTAATTCATAATATGCTTTTCCAAAATACATCACTTTCATTGTCTATGTTCCCATTAAACAAAGTCCTGCCCGTCAACATTTCCTTCTTATAATAACCCCCACCCATCTCTTTATATACCTGAAAAATATTTTTGGTCGTTGGTATTTGTGATCATCTGTTGATTAAAAAATCTGTAGTTGTCAAAACTAGTTGTGTGGAATTAAATAAAACTGTTTATGTGGTATTATATTATACGCGTGTTGTTATATTTTAAAAATAAATAATAATTAAGATGGCATTAAAATATATGTAAGACATTTTGAGTGTGTCTAAATACTTGTTCACAAAATCTGGATTATCTCAAATTACAGGAGTTATTTTCATATTATTTTTTGACATCTCATCAAAGATAAAGAAGAATGTCATAATTTAATAGTTGCCATTAAACTAACGATGAGATTTCGCTCACTCCTTTCAAGAACGTCATAAATCAAAAAACTAGATTTTTCAGGAGAGCGTTTTTAGAGTCTAAAAATATAATACAATGTATTAAAAATAAATATCAAGCCACTTATTAAACTTTTTACTGTGCAATAGATCTTTTTAGGTTAAACCTGAATGTTTAGTCTCCATTTGAAAAATAATTAGTATTTTTAAAAAAATAATTAAACAATACCTTTTCTTCAAAATGCAAAAACAACACTTTCTGCCTTATAGTGGGTAAATATTAAGTTTAAAATATGCCACTTTTGCTGGGATATAGTACATTTTCTGGGCATTCCGAAAACGTGCACAACTGAAAATTGACAGTTTTTGATTTATGACGTTCTTGAAAGGAGTGAGCGATTTGTAATCATATTATGGTTGAAGAACTTGAATTAGTTGAAAGGTCATGTAACATTTGTCAATATTTTTAGTTCTTTCCATCTCACCGATATATGTCTCTAGTGATTCAAGAATAATGTTTCGAAATTGGTTCATGTATATATTACTTCCAAGAATTTGAGTAGTGTGGTTGTCAATAATAGGTAGAAATGGTGAATGTTACACATGTGTACAGTAATCACTTAAACCAGAATATGTCGGTCGTCAGCTCCGTAAATGCTCAGACTTCCATATTTATCTTCATCAAAAATAATTTGAAAAATAACTCCTATAATTGGAGATAATCCAAACTTGTGAACAAGTATTTGGACACACTCAAAATGTTGTAAATAAAATTCTTATTTATTGATTGAATTATTTTAAGCTTCGTAGAAAGAACTCCAAACTTAGTTACGCTTATCGGCTCCACGTGTATTTTGTTATATCCTCGTGTATTATAATGATGAATCTCTCTGTTAAAAATTGGTTGATATATTTCAGTTTTCAATAAACAGGGGAGTTTTAAGGGGTGCTGTTATGAAATTCTAGTATTTAGGTGGCTGTAAAATAATAATTTTCCTCATAGTCAGCTGTCTGGTTTGACAACGACACAACCCCCACTCTGCGGAGTTCAAGTTGTTTCTATTGTTCGAGAGTTCCGAAAAGCTTTTACTTTACATGCAAAGCTTCGTTAAAAGCTCCGGGTTCATGTGCTGGCGGTATGTGCGGATCGCGAAAGTTTGCGTTTAGTTACTAACGACGTGTTATGCGGAAGAGACATTTCCTATGTTATCCGGGGCGACATTCTAAAAACTTATCGAACTGACACGTGCCGGTTTGTGCCTACCCCTGATTAAACCAAACTTTGCAGCAAATAATTCACATATCGCTCACTCCTTTCAAGAACGTCATAAATCAAAAATCGTCAATTTTCAGTTATGCGTGTTTTTCGAATGCCCAAAAAATGTACTAAATCCTAGCGAAAGAGGCATATTTTTAACTTAATATTTACCCGATACAGGGAAGAAAATGTTGTTTTTGCATTTTGAAGAAAAGGTATTGTTGAATTATTTTTTTAAATATACCAAATATTTTTCAAATCGAGAAAAAACGTTCAGGTTTTACCTAAAAAGATCAGTTGCACAGTAAAAAGTTCAATAACTGGCTTGATATTTATTTTTAAATTTTTTTATTACATTTTTAAACTTTAAAAACGATCTCCTGAAAAATCAAGTTTTTTTTATTTATTCGTTCGTATTTAGACGTTCTTGAAAGGAGTGAGCGATATGTATAATATTATGCCTCCATAGTTAACAAAGTTTTACATTACTTTATTCAATACAATGACTCGACTGCAGTCAGTGTTAACCGGAGTTTACGCGCTCGCCAATGCCTTGGTCGCCAGATCAGCCCTACAAAATAGCGTGTAAACGCGCTTATATTTGTGCTTCTTTCTCCCTACGTCAAGCACTATTTTTAATAATCTTAACAATTCTTCATCTTTGATGAGATGTCAAAAAATAATATGAAAAATAACTCCTGTAATTGGAGAAAATCCAGATTTATGGACACACTCAAAATGTTGTAAATAAATTAACTTGTCAAATTATAAGCTTAAATAATAAAAATAAAAATGATATTTTCTGGCGTTTCTCATGTAGGTATGTTATTATAATCCAGAATTCAGACCTCACATACTAATATAAAAGTTTCTGTTTGATAAAAGTTTCTTTACATCTTAACAAAAGATGTCTCTAGTGAAGTTTTAGTGATTCAAGAACAAGGTTTCTAAATTGTTTAAAAAATATAGAATTCCAAGAATTTGAGTAGTGTGGTTGTCAATAATGGGTAAAATTGGTGAATGTTACACGATGTAAAGTGATCACTTAAATCAACCTATGACGGTCGTCAGCCCCGTAAATGCCCAGACTATTCTAGACTTTATTCTTCTTCATATTTGATGAGATGTCAAAAGATAACATTAAAAACATTATTTGCTTTGTGGAATGGTAATATAACACTCTCCTTATAATTCATTGTTCACATTGTATAATACCACTTTAAAAAGTGGTATTACACAAAGTGAACGATAAATGATAAGGAGAATGTTAAAAAGAAGTTGCTTAATTATTACAGCAGTAATTTGTAATTTGTGATTATTTTTATGCTCAAGCACTATCTACCCTCTGGATGCAAACAGCTATATATAGTATCAAACTTTTTGACCAATATCACATGTCTGTATTTGGTTGGTTGGATATTGCAAGATAAGCCCGCCAATGTACGTATTTCTTTTCTTTACATAAAGTTTAAATTAAAAAAATTAAAAAAAACACACCGTGTGCTTAAAATTTCTGTCAGTTCACTTCACTAATCAACTAACTGCACTGGTTACGCTTTCCCGAAAGGATTGACTTCGAACTTCGTCTACTCAAGTATAAATCAATACATAACATAGCTCCATGTAGCTCCATGGTAGCTTAAATACCTGTGTATTCTAGACAAATTGGTTGATAGACGTCTCACGCTTTGATTAGCCACAACAGCTGCCATGGGTAAAGTGATCTTACCAGCTCGCAACCAGCGTACTAAATTTGACGAGCATGCCTTTGCTGTTAAGGGAAAGATAAGATATTTAAGGGAAGGTATTAAACTTCAGGTAATAATAGTTCAAGATATTTTTAGATAAATATTATATTAGAAATACTTCGATTTATTTTTACCCCCTAGGAATCGAACAATCAATACATACCCGCCAATCAATTCAACCCCTGATCTGACTACATTCGAGTAACTTAAATTTTTTACTTAGTAAATACCACTATTTCTTAAAATCTACTGTGACACGTGTTTCGATGCATTCCGCATCATTTTCACGGTGTTACTAGGTAAACACTTTAATTAAAAATGGATATGTTTAACCAAAAAATGACTTCCGAATCAATTAGTGAAATTACTTTCAATTATTTAAAATACTTAGTCCAGCCAAGTTTTACTGTGTTCCTATTTTCAACTTCATTCACCTCAAATTTTTTACTGTTATTTCATCACACATGCAATACAATTCCATTCTTAATTGTATCGATAATGCTTATTTTAGCTTACATTCTTTCCATTAGAACATCTATTATACATCGTTTTGCCGCGCATTTTTCTGAGAGATCGCACTTTGAATGCATTCAGTTCACTTTTGTAAGAATGATATATTTCTATAGGAATAACTCGCAAAGCTTCTATTAGAGGCTTGTCTGCAGGTAGGATAATAAGGATAGGGAAAAAAATGTAAAAAAAATCATCACAAACACCCAGACTAATTAAAAATAAATATTTCTTGAATTTATTTTGCAATTGGCGGGAATCGAACCCGCGATGTCAACAGTTTCGCAGTCAAGCGTCTACCCAAACGCGCCACGGCGCCTGTCAAATAAATTTTTAAATGCCAAAAAAGTACCTACTTCAGTATTATTTACGAATACCTTACCATCTTATAAATCTATGTTTTAATAATCGTTTTACAACTTATCAGCATTGACGTAAAACTGAAAATCATTAGTGTTAGTTTAGTTATAATATTTATTGAAATATTTTCTACACTCAAAAGACAGATAGCCACATACTTAAATCACGTATTACGTGAAGAAAAATGTACCCTTCTAAAGCTTTGAAAGGTAGAGGGAAGACGGGGATAGGGGCGTAAAAGAAGATCAGGGATCAAAAATCTTAGACAGTAGTTTAGAATACCGGAGGCAGCATCCCTCATCAGGCTGGCCCAGGATCATGTGGCATTTAAGGAGAAACCCGCCAACTTCCGATAGGAGTAGCATGAGATGAAGAAGAACATTTATTGACTAGGTTAGAAATTTACTGCGAGTTGAGAGTTAGGTTAAATAAGTGAATTTTATGAGATATTCTAAAGTTAAAAAGATCCCTGTGAAACAATAAAATATTATTATTTTATTGCTCTTTTAAAGTTTTACGTACAGTATACGAGCAAGAAAATCTATAGCGAACCGGAAATATTTTTACTTTACCTTCAAAAGATTTGACAGCTACTGTATGATTTTTATTCTTTTATAGTTTGAATGTCGTAACAATTTTTGTACTCTCGAAATTCTTTCTGGGGCTTCATAGATTGTTATTATGATATTAAGACTGTTTCTGTTCATTTAACATCAATTCAATTCAAACTTTTATCCGGACCCCAATGGTGCATAGGGCACTGCATTATACAAACACAGTGTTATCTTGTTATCACACGAAGGAAAGGTGATCAGCCCTCCGCTTCAGGTACCAGTCCAGGGTAATATTGAATAGATATTAGAGCGAAAAACTCACTTATATTTATTTGATCTCCCCCCGGAAATCGAACCCGGGACCTCCAGAACGGTAGCCGAGCGTGCTGACCATTACACTACGGAGGCGGACAATTAACATAATCTATTATATTGAATACAAACAACTTATGGTATAAATACTATTTTGTTATCATGTCTGGGTCAAAGAGCTGACGACCTGTGCTTTTTTTCTACTTTATGCTTGCTTAGTCATACCTATCCTAGTATTAATTTTTAACTTATTAAATGTAAAATATTTTTTTTTTATGTGCTTGGTTAAATAACGTTGAATTAAGCGTTTTTTACGTGCTGGAGGCCTCGGTATTGGTTTCTAAGTGATTCAGAGTGAAGAGTTTTTGTTTCGAATGTTTTTCGCTGATACTTTGTGGCACATTTTATGATATTTTTCCAATTTCTGTTCCTAGAAAGAAAAAATCCGCACAGTAGTTTTTTTTTGTGTTCTCCACTTTACGTATGCGTGCGCGGCTTCATATTGGTTTTTGGGTGATTCCATTAGTTGTTATTTGGAGTTTCTACGCAATGCACTACAGCATTTAGGATTTAGGTTTTGGTAAGGGAATTGAATTAATTATGAGTATTTTAATGTTTTAAAATTTTTAGAATTTAATAAACCCTGATGATGACAAGGTTTCTGTTGAAACCGGTAGGTTGACGTGTACTAATAATAAAAAAGTGGTTACAACAAAATCGTTTAATTTTATAAAGTTCAAGAGTTTTTCTTATTATAATATTTATTTAATGTTACCTTGGGCTGGTACCTGAACCCTTAAGCTTATCACCTTGCTTTCATTAAAATAACTATCAATTCATTAAAACATCAATTTTATGCAGTTTTTTAAAAACCATTTGGTTCAAACGAGGGTAAGAAGAAAGATGAAATTTATTGATTTGGCGTTTAATTTGTAGAACTCAATTTTAATTTATGTATTAATTTTAAATCAAAGACAGATTTTTTGAGTCTACCAAGTTGTATTTTATTAACAAAAACACATAAAAATTTACATTTGTTTGATAATGCCCTAACAAAGCGAAACAATTGTCACAATATAATTTCTTATGTGTTTTTGTTAAAACAATAAAATACAACTTAGTAGACTCAAAAAATCTGTGTTTGATTTAAAATTAATACATAAAAAAAAGAAAGATGAAAAATTAAATGAAAATAAAAATTTTAATCTTGATCTTTCTGATGAGGTACGTATTGAATTACTGAGGCGTAATCCGATTTCAATTCAGATTGAAATTAATATCCGTAAGTAATATAGCTACAAGATCACCCAGCGGGAATATTCAATATGTAATATCAAATCTGTTAGCTTTCAGGAAATGTGCATTGTTAATCGAGCGCGCAAATTAAGTGCCAAAGTAAATTGGTACATTCATGTTCAGTGATTATACTGCGACAAGGTTACTGGATTACAGATCTATAATGACTCTTTAAAAAAACGGTTTAATCCAACTAATGAAGGAAATGTCCGCCATAATGTTGTACCGGTTATTGCGCGACGCTACCATGCTGGAGGTCCCGGGTTCGATTCCCAAGAGGGTCAAAATAAATATTAGTGATTTTTCAGTCTTACATTTATTTCATTGAAACGCAAGGCTGATAACCGTTCCTTCGTGTATTTATCAATCAAGATAACACTGCTTCTAAATGAAGCGGTGCCCTATGCACCATTGGGCGTGGATAGGGTTAAGAAAAAAAAATATTATAGTTTTACTTACTACATCCACTATTTCTTCATAACCGTTTTTTTTTCTTTATTTTAAATTATTTAGTAATAACTGAAGTAAAAACTGTCGTCAATAGAAGGCGAGAAAATTCTGGAGGCAGTTTGTGGATTACATATGCTCCTCATAGGAAGTGGATATGGTTTGAGTAAGTAATAAAAAAATTCAATTGAAATTCAGCTTAACATTCCTTTATATATCTTCGTTTTTAATTCTGTCGTAAAATAATTTTCCACATATTCGTCTGAGGGAACGCATTTCAACAGCGTTAACTCTGCGTGCATCATACCTTTGCCAGTTTCAGGTTTCGCTTCCATACACCAGTGTCGGTACCAGCACTCCGCTGTGAACCGCCAGTTTGGCTTCCATTAACATATTTTTATAAGCAATCGATCTGCTGCTGTTTGTGTTTAGAAACAGGAATCAAGTTATAGCAGTGTGGGTATGAATGATATATGTGTGCCCGCGGCACTAACCACGGGACAACAAACTGGCTTACTATAGATAACAATGAAGTTGTACACTGTAGGGAATATAAACGAGTATGTTAGTGATTAATTAATTTACATTACACATGCGTCACCAACTGATGAAAATGCATAATTAATTATGTAAAGTAATTAATTATTTGTAAGGTTTTATTTCGTTAGTAAATTGGTAGTGTGGTGTAGTCCGAAAAAATGGATTTTTTTTCAAACCTGGTAAAAATAAACTATCGTTCATTCAAACCCTTATCAGGACCCGATGGTGCGTCGGGCATTGCATCATATAAACGCAGTATGATCTTGATCGTTAACACTGAAGAAAAGGTGATCAGCCCTCTACTTCAGGTACCAGTCCAGGGTAATATTGAATAAATATGAGAGCAAAAAAATCACTTTTATTTATTTAACCCCCCCTGCGAATAGAACCCGGGATCTCCAGTACGGTAAAGAGACAAACTTAACAGATATATATATATATATATATATATATATATATATATATATATATATATATATATATATATATATATATTTATATATTTATGTGGAAAGCCCTGAAGGAATCTCTAACATAATGTTCAAATGTATCTTATATTTGCTGATATAAATCATGACGTCAGATCCGACGGATCCGGTATTTCTCGCTAGAGTACTGAAAGCCGTTTTTCGGATTTTTTTAGAGAGAAATATTTGTGTTTTTATTATTTACAAAGATAATCCAATTTCATTTTATTCCTGTGAGCCTAAGCGGCTCATTATTAGAAATAGGTATCAAATCGTGGTAGAGTGGGTTCGAACCGAGAAACGGGACCACAACCCGACACCTCATTGACCCAACACTTTATTTTATATTTCGGTAACCAAAGATTAAATAAGGTGTAAGTAATATTTTACCGTTGAGTTTGCGTGTGATATTCAATTTGTCGGTCCCGCTGGCATTACAGAAACTTTTCGCAAAGATAACAAAACATTCATTTCAACATAGAAAACTATTAAGCACGTTTTCAACTCCTCAGTAGTGTCCTCAGAGAGTGTCGCCGAAAGGAAATATAATAATATCATCGCTCTACGTGGCTGGTGTACCATAAATCTCGGTTTTCCTACAATTCGCTTCATTTTTCTTTCCACCAGGGAAGCTAGATTAAACAGTTATTTAAAAATGTATATTTATAACGACGCTATTCTTAATGAGGAATAATTGACCATATCCTGGCTATGCAGAATTCTCAGAAGACAATTAAATAAACAATATATTTTCATAAAGGTTTCTCAACTTATATCGCAACATGTTGAGTGGACCCAAATACTTGTTCACGAATCTTAGTTTTCTCCACATAGGTATTTTTTAAACATTATAAAATTAAACAACTTATTTTAACCACTTCTTTAATATTAGAACACTTTAACCGGTTTCGACAAGAACCTTGTTATCATCAGAGTTTATTCAATTCTTAAACATTAAAATACTCATACTTAATTACATATACCAATTTCCACACACTTCGTATACCATATGAAAATATGATTTCAAAAATATGATTTAAAAAATCCTAAATATTATTTTTATTATGCATTGCAAAGCAACTCAAAATAACAACCACGAATGAAGAAAAACAGTATGAAGCCAAGCGCTTTGTTTATAAAATAAAAAAAAGTTGTTTAAGTTTATAAAGTTTATAAAATGTACCACAATGTATCTGCAAAAAAACATTCAAGAAAAGGTATTTTTTGTTGTTGTTGACATTTTAACATAGATGAAGAAGAATATGGTAGTTTGGGTATTTACAGGGCTTATCACCTATATTGAGCTGTTTAAGTGATCACTTTACACACGTGTAACAAACACCATTCTATCTATGATTCACAACCACCAACGAAGACGACTGTTGTGAACTCATATGGACTGTGTTAAGAGATTAAAATTAATCTAAAAATATCAACAAGTTCCAAAAAATTAAGGGTGCTTGTCAATAGAATGAAAGAATCATGGGAAGAACGGTGTGTGTTGCACGTGTGTAAAGTAATCCTTTCACCAGCCTATGACAGGTTATAAGTTACATAAATACCCAGACATCTAATTTCTTCTTCTTCCATGTTAAAATGTTAAAAAGTAAACAGAAAGTTTGTTACGGGAGGCATTCATTATGCGAAATATCGCTGTATTTATAACAAGCTTTTGGGAGTAAAATAAATAAACAAATTACTTAATAAAATAAGATTAATTTGGCATCATTAAGCACTCTTCTGTATAATCTGGCTGCAGCCATGTATCGGATATATAACTTCACAAAGCTTTGATAAGTCCCGTCGCTAGCTTATTGAAAGCTCAATGTAAATATTCCTTGAGACAATCTAATATAGACGCGACCACCTTAGTGATGATAGTTTGTCGGATATTAGGCCTTTGAACTAAAGCTCTTGATGTGTGATCGATTGGAATGCTTCAAGTTATAAAAACTGCTGGGAAAATTAATTTTCAATTAATCTTTTACTAAGTAAATACCACTATTTCTTAAGATCTACTGTGATACGTGTTTCGATGCATTCCGCATCATTTTCAAACACCGTATGTGAAGCTAA